>NC_133452.1:139666287-140310518 GCF_048565385.1 Saimiri boliviensis | reverse complement strand
GTCATGATTATTTAAGTTTACACTTCTGTTTTGTAAAAATATGTGATACTGAAGTTATCTTTTTTCTAACACTAAAGTTAACAATAGCTTCCCAAATCTCTGCTTTGAAAAGATGAAGTATGATTTTTCGTTTTAATATTAGTAAATAATGAGAAAAGTTTATAGAAATAATTTTTGATATTTATAATATTTTATCTCCTTGGAATTATTTTTTGAACTGATGATAAACTAGAAAGTGAATTTATTTTTGCAGAAGATGACAAAACTTCTATAAATAAAACCCACCACTTTTAGAGAATTTAATTGTATCAGTTGAAAATTGCCACACTTTTTTGCCAGTGTATTGGCTAATTTGTTTGAAATTGATTAATGCTTTTTTTTTAAATGACACATTTGAAAATATGTATTATCAAACTTTTTTTTTTTAATTTTGAGATAAACGTGAAAACTTTAAAGTTTGGTAATTTGTGATTTGCTAAAATGCAGAGATGTGAAGAAATGTACATGTGTGAGATGTTTGGCTTTTATTGGCTTTGCAATAGTGATAAAGTGATTTATAGATGATCAAACTACTATACTGTTTAGACACATGTATTAAGATGTTCCTGTGTGATCTCAGATTACCTTGTAAACCTGCTTAAATCTTCAATTTAAAGAAGAATTTCATTTATAAGACTTAAAAGAAGCTTGTGGGAGGTGTCAGAATTTTTAAATTACTACTAATATTTTATTCACAAAAAGCTAACCAGGTACTTCTTGTAAACTGAGAGTTATTGAATAAAATTACTAGGAGGCTTCTCACCTCCATCCCCATTTATGTTGGAACACACACACACACACACACACACACACACACACACTCATGCATACACACACAATATTTTTCTGTGTTTATAAGTGCTATATAAGGAATTAATATGTGGATGCATTACATACTACCTTAGAGTTTTATAGCCAAACGTTTGTAGGTGCTGTTTCCACTCTCACTCTTCTTAAACACAAAGATGTATTTAAATAAGGAAAAATATACCCTCTGAAGTGAAATCCTAAAAGCATTTTTTTACTTGCTAGAATTTGTCCTATGGTGGGTTTTCCTAAACATGTAGATGAAACTAATGATTATGGGTGATTTTAATCACCTCCTAAGAGCTAATTGATAGTCAGCTCATTAAGATCCCCTTATAGCCACACAGGTAATAAAAACCATTGATGCAATAGATAACAGTCTTTTGAATTTAATGTTTAAAATCAGAGTTACTAAAAAAATTTCTTCCTTTTCTGCAGAATGAAAATGCAAACATTTTACATGTTAAAAAGTAGAATAATGTGGTTAGTTTAGCTTTAAACAGTTATTACTCATAATGAATTATCTGTACCTTCAGTATTTAACTTACCTAATTTTAGAGATGTTTTCTCAGTGTTTTGTATAAATTGTTTTTGCAGGTCTTGTATTTGGAAGAGAGAATGTTGATTGGACGACTTGCTCGTAACAGTGTTATTACATGCATAAAAACTATAGCTCTCCCACCAATAAATTTTATGTTATCCCCATTATTTTATTCTAAAGAAGAATATAGATCACCCGTACAACATAATAAGTAGTATGCAATTTTATACCCAGGGAACTATATGAATGAAACATTAGGTGTTTTCAAGTTAATTTAACAGAATTGTCATTCCAGGATATTGCTGAATGCAGCTGGGAAAAGCTCTTTGGCAAAGACTAATCAGTGCAAGCTCTCGCAAGTTGTGGAAATATAGTAATCACAGAATCCTTTTATGAACAATTTTAATGTTTGTTAACCCTGTTCTAGCTAATACAAAGAACGTTTTTTGAGACACAGTTGGTATATTCAGCAGATTCTCTTTGATAGGTTGATGCACTGCACCTAGGATGAATAAAGCAGTGGTGTGTGTTGCCAATACATTTCAGTGATGTCCCACTGAATTCGAAGCTGTGCCAGCAGGATCCTTTGTCTTTTCCTCTTACCTCTTGTTCAAGGTGTATTTATGTAAAGGAAGAACCATTATTTTAGTTTAAAATATTAAACAAAATATTTTTATTTCTATTTAAATACTGATGGATCACTCACTGCCTCAAAAATAAGTAAATGAGCTTAAGTCATCAAACGACATTATTTTTATTTGTCTGGTTTATGAAGAATGCAAAGTTCCAGTGTAGAAGTATCTGTTCTTTCATCATCAGCAGCTCCCTGTTTTAGTTATTGTCTGTAAATCCCAGCTAAGCACTCAAAGATTTAAACTATAATGAAACTTAGGTGGTTGGGAAAGTGGTTGAAGTGAATGTCCTCCTTGAGGCTTTTTTATTATTTAAAAGTTGGGGTAATTCCATTGTTCTCTTTTCCTAAATATATTCATTAATACCTGCTATCAGTTTGGATTTTAACAAACATAATTTTCAGCGCACCAGATAAGATGTATTTCATTTTATGTAGACTTTGCTATCTACACACTTTGTCAGAGGTGATGTCAGAAAAGACAAAATGTGTTTATAAAACCCTAGCCTCACCTGTGACTGGGGACTAAAGTGCATTTGTTCCAATTCTCTTACGTCGGCTTCTCCACAAAAGAGGCCACGACACCAGGTCAGGAGGCTGATAGGAGGCCAGATCACTCCAGCCAATTAGCCCATTTCCCTGTGACCTATGGGATACCTCCTGCCTTTTGCCTGTTTCTTTTTTCTTCTTCTTCTTCTTTTTTTTTTTTTTTTTTTTTTTTTTAAGGAGAGAAAGCAGTGGTGACCTTTAGCCACTGACATTTCTGCTTCATGCCCTAAAATTAGAGGAATCTGATCAGCTTGGTTAGTGCTAGCAATCCAACTCTGTAGGCTGGTATTCCCACTGGAACAGGCTCTCCTGATTTACCCCAAAAATGTAGTTTCCAAGATGCCTACCCCACTGGCTATGTGGTAAAATGAAACCCCACACCATCCCCACATGCACCACACTGGAGTGGCCCCTCCTGGTTCTCTAGACCCTGTGATTCTCAGACCTGTTTGTTAATTATGCAGACCATTCTTTTGTTTTGGTTAAATATGTTTCATCATCTCTTCCCATTTTATACACATGTATCCTCCCAGAATGAACACTTAACTCCAATACAGGACTGAACCCAGAACCTCAGAGATGTCAGTCGGCTTCCTGCTCCTCTGCTCACTGAGGGTGCTTTCTGCTTGTGTGCATGTCACCTTCCAGGTGATTCATAAAACTTTCCTCCAGTGATCTGGCTCAGAAGCAGACATCTTACTTAGTAGTTCAACAGTGCACTAACTGGAAGGCAGAGAAAAGACAAGACAGATCATGTTTTGGTAACTCTGTTCTTGAATGGAGAAGTGTGATATTTCATTGCCCTAACGATGGGATCTGGGCCAAGGGTGTGTGAGTGAGAGTGTGCTGCTGACTGGCGCTGTTAGTAAAGCAGGACCAGGGAAGGCACCAGCCCTTCTGGGCACACATCACACACACAGACTTGCCCAGGTTCCTCACTCCTTCCCATCAGTGTGTGCCTGCCATGTAACTCAGCAAGTTGGAGAACTTCTTAGCTTATTTAATCTTCTGAAAGTACCCTTGGGTTTTGCCTTCCCTTCGAATTCCTGCTACCCAAACCTTGGACCAGCCCTTCTCTCCTTCACCATTGACAATGTGAGAAGACCCTTCTCATCCTTTTTTCTGGAGCACCAGACATATATTGGTGAAAAATATCGGCCATTTAGGCATGTGTATTGAGGTGTAACTAATATACAGTTAAATTTTACTGTTTTTAGTATATAGTTCTGTGATTTAAAAACTGCATATAGGCCTGTAACTACCACCATAATCAAGATATAGAACAATCCATCATGCACAAAATTCCCCCGAGCATCTTCAGAGTCGGCTTCCTCTTCTCTCTTCCCAACCCCTGCCTGATAATCTCTGATGTTTTCTGCCCTACTGTATTTCCTTTTCCAGGATATTATATAAATGGAATAATCCTTTAGGTAACTTTTAGTGTCTAGCTTCTTTCACTTAGCTTGTGCATTTGAGATTCATCCATGTTGTGTATATCAGTAGTCCATTTCTTTTTTATTGCTGAGTAATAATCTGTTATATAGATCAACTTATTTTTTAACCTCAAAACAAAATGGTGTAACTTATGATTTTTATTACATTATCACATTTATGTGTATTCTTAACATTTTAAGTTACATGTAATTAAAGTCTGAGATATGATGTTTAGTTTTTAATTCTCATATTCCTTTTTTAAACATTGTTATATAGGGTTTGGTTTTGTTTTTACTGTTGTTTTCAGTTTATCTTATTCACTGTAATATGAAGTCTAGAAGGCCAGTGGGGAACATGACTGTCTTCAGGACAATATATAGGTCAATCTGTATAATAGGCTTCTACTCCAATCACATTAAAGTAAGATTTTCTAGTTTCTTCAAGTTTTTTACCTGTGAATTATTTTCTTAAAATAAGGACTGAAGCTGGGTGCAGTGTCTCGTGCCTGTAATCCCAGCACTCTGGGAGGCGGAGGTGGGAGTTTCACAAGGTCAAGAGATTGAGACCATCCTGGCCAACATGGTGAAACCCCATCTCTACTAAAAGTGTAAAAAAATTAGCTGGGTGTGGTGGGGCATGCCTGCAGTTCCAGCTACTCGGGAGGCTAACACAGGAGAATGGTTTGAACCCAGGAGGCAGAGGTTGCAGTGAGTTGAAATTGAGCACCACTGAACTCCAGCCTGGCAACAGAGCGAGACTCTGTTTCAAAAAATAAATAAATAGATAAGGACTGAATATGTTTGAAGGCATTAAATAACACATTATGTTTGTTCCTCAGATACAGTCAAGGGTTCTGATTTGCAGATCAAATGTGACTATTATAAGGGCTGCAGAAATCACCTGTCAGTCCCCTGATTTCACAGTAGAGAATCCCAGCAGATGTGGGGGCCACTCAGCCATTTACTCAGTGGAAGGGCAGCCCCCAGCCTTCACTTTGGGTCCAGGCTGTGCTTCCGGAGGCTCCTCAGCACTTGCTCTGAGGCTAACTTACTGGTCTTCTGACACATCATCCAGAAACAAGGGTTTTAGGATTCTTTCTCCTTGGCTTAAAAAACCGAAAACAAAAAAGGCAAGGTTTGAAGTATGGCATCATCATGAGGCATAAACTTGTGAAGGTAATTGGATTCATTTCATTGCACGTTTGGTGGCCATTACAGCTGAAGTGTTGCAATCTTATGCCAAATTGAATGAATTTCTTGTATTACTTTATTTCATCCAACCAACAATAGCCTAGCTCCATTTGACCTTCTGCCTAGAAGGTTTTCATTTTTATTGTTTTCTGTCATGAAAGATATTTTAGTAAATAGTTTGTAGAGGGCCATTGTCTGAGCAGCAGCATTTGCAGACACTATTTCTGTTGGCCCCACTGACGCAGCACCAGGGTTCCACATTGGAATCTTCTTTTCCAGTGAGGTACCAATGTCTACAGTCAGACTCCTAGGTAGGTGCTGTGTCTGGATGTTGGCAAGAGCTGCATGACAGTTTACTAGTCAATCAGTCACTTCCAGGGAGCCAGGGCTGGCTGGAAGCACCATCTCTGCGCAGGTCTGAGTGCAAAGTTCACAAAGCACAGACCTGTAGGGCAGACTGCATCACCTCAGATCTGAGAATTCAACCAGTGCGCTTCTATGTCATCTTAGTTAAGTGCCCTCCCCAACAACAAAAAAAAAAACAACTGTGATATGGCCATTTCTCCTTTAGCGTACCCTGTCAACGCTTGTAAATGATCTTAAACCATTAAAATTCATTTTTAAAGTTGATTAGATTGTAACTTCTTACGTAGACTGTAAGGAAAGAATGAAAATTATCATTTTTATTGCATTCTCATAAGATCAACAAATGGTGCTCAGTATTAATGATCCCAGGAAGGTCTATAGAAATGTTAAAAAGTCTCTCTAAACTTGCCAGCGAGAATGATCCTGGGAGTTAAAAAAGCATTGACTCTCAGTGTCAGAAATAAACATTTGAATTTGCTCTTCTCTCTCCATTGCATTTCTCTCCCTGCTTTTATCCCTATTCAGTAATATATAGTGTGCACTTCTCAGTGAAAATAACAACCAAAGAAAGTAATTGGCAATAAGTAAAATCTAAACCAAATACTAGTGTGAAGTAGTAGAAAAAATGAAATGGAAATCTAGTGACAAGCAAAGCATTGTTATTGAAAGGTTTGGGGGAAAAAAAGCCTCTTTCACTTTGCTGGCCCAGTTAGGAAGTTTGGTCCCTGGTACAAAGCCATACAGCTGCACACAATATAAAGTAAGGTTAACAGCATATTTGGTGCGTTTATAACTTCCCTAGGGCATTTTAACCTTAAAAATAGTGATTGTTAACCCGGTCCATCTGAACTTAAATATGAGCTTACTTTGCAAGAAATGAGGGGTAACGTCTAAGCACTTTTCTCTAGGTTTTATTATTCTTTTAAGGTTTTACATTATGGCTCCTTTTTTGTCTGTTTTATATGTTTTATTCAGTGTACTGAGATACTTGGTATTGTAGGCTAATTGGATATAAGACTCTCGACTCTCAACTCTGTAACTTTACTTCGAGGTAGTATGACACAGATCTTCATAAGTACATTACATTCCTTACTCTTACATAGGGTGCCGTTGATCTTCATAAATGTACGCACTTTCTTCTTACATGGTGTGACATTGATGATCATAAACATAACACAAACATGAGTGTTCCAAGATGATAATTATAGACAAATACCTTAGTGTATTTTGACTGTAATCACAGAAATGCAATTCCTAACAAGGGTGGCAACTTCTAGACCGTCAAAATGGTTGCAGCCATATTTATGACTTTTATTAACAAACAAAACCAAGAAGTCTGCACATGGTCTGGGCCTGAGTCCTGCTAAAAATATACTGAATAACACAAATACACTGTATTTTATCTTTGATAATGCATAAAAGATAGAAGCATCCATCCTTTCGAGGCTGGGGGACATTTGTGTTCTGTTTGGTAGTTCTCTAACTCACAAACAGGAATTAAATATATTTAACCATAAGAGGCATACTGATAAAAATAAGTTTAGGAGCACTTTCCAAGTTACCCCCACTGTGACCCTAAAGTCAACCAACTGTTAGCCAGAGCCAAACAGCAATTTTCCAGGTGTAAGGAGATAAAGATACTAGAGCAGACAGCAACCCTCAGCCCAGATCCAGTGTAAGCACACCACTGAGGCTGCTATCTCAGTATGTCCCCAGCCTTATTTATTGTTCATGGGCTTTGGAAGCTGTCACCCAATTAATCCAGTGCTTCCCTGTATGATGACTGGAACTGAAGGCAGCATGTTGACTGTCAGATGATTTTTTAAAGTTTGAAAACAGCAAGACCTAATTCAGTTCACTACAGTGAATGTCATACAAATGTTTTCCTCTGTACCATCTCTAAGACCCAGTTCCTTTTACACTTTATAACTTGGTAGTAGAGTCAGTGTTGTCTGAGACAAGAGCCTTGGAGCATCTCGAATGGCAGGTGCTGGTACTCATCCCCTCTGAAAAGCACAGGGAACTCTTGATGGAGCTGGAAATCTATTAGCCTGTGGGACAACTGTATACATTCTGGAACTGAGTTTATTTGTTTAGTTTCTTAGATTATGAGTGTGCTTAAAAACTTACGAACTCACAAGGTGTCCTTCCAGAAGTGGTTTTTAATATTTTTGCCCCCTCTCTCAGTGGCACATGAGAGTTGATGTCCCTTACCTCCAAGATGGACATAAAGAAAGATTCTGTGCACATCCACATGGCCCTGTAGGGAGTGAAGTGATTGGTCACAAGGGTACCATGTCTAGGATGGAATATCAAAACTATGCAGCCTAAAGAGTTCCATGCCACGCAGTTCTAAGCTAACTGCTGGGCCTAGGGTGCGGCCCCCTACCTGCTGGAAATAAGAGTGTGTACTCTTGCATTTTGTCCAGATCTGCTACAGCTTCTTTGCTCTGGGAGGTATGCCAGGATTGCCTGTCTTGAGCAAAGCTGAGGCATCCCCATCGTAAAATGA
The DNA here is from genome assembly GCF_048565385.1 of Saimiri boliviensis. NCBI lineage: Eukaryota > Metazoa > Chordata > Mammalia > Primates > Cebidae > Saimiri > Saimiri boliviensis. Next base: position 140,302,449 of record NC_133452.1, on the reverse strand, counting down.
AAGGAGTCCGTCCACTGCAGCTGCAGACTATTAAAATGCAGATTGGGCAAATATGTTAGCTCTCAGCCATCTGAAGAGCTAATGTCTACATCAGTGATAGAGTTTGGCACTCCATATGGTAGCTAATAATGTTTTCAGGGCCATGAGGACTTTTCTGATTTATGGAAGTAAAGGGAGAGGGTGTAGGTGCTGAGTTGTAAGTAGAAATAGATACAGGCAACCTCTCACAGGTAGCTTAGAGCGCAATTTTCTGTGACGTTACAACACGCCTGTGTAAATTATAAAGAGAGTTTTCATTTTCAGTAACTTTATTCACCAAAATCAGGAGATGAAAAATGTTAAGGTATTTTAAAGACACATACGCCACCATTATCACCATCACTGCCGACAACTAACAAGTTTGATCATCACTAGCCATAACTCCAAAATGCAAAACTGACCCCCTGAGGCAGTCTGTGCATTTACATGGAGGTTAAAGATTCCCAAGATACTCTACTGTTCATTGTTCAGTCATTTGAAATTCTGGAGGATGTTGAAACCATTGTGGGGAGATTTTGGATTTGAGAGATTTGATACACATACAAACAGTACGTATGAGTATATATTTATAAATACAATTTGTCACCTCCAGAATCTCCCTGTAATATATCTGCATATGTCCATCCATATGTGTGTTTGTGTGTGTACATTGTAGTAGCAGATAGAAAAGAGAAAGTTAGATGGTATGGTGCCTAAAAGTTTTTTGAAAAATTAAATTTAAATTTCATTTTCAAATGTTTCCATTTCTGGAAAGGTGAATTTGTATACATTTTTTTTAATATTGTTTCTTCGTCTATCTGCTAGTCAGCCTCCTGCTCTCAGACTGTATTTTGGTTAATAAAAGTAACATTTTTATCACTTGGTCCAGTTGAATATTTTTCTCAACGGATCCTTCAGTTCTTTTTCCTCTGATATTTGACTTCATTTAGCACTTCCTGGTGACGCTGTTTACAGAGCAAGTCAGGTACCCTCTCAATACTCAGGGAATGGTACCAGCCATCTCTAAACTGTGCATTCTGGATTTTGTGATGGTGTCTATTCTAGAGTAGAACTCTGTTCTGTTTAGTGTCAACTGAAAAATCCTTGCCCAGACTCCAGCTTCTTATATTTTTACTTTTTCTTTACTAAGTAGGCCTTCCCTTTAATGGTAGAAATAAGAAAGAAAATGAGTTGTAATTTAAGTCACCAGAATTTGCTTGATTAGTGGTTTGAGCAAATGGCTGACAACCTTGAGAAGATGTTGCTGTGACTGGCTAATGGCTCTGGGATCTGAATGTCTTAGCTCTATGCATTCCCCACTGCTTTTCCCAGAGTAGTTCACACAGGCACATGGAGCCACCCGATGTCTTTCCTGACACCATACAGGAAGATTGTTTGGATAATCAACTGACATTTAAAGTATGGGAGTTAGCTGCCTCTATTTGTCATAGGTAAACAAAGATCAACAAAGTAAATGCAGAAAGGTTTTAAGATGCCAAGTGCTTACCTACTACAGATGAGGAACTTTTGGGTTTTTTTTTGACACCTACACATATTAGCCCCACAAACTTTTCCTCTCTAAAGAAAATACAAAAAAAACGCTTGAAGCAGTTAACAGTAAAGAATGACTTATTTCTCATCTTCTTTTCCTTTCCTTTTTCTAATTATCTGTGTGCTTTGGAGCGAGCCTTCCCTTAGCAAGAAAGGATAATAATAAAGGAAATATTCCAGGATAATTTGAGATTTTGAAGTATCTCCTTACCTCTAAACTTAAAAAGAAAACAAGACAATCTCAAGATACTGGAGATCAGACTGTCTGTGAATGCGGCCCATCTATCTCCCTGCTACATTGCAAGTCTGCAGGCGGTGTCTGATGTGCCTGCATGCTGAATGAGAAGGACTCTACGTTGTGGTACTGACATTTTAGGCCAAATAATTCTAGCTATATTGTTCAACAGCGTCTCTGATCTCTGCTCACTAGCAGCACCCAGACAGCCCCAGTTGTGACAATCACAGATGTCTCCAAGTATTGCCATATATTGCTTGGGTGAAAAAATCACCCTCAGTTGGAAACCACTCTTCTAGAAGAATAGATAAGAGCTAGATAGTGCTGGAGGACATTATTAACAGAAAATATTGGAAGTTTATCATCAGATTTTTGTGTTTTGGTGTTTACAACAAAATCTGAGTTCTTAAGTCTGAAATTCTAATTTGGTACTTGGTGTTTTTGCCCTTGTTTTTGGAAAAATAATGGCATTAAGGTAAACTCAATGTCAGTGGCCTCATCCATACACACAGACTCATTATCCTTCTTTCTTTAAGTTCTGTTATCACATATCTGTGTATGGAAAATTGGTGCACAGTAAATATACAACTTTTAAGACAAGCACAGTTTTTAGTTTTATAGAATAAAAGGTTTCTACTACCAAATCTTGCCTGGGTATGAATTTTTACAATTGAGATATTAATCCTTGAAAAGAGATTTTTATAATGGAAATGCTGACACAACCTTAGCTGCCCTGCTTCAAATGGTGTCATTATATTATTCCACTCTTGACCATGTCCGTGTTCTGAAAACAGTGACAGCATTGTCTGCCTCTGAATAGTGCTAAAGGACCATGGAGGGGAAGGATTTGGCACTGATATCAGAAGGAGGGAAATAAAAAATACACCTTGCATGCATGACTCATTCATTCAACTCGGGGGATTTTCTAAAATGAATAAGTAGGTCTGATCCGTGTAGAATTGATATATTTCGCCATATATGGGCAATTAAAACTGATAAGAAGGCCTTTTAGTTCTAACTCCCAGACTCTCTTAACTGAGTCTTCAGTAGCTAATCACTTTTCTGTTGGATGACTTTACTATATGAAATGTTCGTTAGGCTCTGTAGCTACAAACAGCCCATATAGACAGCTTGATATAATATTTTATGTCTTACCCTATACATGTGGTTGTCCAAATGTGTACACACACACACACACACACTCCCTCTCACAGAAGTTATCTCCTTGTCTAATCTTGAGACAACCTTTTCCAAAAAGACACAGTGTTTTGTGTTTTGTGTTGGCAGTATTTCATGTCTCAGATACTTTTCAGAGTTTCCTGTATGCCCTTAGTGAGTAGGAAAAGGGAAAAAATTCTCCTAGCAAGGCCCGCCTGCATTTCTCTCAATAAGGGCAGAAATGAGAACATTTGCCAAGACATACACAGACTTTAAAGCAGATCCCAATCCCACTGTCCTTCCACCATTCCCAGAGACAGAAAAAATCGTTGAGGATAGTTAGTAACAAAATTCAGAGGAAAAAAAAAGATACTAAGAAAAACATAATGCTAAATTTTCAAAGCAAATATTATAAAGAAACACAACTTTTTAGAGGAGAGGAAGCTTGTGGAAAACAGAAAAAATAGTGAAAAAGTCCTTTTAAACTTGTTTGCTGTCAGGCACAGGGCAGAAAACGTATCACTGTGCCTAGAACAGAAAGGCTACTGAGGTTTTTTTCATATACACCTCAACTGCCATTTTTGAGTTTACTCTTTAAGCAAAAAACTTTTATTGTTATAGAAAATATCCTTGAAAATTTTTCAACAAAAGTAAGTACTGGTAAATTTGTTGTTTGATGTTAAGTTCTTGGCATGCATACTACACATTTGTAACCATTCCTTCATTTAAAGGGCATTTTGCGAGCTCTTGAGGCCTGTGGCTTAGGGAATTACATATTACCCTGCTGAGTTTTTATCTGCTGCTACTCTACCAACACATGACTTTGAATTTCAGTTGCCAGCAAAACTGTGGTGGTTGGAATGACCACTGTGGAAGAGACTTATTTCGGAGCCCCTGTTATGGCCCAGAACAAAGTAGATGGCACTGTCCAGAAACACGTTCTGCATCTCTTTCTCACGCTCTTCGGGGAACCTCATGATTCCATGTGTGGGAGCATCTCCTCCTCCCTCTCCCTGCTGGTAACAGCGTGCTGAGACACTAGTACCCATGGTGACAGAAGCTGCCCAGATGATAACACAACACACATGTGTGCGCCTGCTCCGGACCTCTGCTGTGGGTGGAGCCTGTTTGGAAAGTGTTCATTTCCAAAAATCAAAGGTGCTTGTTCTGAACAAAAAACGCTTTCACCTCAGACTGCCATTAAAAGCATTTCTGCTGGGCGGAGTGGCTCACGCCTGTAGTCCTAGTACTTTGGGAGGCCAAGGCATGTGGATCATAAGGTCAGGAGTTCGAGACCAGCCTGGCCAATAAGGTGAAACCCCATCTCTTCTAAAAACACAAAAGTTAGCTGGGTGGGATGGCGCTTGCCTGTAGTCCCAGCTGCTTGGGAGGCTGAGGCAGAATTGCTTGAACCCGGAGGCAGAGATTTCAGTGAACCGAGATCGCACCACTGCACTCCAGCCTGGGCAACAGAGGGAGACTCTGTCTCAATTAAAAAAAAAAAAAAAAAAAAAAAAAGACATTTCCAGCTTTACTGTTTTTATTATTATTTTTAAAAAATATAGTGTTCAATGGTAAAATCCAGAGTGAGAGAAAGCTCCCCAGTACTTGAATACTAGTGATCACTTTCTCATTAGCTAGCCCACATTTATAGACCTACAAACACAGTCCCCTTATTAAATGTATTAAATGCCTGTGTTCTGCTCTCCAGTATGGGGTCTGCTCTACAGTATGTGTGTTTTCAAACAATTAGATAGCAACACAGGAAAGAAACAAATCCCTGCCCCAAAGGTCCTAACTTTAATAAAGTATGTTATTTCCAGTAAGCCCCTTTAATGTAAGTATAATATTATATTGTTTGCCAAATGCATTTGAATATTTAAATGTTGAAGTGATAGCGGCAAATACCTAAAACTTATTTCCTGTTGCAATAAAATACATGTTTTCTCAGTCTCACGACTTTCCACATTAATAATAATTAAAAGGTTAGAAGGCAGGCTTAATTACACAGCTAATCACTCGGCCTTTCCCCTCATTGTTTGGGACAAACATACAAGTTTTCTAAATGTCTTAGCCAAAATGTCTTATGTTCCAGTCTTGTTTTATCTAATGTGTAAGAAAGCTCGTTTGATTGATGGAACATCCCCGTCCGCAACCTCTCCAGTAAATCTCGTAAAGTCCTTAACCTTGTACAGCCTGCCTGATAGAGCATTTGCTGTTGTTTATAGTCTGTTATCCCAGGGATTGGCTTTCTGTGTAATAAAGCACTAAAAATCTCGTAGAGTAGGATCAACTTGGGTGTTCTGCGGTTTGCATGGTGGTTGTTATGCCTAATTCCCACAGCAGAGACGGGAGTGAGAAGGAGCATCATAAAGAACAAAAGTCAGTGGGCTGCCAGCTGAGTGAGTCGCCCTGTGAACAGGTTTGGGTAATAGCAATATTTCTAAAAGGGAGGGCAATGACACTTAAGTGAGGTTGGTCTTAGGAAGCAGTTGCAGGTCTGGATCCAATAACATATCATTGACTGCGTCTGGAATAGATCGTCGGATAAATTGAGTGAACTCTTACCCTGCTGGGAACTTTTTTGCTGTGTGCTCTGTGCTTATTAGCCTCCTAGCCCTCGTTTGACCCTGTTCCCTTTTTAAATTAATACATCTCCAATTCCCTAATCTAGACTTTTTTTTTAATCTCATGTTTCTTTGTTTCCACCCAATTTGAGGAAATAGTTGAGGAGTTTTCAACTGTTTACCCAGAGGCAAAATTAACAGGTGCATTCAGGGTTATTGTAAGGCTCATCAAACACACTGAAGGCTTGGCCCATTTCCAATTCTGATAAACAAGTTAGCATTGTAAATTAATTGAAAATTGACAAAGATAAAAAACAGTATTTAGTGGCCTAGATAAAAGTTTTATTGTGCACATGTATAAGAGCCTCACTACAACATGTATTTTGACACTTAATGGCCATAGTAATGAGTTTCTAATTAGCAGAACCTGCGTTATAGACACTGAAGCTAAACCAAAAAGAGCCTCCTTTTAACATAGTTTAGCAGTCCGATAGTAGCTTGGCACAAGGAAGAAAGTGTTCAGGAGTTTGGCCCTGTTTGCTGCAGTTTATGCCTTTATTTGGAGGCAGTTAGCAGAAGGCCCGTGAGCTTGCATTAGAAGGATTAGGAGAAAAGGCACTGGGAAAAAGAAGACATCTCTGATATTTTATGTTGGAACACACAAGGAGGATCATTTATGGGGAAACAAATAGTATTTTACGTGCAGTGAATGTCTTCAGGTACAAAAAGCTCTTTGAGGCCTAGCTTCCTTATTTTGAAAAATGAACTTCATATTTTGCAAAGAACACCCACTTTTTTCTGATCAATCCTAGCTCCACGAAAGGGTTTTGAAAAGTTCTTTGTTAGATAGGAGGGATTGCAAAACTGTGTCACCATAATACTGATGGTGTTGCTGTTTAATATAACATGGCAACGAGTCTGTACTGTTGATTCTCTAGACATAATAGGGTAATTCTCATAATAGGGTAATTCTTCATTTTAAAGAATGAAGAGCTTATAATAAACATTTTGGAAAGTCAAATTCAAGGAAAAGCTACAACAGTAATTCTAAGACTTATTTTTACAATGCTAAAATTATTTTAGTCCACATAACTTAAATACATTTACTGGGTATTCACAGGTTATTCCCAAAGAAAAAGCCTTCACGTTTTTGTGTTTGTTAGCAAATCGATGAACTTTTTAGTCCGGAGAGTAAAAAGAATAATAACAGTGCTGTTGCTTTTTTACCCATTGTCACCTCCTTTAAGAAGGATCGTCATGTACATGAAGTCACTGCATTCCTACTCCCCTGTGTTCCTTCATGAGCACACGTGGACTGTAGATGCACGAAGATGAAACAGTTTGATCTACATGCTTATGGTCATACTCCTTTACGAATCCCCAGGTTTATATTACTAGATGTTTTCCTGAAATGTAGCATTTTTTCATTTATTTACTAAATATTTATTAAGCATCTAGCATTGGCCTCCAGTGTGCCTTTATACATAAAAGAAGTGTATCAAGGCCTGGTGCAGTGGCTCACACCTGTAATCCTAGCACTTTGGGATGCCGAGGTGGGCGAATCACGAGGTCAAGAGATTGAGACCATCCTGGTCAACATGGTGAAACCCCGTCTCTACTAAAAATACAAAAAATTAGCTGGGCATGGTGGCACGTGCCTGTAATCTCAGCTACTCAGGAGGCTGAGGCAGGAGAATTGCCTGAACCCAGGAGGCGGAGGTTGATCGCGCCATTGCACTCCAGCCTGGGTAACAAGAGCGAAACTCCGTCTAAACAAAAAAAAAACAAAACAAAAAAAGAAGTGTATGAAGCATTTACTTAACGATTAATTTAATCAACAAATGTCTAAATCACAGGAAGAAAGAAACGTGCTTAGAACCTATACTTACAGGTCCGGGCCAGCAGTGCTTAAATCATGGCAATTTGCCCCCCAGGGTACTTTTAGCAATGTCTGGAGACAGATTTGATTGTTATAATTGGAAGATGGGGAACAGGGAGGTAGTTGCCACTGTCATCTACTGGGTTGAGGCCAGGTATGCTGCTAAAATTCCTACAGTCACAGGAAAGCCCGTACAACAAAGACCTATCTGACCCAAAACATCAATGATGCCACTGCTGCAAAACTGCACTAGTAGAAGAGACAGTATAAGCTCACCCATCCCCACGCATCAGCCTTCTTCACTATACTTTACACATCCTCCTATGTGATTCCTCCACTCACGGGGCTCTCAACAACCATGTGCACCATAATTATTTACAAATTCTTGTCTTCAGCCCAGACCTCTCCCTTAAGTCCCACCCCATGCAGTCCCACCCTCTGGACATTCCCACCCCACTAACTTCAAAAGCTCTTTCAAGCACAGAGCAACCAAAATGGAATTCACCATTTTTTACTCAAACATTTGCTTATAGCACTCTGCTGGGCACATTGTTGTCACTCAGAAAACAAAACAAAAAACAAAAAAAACCTTTGTTAAATCAAATTGCATAAGGTACCCAAGACAGAGAGTAGTCAATGTCAAGAGAGGTGCCAAGAGTTTTCAGAATAAGGATAAAGCGCTTTTTGCTTTAAAGGCAGTAAGAGCCAGGGTGTGATGAGAGGCCAGGAATCCATGGAGATTTTGTAGAGAAGTTGCCAACTAACTGAGCTGGGTGTGAAGGGCAAGTGGCATTTAGTCACCTGGGATTCTAGGTGGAGGGAAGAGATGAGCAGAGACACAGAGGCTGGAAACAGGACCACAAGCAGAGGCTACAAGATGGAGCACTGTGACTTTAGCATTGTTTACTTAAGGCAAGCAGTAGATGATGAAATGGGGTGGTATGTTGGGGCCTGGTCATGGAGAATTTACATGCAAAGGTGATAAGTCCACGCTTCCCTTTGTAGCCAGTGTGAAACTCTGAAGATTGGAAATTGAGTTGATTTGTGGGGGATTTTAGGAGACAAGCTAACAGCAGTGCCTGCCTTCTGCCTCACATCCTTCAAGTCTTATTTCAATGTCACTTCTTTAGAGAGGCTTCTCCAGCACCCATGGCTTGGCTTCATGCCTTTGTTGTACACTCCCATGCTGTCTTATACTTCTCTGTCATAAATCTTGTCTCACTCTTTTCTCCTCCTAACATGCTGATCTTCCCCTTAGACGGTATACCCTTACCACGTCCATCTTGGTATACTCAAACACCCAGAGCACACAAACCAGAGTATCAGCCTTGGTTCACAGAGATGTTGCCTGGGTAGACACTGTGTAGAAGTTACCAACTCATTAATACTGGGGCAAAATGAAAAATGAATTAAAAATGACTTCAAGCTTGTAAGCCTTCCTAACAGGGGCATGTGGTACATTCGGATTATTAATATTAGTATTTCTATCTACAAAACATGGGTTGACCCATATTCTGCAGAAAGGAGCTGAGTTCCATATTGGACACACTGAGATTGAAGTGCTGATTGGTATTGGTGTGGAGAGATTTAGTAAGCACGGGCACGTGCAGGGGAGCAAGGGGATGGAATTAGACATGAACGTCCACTGAGGTGATGGTGTTTAAAGCCACTCCAAGACAAACTGAATAGGCTTCTGTTACTTCAGTCTTCTGAAAATTGCCACGAATGACTGTTTCATTGCTGTCCCCCCATGATCTTTCTCACCATCTTCTAAATTTCTTAAAGAATATTTACCCTAGGCCACGTGAGGTGGCACATGCCTGAATCTTCAGGAGGCCGAGGCAAGAGGATCACTTGAGCCCAGGAGTTCGAGACCAGCCTGGGCAAAACAGGAAGATCCTGTATCTACAAAATAGAACAAAATTAGCCAGGCATGGTGGTTTGTGCCTGTAGTCCCAGCTACTCAGGAGGTTTAGGCAGGAGGATACTTGAGCCCCGGGGTTCTAGATTGCAGTGAGTTATGCTTGTATCACTGCACACCAGCCTAGGTGGCAAAGCAAGACTGTCTTTTATTTTTAAAAGGGTATGGGGAAAATATTTACCCTGTCATTTCCAATAAAAGGTACATGATAATTCTATTTAAATACATCTGAAAGGTCATGCATGATTTCATCCACTTCCCCCAACTCCCTGCACTTTAGTCATTAGCAGGAGTCCTCTCCACCTCAATATTTGACATTGTTTTGCTTGAGTTTTTGTCTCCTTGGTTTAGTAGAGTCCACACTGATAAATTTGATACATCCTAAAAAATATGAGCTGAACATAAATGTTAAGTGTTTTAAAAATATCTGCTCAAATGCTCTCCTAAGGCCTCACTCTTCAGTATACATGGTCTTCGGGCCACATCTCTAACTTTTACTGAGTGTTCCTCTCAGTGCTTGCCTTGCCTAGCCCTAGTTTTTCAGACTATGGTTTGCAATTTTGACCTTCGTTGGAGGAAATAGAGGTTCACAATCTAGGATTGGAAAGAATATAGAGAATAGCTTCTCTTTCCATGTTCCTGTGGCTTCCACATTGTTTCCCTGTCTCTGGCAGCTTCTTGGAGTCTTCCCATCTTTCCTATCAATGAAGAGAAACTTAGTCATTTTTTAATAATAAACTATAGTTCACTTTAACCCAGTATTGTAGTAGTTTTGTTTCCTTTTATGGGTATTGCGAATTTTTAGAGAGAAAAAGGACATTAGAATCATGGTGTCTGGCCGGACGAGGTGGCTCATGTCTGTAATCCCAATACTTTGGAAACCCAAGGCAGGTGGATCGCTTGAGCCTGGAAGTTCAAGACCAGCCTGGGCAACATGACAAAACCCTGTCTCTGCAAAAAAAAAAAGAAAAAAAATGCAAAAATTAGCTGGGCATGGTGACACACACCTATAGTCCCCACTATTGGGAGACTGAGATGAGAGGATCACTTGAGCCTGGGAGGTTGAAGTTCTGTTGAGCCATGATTGTGCCACTGCACTTCAACCTGAGTCACAGAGTAAAGAGACCTTGTCTCAAGGAAAATTTAAAAAAAAGAACCATGGTGTCTAGCCCTGGCCCTTGACTCCCCATCTAATATTATCAAAAAGACTACAGGATATCTGGCATCCTTGGAACCATATGCTTCAGGCCAAGGATTCAATGGTCCTCCACTGTGTCCTCATGCCTGAATGTTGCTGTGAGGACTTACCCAGGGGTTCCCAACCCCCAGGACCGCAGTTAGTGGCCTGTTAGGAACCAGGCTGCACAGCAGTAGGTGAGCGGGGGAGGGGAAGCAAGCCTTACCTCCTGAACTCTACTTCCTGTTGGATCAGTGGCAACATTAGATTCTAGTAGAAGCATGGACCTTATTGTGTACTGCGGATGCAAGAGATCTAGGTTATGCACTCCTTATGAAAGTCTAACTAATGCCTGATGATCTGAGGTGGAACAGTTTCATCCCCAAACCACCCCCTCCACACCCCCATCCATAGAAAAATTGTCTTCTGAAAGCCAGTCCTTGGTGCCAAAAAGGTTGGGGACAGCTGACTTCCAGCATTCAGAGGAAGGCTGCCCTGTGAAGAATTTAAATTAGTGAGAGCCACCTGAAAAAGTCTCAACAGATGCTGGATATTCATTTAATGTTTATAAACAGTAAAGTGGCTGGTTAATAAAACTGGACCAGACAGTTATTCTACTATAACCTTCAATGTGCATTTTCTGCGAGATCTATGTTATATATATGTTCATCACTGATAAATGGTACAAAGAGACTCTAGATATCCTTTTCTTCTAAAAGCATAAGTACAGCGTTGAGTATGGGATAATAAACTATGACCGTGAAACCCATTACACTCTCTGCCATTAACTCCGTCTGTGACCTTATATAAGTCACTTATTTTACTTTTAATGTATAATAGAGAAATCATTAGAGAGTCAGATGATGACATTGACAAATTGCCACAATCTCAGATGTAAAATGCTGTGTGATGTGAAAACAATTTGTCTTGCCATTATATCAGATGTTTCTACTTTCCTCCTGTAACCAGAGTCACATTTCATAATCAGTTTGAACATGAGAAAAATGTTAAGAATACATTATTTAAATGCATTGAGCTTTAGCAACACTTACTGACTGGTACAGTAAAACCTAAGGATTTCTTCTGAGTCCAAATTTCCCTTCCTGAATAGGGCTGCTTATTTAGTTGTTATCCATTCTTATAAGGAAATGTTACCTTCTGATTACAGTTGTAACTCTCTGTTGTTAATTTCTTCTAGTTATCTGAGAAAGAAGCTAACCTATTTATAAAAGTATATATTTGTTCTTGGGCCAAAAGTCATTTTAAGATGTACTTTCACTTATTAATGTCACTGAAAGTTGCTAGATAGGTGCAGATTGAACTTTCATTTTCTTTGTCCTAATTGCAGCCCCAAATATTTTAAACACAAGAGAAGACACTGCTAAAATCAGATTTTTTTTTTCCAGATCCAGGAAAAAAGGTGTAGGTTGTTATGTTTCTTGTTACAAAATTTTGAAATATTTTCTCTGATAATAAAAGCTATTTATAATTAATTTTAGGAAAACTCAAGCTAACTGTAATAAATATGCCATGCGTTAAGCTTGAACATTGAAGCTAAATGCAAAAGTATGGGATGCCAAGGATTGTAAGTTTAATCCTGACATAGGTAAAAACTGTTTGAGGTAGGTTTACTATAATATTAACTATTTATAAACACCAAATTGTAACATCAAATGTACAATGTAAGTACATACAGTCCATTCAGCAGTCAGCAAGTTTTCATCCTACTCTTTTCTTTCAGAAAAATTCATTCTATTAGATTTTTGTAAGCTTCATTTTATTTAGGTAATATTCCACACTAGGAAAAATACAAGGTTTAGAGACAAACTTGCATATAAACCCTAGCTCTGCTATTTAACCAATTGTGGACTTTGGGGTTAATAAGCTCTGGTGAGTGGGATTATCACGAGAATTAAATCTGTCGGTATATCTGAAGCTCCTAATACAGTGCCCAACACGTGATTGATATTCCGTAAATAGTAGTTGTTGCTATTGTGTTTACCTATATCCTCACATTAAAAACACAACCTGTGAACACGGTGAGAAAAGAGATACTGAGGGTAAGTTGAAGTCTCTTACTAACAAGCTGACACCACAGCTCTCCAGCAGTTTCTGACAGATCATGCAGATGCTATGGCCTCAGTCTCCCCTTTTTTCTTTTGGAGAGGCCCAGTAGGTAGGGGGCCCTGGTGAGATGGGGCATGGCGGTGTCAGAGGCTACCCTGTTCTCAGCAGAGATTGGCTTTAGGCAACATACTCTGTGCATTTGTTTACTCATTTATTTAAGACAGGGTCTCACTCTGACATCCAGGCTGGAGTTGCAGTGCTACGATCTCTGCTTAGTGCAACATCTACCTCATTGGTTAAAGCGATTCTCATGCCTCAGCCTCCCAAGTAGCTGGGACTACAGGTGCACAGCACTACATACAGCTAATTTGTATATTTTTAGTAGAGATGGGGTTTCGCCATGTTGCCCAGGCTGGTCTCAAACTCATGAGCTCAAGTGACCACCCACTTTGGCCTCCCAAACTGCTGGGATTACAGGCATGAGCGATCATGCCTGGACTGCTCCTTGCATTTAAGAGAGCCCCTGTAGGGCTCTGAGGTTTTTTATATTGTTGTTCTCACACCTTAACTATACATTGATGTAGGTTATTTTCTAAGATAGGAGTCCAGAGACCCAGATGGGTTGACAGATGTCTCCGTTTGATCCACATGGCCATGACCTGTTTTGTGCATGAGTGGGCCTGCCTGCTTGAGACCGGCACCTGCTGCCAATCTGAGGGTCATCCCCTTGGGTATGGGCAGTGATGTTGGCTCACTGGTCAGTGACTCATAACCCTCAAAATCTGTACTATCTATTCTGTACCAACCAGGCAGAATCCAACCATGCCAGAGAGCTAGAAATTCTCTTTTTCTTTATTTTTATTTTATTTCATTTTATTTTGAGGCAGGGCCTTACTCTCTCACTTAGGATGGAGTGCAGTGGCATGATTTCAACTCACTGCAACCTCCCCCTCCTGGGTTCTACTGATACTCCCACCTCGGCCTCCTAAAGTAGCCAGGACTATAGGTATGCATCACCATGCCCAGCTAATTTTTTGTAGCAATGGGGTTTTGCCATGTTGCCTAGGCTGGTCTCGAATACGTGAGCTCAAGCACTCTGCCTGCCTTGGCTTCACAAAGTGCTGGGATTACACTTATGAGCCTCTGTACCTCATTGCAACCTTTGAAAGCAAGAAATATGAGGCAGTTTAATCCCTATCCTCACCCCCCAAAATAGGATACTTTTAGCTTGAAGTAACAGAAAGTTTGATCATGTTGGCTTTAACATTAGAAAGTATATTGTTTCCTGTGATTTGACCTTTGGAGGTAGACTGAGATTTGTGGTTGGCTGACATAGAGTCATCTAGGACCCAGGTTGTGTCTTATCTTTGCTGTCCACAGTATTGACATCATCCTCAGGCAGGGCCCTGTCATGGTTATACGATAGCTGCCAGCAGCAGTTGGATTCACAGTCTTCTCCATTTTGAGAAACAGAGTGACTTCCCTGGCCTTTTCCTGAAGTCCTCAGCAGGCCTCCTCTCCCATCTCCCTGGCCAGGGTTGGGTCATATATCCAGACCTGGGCTGTTTGCCAGTCAGATGAGTGGGACTGCTCTTTCTTAGGCAACTACCGTGGGCAGCCTCCCTGAGGCATAAGGGCAAGAGCAAATACCCAAACTACAATGGGTTTCCCTTTGGAAAGGAGAAGGTGGGAATGTACTATGACCACTACAGCAAAGCCACTACAGAAGACTTTTTGGAGGAGGGGATTTTTGTGCTGGGTCTTAAAGAATAAGAAAGAGGTGAGGTGGAGATTTTAAGTTGATGGAACATCATATACAAAAAGTTTAGAAGTGGGAGAGAACACAACCTTTTAGGGGGAACTGTGAGTTTGTGAATATGGAGGATGATTAGAGTCACGGGGGATGAACCTGGGGAAGAGTCTGTGTCCGTGACATGGAAGTCTGACTGCCATTCCGAATTGTCAAAGAATCAGAGCAGATATGAGGAAGGTCCTGGTAAAGACAATCGTGGGAAAAATGGATAGGAAGTGGCATTTAGGGAAATAGGCATTGCAGGACCTTCTGGCCAGTGGGATAGGAGTGAGTGAGAAGAAAGGAGTCAAGTGGTGCATCTGAACGAGTCCCATGTCCTCCACCCACTGGAACCACCTGTGTCGGCATCCTTCCTCACAGTCTTTCTCTCTCCCTGTCTTTGTCTCTGCATCAGAAACATACACAGGCACACCATCTGTTCTTGTACCGTCAGAGAGACAATTTCTATAGCAGTGACATTGCAGCAAAAATGGGGACATATATGCAAAATATTGTTAATTTTTTCTGTTTCCCATTCTAATACTAATAACTTCCTCTTTCCTAATCTTTGAAAATATTTTGAATAAATGATGAGTTGGCAATTTCTAATTAGCAGTGACATGGATCTTTAATAGCAAGCAGTCATTTAAAAAACCGTAGCATTTGGTTATCAGCTTGTGAGTTTGTTAGGTTCCATAGAAGTTTCACTTCGCAGTGAGAGTTTGGGAGGAAACACTATTTTCCAGGATCATGTTTCTTACAAAGGACTAAAATATGCTTAGCCAACCTCCTCCCTGCATAAAGTTCACCTCTGAACTAAGACCAAACCAAAAACAAGGAACGCCTTAAAATATTTCGGGATGTTCTGAAAGGAAGGGATTATAGGAGAGAGAGTCCATTTGATTTTTTAGCACTTACAGCACTTTAGCACTCTCTAAAGATAAGTGCCCGTGACTTACCAGCCTTATTCTTTTACTACGTCGGATCTTTTGATACTATAAAACATTAGTCAACAAAGCTTGAAAAAAATCCAGAGAATTCAAAATGTCTAGCTTGTTAAGTCTCTGATACCTAAATTCTGTTTATCTAGTGTGTCCACCTTGCAGAAACATGAAAGAAATTTGACTCATAAGTGTTCGTCAAATTTGACTCGTAAGTGTTCTTCTGTCCTGTTTGCTTTTAACTCATTTTGCATACAGTGTAGCTGGATGGTCAACAGCCGTCCTCACAATATCCTAAGTGGCTGCCAGATCCATTGAGCAGCGAACTGCCACTGAGACATTTTAACCAACCCGAACACTGTTTATTGAGATTACCCTCAAGACCACACATTATGGCTATTCTACAAAGTTTTCCTTTTTTTAAGTCCAGCAGAATCACATGCCAGTTTTGGCTCCTTGCAGAAAACAGGTTTCTGTATTAGCTGGCCACAAGAGCCCAGTCTCCGCTCAGTGTTCCACTTGGAAGTGCAGCTGACCCAGACTTTGGTTTCTTAAAGTAGCCAAAAACCAGCATCTGGCCCTAATTTAGACCGAGCATAGGGGCTCCCCATTAGCAGCAAATACATCTCCTGCCTTCTTTCCTCTCTGCTGGGGTATGGTGAGGGGGTTGGATATCAGCAGTACATGCTCCTGTTTTCCTGGCTTGGACTCTGTCACTTCCACTAACATTCTTCTTTCCACTTGCACAAACCTAGTTGACATTTCTGGTTGATGTGTTTGCCTCTGTAAGCTATTTTCATGACTGTCCTGTTTGTTTAACACTCGTTCAAAAAGTCTGGAGAACCTACTATGTGCCAGGCACATGATGAGTGTTCTGGAAGGGGTGAGGGGAGGCAGAGCATGAGGGGGATGGTATCACTCCTGAACTAGAGACCTGGGTGCCCCTTCCAGGTGGGAAGTCTTGCAAAGTCTCCACAGAATAGCATTCATTTATCTTTTTAAAGTGGGTATTGCCTAATGAAGACCCTTCTAGCCCATCTTTTGAATTAAAATACATTTCAAGAATTCTTACATTTGAAGAGCACTGGTTTTGTGCATTACATTCTGTGAGAGTTTTACACCATAGCAGAAAAAAACACAGTCCTTGCCTCACATTGCTTCTATCTAGGCATTTTCTGCCTAGGAAACCTCAAGGAAATTTAAATAATACACTTCCCAAATCATACATCAATAAAGTTGATTTCAAACAATTGAAAACAGTTTCCAAAATAATTCCTTTCACGATTGCAAGCTGAAGATGAAATTGGCTCAAAAGCATCCTACAGAGATGCAGTGGGCTGGCCAGAGCCAAAAGAGCAGCCGGTGTCCCCTCATCTGCAACCTGCTCCTCACACTTACCACTGTGACTCCTGACGGGCAGCACACCCTGCTCCTTCCATGGGTAGAATCTAGCGACAAGTGCTTTCAGCTTTGCCTGACAGAACTCATTGGAAGCCCATGATTTTATTTCCAGTTCCAGGGTGAAAATTACAACATCAGTCGGAATAGTATATCTGACTTAAAATTGACTAGAGTGGTCAGAATGATGGATCTGATATATACTTGAAGGGATAATTGTACACAACCAGTTTAAAAGCTGGTAAATATTTAAGGGTCAGGGGTTAAATGTCAAAGCCACAGTGCTTGGGCTCAGCTCCATAAAGTATCTAGAATGACTGCTAATTAAATCCAGGGTGTATTTCACCAAAGGGAAATAAATTTGACAGCTAACAACCAATACTGGATTACCACCTTACAGAGGTTAGGGATCATGCTAGTAATTGTAAGTGGTTTACAGTTTTTAACCCAGTACTAATCGGGAGAATGATTGCTTACAGTTACAGATTACCACACTCAAGAAAGTTAAGTCTTATGAGCCAAAAACAAGCAGTACCACAAGCATATAGATCTGGGTCCCCTGACTCACTTCTTGTTTAAAAATAAATGCCCTCTGGCTGTTGCAGAGCAGATCACTAAAACAAATGTAGACATGCTCACTTTTTATATCTGAACTGAAAATTTTCTCTGCGATTAATAATTACCAACCAGTGCTGTAGCCAACTATGAAATTAGATGAATTGGATTTTCAAACCAGCACAGCAAATTGAAGGCAGAAAAATGTCAGCTAAAGGTATAATAGTCCATTTCCTAGTCAAACACTTGTCGTTATACTTAGGTAATGTGATATTTTTCTTAAGTTCAGCATCCTTACATGGGCATGTACTTTAGACGCTACTTTGGATGCCCCACCCCAGGGAAAAAGCTATTTACCTTCAGATGAGATATACCTTATGAGCACTAAGCAAACAGAGTAATTGGAAGATTTTAATAGCTATGTTTACATGCAGATCTTGAGATTATTTCTGCATTAGGTGATTTATAGGGCTATATTAAGTAAATCATACTTGGAATGCTGTTCCAAAGAATGACTCACAAAATGCTGCCATCTCCCCTTTCTCCATTCAGTAGAGAGCTCCAAGGGAAAGAGACAGAAGAGGAATTCCTCCACTCTTCATACCAATCACAATACTAACCAATAAATCATCCCATTTAAGTTAACAGTTCAGCTATTTTTTGATATTTCATTTGCATTTCCAAGTCTGGTTAAAGTAAAATTAACCCAAAATTTCACAGAGGTAAATTTATGTGGAAAAAAAACAACCAAAGCCTTTATAAGAAACCCCATCATCCATGATACTCCAGCTTCTGCAGGCTGAACTAATTACTGCATGATCTTTACTTGAGGTATTGGTTATATCAATTAAGTTGTTAGGAGTAATTTCAATAATGCCAGTGTTTGAGAGAACTACATAGCAAACATGATTTGCCTTAATTAGACTTTTAAATTCAGAGCCCTATCGAAGTCTGAAGCCAAGAACTCTATTTTGATTCTCTTCTGTATTCACTTAGTTGTAAAGGGAAATTTTTTAATATGTCTGGCTCTAAGTAATTAGTTTGCAAATTTGTAATGTGAGATGTTGTAGGAGCTGAGTTGGGAAAGGAGAGCAAAGCCTCCTCCCTTTTTCTTTTATTAGCTTTTCCTGTATCTGGAGACTTCCTGCAAGGATGGAACATTCCTTTAAGTTCAGCTTGTGGGAGGTTTGCACCAATAGCATAAAATGCCTCCAGACAGGTACCTACCACTGACCTTCATGCACCTTTTGCCCTTAAAAAAATAGCAATGCTTTTTTTTGTGAAGCCTTTCAGAGCACTTGGTGGGCAGTGGAGCCTTTGGGCGACCTGAGCAGTGTCCTCCTAGTCTGCTCCCTGTGAGGCCTGGGTCTCTTTCCTCCCTGAGCTGTAGATGCTGAGCTGGAGATCCTGTCCAGACCTGTGGGAAAGTGCATAAAGCCCCAGCCATTCGTCCTGCATCTTTCCCACTCACTGGGGAAGGAACTCCCAGCAGGAAGGCTTCATTAGCCTGAAAGAGTATCATGCCTTCCCTTTAACTCTTTGCCCCCTATGGCAGTCAGTCCATTGAGTGCAGTATTCACATATAAGATCGTTGAAGTTCTTGAGAGAGTCTTCATTGCTTGGCTCCCACAGAGAATTTTCCCAGTAACTTCCTTTACTTGGCAAGGGTTTATTATAATGTGTTCCTGTCCATAGAAAATTCAAGATTCGGTTTGGGGGTCTACCACACTAATTAACACTTTGAGTCATGCCATTAAGCGTCATGTCTGCAAATAACAGATTAGGAAGCAAAAAGATCACATTGTAATGGAATCTCAATCCTAAATAAAATGTTAGTTGTTTAGGGTTTGTCATTCTGCAAAGACATTTCTGTAATTTTATGTTAACTTACTGTATGTTATGAAGAGCCAGCTATGTCCCCTCCATTGGTAAAGAACTCTCCCTCCACCCACCCCCCTGCTTTTTTGTAAATGCAGAAAAATCACCACAATGATGACATACAATTACAATAAACATTTAAGAATCTTGTACTTTCCCAGGTTTATCTTATCATCTGAACATATGGTGAGCTCAAATTGGTTGTCTTTTCCCTAAGGTACAATATTTCTACACATTTTAATGCAATTTACATTTTATTTTTAAAGACTTACAGTGACACATTTGAACATTCCAAAAATTAAACTTTGTATGAACATAATTGCAAGAGTTAGCGGAAATTGAACAAATAAAATATAAAGACTTCCACTTCCTGTATAAGAATTTTTAGCCTTTTCCCAAACTTTCTCTATTGTAAACTTAAAACAAAGTCTTATCAGCAAGTACCATAGAGTAGCAGCTGGATATCATTAAATCCCTCTGTCTAAGCTATTCTTCTTCATTACCTTTTTCCTGACAGCTCTTGCTCTGCACAGAAAATGTAACTTTGTGATAGAGATTTATGTAATTCAGGTGTCCTCTATCCTGAATGAGAGCTTGGCTGCAACAGAATGAAGAGTTTGCAAGAGTCCATAGAATTTTATAAGAAGAAAAGGGGGAACTGTACAAAATTCAGTGAAGAAACATACATTAATATAACCAGTTCATCAGCCACTTCTACCCAATCTCCCTTTTATGGGCTATTTTTGTAAGAATATTTTTCTGCAAACTGATATAGCTGGTAGAGTTTATTGTACTAATGAAAGGACATTAGCTATTTTATCATAAAATATGTACCAGCACCTTGCAGATTCAGTGAAACTAAAACTGTCTTTATATAGCAACATAATAGAAAATACTGTGATAGACATCCAACCATAAACAGAAATTAGAAAAGGCAATGCCGAGGTAACATACATATACTAATCCGAGCATTTAATTTGGCCTCCACTAGCTTTCGCACTTCAAATTTTGAGCTCAGGTCTCAGGATTTTTCTTTCATTTACACAGCAAAACCACCAGGAAGGAAACTTGAAAAGAAACTGTCAGGTATGACAAGATACTAGTAAATCAAAAAATATTTAAAAAATAAAGCAAATGAAAAAAATCTCTAATGACTTTGATGAACATTATTAAATTGGTAGCCTCCTCTTTCCTCGATATAAGTTATTTTTACCCTATTATCAAATTGATATCTTAAAGAATTGTTTTAATTAAAATGCACCAATTATGTGCAGTTTTAGTCATGGTTCCTCACAATCAACAATTTAAGTGATATTTATGCCCATCTATCTGCATTTATTTTTTGAATTAGAAATACAAAAAAAAAAAAAAAACTAAGAACTTATAAAATAGTTGGGTTTATCAAGTCTAAAAAGACATAAATCTAATTTAGTAATTTAAATGTAAAATTTACTAAGTTTTTAATGACTATTTTATAGTGACATGTCTTCTTCTACTTAAACTTTGTTTCACATTATTTTATGTAAAAGTGAAATAAGAATTCACCAAATTTGACATAACAACTCCCCACAAAGAATGCTGCTATCCTCCCAGCTGGGCATTTCCTTCTACTGCTTAAGAGACAGAGAATGCAGAATGCCACCCTGAGTTCCGACCTGTGGCAGAGTAAGCCACCTCCACCCTATCCCAGTGATCTGCCCTTGTGTGCTCTTCTTCTGGCTGACTTACATTATTCTGCAGCCAGTTTCCCTGTCATATCCTCACAGAAATCTTCCCTGACAGACGCCCCTCACCCAACACAGGATCTATGCCCCTCCTGTCCACGTCATTTGCCCAATGTTAGCACTTAGCACTTACTTAATATTCCCTTCCTTCTTCCCTCTCCCTCTCCATCAGTGGAGAACGAATTAATGTCTAAATTAAAAAAAAATTAAACTATGATAAATCTATCATATGATTTGCTATAGGAAAGTACAAGAACATTCTCCATGAAATTGAAATGCCCTCAGAGGCATTAAGTTGAACACACAAGAATAGTATGTGTAAAGTAGTATAAAAAAGGTAGATGGGAGGAATAAGACTGATGCTGTGGTTGCCTGGTTGCAGGAAGGGAAACTGAACAGATGGGGTTCCCAAGACCTGGATGGAGACAATACAGTAATGCCTTGTGAAATTTTGAGATTTTAACCATATGAATGCAATATCTGATCTTTAACAACAAGTTGTTCTGGAATTTTTTGTATGTGCAATAGTTTAATAAGAAATTGCCTGTAATTCTCTTTAAGAACAGAGTAATCTTGCATTTATTTAAATTAGAAGTAATGTTAAAAGCTTAACATACTTCTGATGCTTAAACCAAACCTTACAAAAGCATTGTAAATAAAGGATTTTGTTGTGTTTTGTTATTTAATGAAAGGGAGTTGCCGACTCTCCCCATAGATGTCAAGCTCTAAGAAAAGATGGATCCCAACTGGAACCAGCAGACAGATGATGTATCTTGGTGCCTCTGACATTCCGTAACCTCCAGGCCCTCAGAGCAATTGCTCAGGGAAATGCAACATTGTAGGTCTGGATCTGTTCTACCAGATGGAAATTAGTACCTTAAAATAGTCCAGCATTTTTTCCCCCACCACTGAGAACATTTTAAATGGAATCTTTTTTAGATTTAAATATTTTTAAATCGTCAATGGACCTTTTAGTGATCCTTATAAAATAGCTTTATTTTCTTAATAATTGATGAAATTGTCATCTGTTTTAATTTCAAAACATGTCAAGCATTTTAACCTGCAAATCCGTAACTTACCATGATTGAATTATAACTACTAGATTTTAAGATGCTATTTCTTAATAATTTCAATTTAAATTTTTTTTTGTAAATTTTAACCAGAACCTAAGCTCTGACTTTGAGGTTCAGTTATGTTTTTTATATACATGTCTTCATTTTTGAGTGAGTAAGAATATTGGAATTGTTCCATGAATTTGATGGGATATATGCATTGTGATTTTAAGAAGAACGTTTTTCTCATTTAGACACTGACTAGAAATAGAGAAAACCTAACCAACAGCTTCTTAATTTACTTTGTTTATTTAATGAGCAGTTTGGGTTTGGTGTTAATTTCTGCCTTCATAAATTTCCTTTCTCTTGAATAATGAGGATCTTTCAACCCACTGCCCTTCCATCTGAAAATGGTTTTTTAAACAACCTTGGTTATAATTTTAAAGTTCTCTGGAAGAACTAGGTCATCCAAAATATGTGTGGGGTGTGAAGTTTTGTTTTCTGCACAAAGACTTGTCATGAGTCTAAACATTTCTCTCTCAAGTAATTTACCATTTAATTACCTTGTGCTATGTTCCCTCAGGAAGGGGAGGAGAAGGGAAAGGAAGAAAAGGAAAAAAAAAAAAAAAAAAAAAAAAGTTTTTAAAAATGTGTGCTGCATTCAGGATTTAGATTTCACCTTATAAAGTTTTTATTACAGTGTCCTCCTCCCCTCATTGTGCCATGAAATAGTGAATCACTCTCCTTGGTCTCCGAGGACAGATGCTGTTCTCGTGTTTTATCCTGACACCTCCGAGATGAGCTTTCCATATGAAGGAAGGGAGGACATTTGATGCGTCCAGTGTTGTTCTGGGCCCTCTCCTTTTCTGGAAGTCACTGACACGTGTAGTTTTGGCATTGAAGCACAGTGGGAGGTGACATTTGGCCAATTCCCCTGCTGATTAATGTGCCTGAGGGTCCATGCCACCCTTTGCCCCCTTCCAGTGCATTAGTTATAAAAAAAATAAAAAAAAAAAAGGAGGCTTTCATACACTCCACTGCTGGGTGAGCTGGGCACAGGTCCAGCGGCGCCAGCAATTTTCCGTCCTTTGTGTGAGTGATCAGAGGCCAACCCCACAAAACTGACAGTGGTTGCACTCAGTGCTACTAATGATCTTCAGTAGCCGAAGACTTCCTTCCTCATGTGGCCTGAATGTTTTTACTGGGTAAATATGTGATCTGGAAAGTGGCCACAGAGACACAGCCTGATAAATTTCATTGTGTGCTTCGCATGTCCATGCTGACTTTTCCGCTGAAGCTCATCAGGTCTGTGGCAGGCAAAGCCCAACGTGAGAGAGAGAAAATGAAAAATTCACTTTTGCCTTATAGACAGTTTGCAAATGTGCTTTCTGAAGTGTGACTGCCTCACTTTGTTCGTTCTTTTCCTATTGAAAAGAGCTTTGCAGTCAAGCTAACAATTCATGTGGTGGGCTGTTTTTAAGACCAAAGAGGCTTTGGCTCTGTCTTACCTTTACTTGCCCTTTTCCACTTATTCGCCTTTTCATCTTGAATATCCACTGGGTCTAGAACAGCCAAGTTACTGATTGTGTAATGGGCACAAAAGTAGGTGTCCATGTTGTAACTGGCTGTCAGTGCATTTACATGCTCTTCAACACACACACACACACACACACACACACACACACACACACACACACACGTCGTCATTCCAATCGTAGAGTCAAATGCTAAAAATAAAAATTAGCCTCTAAGGAGTTTTTGGTTGTTTTTTGTGGGGGTATGCAGAGTTTCACTCTATACCCCAGACTGGAGTGCAGTGCCTCAATCATAGCTCACTGCAACCACAAACTCCTGGGTTCAAGGGAGCTTCCAGCCTCAGCCTCCCTAGTAGCTAGGACTACAAGGGCATGATACCACACCTGGCTAATTTTCTTATTTTTTCATAGAGACAGGGTCTTGTTATATTGCCCAGACTGGTCTTAAACTCCTGGGCAACTTTGAGACCAGCCTGGGCAATATAGCAAGTTGCTCAAGTGATCCTCCTACCTCACGGCCCCCCAAAGTGCTGGGATTATAGACATGAGCCACTGCTCTAATGAGATTTTATATTCTGTATCCTACCTTCACCTAGTTTTAATCAAACCATGTAAGATGGTAGTTTTTATATATTTATTAAATTTCTGAAGACATTTTCAACCACCTTGTAGTTTTTTGTTCTAGACAAATCAACTGTAACCAGAAAGAAATTTCTTTGGAATTATGTATTTACAAAAATTTTTATAGGGTGGTTAAAAGTGGCTGAAACTACCTTTTGGCCTTTGTGCACTGGCTGTGTAGAGTCCTTGTAGAGATGGTTACTGTCGGCTAGAACTAGGCTACCAGAGATCAAACACCCGATTTTTTAATATGCTAGCTTGCCCTGGCAGATACCTCTAGAAGCAGGCTTCAGCTTCTTCAGACAAATAATACCTACAGGTGCTTAAAGAGCTTTCAAGACTTTATAAAGAACCTGAAAAGGTTAGGAATGTGTTTGTTTAGATGAATCCTCAGAAAGCTGGAATAAAAATCTTTCTTCAAAAAAAAAAAAAAAATCTTTCTTCCATCACCTGAGTGACATGGCATCCTACAGTGTTTATTTTCATTTTACTAAATCACGCTTCCCTAAAAGCTGCCTCTGGGATTGTGATTCCCACTGATGAGTGCTCTTCTTCGTCCCTTTGTTAAAAACTGTATAACCTTACCTAAAATACTTAAAATTGGCATTTGTTTAGTGTTTCACAGTTCTTGGAGATTTTCCCTTCACACTCCTGAAAGGAATGATTATCTGGACTCCTCATTTTACTGAAGAAACTGAGAAATGGCACATTGGTAATTGGCAGATCCAGAGTACAAGGCTTTCTTGCTTGTATCACCTGTCACAAATAGCAGAAGGGACACAGCCACTGAGTTCTCCTTTAGTTTCAGGATCGGATCGGAGGGCTTTGACCTCATGTCCAAGAGGGCAGTGTAACCAGTGGAATGATTTAGAGGGAAGAAAGCTGTTGAATTACTTTAATCCTATAATGGCAGTAAGGCCTTTGTTGACAATCAGGAAACAGTTTACAAATGGCCTTAGCAGCGTAAGTCTGCTGGATCATTCTGATTTAGAAATATGGAACCTATATCTGCATTGGCCAAATATAGCCAACAAGATCATGTTTATGTTTCTGGATTACTTTTGAAGAACATTTGAAAATTATAATGCTTTGAGCAGATGGTTTTATAGATATGAACGGAAGGACTACATTTTCTGGAGTATTTGGCTACATTTTCACATATCAGTCTAAAAGTAGGTATATTATTAAAGAGTTTCTAAGAGTTATCTCTATTTCTTATCCCTGAAATCCTTGGTATAGTGCAGAGGATTCATTTTATATAAATATCAAATAATTTTAATATCTTGTTAATAATAACTGTCAGATTTCTGTACAGGTGCCAGATACAGTTTATCATTCGCCTACATTCTAGGAAAAAGCAATTACATCATTTATTGTTATGGTTGTTGTTGCCTTAAAAAAATGAACTAGAGAAGGGATCTGCCTCTCTTAGAGTGGAAAACCACTCACTGCTTAGGCTTTGCTTCTGTCTCATCTTCTTATCTTTATTTCTTAACATACATTGAACCCCTGTATTGTATCCTCTGTGATTAGTTATATGGAATACAAAGCTGAAAACACATCCTCCCTCTTCTTAAAAGGTTTAGAGTCTAGAACAGTGGTTCTCAGTCAGGGGCAACGTGTGGTGACATTTTGGTTGTTACTACTGGGGGAATGCTATTGATACCTAAACTGGTAGAGAAGTTGCTGAGCATCCTAAAATGCATAGGACAACTCCACAATAAAGACTTATTTGACACAAAATGTCAGTAATGTCTAGGTTTAGAAATCCTGATCTAGAGCAGTTCTACTGAATAAAATTTTATCTGCTTAACAGGAATGTTCTGTATCTACAATGTCCCACTTGATAGTCAGTGGTCACATGTAGATCTTGAGCACTTGAAATCTGGCTAGTATAAGTAAAGAACTGAATTATTATTTTAATTTAATTTTGATTAAATTTAATTTAAAAAGCCACTAGTGTCTACCCTATTGGACAGTGGCAGTGTAGAAGAAGAGACCACTAAGTTAACCAGTGATTACAGCTCTATGTAAGATAACTGTTAAAACGAAGGCTTGCAACAGGAGTTATAAGAACACAGAAAAAAAAAAGAATTCAGAATTAGGCTGAGACAAGAGGAAGCTTTCTAAGAACATAGCACACAGAGGGTGATTCTTGAGCTGAATGTTGAAGAATTAAAATGTACTATACATGCCTACATATAAAGTTGCTTGGCATATTTGATGATGTAAGAGTCTTTACCCCGTCTACCTAATAAGAAGATTCACTAAAAACTTAGGTGTAGGCAGCCAGATGTGGTGGCTCACACCTGTAATCCCTGCACTGTGGGAGGCTGAGGATGGTGGGTTACAGGAGTTCAAGACCAGCCCAGCCAACGTGGCAAAACTCCATCTCTAAAAAACATTTAAAAAATTAGCCAGGCATGGTGGTGTGTACCTGTAGTCCCAGCTACTTTAGAGGCTGAGGCAGGAGCATCACCTGAGTGAGCCCAGAAGGTCAAGGCTGTGGTGAGCTGTGATCCACACCACTGCACTCTAGCCTGGATGATAGAGACCACGTCTCAAAAACAAAACAAAACAAAACAAAAAAAATGGGTGTAGAGTCAACTTAAATAAACAACCTTTTAGAGGAAAATATGCATAATATTTTTTTCTATCTAGTTATACAAACATTTAAAATTATATACACACACATGTGCATGCACACATATATGTATATACACGTATCTTCCTATATCCATATATATTCATTTATATATATATATATATATATATATATATATATACACACACACACACACACATACAGTTAACCCTTGAACAACATAGGTTTGAACAGTGCAAGTTCACTTATACATGTATTTTCTTCTACTTCTGCTACTCCTGAGACATCAAGACCAACCCCTCCTCTTTCTTGTCATCTTAAGCCTAGTCATTGTGAATTCAAGATGATCCACTTCTACTTAATGAATAGTAAAGATATGTTTCTTATGATTTTCCTAATATTTTTTCCTGTAGCTTATTTCATTGTAAGAATACAGTGTATGTTACATATAACATAAAATATATGTTAATCAGCAATTCCTGGTATCAGCAAGGCTTACAGTCAACAGTAGGATATTAGTAGTTAAGTTTTCGGTGAGTCAAACATTATATGTAAGTTTTTTACTCTGAAGGGGCTTGGCACCCCTAACCCTCCATGTTAAGGGTCTACTGTACTACATTTTTAAAATTTCAAACTGAAGGACTCACTCGTTTCTTGTAGGAGAGATATAGTGGTAATGAACTTTCTTAACTTATCTGGGAATGTCTTATTTTCTGCCTTGTTTCCTGTGACAACTTTGCTAAATATAGAATTCTTGGTTCACATTGTTTATATCAGTCAGTGGCTCTTCTTACCTCCATGAAATCAGATGAGAAGTTGGCTAATAATCTTATTGAAGATCACTTATATGTGATGAATTGTTACTGTTTTGCTGCTTTTAACATTCTGTTTTTACCTTTGGCTTTTGACAATTTAAATGTGTCTCAGGATAGTTCTCTTTGAGTTTATCTTGTTCTTTGAGCTTCTTGGATTTGTAGGGCCATGTTTTCATCAAATTTGGGAAGTTATCAGCCATTACTTCTTCAAATATTCTTCCTGACCCTTTACTCTCTCTGCTTCTTTTGTGACTCCCACAAGAGTATGTTGGTCTGCTTGATGATGTCTCTCAAGTTCCTTACGGTCTGTTCACTTTTTTCTTTCATTCTTCTTTTTGTTTCTCAAATTCAGTAATTTTAATCTTCAAATTTATTGATTGTTCTGCTTGCTTAAATTTGCTTTTGAGCCCCCTCTATTGTATTTTCTATTTTACTTATTATACTTCTCAGCTCCAGAATTTCTTTTGGTTTCTTTTTTAAAATTTCTTTTTTTGTTGTTATTCTCATTTTGTTCATATATTGTTTTCCCATCTTTGTCCATGACTTACCCTAGACCTTTGATTACCTTTAAGATAGTTATTTAATCTGCTAAGTCCAAAGTTTAGGCTTCCTCAGGTATGTTTTATGTCATTTTATTTTGTTCCTTCGAGCGCTCCATACTTTATTTTACTTTCTATGACTTATTTTTTTATTATTGTTGAAACCTGGACATTTGAATCTTAGAATGCGATCACTCCAGAAATCCAATTCTAACTGTTGTAGGGTGTGTCTATTGTAGGGTGTGTCTGTGCCAGGGATCATCCCGAATTGAAATTCTAAGGTCTTGTGAGGTCTTTTCTGAGTCTGCCTTTTACCCTGGGTATGCATGGTGGCTTCCTAAATCTCCTCATCTATGCAGTTGTTTTGAATAGCCAAAAAAAAAAAAAAATGTGCAGTTCTTTTTAATCTCTTGGAAATCCTATCAAGTAGAAGTTGAAATAATGATGTCAAAGCCTATCTTTTAGTAAAGCTCACTTAAAAAATTATTAAAGCTAAGGAATCTACCCTAGGACTTTTCTAAAACATCTTTATCTACATCTATAGATATAGATGTAGATATGTAGATGTATTTTCCAAAACACTGTATTTAATCTCAATCCCTTGAAGGTAGTGTGTATCCTGGATATACACACTCCTCTGTGTGTGTGTGTGTGTGTGTGTGTGTGTGTGTGTGTGTATGGTTGTTTTTTAAGAGACAGGGTAGCGCTGCTGCTTAGGCTGGAATGCAGGGCCCAATCATAGCTCACTGTAACCTTGAACTCCTAGGCTCATGTGATCTTTCTGCCTCAGCCTTCCAAGTAGCTAGGACTACAGGTACATGCCACTGTGCCTGGCTAATTAAAAAAATAAAATAAAACTTTTTTTTTAGAGAGTGTCACTATGCTGCACAGACTACTCTTACTACTCTTAAACTTCTGGCCTCAAATGACTCTCCCACCCCAGGTTCTCTTAACACTGGTGTTACAGGCATGAGCCATTACATTCAGCCAGGTATTTGTTAAATTATAATAAACAATAGCTCTACAAACTTTTCATTTTGTACATACCAGTCTTCGAAAATGAAATGGTTTCAGATACCAATTTCAAACTTATACAGGACCTCAGGACATTCCTGATAATACCTCAGAATTAAAAATGCAATGAGGTATTATGTGTAAATGAAGCCAGTCTATTTCAACCTGCCTCATTAATTTGGAGTTTGTAACTGTAGTGACAATTTTGTAGAAAGGATTTGTTTAGCATATTAACAGTTTAGACAAGGTCCAAATAATGCATACCTACAACAAACAAACTTTTAAGTACTTGAAATAATTTTAGAACCTTCTTTCGCATTAAAACAATTTGCTAAAATAAATTTTATGTCTATTTGTAAATGTGGATCTCATATGCTCTTTACTTAGAAATATTCCATGATCGGTCAGGCATGGTGTCTCATGCCTATAATCTCAGCACTTTGGGAGGCTGAGGTGGGTGGATTACCTGAGGTTGGGAGTTGAAGACCAGCCTGACCAACATGGAGAAACCCTGTCTCTACTAAAAAAAAAAAACTCAAAAAATTAGCCAGGCATGGTGGCACATGCCTGTAATCCCAGCTACGTGGGAGGCTGAGGCAGGAGAATCACTTGAACCTGGGAGGCAGAGGTTGTGATGAGCCAAAATTGTGCCACTGCACTCCAGCCTGGGCAACAAGAGTGAAACTCTGTCTCAAAAAAAAAAAAAAAAAAAATTCCATGATTTTCTTACTAAAGATACAGTCAGGCACCACATGACATTTTGGTCAGTGACAGACTGCATATACAATGTTGATCCCATCAGATTATAATGGACCTGAAAATTTTTTAATCATCTAGTGACATGGTAGCCATCTAAACATCATAGCACAATTACCTTGGTTTAAAATTTCTTTTAGCCTAAGTATACAATGTTTACAAAGTTGACAGCAGTGTGCAATAATGTCTTAGGCCTTCATGTTGATTCACCTCTCACTCACTGACTCACCCAGAGCAACTTCCAGTCCTGCAGGCTTTCTTCATGATAAGTGCCTATACTTGTGTACCCTTTTCTATCTTTTTATTATTTTTTTAAGAGAGAGTCTCAATCAGTGGCCCAGGCTGGAGTACAGTGGTACGATCTCCACTCACTGCAGCCTCCCCGTCCTGGGTTCAAGCGATCCTTGTACCTCAGCCACCTTAGTAGCTGGGATTACAGGTGCATGCCACCATGCTCAGCTAATTTTTGTGTTTTTAGTAGAGATGGGGTTTCACCATATTGGCCAGGCTGGTCTAGAACTCTTAGCTAGCCTCAAGTGATCTGTCCACCTTGGCCTCCCAAGATGCTGGGATTACAGGCATGAACCACAGCACCCAGCCATTTTCTATTTTTTATGCCATATTTTACCACACAGTAAAACTGTTTAGAAATGTTTAGAAATGCAAATAATGATCGCTGTGTTATAGTTGCTTAAATTGGTATAGTAACATGGTGCCCAGGTTTGTAGCATAGGAACAATAGAGCCTAGTTGTATAGTAGGCTCTACCATCTAGGTTTGTGTAAGTGTACTCTACGATTTTGGCACAACAAAATCACCTTAGGACACTTTTCTCAGAACGTCTTTCTGTCATTAAGTGATGCATGACTGTGTTCAAACCAGTTTCTCAAATTAGACTGGCAGTATTTATTCACCATAGCTTAATTGTGCCAATATTTAATTTATTTGTCTGCTATTGTGCAAATCTGAGGTTTTGTAATGCATTTGGTTTGGTCCGTTTTTAAGTTAAGAAAATATATATTTTGTAGAATTTTTAGGTATTGTGTAGTCTATGAACATGTTCTCCCAAGAGTCATGATGTTTTGAAGGATGCTATACAAGTTAAACTTCATCAGCGATCTTCTCAGCCAATGCTTTGCTTTGGTACATGTAAATATCCACTAGGCATTGTGTCCTATGTCCAACTCTGAAATGGTGACTGGCTTTTATATGGAGATTATTTGCTAGTAAAGGATCTATATGTAAAATAACACCTGTGTAGTTCTTCTGGCCTTTTGCCCTCTTGACCTTCAGTAAATTCTGGCCCAATAAAGAATGACTTCAGAAAAAAACTCACATATTTAATCAGTACCTACTATGTGTAAGGCACTGTGCTAGGTGCTCAAGGTGATTTAAACATGGTAGTGCATGCCCCTGACATCTAAAATCATATTTGGGAGTTGAGAAAACAATGAATGTATGGTACTAGAGTCCAAAGCAGAGGATACAGGAGAGTGAAATCATTACTGGGAGTGAGGATGTTAAAATAATAGCTAAAAAATACTAGCACTTAAAAAGTACCAGGTACTTAACATGCAGTATATTCCATTTAAAATCTTCACATCCTAACTGTTAAATTTTATCCCTGCTTTAAAAGGAGGCCCTGGGTGTGGAGAGTTTAAGTAGTTTACAGAAGGCTACTTGAGTAGTTCATATTAGTGGAGCTGAGGTTTGGATCCTGATCTGATACCCACACCCTTACATTCTGCCCTGCTGAAAGCTTCACAGGAGAGACAAACAGAAGACAGACCACTAGGCATTGTGAGAGGTAGGGATTTGGTGTATTTTTCCAAAACACAGATCAGCAGGAGTTGCGGCACAAAGACTTAAAAGAAGGGTAGGTGTATTCAGGGAATGTGAATAGTTAATTGTGAATGGAGGAGAGGGTGTAGTTGAAAATAGGCTGTACAGGGAAGTGAGAATGATGTTGTAGAAAGTACAGAAGTGCACAGCTGAATTCATTGGTTGTGTACACAGCCTTCGAGCTTCCATCATGTTGCATGCAGATAGGTTGCATTTGCAGAGAATGTGACATGCATTGCAGCCCCTGGAATTGTGCAACAGTGGCCACCCTGGAGGAGGAGACAGTTACAAGGCAACATAATTATGTAGTATACCTCAGGGGTCCTGGGCTAAAGGAGTGGTGGTGGAGACAAGAGAAAAGAAGCCTCAGGCTTGCAGCTAATTGGAGTTGCAGATGAGGGAGAAAGGAGAGTTTCAGAGACGGTAGGGTGGTACCATCATAAGTACATAGGAGACATAGGAGAAAGGAGGTTCTAAAAGGAGGCCAGTTGTGAGAACAGCCTGAGTTTGAAGTACCAGTCTGAAAGTGTTCAGTTAGGCTACTAGAAAGAGCCATTCTGTTGTGAGAAGTGGTGGTGCGGTTAGCTTTTCTTTTCTTTTTGAGTCATAGACAGCTTTCCCTGACAATTTTGGATTCTCATCAACAAAAAAATGTACCTATTTATGCATATATTCTAATGAACTATCAGGAGTCTAATGAATATTAGATTTCATTAGACTCCTGATACTCTCCATAGGAAGTTTAAAATTCTTCCCATCTGTGTCTAGCTTACATATGTTTAGGCTAAAAACTTGATATTTGAAGCCATATGTATTTATGGGTAAATTTATTGGAAAACAGTATGAAAAAGGAAAAGAAGCAGGGAGGTAAGGTCACAATCTGAAGAAATGCTAAACTTTAGGTACCAGAAAGGAGTTGCAGGGGGAGGGGGGAATCCTCAGGACTCACACAGGAGGAAGAAGAGGAACCTGCCATTAGAAGTGCCCTAGGCACCTAGAGTCCCTCCACTGGAAGGCTGTGCTCAGCTGTGTAAGAACACAGAATTGGGAAGATCATGAGTGGAAAACTTTAGACTTGATTTATTACAGTTCAATATTATTCTTCCCGTTTTTACAAATAACTATGAGAAAAGAAGTCAAATTTTAAACTGAAGAAGAGTTCATTGTGAGAAACTAGAGATCATATGGAATCTTATTAATTTGGTGTCACAATATGTAGTATTTTTTCCACTAATTTCTGACCCAAGAAAATAATCAAGCAATTAGTAGTAACTGTCGTGCTGTGTTTGGCTCTAGATGGGGCATTTAAATATAAAAATTGGGTAATTTTATGTATGTTGTACAAATAAGTTTTATTTTACAAATGATTTTTGCCAAATATTTTACACACTTCTAGTATCCATTCCAAATCTTTTTAATGAGCTCTAAATTATAAAAGTACAAAAGCCACTGGAATTGAGAGGATGTTTGCAAAGAAGGAAATCCTGTGGTGTAAATGACCCAAATTTATAGTATTTTCACCATGCTGTAACTAGATTGAAGTATTTTTCTATTGCATTTTGTAATTTTGAGGAAAACTTGTTTGTTTCTTCTCTCAGACTTCTCTTAATTGGAAATACAGTAAAATGTACACAAAAAATACTTTTTACATTATAGTTTTAAAAGTTAACAATATTGAAATAGTTAAAATATAAGAAAGGTATTTCACTGAAGTTTTTTACTTTTATATTATTGTAATCTGACTTAGCATCTCATATAAGAAAGCAAATCTCCAACCATGTAAATAAATTTCAAACATGCTTCTACTTTTGTTTTATTTGTATACCCATCACGAAGCCTTAAACAGAACAGATAATTCTGTTTCTCCTTTTTTCATCTTTTCCATTTATTGGAATGTTAACTCAAGTAATTTTCTAAGTAATTTTGCTAATCTAGAAAAATATCTGTATTTTTCTTGAACTGTCTCATCACTGTATGTTGTTTCCACGGTTCCTTTCTGCTCTTCGAATTTGTCAGATTATTACTGGAGTTTGTGTATGTATTTTTTTTCCTCTTTTTCATCTTAAGGAACTCACTTCCTATGAAAATAATAAGAGCACTGTCAATGCTACCAGGAATATGTGACCTAAATCTTACCCCATTACTTCTCAGAATGATGAGTTTCTTAATGTGTTTGGGCTTTGCCAAGCCATCACACACTTTAAAATATAGCTATGGATTTGAATTTCCAAATGCATTCACATTAAGTAATTTTATAATGTTAATATTTTTTAAATGGGAAAATGTGAGTTGGGTTAGAAAGCTAGCTTTCTCCCCGCATTCTCCAGCTTGGTGACGTGTGGCACCATTTCATTATGCAGAACTCAGTGAACAAGAAGTCAGTTGTCGTAGCCGTCTGTTTCCTGGTAGTTTACACACCAGAAACTGAAATCTGAGAATGGTACTTGAAGGAAAACAAAGAGCTTTACAGTATTTTTTTTTCTTTTCAGGAAAACACACAGAAGCTAATTTTAGCGTCTTGATCAAATTGACCCAGCCTTTAACCCTGGCAAACGTTACCACAACACACTTCCAATAGACAATAGTTTGCATACCAGCATTGCACTGGAAACAGATGTGCATGCAGAATTGGCCTCCCCCCACCGCAAGGCTGAGCCCGCCACTGTCATGAAAATTGAAATGTGGTCCTTCCTAATTGGGGAAAAAACTAGGTCTTCTTTCAAATTTCAAACTGCAAGCTTTCATGACTTCTTCAGAAATTTATTATGTCACAGTTATGTTTTGACCAGAGTTTCAAAATATCATTCACTAGAGAAACATCTCTTGGCTTCAGCATGATTTTTATCCTGAGGAAAAAAAAAGAAAAAAGAAATAAATTGTTAGCAGCTGCGCTATTCATGAGTGATGGTTACACAGTTTATATATTAAAACGTTTGGAATGCGCACAATTGCCTCTTTTACTTTCTCACCAGGTCTCCTACAGTTTATATAAACTGCATTTTTATTACCTAAGAACTATCAGTCTCTCCCTCCTTATCCTTGCTCATCCTAGCTTGGCAGTGTTTGCTCCCTAAAGGCCGCAACAGGGAGCTGTCCCTGTCCCCATCCACCAGCTGCGGCTCCCCTGGAAGTGTTGAATTCAGCCTCTCCGCTCAAAAGGAGCCGGTAGGGTTTACTCAGTTTAGGATTATTTAGCATGGAACCTTCTCAGAACCTTTGGGAGACCCACTCACTGCTAAAATGTAAGAGAGTTTTTCCATTTTTGCCGAGAGACAAGAAACAAATGTCTGTGTTTCTTGAGCAGTGAAAAAGGTTGTTTCCTGTCTCATTTGCTATAATAATTGCTTTTCTCAAAATATCCTTTCACTATGAGATAGCTATATAATTGGTTGCAGTATATGCATCCATATATAGAGTCCATGTATATAAAACACAATGAGGTGGCATTTTGTAAGCACGTTCTATAACTTAAAAAAAATATATGCTTAGAAAACATTGGTCCTGTGACTTCCCTGAAGCCATAGAGAAGTTAGTAACAGTCGGGCCTGAGCTTGAACCCCATGCCCATGTGTGCAGAACCACCCAGTGGCCAGGAACAGAGATCTCTATGTTATAGGGCTAGAAGTCTCAATTGATAATTTATATTTGTAAAATATGAATTTAGAGGAATGCATAATTGTTTTAAAAGTGGCAGGCTTGCTCTTATAAAGCACTGTGTAAATTATAGTGCTTATTAGAATTTTGGAAATTAAATGAACTTAGTTCAAAAGTAAGTTGTTACCTCTCTAAAATATTTTTGTCTCTAAAGCAATAATGAGTGCTGCTTATCCCTGAAGGTGAATTGTTTACATTCAAGCTTAGATAGAGTTTGAGGATTTCCTTTAGAATTATAATTCATCTGTATGGAATTGCATTAAACAGATTTTAGACTACTGAAACAGTAATTGCATGTGAGATATATTAAATGCAAAAATTGTTCTAAACTTTGTAGGGTACATAAACAGCCAATAGATACCCAAACCGAAATGTTACTTCTTACATTTGCAACTTAATAACCAATGGCTACATTTGAACTTTGTGAAGGGAATTTAAACTATTTTCCTGGAATTTTTGTTTGACTGCCAAAGGGGGAAAATTCTCATTGGACTTTGATTGTGAAATCCAATGCTTTTTGTGTGTGTATGTTTTTACTACCAAAGCATTCTTTATCGACATTTTATTTTTACGTAATAAAATTCATTCCTCTTGTTTCAGTAACACCTGAGTAGCAGCTGACTACCCTAAGTACTTTTCTCCTATTTATAATTTATATTAAATGTTTTCAAGATTTTAAGTTTCATTTCATTAATGCTAAGTCAAAAATACGTATTCATAAACTATAACAAAACCTAGAAAATGTGCAGTATCATAAAATAATCGTTTTCAGAGAGCCGTTTATATTAGTACCAGACAGAAATGTTTGTGTAACATATGTAGTTATTGTTGTGTAGATTGCCAAGATAAACACTCAAAATCAAAGTAATACTTTCTTCTTAGCATGAGGATTCCTAATCTATATCATACTATTTTATTTTCTTTAATTATTTTATTATTACAATGGAGCAAGGAGATAAACATGACCCCTAAAGTGTCTACTTTTCATATTCTGACTCTGTGAGAAACATACCCCAAGGCAGATTTTTTTTTTTTTGAGACAGAGTCTCACTCTGTTGCCTAGGCTGGAGGGCAGTGGCATGACCTTGACTCACTGTAATCTCTGCCTCCTGTGTTCAAGCAATTCTCCTGCCTCAGCCTCCCAAGTAGCTGGGATGGCAAGCATCTGCCACCAAGCCTAGCTAGTTTTTGTATTTTTAGTAGAGACAGGGTTTCACCATGTTGGCCATGCTGGTCTCAAACTTCCGACCTCAAGTGATCAGCCCACCTCAACCTCCCAAAGTGCTGGGATTACAGGCATGAGCCACTGCACCCAGATACAAAGAAATATCTTTCTAAGAGCAGAGCTTTTCCATGTGACTTTTCTGATATGATAAGGTACAGCTCAATGCTTTTCACAAAAAATAATGAATCCATTGAATAAATCCATTTTGAGTTTATTAAAATAAAACACTTATTAATTGCATAGTCTAACACTTGGGCCTTACCTGCATTAACTTTTTAGTTCTCTGAGTATCTAAATATATATGTGTAAATAGTAGCTTCTTTGTAGTCATGGCGCTTTTCTTAGGTATGGCCACTGCTAATTTGATGAATTAAAATTAAAAACGGATATGATGAATCCGTTTTTCAGCCTTGCCAAGTTAAAAGAAAACATAGAACCGTTTATATTAGAACAGGAAGACATGTTCTATATTGTGATCAGTAGCATCGTGTGTGTGTGTGTTTAGGAGCAGTGTATTACATATGTAGGTTTAAATACCAGCTTATATCTAGTCATGCTGCTTTTCTTAGGTATAGACACTGCTAATTTACTAATGACCAATTTCTTACATACTTCTTTAGAATTAAGGTGAGTGTTATTATCTCTGGTTTGAGACAAGAGAAGTGAAGTGACTTAAACAAGGCCACATAAGTAATAAATAGTGAACCTGGATTTTAAACCCAGGATCCCCACCTAAATCAAAAATACAAAATGAACCACTTATTTTGATGACCCATTGTCCATGTGTATATAGATATATATGTATATAAAACATGTATGTATGCATATATATGTGCTTGTGCTAGTGTTTTTTCCCACCAGATAGCTTTTCTTCTCCCACTTGCTCAAGGAAGAAAGCTTTTATTTAGAAAAATCTAACTTTCACTCATTAGAAAAATCTGTTCTTGATAATCTAATTTTTAAAAATGTATTAATTATGCCTGGTCTTAGGTAACACATTTTAATTTACCTAGTTATTTCCCAGAAATGTAACGGAAACAGGATATATATTTATTTTTGATAATATTTATACCTAGTGTCATACCATAAATATGTATCATGTATTAATGTGCATTCAGATTTTGTATTTGTGTACTTCAGTCTTCAGTAGTTTCTATAGTTTTCAGGTGGGCTAATGATTATGGGGTATACTTTTAAGGCAAACTCTGTATTTTAGAAAAGTAAATAGTGGATTCACCTCTCCCCCATTTTTAGCTTTTTGCAGCATTGCAGTTTTTCTTTCCTTTGCAGTTCTCCATTTAAAAAAAAAGAAAAAGAAAAATAATTCACCATTCTGTTATAATATTTCTTACTGTACTGGGAATGGATTACTTTTTCTGCTGTTAACCAGGCCGTTACGTCCATCCTGGGGTGCAGGCCCTTGAGGTATTGAGAGATTCGGAGTGAATAGCATGCAGGTTGTAGACCCCCACAAAGCCAAGGGGTACTCCTGACACCAGCTTCATCAGGAGCTATTTGCCCTCACAAGGACAGAAGCAATTAAATTGTTTGTTCTGCTACAGAGTAAATGGTCTGCTGAGAACGTGTTTGTACTTTTATATGTTTTTATGGTTAATGTTTTCAGTGACCCATGTTATAAAGTAAACCATAACTACTTCTGTAAGCATGTTATAGTAGTAAAGCAAAACTGTATATTCCTAGATATTTATATCACTTCACTCAAACCCTCGGAGTAAAACTTAAAAAAGAAAAGATTTCTTTCTAAACATTTCAGTTAGAAACTCAATTTCAGATCCTTGGCAGTCTTATGTATAGGCTTTCTTACATGATTGTTGAATAACATGTTATTATACGTGGGGGAAGAATAGTTCTTTTGTTGGCTGCATTACATTTTGTGGTGAAATCGGAGAAAACAAATCATTAAGGAAGTCTATTTTGGTTCAAGACATTACACACTTATGACGAGTCTGTTTTTTAACCTTGCCAAGTTAAAAGAAAATGCAGACCCATTTGTATTAGAACAGGAAGGCATGTTCTAGATTGCAATCTATCAGTAGCATCTTGTATGTGAGTGTGTGTGTATGTGTGTGAGTATGTTTGTGTATGTTTATAAAGGAGCAAGGTATTAAATATATATGTGTAAATTCCAGCTTATATATAGTCATGCCGCTTTTCTTAGGTATGGCCACTTCTAATTTACTAATGACTTTTTTTTTTTAAGATACTGCTTTAGAATTAGGGAAAAATAAATTTTCTTGATGAAATGTTAAACTCTGTGACAACCCCACCTGGACCTGCTTTCTTCTGGCAGTTTTCCTAGTCTTCCAAACTCTGTCACCACCCTTCCATTGCAACTCCACTCCACACCCATGCCTTATGGTCAGCAGACAAAAAGAAAGACCTCCACCACTTTAAAAAAAGAAGAACAAGGAGAAAAGCAAATCTCTGTGGATTTATTTGTTGCCGTCTGTGAGCGGAGAGAGAAGTATGAAAAGAAATACACAAAACTTTAGATGTTCATTAATTGGTTGAAAAGGTAGAGAAACCTGTCAATTTCGTGCACTTGTGTGTTCAGTTAATTACAATAAGAATATATAACTTTTATATTAGTTATTAAAAAAACAGAAGACAAAGCAAAATCATTTACAGTATACTGAGAATTACTGGTACTATCTTCCATATTACCTCTCTTGATAATATCTGTATTTTAGAAGAGAGTGCTGTTACTGTATATGAATAAATCTAATTAATGGTGGTATTTTGTTGAGTCACCAAGATATAGTCATCAGTGAACACCTGAGCTTTGGAATGAGACAAAATTGGGATCCAGTCATCAATCAGTCCTTATTTGATATCATTTAAGACGCCCACTGAAATAAGGTCTCTGAACCCATTTCCTTATCTATGGGTCATAAAAATATTATTTCCTTAAGGTGGTACAAAGACAAATGGAGATAATTAAAGCTGCTACACATAGCAGATCTTTCATAAATACCACCTGGGATATTGTCAAGCACATAGTAGGCTCTCATAAATACCGAATGAATAGATAGATGAATGAACGGTCACTTCTCCCACCCCCTTCCCCCATTCCATCCCACCACCTATAGGGTCAGATCAAGGCAGTAGAGCAAGCCCCCAGCTTGGCATACTGCCCTCACTGGTGGGGCAATGAGCACTTGCTCATTTACTTCTTGCAGAGAGCTGGGGTTGTTAGCAATCATAGTGTATCAGAGGTGGGGAAATGTATTCATTGTCATGGATGAAGACTTTTTATTCCCAGCCAAAGTTCTTTCTTTTCCTCTTTATTTTGCAACATTCTGTCAGCTTATATTTTCTTGTGACACAAATCTGGAAGAGTCAAAACAAGAATTTACATCAGTATAAGGTGTAAAAGAGGCAGAGGGCCATCAAAAACAGCTGAACTCATGACAGCAAGCTATCTGTAGAGTATGTCTTGGCCTTTTTCTTCTTGTGTTCCTTTTCATTAAAAAAAGAAAGAAAGAAAGCCTGCCACGGTGGCTCACGCCTGTAATCCCAGCACTTTGGGAGGCCAAGGTGGGTGGATCACGAGGTCAGGAGTTCGAGAACAGCCTGGTAAAACCCCATCTCTACTAAAAACACAAAATTTAGCCAGGCGTGGTGGCCTGTAATCCCAGCTACTTGGGAGGCTGAGGCAGGAGGATCACTTGAACCTGGGAGGCAGAGGTTGCAGTGAGCCGAGATTGCACCACTGCACTCCAGCCTAGGTGACAGAGCAAGACTTTGTCTCAAAAAAAAAAAAAAAAAAAAAAAAAAAGAGCAAAAGAGAAAGGAATTAGAAGGCTCATCTTTTGTCTCGTGAACGGGAGTGGGTTTATGTTTAAAATCTCACTTGAACAACTTTATAGATTAATAAAAGATGTTTGAAAAAAGCATGTGGCCCATCACAAAGGAGAAAAACAAAAATTTAGACTGTTTTTTTGGTTTGATTTTTTTCAAGAAATGAATTATTCCATGGCCTTATTGACCAAGTGAAAGGTCCACTTTCATTTCCATATAGGGCTGTTGCCCAGGTCTAAGGATGTATGCACTGTGATCAGTAAGGTTGGGACCACAAGTAGCCTTTATTTAGAACTGAACAGTAAAAGTGAAGGCACTGAAATTTTCTGCTGTAACTGTTTTTCTCCATAAGGAAAGAAGTTATATAATACTTACTTTGTAAAAATATCACTTATTATATACATTTGCATATAATAACTTGGGGTAAAATTTTTACTTATATATGGCTAATTGAGACTCTAAGCCTGCCTCAAACCTAAGGTGAATTGCTGAATTTTTTTCAGGAGATGAATTGCTTTTTTATTGCAGACAATGCATGCATTAGGTGAAAACATCTTAAATGATCTCAAGTATTTGAGCACAGAGAGAAGTCCCAGCTTTCTATGTGACAAAGATGTACTATGTACGTGGAAACTTAACCCAAAGCAGAATTTATTTCATCTTAAAGCGGGTGTTTTATAACATGATTATATGTTTTGTCTTAGAATTTATTATTGCATGTCTGTGGTCCACAAATGGGACCTGTTTTGTTTTCCACATTTGATTTAAAATATACTTTTCTTTCCTTAGTACAAGTCAATTAAATGCAGAACTGTTCTACTATCATTTTTAATAGGAAATTGAAATATCAGAAATGTTACAGAATCATGAAATAAATGCCAATTGTCTAATTGGTTTTGTATAAAAAGATTTAGAGACTGAATTATAAAACAGAATTGCTTCATATAAGTGAATTTTGAATATATATTTACATATGGCATATAAAGCTTTAGTATAATTAAATATGAATATATAATTTTATCAAATACATATATTACATTCATGTGATATTTCTTCATAAAAACATAAAATACCTTCAGATTAAAATCTGTTCATCTTTCACTTCAGAGTTCCTTAAAACTATAGACATGAAGTTGCTCAGGTCTTCTTAATATCCCACACATGTTTAACTTGCTCTCTTGCCTCATGTGGCACAG
The DNA here is from genome assembly GCF_048565385.1 of Saimiri boliviensis. NCBI lineage: Eukaryota > Metazoa > Chordata > Mammalia > Primates > Cebidae > Saimiri > Saimiri boliviensis. The sequence continues at coordinate 140,260,913 of NC_133452.1, read as the reverse complement.
CCCCAAACTTAGAACATACAGTGTGGGTGGTCCTGAGGGTTCCCAAGGCAGCTGCCTTTTTTCCTCTGGATGCCCTTATCTTAGGAAATAGTGTTGAAAACGTTGTAAGACTTATCAGAATGTTCCAATAGTCTTTCTAGTCCCAAAATGCACACCTCTTTTAGGAAGAAAGAAAACAAAAAGCTGCTCTAGCCGTGGTCCTTTGAGTGTGGGATGCTTCTTACTGGAGTAGAGAAAGTGCCCGTCTCTGGTACAAGCATTCCTACAGCTAAGGAGAATGAAAGCCTCCCAGTTTTGCTAGCTAAAAACCTTCTTGTAGCACATTGCATTTAATCAGACTCTTATGCTAGAACTGACATTCTGATTTGGTTTAATATTATGTGGTCAATCTTAGTTTTTCTTACCGACATGTCAGAATCTGCTGAAATGAAAATGGAAACAAAAATTACAAGTAGCATCCAGGTTGCCTTAGAACTCTGAGATTCATTTCGAAAGTGCAGCACAGCTCTCATAATGTCAGTTTTCAAAATTTACTCACATGAAGCAATTAGATTTTATAGTTCAGGCTCCACATGTCTTTATATGAACACGATTATTACTGTTTATGTGAAGCAATGCATGGAATCTATTCTCTGATATTTCCCCCCTAGTATTTCAGTTTCCAATTATAAAACAGTAGGATGGACAATTCTATATTTAGTTGACTCATACTAAGAAAAATCTAAAAAAGAATTTTAAAAATTATACATGAGCACAAATCAGTAAAGGCTTTATTACTAGAGCAAAAATCAGTGAATTGTTGCTACTGTCTTACTCGAAGACCTTAAGTGTCACATGGGGATGCTGTAATCTTTGGAAAGATGCTCTTATTTAAACCTCTGGAGCTCTCTCTGTTTTCTCAACCATTCATTATTAGCTATCTTGAACTAATTACTCTCAAGGCACTACTTTAGGGATTTTATGATTCTTTCTGTCTCCTGGGACATGATGTAAAGTTTTCAGATGAAAAAAGAAACCCAAAAAGTTATTTCTTTTTCTCAAGTCAGATGAAGGTACGAATGGCTCAGGAGTAGCAGTTTCTAAAATAACCTCACTTAGGCATTGAGCTGTGGGTTTCTCTTCTGAACCTTCATCTAACAAACGCTTTGAAGTGATTAGCTTAGAAAAAAATTCTTTTTTCCCAAGATTCTTGAAAATATATATTGATTCTTAATATCTAATTTTATGTTTTTTTAATTAAGGTTTTTTGTGTTTGTTTTTAAGAGACAGAGCCTTGCTCTGTCACACAGGCTTGAGTGCAGTGGTGCATTCACAACTTACTGTAACCTTGAGCTCTTAGGCTCAAGTCATCTTCCTCCCTCCACCTCCTGAGTAGCTGGGACTACGCTGGTACACGACCAGATGCAGCTAATTAAATTTTTTTTTTTTTTTTTTTTTTATAGAGATGGGGTTTTGCTATGTTAGCCAGGCTAGTCTCCACCACCTCAAGCAGTCCTCCTGCCTTGGTCTCCCAAAGTTCTGGGATTATAGGCATCAACCACCATGCTTGGCCTAATAACTTATTTTAGAAGCAGCTAGAGAATAATCAAAAAGATAAAGCAATAAAAGCACTAACAGAAATAAATTTCTGTCCCAGTGTACATTCTTTTTGTACTGAAATCTACATCAAACAGAGCCTTTTATTTTCTTTTCAAAAACAGATGAAAAAAAAATCTACCTTTTCATTCAGTGAGACTGAGAATTGACACTAACAAATCTCAAGCCTGATTGCATAATAACTGCAGCTTCCTCAGCCCCTGGCTTGCTGATCCTAATTCAGTTGGTGGGGGCTTGGGAACTGGAATCTGGTTGTCCTCCTCCTGTTCTGTCTGGTTCCTCTGACCTGCTGCCTTCCTTTTGTGTCTTCTCTTCTCCGTTTCCCTTTGCTCCCCTTTCTCTTCCTCTTCTTCCTCTTCCTCTCTCCCTCCCCTTCCTTTCCTCTGCCCTTTCTTCTTTTTTCCCCCTCAGATCCTCCTCCTGAATTTCCTAGAAGATTCTACAGCTGCCAATGCTGGGGAAACTCTGGTTTGCTCTACTTTTCTAAATTTACTGTTAGCGAAACTCTGGAGGCCCCGGTAGGTAATCCTCTGGTCCTAGTTTATGGACTGAAATCCCCCTTCTCACGCTCTCTTTATATCAATCACCAGAGTGCCATTTAACTTGCTCTGTGCTCTGAGTTTTGTGCACTTTGCTGGTCCTGTTTACTCTGCCTGGACTACACAGCCTCTCCGTGGCTTGTGAGCTCCTCTTCATTCTGTAAGCTCCTCCACTAAAATTTTGCCTCTGTGAGTTTTGCTCCATCCTACCTTTTATACCATTCTAAACTAATTCCTCTCTCTGCTGTACTTCTATAGCATTATGGGCAGATCTGTATTTTAGCATTTATTAGATCTTAATTATAAATCTCTTCCCCTAATTGATTGTGATTCCTAGGACAGTGGAAAGGTATCATTTCTATATTTCCAGCAGTGTACCTGGAACATAGTAGGTATATAATGAACACTGATTAAATGAATATCAGAGCTTCTGATTCTAATTTGAAAGCAGAACTTTTTTAAATTAGGCAGTTAATTTCCAGTGGATTTGTGTTAGATATCCAAAGATAATTCTGTGGACATAGTCCCTACTATAATGGACCATCAAATGTACTCAAAGAATTGCAGATTGCAAAATAGGAATAAAAAACCAGTATGTCACTGTCATTAAACATGGAGTGCCTACCGCATGCAGTGACAGTAGAGGATTAGCAGTATTTGCATCTTTCAGTGAGGCACAAAAGTTGTGCTTGTGGATATTTCAAATGCTGCTTGTAACAGGAAGCAAGACACCTCTTTCCAGTAAGGCTCCAGAAAGCACTGTCAGGGGCTTCAGTTGAAAAAGAAAAAGTTTGAATAGTCTAAATATTTTAATTATTGTACAAATAAATAATTTACTCCAGTTAAAAGCAGTGCTCATTTATTTCATTTATCAAAAGTGTGTTTAATCATCTACTCTGTGCAAAATACCGGAGAATTATAACTGGACATGAATAAAACTCAGCTGATAATGCTTCCATGACTTGTTTGTCCAAGTGTCTATTCATGGCAGATCAAACTTTGTAGCATCATACTGAATATTAGACAAGATCGCAAGAGTATGTTCTTGGATGGCTTCTACAGAAAAGGACATATTTCTTTTTGACAAAGGCAAAGTTTTTTTTGTTTTTTTTTTTTTAAGATAGAGTTTCTGTCTGTCGCCAGGCTGGAGTGCAGTGGCATGATCTCGGCTCACTGCAATCTCTGCCTCCTGGGTTCAAGCAATTCCCCTGCCTCAGCCTCCCAAGTAGCTGGAATTACAGGCGCACACCACCATGCCCAGCTAACTTTTTGTGTTTTAGTAGAGATGGTGTTTCACCATGTTGGCCAGGATGCTCTGAATCTCCTCACCTCGTGATCCACCCGCCTCGACCTTCCAAAGTGCTGGGATTACAGGTGTGAGCCATTGCACCTGGCCAAGATTCTAAATAATTTTTTTTATCATTTCAACTTCAGAAGGAAATGAGAGTTTACTTTGCACAGAGTTGTCTTGGTGGTCAGTTAAGTAATCAGGAAACCAAAAGAAGACTTTGAAAGTCTATCCTCTCAACACGGGACCAACTATCATCAAGATTCTGTTTCACATTGTCAGAATCTTCTTAAAACAATTACAAATCATTTTACAGCAATACTGGGAGAGGGAAAAAAAAGAACAGGAGAATAGACAAGCTCGTGGCTAAGTATCATTGTGAGATACCTTTCATTTCACCGAAAGTGTCACAGAGATATGTTTTTAGTTTTCATTATTGTTCAATTTAAAACCTAAAATGCCTAACTTTGATCATTAAATGGTGCTCTAATGAAATTAGCTACAGTGATAAAGGAATAATCTTTCTAAATGCCAATCTGATCTCGCCATTGGCCTGCTTGTCTGCAAGGTTATGTCCACTCACCTCCTTTGGCTGCAGAAACCCTTCGTAATTTTGACCTTTGCCAACCTTCCCCCATCCGCTCCTCCTTGTATATTCCCTGGCAGATCAGGCTCTTCATGCCTCTTTCACATGCCCTGTTCCACCTGCCATAAAACTGCTTCTCTTGGCCAGGTGTGGTGGCTCACGCCTGTAGTCCCAGCACTCTGGGAGACTGAGGCAGGTGGATCACCTGAGGTCAGGAGTTCAAGACCAGCCTGGCCAACACAGTGAAACCCCTTCTCTACTAAAAATACAAAAATTAGCTGGACGTGGTAGCACACGCCTGTAGTTCCAGCTACTCAGGAGGCTGAGGCAGGAGAATCGTTTGAACCTGGAAGATGGAGGTTCCAGCCTGAGTGAAAGAGTGTGACTCCATCTCAAAAAAAAAAAAAAAAAAAAAAAAAAAAAAAAAAAAAACCCCAAAAAAAACACTACTGCTCCTCTGCCCTCTGCCTGTTCCTCCTCTGCCCTCTGCCTGTTCGTCCCAGCGACGAATCCAGCTGAGGTCCATCTTTCTGGTGTGTACCATCCCCCGGCTGGGGCTGCCCTGTGATAGCACACAGTGACATACTCAGTTAGCCAGCTCCCTCTCCTCTGGAATGTCAGCTCCTCCAGGGGAGGACAGGGCTGTGCCTTATTAATTTCAGTACCCCACCCCTGGCTCAGGGGCTAGCACATAGCAACTGCCCAGTGTAGCTGAGCTCCATAACCAAAGGAACTGTTAATCACACTTAAGAAGGTTATTAAAAATAATCCTCCAGGGTTTATCTCTTAGACACTTGTTAGTTACCAGTGTCATATACCTTTGACTTCATATGTCAAAGGTATATGCAAATACCTTTGTTATATGCAAATAAGACTCTAAATATGAAATATATTTCAAAGTGAACCTGAGTTTTGCCCTTTGAGGTCACCGGGTGATAGTTCAATTATTTTAATACATCACCCTCCAGTTAACATAATTATTCCATGAGTGGCTGCTGCATCACTCTCCTTCCATTCCACTGGAAAGACAAAAGATTCTCTTTTCTTTTATACTATCTTTTATACCGTGACTCTCTTTTCAGGATCTTAATCCTGATTTGTTCTTAGGATTTCAGAATTCATTCACTAGCCCTCTCCTTTGTCACTAGTTCTTTAATTTACACATTTGGTTGGCTGGTTCCTGTTACTCAGCCTACAAATCTGTCCTATGTCATCTCCTTTGACTAATTTATAACCTCCATAAAATGCCACGTAGAGGCACTTTTTTACATTTTTGAGTAATGGTGAGAAAGAATTGCCCTGGGAATCAAAAATCCAATGAGTCATAGATTATTTTGTTATTTATGACCAGAGAGTGGTCATTGACAATATTTGGCAATTTTACAGCTATGAGCCTAGGCTATTGTGCTTTAGAATGTAATTTATTAAGCAAATAAAACTCTTGCTAGTAATGGATTCTGTTAAACCTGGAGAACCACGTGAGCTCCAGGCCAGTACAGCTGGGGAAGTTTCATAGTAGCCACATACATGTCAGATGTCTGGACACTAGTATTTTACACTTACTTCATGGTTTTATTTATTCAGTTGCTTTTATATTCTTGATTGGATTCTAACCAACCATTTTGGTTTAAGAAGTCATCAACTTTGAATAGTGAGGGAGGAGCCTGGAGAAAATAAAATGAATTTATGTTGAAAAAACATAAATCCCTCTCTCATTAGATATGACATTTAGTAAATCCAGGCTATAAAGAAACACCAGATGTGTTCATGGAAAGTATTGATATAAAATCATCTTTGAGAAAGAAAAAGACAAGGACCTAAAATTTCCTTAAATAGTAATTTTGTTAAATTTCATTAAATACAGACACAAAAGTAGGTAAATAATGGATGTCATACAGAGAGAGGTGCAAAGAAGTCTGAGTGAGCAATCTTAGGATTTTTTAAAATTACTCATTTATATCACTAGTATTTTGTAATGTTGGCTTCAGTTTAGTAATTAATGGAATTCTAGTTATTACCTTTTAATATATTTGGAGGAAAGGAAAATCTTCAAATTCTCAAGTTAAGTCTATCTTTTACTCAATGGCAGCATTAGGTAACATTAATTTTTTTAATATTTTAAAGCTAGAAATATATCTCCTTTGATGTAACTATTGTATGTGTGTACCTGATACCTAGGATTAGAGAAATTCAGTTCTGCATTAAACAGTATAAAACATCCTATGCTGGGTCTAAAGTCAACCTGCAAATACTTATCAGTAAGAAAGTTCCATTTCTTTTGAAAGTAAATTATGGATGTTTACGTAGCTATCCGTTCTAGAAGTCATTAATTTAATCTCACTAAAGCCATTGCCTCATCGCTTTGTTTAGCAAGAGGTGGGCAAGTAAGACTTCAGTATGTGTGGTAGAAGTGGCAATAATAAAAATAAGGTAAGAAGGAAGTGAAACCGGTTGTGTGACCTTAAGGACTGCCCTTTAACTTAGCCAAGCCTCATCATAAGGAAAAGCTAAGAGCCCCAAGTTTTACAACTTACAATCATCATTTGGCCTGAGAAGTAGGATCAAACCAACCAGTACGGTGGCAATTTGTTGATTCATTCAAGCATGTTTCTTGTTCCTGGTATTTGACTCACATTAGGAACTGTGAACACACGGTTGATCAAATACATGGCAAGAAGTTATCGGTTTAATCAGGGAGGCAGAAAAATATACTGCAAACTGTATAATACAGTGGGAAATGATTTTCCTTATGAATTTCTAGTTCTTTATAGTCTAGAAATTAAGTCCTCTGCTAGTTATGTGCATTGTAAATATTTTCGCCGAATTCGTGGCTTTCCTTTTCACTTCTTTAATGGTCTCTTTTGATGTGCAGTTTTTATCTGTTGTCCTCAAGTCCAGTTTATAATTCTTCTTTTGTGGTTAGTGATTTTTGTGCCTTTAAGAAATATTTTCTTTAATTCTCAGGGTCATGAAGATATTTTCTGTGTTTCTTTGAGAAGCTCCATAGTTGTAGCTTTCATATTTACCTCTGTGATCCACCTCTAACTAATTTTATATATGATGTGAGGTAGGGATGAAGAGTCATTACTTCCACATGGACATCCAGTTGCTCTAGAAACTTACTGAAAATACCTTCTTTTGCCCCACTGAATTCCTTTGGTGGCATCATTCAGTTAAAAATTGGAATAATAGATGCACTTAAAAAAACTTTTCCAATGAATTTTAATGAGTTTATGGTATAGCTGTTGTCAAAACAGGGTGAAAAATAGACACAGTTTCTGCCCTCATGGGGTTCACAGTCCTTGAGTCTACCCTTTGATTAAGATTGAAGCAAGGACAAGATTCTATGAGAGTAAAAATCTGTGAACTTAAGCATGGGGTCCCTATCAATAAATCTCACTGCCTCTCATATGTTCTTTGAATTTTTAAACTAAATATTGTGACTAAAACAAAACAATTAGGCCAAGTGCAGTGTAATCTCAACACTTTGGGAGTCCAAGGCGGGCAGATCACTTGAGCCCAGGAGTTCAAGACCAGCCTGGACAACATAGCAAGACCCTGTCTTTACAAAGAAATTTAAAAATTTGCTGGGCATGGTGGTACACACTTGTAGTCATGCTTCTCAGTGGGCTAAGACAGGAAGGTCACTTGAGGCCCTGAATTTGAGGCTGCGGTAGGCCCTGAATTTGAGGCTGCGGTGAGCCCTGATTGCAACACTGCACTCTAGCCTGGCCAACAGAGCAAGACCCTGTCTCAAAAAAAATTTATAATTATGAAAATGCTGTTTCAAAGCACTTTAAGCTTCCACTCCTCTCCCCATATTGAGATTTTTCTGGTCTAAATTAAGACAAACATGTATATTATATTTATAACATGAAGACAGAATATATCAGTAATTCCCAAGGCTGGAGTAGTTGAATGATGAGAATTCTTTATCCTAAACCTGAAGACATGCATATATAGACTGAGCAATTGCTGTCAACCTGAAGAAAGAACTATTAGCTGATTCCTGAAGTTGAGAGATATTTATGGTTCTATTTTTGAAAGATAACCATGGCTTAAATAAAACCCTGTGATTCAGTGATAGGTATCAGTATGAGAAAATACTAACAGAGCCTCTTTCTCATTTTGATATGTAAGAATCCTAAATTCTAACCTAGACAAATTTAAATCCATTATATATTAGCGTCAACTATTAATAGCTGTGATAACCGAAACTTTTGGTGTCAAATAATCAAATTGACAGAGTAGAAACAGTGTATAAGCCCCAATTTGTTCAATTACAAAAGAGCCTACAGTCTCACGTCTCATTAAGGATTTGTGTGTGTTTGTGTGTGTGTGTGTGTGTATGTGGGCATGTGTGTGCATGCACGTGCACGTGTGTGTGTGTGCGCGCACGCGTGCGCATGTTCCCATGTGTTCCAGGTCTCTTTTGACAATTGATAGAACACTCATCTTGAAATTTAGTCTTTCTTTGATTTGAATTACATTGACAGCATAAACCCTAATCTAAAGGAATCTGCTTCTCTAATCCAAAACCAAGTTTTCAATTTATAAGAACTTTTAGTAGTATTCAGTACTTTAAAATAGCAAATACTAGGACCTATGATAAGCAAATACTAGGACCTATTTTTTAAGTGAGATTAACTATCTCTCAAGCCCCTAAACTTAATTTTTGAATGACTAACTCCTTCCTCCATTTTATGAGGGACTAAATTGGACTTGGAGAGAAAAGTTGATTTCCCAGATACCTTTTTAAAACTTTTTTTTTCCTTTGTTTTCTTTTTTAGAGACAGGGTCTCACTGTGTTGCCCAGGCTGGACTCAAACTCCTTGGCTCAAAAGATCTTCCTGCTTCGGCCTCCTGAGTAGCTGGGACTACTGTCTCATACCATTGAGCCCGGAATCCACATATATTTTTATATACCTACCACAATTACATATATCTACATTTTCATATAACTTGAAGTTTCACGGTGAAGTAGCACAAAATTGGAAACCACCTAAATACCTTATATCAGAGTTTCTCAAACTGTTTTTTTTTTTCTCAGAACTCCTCTTGACGGTCTTAAAAATAATTGAGCGTCCAAAAGCATTTTTGCTTATGTGGGTTTTATCTGTCAACCATAGTAGCAGATAAAACTGCAACATTTAAAGGATATGTATTAATTCATTTAAAAATAACATGATAAATGTTTTTATGAAAAATCACTGTATTTTCCCAGACAAATATTAGTTTAAAAAAGTAGCATTGTTTCACAATTTTTTAAAAATCTCATAAATGTCTGCATTAACAGAAGATATTTGAGTTCTCTTACTTGCTTCAATATCTCCTGTATACTGGTGAAAGAATGCAGATGCCAAAGGAGTCAAGTCTTAGTATTATCAGAAAAATGGTTTTGCTCTTGAAGGTGAAACAAAAGGGTCTTAGGAACGTCTAGAAGTGCCTGGGCCATATTTTGAGAACTGCTGCCATGTGCTATTAGAATGTTTATGGTAACCGTGTTAGAGCAGTACAGCAGAATACCATATAACTCTGTACAGTGGCATGTATGTGGGGGCCTGTCAATACCAAAATAAATTTTTAGTAAGATATGTCCCTTCCACCCAGAAAAGAAACAGTGCATCTTGTAATCCTTTAGTGCATATATAACTACCAGGAAAAATAAAGCATGAATGTCAGACCCCTTCTTATATTAGTATTTACTAAAATCCAGTAACTTAGTATTGAACTATCTCTAATAACTAAAATAATAAGTTACCTTATGGAAATCTAACAATATGGACACAGAGATATCAGTTCTGTATTACTGAAGAGAGACCCATCAGCTTCTAAAAGGAAATAAAGCAGATGGGAAAGTTCACACTGTATTATAGATGGTAAGATACCTATCTTAATTTAATTTCTTAATTTCTTAATTTAATTTCGAAATAGAAAGCCACTCAGCGTCTTTAGAAGGTTGGCTATAGGATACTTGGAGACCAAGGTTTCTCCTCGAACCAAGGCATTAATTCTTTAGAAGCACTTTGAAATATGTTCCATTGACAGTCGAGTGTTCTATACCTTAAAGTTTGGCAGAAATGACTTTAGCCTAAAGAATATTAAAGGTAATATGATTCAGCTGCCATTGAAAATGAGCATATGATGTTAAAGAATTTTAGAAAATCACAAAGTAGAATAAACACATTTTTGCCATGTTAAAAAAAAAATCTATTCAATAAGTTTTTAGAATTTTCTGTTTGCTGGCTTCTTTCTTTCCATAAAGTTAATATATAATGAAGTTCTGTAATTTTAAGTGAAAGCATATACAATTCATGATACGTAAGAGATCTGAGTGTCCTGTGGTAGCAGGAGACCGCATCAGCGTGGTGTAATTCACCAGGAGGCCCAGCATGCACTGCAGTTCTGATTCACTGGCAAAATTAGCAAGAAAGCCAACAGTATTACCTAAAATCCCAGCAGTCATAGAGAGAAGCAGAGAGGAGAAGTGGAGGGGGCAGATGCCACAGTTACCAGTGATGGGGATGAGCCTCAGGGATGGTAAGTGTGGGCCCCGGTGTGCCACAGGGGCATCTGCCCACTGGCCAGCCTTGAGTTAAGACTGAAGGGAAGTGCATGGCTTCCACGGCTTCTTAAGAACCAAGTTACTGTGCACAAGGGGAACTCTCCACGTAGCAGTGAGCCCTGGCAAACTGCACAGAGAACTTTTATTGTTCTTGCTTCTTTAGAGCAAATGAATTTACAAATCAAATTGACCATAAAGCATTTAAAGAATGAAGACAAAAAGGAAACAATGTATCTTATTAAAAACAAAAACAACAGCAAAATAACGGTTAAAGTTTCATCTTGAATTTGAGTAGTCACCTTATGCTTATAATCTCTTTTCTTCTGGTGAACAGCTAAGTTTTACCTTCTCTTTTATTGAAACTCACAGGATTTTGGCACTTCTTTCAAAATATATATTAAAACTCAGAGACACTAAATTATACCTGTGAGCTTAAAGCAGCAAAAATAATTTACTGACCTTACTTACCCCTTCAATTGTAGCAAACTCTTTACTGTATATTTCCTGTACCTCAAGCAAGTGGAGAGTCCGTTTTTTACTTCTGAACCTCTCCTCCCCTCTCTCCCACCTCATTTCCCCTCAGTGTAACCAAATACTTTCAGCAACTAGAGGCCCAAACAATCTTGTTAACTTAAAAGTTTTCCTGCAGATTTATTGACCCAGCAGAGTTAAACAGGGTAAGTGTTGATCAACACCTCTCAGGTATTTCTTTAATTATTGGCCTGGCATCTCTAGGGCCTAATAAAAATTTGTAATGTGACTTTGTAATAAAGTAACTATTATATTTATTTATTTATTTACTTGGGGGCGGGGAGGGAGCATTTTGGTTTTTCTAATGGGATCCTCTACCTTTTGCCATAAATTGTAGCTGTAGCCTTGATAATACTGTGGTTGAACAATAAGGTCTCAAGGGCTGCTCGCTGAAAGAGATTAAGCTGTAATTAAACTACACTATGAGTAAGGAGAGACGGAAAAAAGAAAAAAAAAATTGTGGTTTTCATAAAGCAGAAAAGAAATACATTGACTGGTGTTTACAGCCCAGAGACTCTTGACTACAAAACAGTCTTATTTTTAGCCAGCCAAGGTTTTGCAAGAATGCCGTATCAATCCCACATTTCTGTTCTTTGAAATAATTGCACCAAGCTGGTCCCAAATCAGCAGTAACTAACTGAAAAGCTGGAGGGAAACATTTCTCAAACATACAGTGCCGATGAAATTTGCCATAACACTATGAGTTATGTCGGCTGCCTGTATGAGGTTCCACATAATGGGAAAAAAGAATTTAACTAGATCTTAATTGAACATACAGCTACATAATATCCTTTTGTTTAGGCTCAAAAATGGATTTTTTTAAACCTCCTTATCAGTGCAGCTATTAAATATTGTGGCTCTCCAGCTATCAGTCTCCGATCAGCACAGTTAGTGCATTTTACCTTCCAAGGAAGTGCACTTTGAGCCAGCTGGAGCACAAGAAATGTAGGAGCTGGAGAAAGTCGTAATTGAAACAGGCGACTGCTTCAGTACAGACAGGAAATAAAAGGAAGACTGGCCCTCCAACGGATTAAATTAGATGTTTCAAATTCAGACAGTATCAGGAAAAAGAAGACTTATGTTAGAGGGGGAAAAAGGTAACAGTAAGTTCATTCAGTGGAGCGCCCCCTCCTCCCTGCATAACACATGTTTTTGCTGGAATCTCACTGTGCCGCCCTGTAGGGCAGACTCACCCAGGCCTCCCTCCTGCCAAACAACAGCAGAGCAGGTCCCTGTGTTAATGTCACACTATCCTTTCCCTCCTGCCTGCCCTCTCTCTTTCAGAGGCCCTTGGTATTCTATTTCCATAAATTAGGCGTGAAATTATGTTGGGCTGAGGATACATGATTTCAGCTGTTTTATAGTTGGAAAGGAAAATCTTTTAGACCTAAAGCAAAAACATTTTTTTAAATATACTTCCTGCCTATTACTTTGAGATATGCCTATTATAGAAAATACTTGCTATATAGAAACTTTATTTTTTTTCTTTTTGATCTCACAGATTGCTGTCTTGTCCTTCAGTTCAAGTAATATTTATTGAGTAATGACTGTATCCAAGATCCCGGACTAACTGGTATCTGCAAATTTGCACATTCATTAGGACAGTATTAATTTATGTGAAATTTAAATTCTCAAATGAAGACTCATACCTCTGTTCAAATATTTTAAGAAGCAGATTTTATTTTGCATTGGAATAATCTCCTCGAAACTTTCAACTTTTTTTCACTTTAGGTGGTACTGCATCTCAATTTTTCTACTTAGGCAAATATGGCTTAAATACCCAACTCCAAATTTTGTTACTGGCAATGCCTGAGACAGTGGCTTTTAAGGTCAGTGCCTATTTCAGCATTATTGTGTCCAGTGCCATTTATACTTTAGACGGGGGGTGGGGGGTAGCATTAGATGCAGTGTTTCTCTGAGGCATAAATAAACTGCAAAATTCAACAAACTAAAAATTACTATGGTTCTTCATTCTCCCCTCATGAAAGCTGATAAAGTTAAGTGGTATAGCAAGTGGATAGAATTCCAACTTTAAAGCTTAAAAATGCCTTTCTTTTCTACCCTCTCTGGCTCTCTGTGTGTGGAAAACATAGTCTTGGAGAAACGTGGGGATTCTGCCCAGGGCTGCCCGCCAGAGGCGGACCTCATTTGCTCAGGTGTGCTCACTGTTTTAGCTTCTTGAATTAAGCCCTGAGAAAATTCCCGTGCAAACATCTGCTCCATTTGCCCTGCCTGCCTCTCCGATGGGAGTGAGATGGGGCGGGGAATGCATCATGTGAGTGGGTTTTGCATGGAAAATGTTGTGGGTTGCCTCCAGTCCAGCTGGACAGCTTTATACAGCTATAAACCTTTACTGCTATATTAAGATTCTATTCAAAGGGTATGAATCTCTGATATTCATGGTCCAAGAAAACTGTTACTAATTATTTATCTACTGAATAGCTACCAGGATTGGCAACTTGAATAACAATCACAAAAATCTATGTACTCATTCTCCAACAAGCCAACATTCTCATTCCTATAAGGAGCAAAGCTTGCATTTTTGAAAACTGAAACAAAAAAAAGAACAAGCTGGAAATGTATACTCGTGCCCCCTTCCTTAAGAGGCTGCCTTGCATAGCTTCCTCACAGAATATTTCTCTGTTCCTGAAAGGTAATTTCGGTGTGGGTCTCATAGGATAAGGACATTTTACAGCTCTGGGCAGGCTGTTCTAACCACAGGTCCTCGTAGTCTGGGCTCCAAGGAGCACCTGGAAGCAGATTGGATCCCCCAAGAGTCACTTTTCAGAAGCAGGAATAAAGTGGTAGCTGCCTGCTACAAATACCTGTCATATTCACTACCCTGAAACAGGATATACTCTTCGAGAATCACCAATTGCCAGAGCTCGTCCCTCCAGCAGTTCTTCCCAGAAGTGTACTCAGCACCTTGACATCTTTTCGTGTGACTCTGTTCTTGAAGACCCAGGCCCTCCTCTGCTTTCAGATAGCAGAATCACATCTACATCTTGAAGCTGTTTGCTGTGCTGTACCTGCTTCACCCAGAGGATGATAACTATGCAGTGCCCTAAAGAAATAGATGTATAATCCCAGCACTTTGGGAGGCTGAGGCAGGCAGAACACCCGAGGTCAGTTCAAGACCAGCCTGGCCAATATGGTGAAACTGCATCTCTGAAAAAAAAAAAAAAAAAAAAGAAAGAAAGAAAAGAAAAATTAGCTGGGCATGGTAACTTATACTATAGTCCCTGCTATTCATGAGGCTGAGGCAGGAGAAACACTTGCACCCAGGAGGCAGAGCTTACAATGAGCTGAGATCATGCCACTGCACTCCAGCCTGGGTGACAGAGCGAGACCCTATCTCAAAAAAAAAAAAGGATGTTAGTAGGAGCCATAAGAACATTCTGTTGGTCTTTTATAGATGTCTAACCCTTCTGAGAAGGGTTGGTATTACTATCTACTTTTTACAAATTAGTAAACTGAGACTTAGAGAATTGAAGGAGTTCACCAATAGTAATACAACCTGTGTTTGGAGTTGCTAGGGTTCACAGCCACGGTTCTCCAAATCGGAAGCTTCTTTATTTCCATATATCACGTTACTTAAACTAGACCTTATTCACCTTGAAAAACTAAATCTTGTTTCAGGAGACCTTGTCGAGAAGGAAGAATTTCAGAGGCCAGCCACCATATGGGCATCATCAAGCAGAACTAGTGAAGGTGGGAGGAAGGGAAGGCTGGTCCCTCACAGGTGAACACTTGACTGTTCTCCGCTTTCCCTGGCCTCCTGCTCTCTTCCCTTACTGCAAACCTCTCAATCACTGAGATCATTGCTACTAGTTGTGATTTTCTTTTTTTTTTTTTTTTAAAGACATTAAGAACTGGGCACAGTGGCTCACGCCTGTAATCCCAGCATTTTGAGAGGCTGAGGCAGGTAGATCACAAGGTCAGGAGATCAAGGTCATCTTGGACAACATGGTGAAACCCTGTCTCTACTAAAAATACAAAAAATAGCTGAATGTGACAGCACGCACCTATAGTCCCAGCTACTCGGGAGACTGAGGCAGGAGAATCGCTTGAACCTGGGAGGCGGAAGCTGCAGTAAGCCAAGATCACGCCACTGCACTCCAGCCTTGCAACAGAGCGAGACTTTGTCTCAAACAAACAAAAAAAGACATTAAGATATGAATGACTTACTATATTAACCCATAGAAAGTTTTTTAATCTAAACAAGTCTCCACCCGATATGAATGTGTGAGGAGGGATTTGAAGTAGTGGATGAGTTTTCTTGTCTGTTCAGGAAGGGAGTCCCAAACTTAGTGTATCTAGGAATAAAGTATGCAGAGTTTTTTTTAGTAGGATGTAACCCTGAAATCAACAATATGTGTTAGTGATAACATATAGTATTAAATGGATAGCATATGCATATATCAAGAGTCATGTTCTCTGGAGTCTCTTTCCAGTTTTAATTCTGCCTCCCTCCCTAGCCCCTCCCCCAATTTCTCTTGATTTTCCTGATTTGCCTTCCTTCTTTTCCTGGACTTTCCTGACTTCTGTTATTCTAGAATGTGATTAGAAAGTCAGGAGGAGAAGCACAGTCCTATTTTCTCATCTTCTTTCACCTATTTTGATAATTATGGAGACCTTCAGACATAAAAGTATATCTTGATTACAGTTTTTCCCATTTAAAAGTTACTCCTATCAGAAGCATCACAACTTGGAAAAGAAAACTAGACCAAAGGCAGGTGGCCAGGAGTCAAAAGGCTCCTTGTTGCCAAGGCTTGGGCTTTCTTAGATATGTGCCTTCTACTCCAGCATATCAGGGCCACTCACTGTCATCATTAGGGATTAAATCCATGATAAATTGGACATTTTAAAGAGACTGTTCTTTATTATCTGAACATTGAGGGGGAAAGAAGGAGGGGACGAGGGACTCTTTGCCAGTGGGAAGCACTGCCTACTCTCCCCACCTGCACCCTCATCAAGACCAGTTCTCCACTCTTACTCCTCCTCCAGCCCAGCTCCCTGGCTTCAGTCCCTCCCTCACTCATCTTTGACCTACACGATATCATGGGTATTGGTAGGAGTAAAGGTTTGAAAGTTCCTATTTAAAAATAAGTCGTAGTGATCAAAATGCCTGTTTGCTGGCTCATGAAGTATGGACCAGGCCCAGAACACCCTATGTTTGACAGAAGTAAATTGGAGGGATTCTAAGTTATTTGTGTTCCGCATCCTGCATTACTAAATTCATATGAGTACTTCCCATAAGGAAGAAGTCTGTTTTGAAGCAAGCAAAATGCAGGTTTCTGTTGCTACCAATGTGTCACAGCCTGCAGTTCACATGCCCGGTGTAGGTGTCAACAAAGCTGTCTCATATTCTCCAACAGTATGTGATGCCAAAACCAGAAAATGGGATCTGATTGCAAGGGAGGCGCTGGCAAAACAGAACTTTATAGTGCTTGGTTCTGTTTGACATTTAGGGGACATTCACTTGGAGGACTCCCAAACGCGTAATACACCAAGAGAAGGGATGCCTTCTGCCCTCTTGAAGATTCAGTGGGTGGCTGGCTGTAGGCAGAATTACAGATCCCAAGGAGCCTTACGTTCCTACCTCCACGTGGGCCTCACTCGCATTCCAGCTACGAGAAAGCCTGGATGCTCTTGCAGAGCCACCTACACAAAAGGTTTGCACAAGACTCAGTGGTTCTACAGGTTCTGCCCTTATCCAAGAAGAACTAAGTACAGAAACAGTTTCTTAATGTTTCTTTAAATATCTGCTTTTTTAAAAAAAAATGTAGCCACTACAGTGACTTACTTGAAAATCATAACACAGTGTGGAGTTGCATCTTATAATGGTAGCTTTTAAATTCTTAAAACTTTTAAGACAGGATGTGTATGTGTGTGTGTGTGTGTGTCTGTGTGTGTGTGTGTGTGTGTGTGACTGCTCTGTAATTAGAAGTAAGCTTATAAATCAAAATTTAAGCAAGATTGTTCTTCAGAACACAGTCACAGTTAATGAAATTTCTAGAACTTTGGAATGAGTGCTTTTCTGAAGCTGGTACAAACTAAGATTGAAACCCAAACTGGAAAAATGTGAAAACTTTGTGTTCTTTGATTCCTTTGTTCAAGAATTGCAGGAAGGTGTTTTCAAGGAGTACTTTTTAGTATATAAAACCAGGAAATAGCTATGTGACATTCCTAGCATTAGAACCAAAAAATGAGTCAGAGACAAAATTGAAATAGAACATCAAAGTCTCTGTCATCAAAGTGCAGACACCTTGACAACCTGTCCTGGTATATGCCAAGGATGGGGTCTGGTAATTATAGAGGACACTCCAAGCTGTGCCCATTGGGGTCTATGAATGCACACCTTTCCTTGTATTTATGTGAATGGTGTCCCTTGTTGCATAATTTCTGAGCTTTCTGAGTTCAGATACTGGCTCTGCCACTTCACAGCTGTGACATGCTGGCCAAGTTTATTAAGTTCTTTGTGCCTCCATTTCTCTATATGTAAAATGAAGATAATATTTGTACTTACCTACTGGGTTTCCAGTGGGGAATTAAACACATTAATATGTATAAAATGCTTCATATTGAGAATATTTTAAACTGTTAGTAACTGATGATTATGACAGTACTGACATGTACTTGCCACTGGGTTTTGCATTTTACAAATCAAAACATCACAAAACACTCTAGAGGAACTTTCAGTTTCATAGAAAGTCAGCGTAGATGGAGACAAGTCTGTTAAAATATTTATGACTTAAGCTCAAGAAGGAAGTGAGAGAGTTCTTTTTACTTTTTTAACACGCGTGTGGAGTTTACCAGATACACCTGCGCTTTAGCAAGCTAGCTATAACATTTAAATGACAAATTTTCCACTCACTCCAGGGGGTGGAGGTGTGGGGACTCTTTCATGATGAAACTGTTCCACCTCAGATCATCAGGTATTAGATTCTCATAGGAGTGTGCAACCTAGACCCCTGGCACGTGCGGTTCACAGTAGGGTTCGCACTCCTATGAGAATCTAATGCCTTGGCTGATGTTAGGAGGCAGAGCTCAGGTGTAATGCTTGCTTTCAGGCTGCTCACCTCCTGCTGTGCAGCTCAGCTGCTAACAGGCCACAGACTGGTACTCTCTGGCCTGGGAGTTGAGAATCCCTGCTTTAGCACAGCAGTCATGATATAATGATCATTTGTTGCGCATGTAGTAACACCATTCTTTCTACATTTTTGAGCATTTGAATAAACATTCCTCATTGAAGCAAGATAACCTTTTTCTTACTGTAAGGGAAAGGAGAAAGAATCTGATGAGCATGTCAAACGTCACTACAGTTTGAAGGAGCTAGATCTTTCCTAAGTGCCGAGGAAGGAAGAACCTTGTTCTCTGCTTCCTCAAGCTTTTTGCCACTAAAACAAAGTGAGCATTGGAATGGAAAACACAGTGATTTAATATTTTATGATTGTTATTTTTAACTGAAGTGAGAGGGTAAGTCAGTGAATTGTTATGTTTCTAACCGAGAAAGTGTATGTAGAAGTTCAGTATTTCAGAATTGAAATAAACTTTGAGGTTGTCATTTGAAGTCATATTATCACAAGGAAATTTTCCAAAACAGCATCAAATCTGAGCTCCCAAACATGACTTAATGATTATAAGCATCTGGGGAGCTTTATAAAAATTAGTTTCCTGGTCCCCTCTCCAGTATACCTGATTGCAGTCTACAGGAGTGAGGCCTGAGAATTTGTATTTTTTAAAAGCACCATGAGGAATTAAAAATACAAAGAGTAGTTTATAACCTGGACCAGCTTCATTTTTTTTATCCTGTTCTTTTATCCTATTTTTTGAAGATCTGTCTTTTTGAAAAATGACAAGTTCCATACATTTTTCCTACGCACATTTTATTCCTGCATGTCTTCCTGCCTAAGATACAATGACTACGGATCCCAGATCATGGTAAGCCTACACCAGGCATCCCCAAACTTTTTACACAGGGGGCCAGTTCACTGTCCCTCAGACCGTTGGAGGGCTGCCACATACTGTGCTCCTCTCTGACCACCAATGAAAGAGGTGCCCCTTCCTGAAGTGCGGTTGGGGGCCAGATAAATGGCCTCAGGGGGCCGCATGTGGCCTCGGGCCGTAGTTTGGGGACGCCTGGCCTACACCTACAAGGAGGAACTGTGAGGCTGGGTGGACTTCCAGATCCAGCATTCCAGGATCTCTTCCCCAGAGCCCTGTCGGCAGTGCACAGCTGCAGAGCCCTCCAGGTCCTGTGGGATTGTTTAATAGAGAAGCATACACAGCCCTCCAAAACCACACCTCTGGTTAACACTTTCTCTTCTCATGTAGACGTCCTGCTAATTTGGTGGAGTTTGTAGAGAGAAGAGAACTGGCCAGGCCCTGCCTTCCCCCCATCTCTGACTTCACTGTTTATTGGGTCACTGTGAATGTAGATTATGTATTTCAGATAAATTATTAGCATCCATCTGAGTGCTTATTTAGGGTCCTGTTGCAAATGTTTCTTGCATATTTTAAAATTAAAGAGATGCTTAAATTGAGCACACTGAAATGTGGATGATTGTTAATGTGAATGAACTGCTTTCAGAATAAGAACATTTACTTATATGTTCTTTAAATTGCAAAGCTTATTATACCATTGAAGCATTTCATGTGAACTTCATGTTTTGACCTAATTCGTTTTTAAATTTTATTTGAATTCAAAGCATATTTCCTACTGATTTGCCCATTTCTCATTGTTTATCATTTTTAAATCTATGATGTTTCATTCACCTTTTAATTTTTCCCTAGTAAGGAAATATAGTTTATGAGGTATGCATAGATACTCTTCCTAATAAATGATGTAAGAAAGATATAGACATATTTGTGTGATGTATCTGTACATATACATACAGATATATGGGAAAATGGATGAATATTCAAAAGGAAAATCAGTAGTTAGACCCCAAACAGTCCTTTTAGCCATTTGACCTAGTGTTGGATACATTTGTGTAATTTTGATGCCTTGTGGGTTTTAGGTATTACTAGAGATTCCTTAAAAAACAACAAATCTGAGGCCGGGCGTGGTGGCTCAAGCCTGTAATCCCAGCACTTTGGGAGGCCAAGGCGGGTGGATCACGAGGTTGAGAGATCGAGACCATCCTGGTCAACGTGGTGAAACCCCGTCTCTACTAAAAATACAAAAAATTTGCTGGGCATGGTGGCGCGTGCCTGTAGTCCCAGCTACTCAGGAGGCTGAGGCAGGAGAATTGCTTGAACCCAGGAGGCGGAGGTTGCGGTGAGCCGAGATCGTGCCATTGCACTCCAGCCTGGGTAACAAGAGCGACACTCTGTCTCAAAAAAAAAAAAAAAAAAAATCTGTACCTCAGAGTCCTTAGTAGCATGTAGAAATCTATGTATGAAAATATGTTCATTTTTAATAATGATGATTATTATTTTTGAAACAGAGTCTCACTTTGTTACATAGGCAAGAGTATAGTAGTGTTATGTCAGCTAACTGTAACCTCTGCCTCCTGGGCTCAAGTGATCCTCCCACCTCAGCCTCCAGAGCTGCTGGGACTACAGACGTGTGCCACCATGCCTGGCTAATTTTTGTGAGTTTTTGGGTTTCTTCGGTTATATTTGTTTTCATTTTTGTTTTGGAGAGACGAGATTTTGCCATGTTTCCCAGGCTGATCTCAAACTCCTGGGTTCAAGTGATCGCCCACCTCAGCTTCCCAAAGTGCTGGGATTAAAGGGGTGAGCCACTGCACCTGGCCCAAGCCTCATTTTAGATTATTCAGGATATTGTTGTCTAAATATATTTGATCTAGAATGGACCACCTGTCTCCTCTTCAGAGGTTCCATATGATTTTTATATATTTGGGCTAAGAATGGCATGGCCTGAATAGTACATATATAAAGGTCTTGTCAGGAAATATATGTAGCTTTCACTCAATATATAAAATGATTTGGGTACCATTGTTAATATTCAGAGTTGATAGGAAGTTTTGAAAATGACATTTAACCATTTCCTTCAACCCCATGGTGTTAACCCTACTGTGTTATGAAGTCAAACTGAGGCCAAATTCTCCAAGGCTAGTACATTTCCTGCAGCTTCTTGGTACCAGATTTGACCTCTAATTCTATCCCTAGACATAAAACATTCCATGCTTTCAACCACCAACCAAACACGTCGCTTTCTGTATAATGCCACAGTTTCCTTTCCCTGTGATTTTTGCTGATATACATGTGTCTTTGTTTATTTAAATGTACCACCTCAGCAGTTTATATATGGTGCTGTAGTTTTCCAAGTTTTTTTTTTTTCCAATCAATGAACTTATTTTAGAGAAAATCTTAGGTTGACAAATCTTTTGAGTAGAGTAGACATAAATATAAGTAAATCAGATTTGTAATGCATTTATTTAACTGGAAATCTTCATGGGTTTATCATAAAAGGATAAAGAACCCCCTAAATATTGATAGGGCATTGGAAAAGTGGCTGATAAATTCATGTCAAAAGGTTAGGATAAACTTCTCATATAGATCTAAACATTATATTTTGTTGTTTCTATTTTCATATCCTCCTGGGATAATCTTTCACTGCACCGGTCTTCGTTTAGAAGTATCTCTCTGCATCTCATTTAGAAGTATCTCTCCATCTCATTTAAAAGTATCTCTCTCCATTTCCTGTCCTCTTAAAATGAAGTTGTTCCCACATAACTGTTTGAAGCCCTTTCCATCATTTCACTTCTACCATTACTGGGGACTCTTTGTCCTACTAGACCGAAGCGCATCATATTTTAAGCAGAGTACAAACATTCCTTCACTTTTGGCGCTCAGTTGGTCAAACTTTCTGTTCTCTTAAGTCTTAGACATTTGGGAAAAACACTGAGATGTGAGATACACTGGCAGGGAATTTATGTTTCTCCAGGAATACTAAGCAAAATGAGAAACCCAGCATTCCACGTGACCATAAAATTGCAGAGAATGAAGAAAAAGGATAGTAATTACCTCCCACGTAGCTTTTGACTTCCTTTGGCATTTTAAAGTAGGAAGATTAGCTGCCTTCACAATAAACTATATCTATCACTTCTGCACACAAGGCACTCCAGTCTCCACCTGTGGTGGCTCAAAAACATCCAGGTGTCCTGGAATTGATCATGTTCACTGACATAAAAGCAGACTCATCAACTCCATGGACATCTTAAAGGTCATAAGTCAGATTTTTGTTTTGTGAACTTCTTGAAATAAGTCATTTAATGTTCCCCACCCGGGTTCAGGCCTACTTTAAAAGGTAAATGGAATTTATAACTTTATCTTAATTTCTTGTAACTGTTCTGAAGTGAGGTGGAACTCTTAAGCTCATCTTAACCTATATCTCTATCCCAAAACAGCTTCCTAGACTCCTAAAGCCATCCTAGAGTAGAGAAGTGCCTCACAAATACATAGTCATTTTATCATGGGTTCTGAGACTATCACAGAAAACAGGACACTGGGAATTTATAATGACCCAGGAAACTGCTCCACAGTGCCCCCAGAGGAAACCTGAAGAAGTCATTTATTAAAACTAGAAGAGATCACTTTGGAGAGAGTATAGATTGGGAAAAGGCATCAAAAAAGGGATGAAGATGAGATATATGAGGATTAGAGGATATATTGAAGAGTGAAAACATCTAATAAGAATTTCATAGTGAGAAGTGGAAAATATAAGAGTACAAAATAAAACATATATTGTATGAGTATGTGAGGAAAATTTCCCAGTACAGAATGTAAGTCTTTTTTGACATTCTTGTCTTGTAGTCCTTTGATGACATTGGGTCCACCTAGATAACTGGGATCATCTCCCCAACACAGCATCCTTAATCATGTTTGCAAAGACCATTTTGCCCTGTGAGGTAACATAGTCACTGATTAGGAATTAGGGCATGAACATCTTTGGGAGGCATGCAGTAGCAGAGCTTTTTTACGATTAATCCCCAAGTATCAAGATTGTTGTCAATGAATTGATATTCATTGAAGACCACATATTTATATCCACATGTACCAATATTCCTTGGCACATGTGGATACAAATGAAAATGCAAATCATATAACTATATGTAATTATAAAAAAGCTATATATACTATATATAACTACTTATGGAAAAACTATAGAAAACCTTGATATTTTGGAAAATTTGGAAACTTTATGGAAAATTTGTCTCAAGAAATTGTTGTCTACTTGTTTCCTTTAAAACAGGTAGGTAAGCCAACAGCAGTTAAAAATTTAGGTGCTAGAGTCAAAGCAGAGTTTAAAAGCCAACTTCACTTTCTATGTGAATTTGAACAAGTTACTTAGCCTCTCTATATTTCATTTCTGCTTCTTTGTAAAATAAAGAAAATAGTAGCATCCACCCTACTGGGCTGTTGTAAGAGCATGCCTAACACATGGGCACATTGGAGGCATTGAGTGATTGTAAGCTCTTATTATTATTGGTAATTACTGGCTCATCTTCTTTTTGAGAAGAGGGTCTTGTCTAATAAGCCCTAAATGTTGACAGTTTATTTCTGAGCTGTCATACTGGGGTGTGACTGTTTATTTCTGGATTTCTCACCAAGTGAGTAGGATTAATAAGATTACTGACAGAAAGAGTGAGGTTTTCAGGATGACTCTGAACATGTGAGAAGCATATCATGAAAATTAATAACTTTAATAGCAGTAAATGCAAAGTCATATATTTAAGAACAGAAAAATGTATCTTTATGAATATAAGATGGGAAAAGAATGATAGAATACACCAAAGTGGATCACCCACGATAGAAGCTCATGTATATAAATATGATAATATTTAAACAGGAGTGGGATTATATGCCACTCTTTTAAATGCTAGCATAATATTTAACTATGTTACCAACAGTAAGATACAATTAGAAAGTAATTTTTGGCAGGGCATGGTGGCTCACACCACAGTCCCAACACGTTGGGAGGCTGAGGTGGGAGGATCACATGAACCCAGGAGTTCAAGACTAGCTTGGGCAACATAGTGAGACCCCCATCTCTACAAAAAAAAAAAAAAAAATTAGCCAGGTATGGTGGTATGTACCAGTAATCTCAGCTACTAGGGAGGGTGAGGTAGGAGGATTGCTTGAGCCTGGGAGATCAAGGCTGCAGGGAGCCATGATCACAACACTGTACTCCAGCCTGGATAACAAAGCAGGAAACGGTCAGGAAAAAAAGAAAGAAAGAAAAGAAAAGAAAAAAGAAAAAATATTTTTTTTGTTGAGTTCTATCTAACTTATGTAATTAAAAAATTGACTGACCTTTGTCCTGATTCCTAGAAGGAAGATTAAATCCTTGGCATTTCCCAAGTAATAGGAGTGTCTGTTATTCATGGTGGACCATGTATGGTTTTAGAGTCGGGGCTGGCCATGAGAGGCCAACCATGGGCTTAGAGAGTCAGGGTCTTGAGCCAAATGAGGTCAGCACACGGCCAGTGGTTCAGTTAGTCGTTCAATCAGTCGTGACTACGTAATGAAACCTCAATAAAAACTCTGGGCCCTGCAGTTTCCAGATAGTGAACACATTGATGTAATAAAGGGGTGATCTATCTTGAGCACATGGAGCTTTGCCTTTGGGGCCCTCCCAGACTGTCCCCTGCTGTCACTTCATTTGGCTGGTCCTGAGTTGTATCCTTTGTAATAACACTGTCATTACATGACTGTTGTGTCCTGAGTTCTGTAAGTCATCCTAGCAAATTATCGGACTTAAGTTGGAAGACCCCTCAAGTTTATAACCAGTGTTATAAGTACAGGTGACCCCAAAACTGTGGCTGGTGCCTGAAGTGAGGACTACCATGTTGGGGACAGTGCCCTTTAGTCTGCTGAGTCACTCCCTAATTCCAGGTGGGTAGCAGCAGAATTGCTTTGCAGTTTTGTAATTAACACATAGAGAGAAATGAAACGATGTCCAGAAATCTAAATTAATTCATTTTATTTTTTATTTTAACTAAAATGCAACAAGTGGTTTTTAAAAGAGTTAAAATTATTTGAATTAAAATATGGAGTTCCACTAACAGCATTTGAGCCAAATTCTAGCATTTGAACAACTTGGATATTTCTTAATGACTATATAGAAGGTTAGCCCTAAATTAGAGGTTTGTAAAAAAGGAGAATTCTGACAGAAGCTCTTATTCTCTTATCTGAAGTAATGAAGTCATCAGCTGCAGGCCTTATCGTTCCTTTTCCATTGCTAGTTTAGTTTTAGAAACTACCTCTTATAACTGTTTTCAAGCAGATCTTCCCAGACATTTCTGCCAGAAACCCCAGGATAGTAATGCCTGTGAATGAACTGACCCTGGCCTCTTAGGAGCCAACAAAAATGCCCCAAAATTAGGCCATTCATGTGACACTGCCTCCCCCCAGCTCCTATCCCGTTGCTTTTTAATTTTGAAGAAACTGAAGAATCTGGTGGAGTACACAGTACACATAAGACATCATTTAACTGTGCAATTCTGCTGTGCATTTTTCAAGCCTTCCTGTTCCTCCACCTCCCTGGTCTGAACTCTGGATCGCCCTCCCGACTGTGGCCTTGGTCGGCTTCCAGTCTTTGCCTCTGTCTCCCTCACCTGTGACTCATGGTTTCCTCTTTGTGCCTGCTTCTGGCTAGCTTGCCAAGCCTTTCCTCATTGCCTGTCTAACCTCTGTGTGTTAATATTCCAATATGACATCTGGGGACTGAGACCAAGGGTGAGCAGCCTGCCAAGGCGGCACGGTGGGCAGTGGTAGGTCTGAGATCCCAGTCCGCTGGTCTCAGGCTTTCTTCTCCACGGTCCCACGCCACCTCCCACTAGCCATGCCTCCAGCACCAGGCAGAGGCCCACAGTTTAGTCCTGTACACACTCCTCTTTGAAAAATGATGCATTCGCCGTAAAACCTTAGTGTTAAAAGGTTTACAAAAGTGTGTATGTCCCACAAAAAATATTCCAAACAAAATCCCGTCTTTTCTGTATTTACACATTTCAGGCAGCTTATGAAATTGCTGGGCTTTGTTTCTACTCTACAGTCTGAATTCTGTCTTTAGTGTCCAGGAAAGTGTTTTTACACCTTCTTCACATTAAAAATGTTTCAAGTATCCCGGGCTTGTTTGCCCTCCTTTTTCATGTATTTAGATGAAGAGACTTTGCATATTAATTATGTTGCTTAAAAAAGAGTCAAACCAATTAATGTTAGAATTAAAAAGCTAACAACTTAAATCCAAAGGAACATTTCAAGATCTGTTTTTTCCCTTACTGTAAGTGAAATTCCCATTAATGGCAGCCAGGACCGAACACCGATAGTGAACGGGGCCTCTCGTGTTCTGAGATGGACTTATCACATGGTTAGCAGCTGGGATTTATGTGGAGACTCATTAAATAAAACAGCAGTGGCAGCTACCTCCTGCTGTAGTACACTTGGAGGTACAGTACCTGAATTTTTCCAATCCTAGCTGGTCCTTTATACTTTGTTTTATGTCTCACTCATTTTTCTGACTGGTCTTGACATTTTCTGACCTCACAGTGCTTTTATTATTATTTTTATTGCTACTAGAACAATGATAACTCACAGCTCTGATTTATATGATGGCAGCTTAGCCAGGGGAGAGATTAAGCCATACCCAAAAACATGCAGTAAATGTTCAAGTCTATTAGCCTTTCGCTTTTATTAAGTGGGAAACTTTTGTTTTGACACAGATGAGTCTGGAGAGTCCTGAGTGGCTGCGGGGCTGAGCTTGCTGATGGGCCCTTGGCTGTGGGTACGTGTGCTGGCCAAGTAGCGGGGGACACTAGGTGTGTGTGAGGTGGCTCATGGTCACAGTCCTGCATCAGCTCACTCACTTCCATTGTACATTTTTAGTAATTGGTGGTCATTCTTTTGTTCTTTTCTTTTCTACTATAATCATAATTTTCAGCTTATTGCAGTGATCAAAATACCACAAATGACTGACAGATTTCCTTGATCTTAATAATTTCACTATGTAACTGTCTCATTTGGGAGATGCCAGAGCTCCTGCTGTCATAACCAAAACCAGCCTTGTAGGAGGATGGGCAGCATTGCTCGGAGCTTCCAGGCCCAAAGACTTTTTTGGGCCTCTGCTGTGCTCAGTGTTTAGGGAGGAGACTGTCCAATGCCACTCCAAGTGGTGCCTGAGCCATCACACGCTCAGGGCCAGAGTTAGTTCATTTGGCCCCAGAGTGTGGGCCATGAGCCTGGGATGCTGAGGTACCCTCCTACCCATGAAATCTCTGCTGTGCTTACCCTGGCTCTGTGAGGGGCCTCATCTTGAGTCTTTGCATCCTACTCCTAGAGGCTAGAGCCCCACTCTTTCCTTGGCTGCTGGCCTTGGTTCTTACTGGTGCCTGCCCATCCGATCCTGCTTCCCATGCTGCTCCCCTCAGCCATCGCTCTAGACCTCCTGGATGCTTTTTACTGAGGCATTGCATTTCCATCTTTCTGGATCATAATTATCAATCTCATTAATGGCCGTGATTTAATGAATTTTGGCGAACCGAATTGAACTATAAATGATAAAACATTTTTATGGAGTTATTAAAATCATATCATTCTACATAGATTATATGACCTTGAGCTTCACTAGAAAGACTTTCAAGACCTTCACCATCTCCAAATTCTCAAACAGCACTGGAACATCACACTGAAATAGTGGCACACTGGTTTTAGGTGAAATTTTTTTTTCTTTTACCACTGTCATATTTAACATCTCACTCTTTAATATTTCAAGTTTCTGACTAAGAACCATCTCTGCTGAGCCTCTTCACCTCCTCCATCAGCACTTGCATTTGAATTTATTTCCGGGAGCATTATTCTCAAAGGAAGCATCATCCCATCTTGGGGGTAAGAGGGTACTGAGTGGTGAGCAGAGAATGAGCTCTTCTGAAGTTCACAGAGATGAACTCCACCAAGCTGCCATGGCAGATCGTGCTCTAAATATGGCTGCATTGCAGTCCTGCATGCTCTTCCAGAGCCTTGCTACCCTCATCAGGAGTTGGAGCCTCCTTCCCTGCCCTGGGTGCTGGGCAGGACGGTCATGGCTGCCCAAATAAAAGAGAGGACAGTGCTGGTGCTGAGGCAGGTCGTGCCAGGCAACACTGCCCTGCCTGACTTGCTCTTGTGGGATCTAGTCACTGTCCTGGGAGTGTACCCAAGGGAGCCCACATGGAGAGGACTGCATGGAAGGGCCTGGAGGTCAGCACTGACCTCCGGACATAGGAGTGAATGGCCTTTCCAGTAAGCACAGCTGCCAGCTGTGGAACCTCCCAGCTCAGGCCCCAGACAACACATCTCTCCAAATTGCTGGCCCAAAGAATTCATGACCATAAAAAAAAATTGTTTTAAGCTACCAAGTTTTTGTTTGTTTGTTTGTTTTTGTTTTTAAGACAGAATCTCCCACTGTCACCAGTCTGGAGTGCAGTGGTGTGATCTCAGCTTACTGCAATCTCTACCTCCCTGGTTCAAGCGATTGTCCTGCCTCAGCCTCTGGAGTAGCTGGGACTACAGGTGCCTGCCACCACACCCAGCTAGTTTTTGTATTTTTAGTAGAGATGGGGTTTCACCATTTTGGCCAGGATGGTCTCGGTCTCTTGACCTCATAGTCTGCCCACCTCAGCCTCCTAAAGTGCTGGGATTACAGGAGAGAGCCACTGTGCTCAGCCTTAAGCTACCAAATTTCAAAGCAATTTGTTCTCGCTACTTGTTAGAATTTTTCTTAACCTACCAGCTGGAGCTCTTTTTTATTTATTACACTCCATGCTGAAGATTTATTAAGAGCACAAATAAAAACATGTTTTTTATTTTGTTTTTCAATTATTAACCACTTAGATTTGTTATAGCAAGACAAAGAACTTCATGATTTATATACATAACCCTGTTTGGCTAATATAACTCTCTGCTAGAAAATAATGGGTCAACTTCTTAGACTTTGAGGTATTACGATAGCTTTATCCAGCATAGTTTTATGTTGATTTTTGCCCTGTTAAACGAAAAAGCCATCTTTTATCTTCTTTGAGAAAAATGTGTTATAGCACAGATTGTTTTTGCTTCAGAACTATTCTTGAAAATTCTTTTTCTTCACATTTTATGAATAGTAATGTTCAAAATTAATTGTTCAGTAATTGAGTTAATTGTGCAATTGTTGGTGTGCTGCAGCACTTCCTCAATCAGATCTGCAAAGGCTCATCAGTCATAGATCGGAGAATGACATCAGTGCACTTTCCACATAAGCAAAGGAAGGAGGCTTGCTGCTGCTGCGTGGTCAGCCTTAGGCCAGTGTTCTGTCCAGAAGAAGCATAAGCCAACTTCACTCTGAAGCAAGGGAAAATGGTTTTATTCTTTTCTGCAATCTCTAGAAGAAGTGGCATAGGGGTGTCAGTCACATGACCCAGAGCCTTAAGTCTGAAAGTTTCTCTACCATCCGTCTCCCCAAATGTCTCCAGATACGTTTTATCCCTCTCAGCCCCAGAGTTCACTCTGACATCCAGCCAGATCTGCTGTCTTCTCTCTCCCTTCGGGCTCTGGCCTCTGCTCTTCTTTCCGCCCAGGGTAGTCCTGGGATCAGGCAAACCCAACATCCTCAGGCAGGAGAAAGGAAGGGAGTTTTGTGAAGATTTTCTTTTTTTTTTTTTTTTTTTTTTTGAGATGGAGTCTCGCTCTGTCACCCAGACTGGAGTACAGTGGCACAGTCTCGCTCACTGCAACCTCTGCTTCCCAAGTTCAAGCAATTCTCCTGCCTCAACCTCCTGAGTAGCTGGGATTACAGCTGCTTGCCATCATGCCTGGGTAATTTTTGTATTACTAGTAGAGACAAGGTTTGACCATATTGGTCAGGCTGATCAAGATTTTCAAACTGACTTTTTCAGGTCTCTGTCATGTATTATTATGCTCAGATTTTTTTAATGGACAAAAATAAGTAGCCCACCTATAACATACAAAATACAACTCTTATTACAACAGATTTCTCTTTGTATTTTTTTTCTTTTACTGCTGTTAAGGCCTTAACTAAAGTTGAGACATTTCCATG
Source organism: Saimiri boliviensis (assembly GCF_048565385.1). Taxonomy (NCBI): domain Eukaryota; kingdom Metazoa; phylum Chordata; class Mammalia; order Primates; family Cebidae; genus Saimiri; species Saimiri boliviensis. Next base: position 140,230,769 of record NC_133452.1, on the reverse strand, counting down.
GTCTGGGTTTTTTTGAGACTTGTTCAGTCTTGCATCATAACCTACTGAGTTATCACAAAATCCAGGGCTTGTATAGACCCAGGGGCAAAGGACAGGGCTTTCTAGTCACCCAAAGTAAACTTCACATCTTAACGTCATTTCTGTCACTAAGTACAAAGAGCCTCGTGGCCTTTTCGTATGTGTATTTGAAGCTTATTAATGTGAATGAGTAAGCTTCATTGACCAATAGCTTATACCTACTTAATGTTTTCAGAATTCTCTCTACCACATATTTTTAGTAGTAATAAAATTGTCACCTCTTAAAACGGCCAAGTATTTATTCTAGCAACGTTATCATTACCTGTGTAAAACATCATGATTTCTCCTAAGGAACAAGGAACAGTTAGGTTTATTCGGTGTGCATTTTATTATTTTGATTGACAAATTTTATTCAGATTCTGTATTCCAAACAATAAGAGAAACATGCTCCTCCATTTGGATTCTTTTTGATGTGTGGATCATTGTTTGTCTGATACTTGAGTCAAGCATTAGGGATACACTGGTCAAGGATGCACCATACTTCCCTAAAGGGATGTATGGTTTTGTGGAGCATACCCAAGTAAATAGATTTTTAAAGTATTAGAGCCCATTTGGACTTGCACCGGCACCCTATGGAAACTTGGGAGCAAGATTTCACAAAGGAAGGGATAGCAGAGTGCTTTAAGTTGAGCTATTAGGTCCCGTTTGCTGTTTGATGTTAAATAACTTGTTCAGAATTCAGTTCCCCAGTAATCCCCCAGTTATACCAGTTCCTTAACCTCCCCTCCCCTCTCCTGCCCTCCCCTCCTCCCCTCCCTTCTCCTCCCCTCCCCTCTCCCTTCCCCCACTTCCCTCTCATCTCCCCACCCCTCTCCCCTCTTATCTCCCTCTCCTCTCCTCTCCCCTCCCCCTCCCCTCTCCTTTTTTGTCCCCCTCTCTTCTCCCCTTCCCTCCCCCTCCCCTCTTCCCTCCCCCTTCCCTCTTGTCTTCCTCTCCTCTCCCCTCCCCCTCCCCTGTCTCCTCCCCCTCTCCTCCCCTCTCCCCTCTTGTCTCTCTCTCCTCTCCCCTCCCCCTCCCCTCTCCCCTCCCCTCTCCCCTCTTATCTCCCTCTCCTCCTCCCTCCCCTCCTCCTCCCCTCTCCCCTCCCCTCTCCCCTCCTCTCACCTCCCCTCTCCTCCCCTCCTCTACCCCTCCCTCTCCCCACCCTTCCCCTTCCCCTCCTCCCTTCCCTCTCCTCTCCCCTCCCCTCTGCTATCCTCTCTCGTCTCCTCTCCTCTTCTCTCCTCTCCCTCTCCCCACCCTTCCCCCTCCCCATCCCCTTCCCTCTCCCCTCCCCCCTTCCTCTTCCCTCTCCTCCCCCCTATTCTCCCCTCTCCCCTCCCTTCCCCTCTCTCCTCCCTTCCCCTCCCCTGCCCTTTCTCCTCCCCACTCCCCTCCCCATCACCTCCCCTCCCCTCTCCCTGACAAGGTCTCACTCTGTTGCCCAGGCTGGAGTGCAGTGGCGTGATCTCTGCTCACTACAGCCTCAACCTCCCAGGCTTAAGTGATCCTCCCACCTCAGCTTCTGTAATAGCTGGGACCATAGGTGTACACTACCATATCTGAATATATTTTTTAATTTTTTTGGAAAGACAGAGTCCTACTATGTTGCCCAGGCTGGTCTCAAACTCCTGGGTTCAAGCAATCCTCCCACCTCAGCCTCCCAAAGTTTTGGGATTACAAGCATGAGCCACCACACCCAGTCTCTGTGATCCTTTCTTGACAGAGAAATAATAATGCCTCCTTTACAGCGTTATTCTGAGAATTTAAAAAGTACACACGCAGGTATGGGTAGTGCCTGGCCCATGGTAGATATTTAATAAAATTATTTTATAAGTGTTTTATTTCATTTTGATCTACATTGTCATTTCACCTGTACTTATCCCTTCCTAACAATTCCTAATATCTGCCTTTGCCAAGAGTGAGTTAAAGTCAGTAAGCTCTAAAAATCAGAGAGTTAGCCATGAGACATTTCTATCCAAAGCCTCTTTATAAAGAGCATTTATCCTTCTGTGGGTAATATGAAATTTGTGTTTGATGATGGTCCCATGTTCTCTAAATTCAGGTTTTATTAGTCCTAACAGACTTGGTCTTAAGGCTTGGACTAGAAAGATATTATTAAAAGATTAAGGATTTGAAGCTTTTTGTGGCCTCTGATGAGATAATAGAAACATTGTCTGTTTGTCCTTACTCAAGATGAATAAGTAAATGAATGTTCACAAAGCTGAAATTGCAGATTAGTGTCTTTGGTTATGGGCATCTGGAAACAGTGATGCTTAGAGTACACCTGTGTTTAGGCTTATTGGTTTGTTGTTTTTGTTGTTGTTGTTGTTTTCCTTCATGCTTTTTAAATACTTGTAACTGGGTCTTTTGCTACAAATGTTTTTTGGGCTAAATTGGTATAAAGTACTAAATGAAAGAATTGGACCAAATTCTGTGAGTCTGGACTAAACTGGGTCAAATTCTCTTTCCCCCATGCAGTTTCAATAGAATTCCATTGAATTAATTTTACTCCTAATAAAATCAGTTGTATTTCAAGCCTGCTTCAAGACTCTCAGATCTTTTTGATCCAAGCACAACAGCCTGTTGCTGTGCAGTCTGTTGAACTTGGCGGGGAAGTGTAGGGACCAGGACCTGTGTTTGAAGTTAGCCCACTCTACCCTTGCTCATCAATATTTCAGGACAGCTGGGATTCTCTAAAAATCAGCTTTTGCCAAAAGAAAAAAAAAGTTGGTTTCAGAGGATTGCGCTAGTCCTAAATTATTATTCCTACAATAGTATAAAACTGTAGAAAGGCCCCCATGACCATTAAGAATATTGGAATCTGGTGACTCATCTTTCAGTACTAAGTTGAAAGGAAAGGAAGTTATGACCAGCAGGGTTCATTTCAGAGGATATTCACAGCGGGATGTTATGCTCCCAGCTGACAATTCAGAGGGCTGGAGGCCACGTGGAAGAGCCGCTCTTCACTGCATTTTACTTGAGGTGGTCCCACCTGGGTGTGAGGGTGGCAGGGAGGCAGCAAAGGGGACTGGGCCCGAGAGTTCAGCCTTCACAAGCACGCACTCGCTCCTCAGGCCCAGGGAGAGCAGTCCCCTCGAGGAAGTCGGCAGAAGGCTGGGCAGGTCAGCTTGAGGAGCACAGGGCTAGAAGCCCAGGCCAGGGTCCAGAGTAACACAATACCAGAAACCTACACCAGCAAGAATAAGCAGCAAGAGCCCTGGAGCCGGGTAGCAGGTCTGCACAATGGGCAAGGACCACCAGCTGCAGCAGGAATACAGCCCATTCTGAGCTCTGTCCTTCGCCTGGGACCTGAACCAGCAGCAAGGACACCTGGAGGAAGGACCACGAAGGCAGGGAGCCAGGCAGGGCTGGAGACTCCTTCATGAGACCGGCCTTGGTTCCTGAAACACAAGGCCATTTTCTTACTGTTGGTTAGCCAAGAGCTTTTTCTAACCAGCAAGCTGTCATGTGTCTTCTCTATTTCCTTCATCTTGCAATCATGAGATTTCCCACTTAAGGCAGTGTATGTGAATTTGATGCTTTTACATCACAGATCGGTTTTTGGCCAACTGCAATAGTTTCAGAGAAACTCATTCCCCACAGACAATTCTTCGAATGCAAATTGTGTTCAGAATGAGATGCAAAAGGAAAATTAAAATGGAAATCTGGCTCTAGTTTTTAAAATTTAAGTTTGGTTTCTTGATATGATGGCTTTAGGTTTATACCTGGGGGGAAAAAGTGGTCTAGAGACATGATGCTGCATCAGAACATCTGCATCAGGGAGTCAAATCTCTCCCTGGGCTCTGTGCTTATAAATCCTGGATTTCAGTTCAGTCTCTCCGATTCAATGGAACCATCACCTTGGTGTATAATAAAGCAAAATGAGAATGGCAGGGTTCTCTGAGTCTGACATCCCATCAGCCACTAGAACTCCTGTGATGGCATGAGTGAGCCCTGTAGCCTGGGGTGATGGCAGTGAGCTGTTGCGTATTGATGCTGCCAGCAACTGGACAGAGGGCAGGCAGAGCAGCACGGGAGCCAGCTCCTGGGTCTGGCACCCAACAGTCCTGCTCTCAGGCAGGCAGGGAGTCTAGGAAGCAGGAGGGGAAGGAGAGGGTTTATAACTGACCATAAGGCTCCTGGTGCTGCAGATGGGCAGAGAGGTGGAGGCCTTGCTATGCCTCCCTCTCTCAAGCCAATGGAGGAAGCACTCCAGGAAGCTGCAGGGACACGGTTGCCACTGTATGAGCTGCCCATCACAACAGTAGTAGTTGCAATTTATTGAATACATTCCGTGTGTCTCCTACCATGCAGTTACTATAATGTAACCCCTAAAAGAATCTCTATGGCACTACATGGTATTATCGCCGTTTTACACAAGACTAGGACCTAAAGAAGTGATTTGCCTGAAGTCACACATTTGCAAAGGATTAGAAATCGTTACTTAGAAAACAGAATTTTTACTTCGTATACTGAACACAATTGCCAGCATGCATCTTTGTACATAAGCCAGCGAGAGGCTGCAGGCAGAGGGCATGTGTTGGATGCACTTCACTCTTTTTCGATTTGGCGTCCATACCTCGCTTCTAGTGAGACTTGCTCACTGTGGCTCCTGGCCTGAGAGAACTGTTGGGTGGGATGTGCCCTCAAAAGACTAAACTCAGAATTGGACCACACTGTGCCTTTGGTGGCCTTCAGCCAGCCGAGGCAGGACTTGGGAAAGGTGACTCTCTTCAGCAGTTTTGATACCAGCCTGGCTATGTCTGTTATTCACTAAAATATGCCTGATGTGACAACCACAGGGCTGACTTCCACCCAGGGCTCTGTGCACTCAAAGCATAGATACTTAGCTCAATTACACCTGTGGCCTTCAGTCAATTAAAGAAGAGACTGAATTTGGTTAGTGGTTTTTTGTTTTTTTTTTTTATTTTGCCACTATCAGTTAGAGTTTTGTTTTTGTTTTTGTTTTTGTTTTGCCACTATCAATTAGGGTCAGATTCGCACCAATGATTGAGTCATGCTTGTCCGGCTGCTTATATGCTGTTCTTGGGAGGGGATGGGAAACTCAAGAGCACTTTTGGGGTCATGTCCTGTCCGAGGACATTCCTTTTCACACAGACACATGCTCATGGAGGAGATGATGACCATCTCTGTAGGGGTCAGATGCATTGTTTCCCGCTGGAAAATCGCAGATTCCATCAAAAATTTTCCTTCCAGAGTCACTGTCTCTAGAAGCTTCTCAATTAACACATGGTTCTACTCCGTAGTAAAAGTTACCTTTATCTGTGGTGGCAGTTGGAGGCAGAGGGCCCAGTTAGAATCCCAGGCTGTTAATTCACCTGATCTGTGACCTTGGACATTGGGGAATCCATCAGGAAGCCACAGGAGCACTTTCAGCTCCTGAAGCAATGTGATTCCCCTCGCTCAGGAGGCTGTGTTAGCAGGACTGGGCTAGAAGGGTCAGAACTGGGCCTGGGCTCAGAGGGGCACATCGGGGAATGAAAGATCCTACTCTGAAGTTTCTCTCCAGTAAGTGGAGCCTTGGACAGAAAGTCCTCCAGCATGATCCTGAGCGGGCTGCTGGAGGAAGGCCATTCTTGCACTCAGAGACATGTGGACGGTGGTGATCACGTCTGGTCTAATTTGTAAATGGAGTACAGCTCATTTCTCTCGAGGCCCCCACTTGAGTGCTCCCTCCTCACTCCCACCCCAGCCAGGACTGATCCAGGGAACAGCATGGAAGGCCATGCCAGCACTGCAAGGTGATGGGGTAGGACTTTGAAGGTCCAGGCACAGCAATAAGAAACCTGAACCAGGAGAGCAGCAGGGGTGTTGGTGTTGGAAAAACATTTTCAGGCATATTTCTGCTGTAAGAGGAAAAAAAAAAAACAGAAAATGCAAGGGGCCAGGTTCTGACTGCAGAGCTGGTACAGCCCGGCCCACACTGCTCAGGCAACTGCTGTCGACAGTCTTTGAGGTCTGAGCTGCAAACGTCAGCAGGCTTTTTCCTGGCTGGCAGGAAGAGAAAGTTCCCTCTAGTGACAGACAAAAATAATGGATTTGGGGCAAGTCTAGGCCTTCAGAGGTTATAGTGAAAATTAATGGAGGGCCACATTAACTAATGTTACTCTAATCCTGCAGTTTGGGACATTGGGCTAAATTTCTATTTTATGGCATGTTTTACAAACTAACCTATTTTAGATCTTGGAAACTCCAGGCTGGAGTAAGTTCCAGGTCAGGAAGGCTGCCCCCTCCTCTTGAATTCCACAGTTCCTTGGCCACTCCTCAGCACAGTGCCTGCTGTTCCACTCGTCTGCTGTCTCCACTGAACCTTTAACATCAGCTCATTTATCTTTCAGGTGTTATAATAATTGACTTCAATCAGTATTCCATTATCCTAAACAGGCAATTATCCACATTGTCACTTTTGCATTTGCTCTTTTGACCTAGGGGTCACAGAGGCCCTAGTGTAACAGAATCCAGCAAAATTATTCCCTTACCTGTCATATAAATAGTCATCCCGGCAAAATGAGACCCAAGGGGGCTTTTCGTGAGGTGTTGAGAAGGCCAGTCTAACTCGATCCTTTATTCAGCTCTTTAAGGAATGCAGTACTGTTTTGGCACTCTATCAAAATAAAACAAAGTTCCATTTTTCAGCTTCTTTTTTTAATGTGTGCACCCCTGAGCTTACAAATGCTTCTTTGTGGCCCTCTTTATTGAAATTTCCATTCAGCTCTTCCATCTGTTAGCTGTGTTTACCTCTATTTCTAGGGAAAGAATTCAGCATTTCACCTTTATTTGGGGTGTAAGGTCATAAAACTGTCTGGATTATTTCAGCTATATTTATACCAAACTTAATATTGCTTCTTTAACAGGTTTAAAGCTTTTAATTCCCTGGTTCATTATTCATGGTGAGCCGTCTGCTGAGAACAGTTTGTGTTTTATAATGGAGAAGGTACTTTTCTACCTTCTTGCTATCCCTCCATCCCCTGAAGAAGAAAGTGTTCCACAGATGTGAATTCATCTAGAGATCATCTAATTTAAACTCTAGCTCTGTTCCCTACACATGCCTGCCGAATGCACATAGTTGCATTTCAGGAGCAGAGACTTGCTCAACATTCCCCTTTTTCCTAGAAATATTGATGTCACTATGATCTCGGAAAACTCTTTTCAGAGTGATGGTGTAACACACGCTGTTGAAGTGGAGTCTCCAGATGGAGCTGGTATGTGTGTGTATTTTCTTAATTTTTCAAAACAAAGTGACTTCAGCCTTCAGCAATAAATTTGGAAGTATATCAAGAAGAAATATAGAAATAACATAAAATAAAAATGCAAGCAGATTAGTTTCTTTCTAGAATTGCCACACTTAAAAAAAATCACACATGCTGCATAGCAGTGTGAACATGAAGGAAGCAGTGTGGAATAGTGGAACGAATGTTGCCTTTGAAGTGGGCAGGATCTCCAGGCTTCATAGGAGCTGTGCTATGTGGACGTAGCAATGCATCTCACTTCCGTGTCTTCTGCCACCCAGCAGGAGCCACGTAACCCGTTTCACTGCTGGCGTGAGGGTTAGGGGTATGGAGCATGCCCATATGGTGCCTGGTACACCGTATGCGTTCATTAGTGAGGGGTGTTATTATCATTTCGCCAAATTTTACAGGGTAAAATGTGCCTACAATTAGTGTCTAAAGCCATTTGTTTTCACACTTAGGATTATCTAACACTTACCTATCATCTGAGACCACCTGCAGATGTTCTTGCTGTTGCTTCCTTAGTTGATGAGGTTTGGGCCACATCCCCCCAGGACCTGGCAGATCTTGGTAGAGAAGAGTGTCAGTCTTCACCCATATATCTGCGAATTTCCTGCATAACAGGTCTTTCAGGGCAGGCAAGTTGAGTGCCCAGAAAGAAAAGAGCAAAATCAGTGATTTGAAAATTTGCTTTAAAAAAAAAATTGTTTCGATTGTGTAAATCTGAAACAGAGCCTAAGAGTCAACGTATTTCACTCTCAAGTAATACCCACAGACCTTCTTAATTTTTTTTTTTTTTTTCATTAACTGACCACTGTATTCCCATTGCCTACATGAGTTTCTCCATGAGCCTCTTGCTGGATTGCAGAGGACAGTTCTGGGCGTGGGCCTGTTTGGAGCTGTAGACCTGTTAGCCACCTTGGGTTCTTCATACCTTTGTCCCCCAAGAAATGTGACCACCCAAAATGTACCTGCACTTTTCCAGATTGCTCTCACCTCATAGAAATCCATTGCCTTAGACAGTAGGTGCACCCAATTTTGTTAAGCTTAATTGACTTTTAAAGTTGGGAAGAGTAGTTGAGACCTGTTAATTCAGCTGTCCTTGTATCACAGATGAAATGCAGGGCATTGGCAATTTATGATTCTCCCTTAAAACTGATGCCTAAAATTCCACCACTGGAGACAGAGTTATGTAGGGGAACACAAAAACATCCCACTCTGGCATTTTATTACCTGGGCTCAAATCCTGGTTTTGCCATTGGTGAGCTGGATGATTGTGGACAAATGACTGAACCTTAACATGCTGTCATGGTTACAATGGGGACAAAATAGTACCTACCTCTTGGGATTGTTGCGATGATTATTCAAGTGATACATTAAAGAGACTGACACAAGATGACCTCTCCATACAACTCAGCTTTGTGTGTGTGTGTGTGTGTGTGTGTGTGCGCGCGCACGCACGTGCATGCAAATATATGCAGTCAACATTTGTTAAGAGTTGGAGTTATGTAGTAAAGATGACAGCCAGGGCTGGTCAGCTTTTGTGAGTTAGAGCTGTGACCTTCTTAATTTTTTTAGAGACAGGGTCTCGCTCTGTTGCCCAGGCTGGAGTACCGTAGTATGATCATAGCTCATGCAGCCTTCAACTCCTGTGCTCAAAGTGATCCTCCTGAGTAGCTAGGACCACAGGTACATAACACTATGCCCAGCTAATTCTTTTATTTTCTGTAGAGACAAAGTCTTGCTATGTTGCCCCAGCTGGTATCAAACTCCTGGCCTCAAGTGATCTCCATGCCTTGAGCCCCCCAAAACACTGGGATTACAGTTGTGAGCCACTACACCCGGCCCCACAGACCATATTTTGAAAACCAAGGATTTAAGATTCCACAAATTCTGTGGAGGCAGCTTCCTAAAATGGTAATGCTTTAGATTTCAGAAATCTTAAATGAAAATTCCATGTATTTTTGCATAATTTGTTCAAAGAGAGGCAGCAACTGTCTCCTGACTTTCCAGACTCAGTAGAAAGAGAGAAATAGTCTTTATCCATTGCCCTCCCTTGAATGGTTAAGAAAACTCTGTGTCTTCTTGATCCTGGTATATAGTCAACTCCAGATTCTGAATAGTCATGGCTTTCACTGTAGGTTGATACAGGCACTGAGTGTCAAGAGTCCAGCTGGCTCACTCCTGGCTGCCCGTGTGATTCCACAATGGTGGCAGTGCAGAGGCTGTGCCAGCACAGCATGGGAGGGGACAGGACACACACTGTATTGCTCAGTAGAATATTCCCATAAAACCCCACATACCTCCTGTCTCCCCTTTTTTTCATTTCTCAGAAATAAACTTTTCCTTTTTCCCGATAAAGACAAAAAAGAATAAATGTTCATTTTAGAGAATTTAGAAAACTTAAAGAAAAATAACTATTACTTAAAGACAGGCATCTATCACTCATATTTTTGAAAAAAAAATGTAGGATAATTTCTCTATATTTCAAAGAACAGTGTTTTGAACTGCAAGCCACAGAAGTTTCTAGAGGAAAATAAAAAAATCTTTCATCTCATTTCACAGCAACATGGAAACTATCTGACAAAACACTGCCTTTTTTCTATCCCTGGATCCCTGGAGCAGGGCATCAGGCCAGCTGCAAATTGCTCTATATACACAGGCTTCAAAGTAATGTGTTTTGACCCCTGCTAAACATGAGGTCAAGGAAGCTTCAAAGTATAGTGGGTTCAAGCACATCGTGTCCAGTGTGAGTGCCATTCTTACAGACATCTTTGATTTGTATACTTGTGATAATTTTCTGGCAAGTGACAGTAAAGTGTTTTATTGTAAGAATCAACGTATTAATATAGTTTTTCAACAGAGTAAAAGGAAAAGGCATGTTTCTCTAAGACACTCAAAGATGCCTTTGAGCTAGCAGCCACGCTGTAGAATTGGTGGTGGCTGTGCAGTGGTTCTCTTAATATTTGCATAGTTTTGGCTCTTCGAGTATCTCCAAATACTTTACAGATAGACAGGAAGATGTTGTATGACTAAAGCAGATGGATGAACGAAGATGAGTAGTGGGGTCTTACTGAGGTTGCCCATAAAACTCCCCACCCTCAGCCACGCAGGTGCTTGCTTGCTAGTAGAATTCTCCAGCTCTTCTCCAAAAGGATTTCTGAAGAACTTCATACCTGGGCCTTGATTTATTATTACTTTTCCTATCAGTCATATTAGGTGTTACAGATTTTAGATTTTATTAAGTTGTTGTCTCTAACAGACTTGTCTTTTGGAATAAGCCAAAGATAGGAGACCGTGGAGCAGGCTCCACTTGGAAATTTCTCATCCACTTCAACTACCCCTGGAATGGGCAGTTGTTTGCCTGGTCTCAAATACATTGGTTGCTAGTCAGCCTGGCCTTGCCTCTGATGACTGCCCACCGTCAGCTCTCTGAAGCCTCAGTCTCTCCCTTTCCTCAATCTCAGGTCTTCTGATCTCTGAAATTATATGCCACACTGATTCAATCACAGTGGCAGCCAGGCACGGTGGCTCACACCTGTAATCCCAGCACTTTGGGAGGCCGAGGTGGGCAGATCACGAGGTCAAAAGATTGAGGTCATCCTGGCCAAGAGATGAAACCCCATCTCTACTAAAAATACAAGAACTAGCTGGGTGTGGTGGCGCATGCCTGTAATCCCAGCTACTTGGGAGACTGAGGCAGGAGAATGGCTTGAACCTGGGAGGTGAAGATTGGAGATTGTAGTGAGCCACAATTGAGCCACTGCTCTCCAGCCTGGTGACAGAACGAGACTCCATCTCAAAAAAAAAAAAAAAAAAAAGGCAGAGTGGCAGGTGAAGATGACTTCAATGATAACTGACGAAAGTTTGCTTCTTTATAGCCACAGAGGAGAACTTTGCAAGCTCTTCTTTCTTTAGCTTGGGTCAAGTCGTTTCCACCCTGACATGAGTTAGCATGCTTTTCTGCACATATGTTTTCAATATGACTGTAGCCTGAAACGTCTTTCCTGGATATTTGGTGAGACAGACAGAAGGACCAAGTGTGCACATTCGTGTGCATGTTTGTCTGTGTGTCTGCACATTTACACACAGTAATCATTTGGGATTGCTGATGGGCCCTAATCCCCTTTAATAACATAGTGAGAGAGTGCCTCATGTTTTGCTTTATAAAATATGAAAACTATCTGCAGCTGTGAAGGAATGACCCTCATAATTCATCTGAGAGCCTGCCCCTCTTCTTTGTGGGATATACTCCATATCTCATATCAACTCATTGCTCTGAGTGTCCTCCACAGATGCAGAAAGATCCTATGATGGATGCTGTGATTTCCGCAGCGGAGGAGGTTAGCCTGTGACGTGTGAGTGATGAGGCACAAGTGAGTTACGAAGACAGTACATCTCTCCACACCAGATAATATACTGTCCTTTATTCTGCAGCTATGTTTATATGAACAACACAGCTAAGAGAAGAGATGAGGGAAGTAGCATTCTTACGGCTTTGATTCGTTTATTTATAGGGCCTTTCCTCTGATATATTCAGTGCTCTTTGGGAATTTTTTAAGGAGCAGCAATGGCCATTGCTTTCTTCTTTCCAGATTTTCTTTAATTAATTTTTTATGTCATTCTAATGTTGGCTTCAAATAGTTTGTCATGTCTGTGTTTTAAATTGAAGCTACTACTCAAAATTCAGTTTCCTATTTTTCAAAAATGTACAGTATATAGTGGTTTGAACTTTTGACCCAATAGTAAATGTTTGAAGTCTGAGATACTCATAAGCTGTTAATGGATTTGATATTTCTTGAAAACAAGTCTACACCCTTTCATGTGAAACTCTCCTGGGTGCTTCCCAAGGAGACTGAAATCTTGATTAACTCTTTCTTTCTTGGAATAAGATATAACTACCTCCATAGCAGTTTTTTCTCAAAAATCCTCTCAAGAGGAGTGAGACAGTTAGAATTCCTGTGTCAGGCACTCCTAATGAAGAACTGGGCCAGTCCCTCTGACAGCCATCAGCGCTGCTTGGCACTGGCCTGCTTCAGAGCCAGGCGTGCACTTCTCCGGCCCATTGTGAAGCTGTCACACCACACGTGCTCAGATTTCCCTCTGATGTGCACACACCTGCCCAAGTGCGGCAGTCTTCCTCCATGAGCACCCCGCTGGGGAGTGTAGTCCCCAGCCATCCCCAACCATCTTGTGAAACGATTTAGCACAAACTTGCATTTCATGCCTGACACTCTGACATTGCTAAGCACTGAACATTCTAAGCAATGGTCAGAGCTTTTGTTAATAACGTTGTTATTTGAAAAATTATTACTTCAGTAGATGCTTTTACTTTCAAGGAATATCGTAACTATTAAGAAAGACCTTGCTTAACCCTAATAATATAGATATTTCTTTCAAATATTATACTTCTCTTGAAGTTAAAAAAAAGAAAAAAGATCCTCTATGCATTTTCTAACTTCCCTGAATGCATGTAAAATATTAAGGCCATGGTCTGTTTATCCCTTTGAATTTCTGCTGCCTTTTTTCATCGTCCAGAGAGTTAAATAAGCCCTCCTTGCCAAGAGCCTCCTCTGTCCTTGCAGGTTGCTTTATCCCTGCCATTTGAGCCTAATGTTTGCAAATAGGGGTTAGCAGGCTCTGTCACTCACAGAGTAAGAATGTGATTTTACAATATAGGTCTCAGCTAGTGACAGTCCCAAGTTTCCTGTATAATCTTTTTAACTGCTGTTTTGCTCTGAAACGTGCATCCCTGCTTAAGCATGAGTAATATTAAACAGGAACACAGAAATAATATTTTCAGTAAAACTGTCTTTCTAGAAACTAGCTGTTGCTGACAATACACGGCCTACCGAACAGTGGAGAGGAAGTGAAGAGGCACTGAGCCCATGCTTGTTTTTGTTTTTTACCTTTGGTGTCATCATAAACCCTGACCAATTGTTCAGCCAGGCTTCCTCCACAGTCACCAGCTGGTTTTCCAAGTTCTCATATGCCAGTCCCCACAAATGTATCCTCCTCTGTGCTTTGTTCAGTCTAGATAAATCAATACACGGTGGTAGATGGTGCCTGCACCCCAAATTTCAGTGAATGTCCTCTGCCTCTCTGTTCAAGTGTTTTTTATTTCAGTTGAAGAAATAAGTAGAATTTGTGAAATGTCTAACCATTTGTTGGATGCAGTTCCAATACCCATTGAGGTTTCTTAATGGCCCCTTTTGCATTTGAAACTTCCTTTTCTTTATGTACAGATTCAAATGAAGGTGGGTAGGCCTTGTTTTTCTCTGGGGATTAAAAGAAAAGACTCAGGAAATTATGTGCATCAGAATTTCTCCACACATGCTACAAGTACTTTCCAATTATAAAGAATGGTTTTCTCTTTTCTTTAGCATATTCCTTCCTTGTCCTACCCTCAGGGGTTAAAAAAGACAGAGCCCACACATTGGGTTTTGATGATCGTCTTCAATTCATTGTCTTCTTCTTCATTTTCCTTGTAACAGTAACTGAAAATAGCATGAGATTCTGGAGATTACAAAAGAGCAGTGTATACTTCGACACATTATTGTACTGTTTTCATAAATATCATTCTTCTAGTCCCTGTAAGCCCAGCCCTCAGTAAGGCCACAGGTTTCCACTCACAGGGTTGTTCTTTCTATTGCTGTTGGAAATCAAACAAAAACCTTCTTTGCCTGCTCTTCCTTTTCTTTCTTAGACTCTAAAGTTTCTCCTGAGACTGATTGCCTCCTACTTATACATTCATATTTCTCAGATAACTCTTCTCTTTTTCTCTTTCTTGAGTTTTTACAGTATTCATAGAGCTGGGCTTGAACATCATACTGTACCAATAGATTCTGATAACATAGGATGCTTTTGTGGCTGGACATATCAAATATTGTCAAACTTCAGTTTTCAGTTGGACCACTTCTTATTTCTACGCTGTGTGACTTTAACAACAATGAACATCTCTCATTTATTGTTTTCTCACAGGTAAAAGACTTGCACAAACTCAGAACTTTGTCATGAGGTACAAGTGACATCTGCATGAAGGTGTTTTGCAAAACATACAGTGCTATGTAGCTGCAGGATACGTGCATCTAATTTACTCAGAGAAAATGGCATCATCAGTGCACACTATTGTAGCCACCATTGTATTGACTCACTACTATGCGCATGGCACTTTACACTCATTTTCTTGCTCATTTTGTTTAGGCCTGCAAAGGAGGCATTGTTATCCTAATTTTACAACTGAGGTGACTCGCCAAGCATCCCAGCCATTAAGTAGCAGAGCTGGGCTTCAAATCAGAGTGTGTCAGGCCTTCCTCACAGTTTCTTTCTGCATCCTAAGTTAGCAGGAAGAGAAGACAAAGAAACCTCCAGCACAGCCATCCTCCGTGGGATGCAGTTGGAACTGGATGTGATTTGTTTTGACTGTCTAGTAGCCAACACACTCCAGACTAATCATACATACGTTTAGGTTCAGATGTCTTTACTCCAAAAGAATATTAATATTTGAATACCAGGGAGGGACTATTTTATCATAGTCTGTATAAGAAATAAGTGACTATGCCTTAAACACATTTTACTGGTTTATTTAATTTTAGTTTGTTTATATATCCTATAAAAATAATACATGAATGGCTCATTATTTTACATATATCAGAAATATCTGGGATTGCCTGAAAATTGAAATAAAAATAACACTTTGCCTAAACTCACAGACAGAGCTCCATGCTATAATGGCAAATGCCTCTTTTTATTACCTTGGCAGTTTTCTTTCTTATTGGATCATCATTTTAAAATATCTTTTCAGAACAGTTGACTGGATGCTTTTGGTATGCAGACTCCTGATTAAGTGATCTTCTATCCTCATTAAGAAGACCCTTATGGATGCCTCTGATTAATCCTCTGCCATCTCACTTTCACTTTCCTGGTATAAGTTTTTGGTTTACTACTCAATGGTTGGCTCTCAAAACAGGAAGGCAAGTTTGACTTCATAAAACCAACAACTAACACTTGCACAGTGGTTTACCACTTACAAAGCAAGTACTGTTCCCTCTCATTGTCTCACTCCCCACACCATGGGGTCATGGCAGGGACTCCAAATCACCAAGGAGGAAACGGCCATCCCAGAGGTACTCTGGAGCAGCCGTGTTGACAGTGTCTGCGGCTTCACCCTATGTGTGCTCCACGGTCAGATTCTCCACTGCCAGAACCAGATTCCTTAGTTCTTTGTGTCCCACACAGCTTTTAGTACAGTGCCTCACACATGGTCTTCAGTAAACACATGCAAAATGGAAGCATGAATGCATGAAAGACCACTGGAAATTGTGGCCTTCTCTCTGAAAATCGAAATTTCCTAACCTAGGGTCTAAAGCTGTCTGTGAATCTCCTCAAGTCTTGGTTAAAAATGTGTCCACATATTGGCTCACACATAAGTGCAGTTCTCAGGGAAGAAGGTATCCTCTTTATTTTTCATCAGATTCTGAAAGGAATCCATGACTCAAGTAAAGTTAATAATCATTGCTTTAAAAAATTAAACAGAGAGTCCCAAAATGTTTTAAGATTTTAGTTACCATTCATAACAAAAGATATAAATCATTAGAAAGTTACATTTAGGCTGAGTGCAGTGGCTTATGCCTGTAATCCCAGCACTTTGGGTGGCCGAGGTGGGCGAATCACTTGCAGTCAGGAGTTCAAGACCAGCCTGGCCAATATGGTAAAACCCCATCTCTACTAAATATACAAAAATTAGCTGGGCATAGTGATGCACACCTGTAATCCCAGCGCTTGGGAGGCTGAGGCAGGGATATCACTTGACCATGGGAGGTAGGGATTGCAGTGAGCAGAGATCACTCATTTTTTTGGTTGCAGAGATTGTGCCACTGCACTCCAGCCTGGGTGGCAGTGCAAGACTCTGTCTCTTTTTTTTTTTTTTTAATTTTTTTGAAACTGAGTCTCACTCTGTCACCCAAACTAGAGTATAATGGCATACTCTCGGCTCACCGCAACCTCGCCTCCAAGGTTCAAGCGATTCTCCTGTCTCAGCCTCCTGAGTAGCTGGGATTACAGGCACATGGGCAGCACACCTGGCTAATTTTTGTATTTTTAGTAGAGACAGGGTTTAACCATGTTGGTCAGCTGGTCTCGAACTCCTGACCTTGTGATCCGCCCGCCTTGGCCTCCCAAAATGCTGGGATTACAGACATGAGCCATCGCGCCCTACTGACTGTCTCACATTTAAAAAGAAAAAAGAAAGTTAGATTTAAACTCGATGTTAAAGGATGTACCTAAAGGATATCAAAATTTTGTGTCTGTACTAACTGATTTTGATTTGTTAGAGCTTTAAACTATTGAGGTTGAAGCCTGGGCTTCTATCTTCCTTTGGCCAATTAATAGCCTTGTTATATGACTGAGGATTACACTGAGTCCTGCCAGCCACCGTGAAAATGCCCATGAAGGGTTAACAAAAGGGAAGGCAAGGAATTATGGTATGCCAATCAATTCCATCCCTGTGTTTCCTGGGTTGTTTGTGTTTTCATAGCATCAGTGTAAATATAACTTTGTAGTTTAGCTGAGAAGTAACTCGGCACAGGTTAGAGTGTCATTTTTTAATTTTCCCCAGCTTTGAGAGAATTTGTTACTCCAGTGTTGGACATTCCAGAATTCTGTTTACTCACAAGTTAGATTGTGTACCTTCTGATACACTGGTTGCTTCTGGAAGAAGGATCTGTTTCCTCTTTAACTCTATAAACCCAATTCTATTAGTGTCAGTTATTGTTGTGAAGCTTAAATGAAAGTTGGTTATACAGAATCTCCAAGTTAAAATAAAGGACTTTTCTAGGAACAAATTATATAAGTAGATAACCTAACTTAAAGTATAGTATACTAGTGAATAACTTTTTATCAAGGAATACTTTACTCACTGTAGACCGTAGTATAATCAGACAGAGTAAGCTATTATTTCCTATCCTGGGTATATTATTCTGTATCTTTTATCTCTTACAATCATCAGGGAATATTAAAAGGAACTCAAAATGAATAAGCACACAAAAATGAGAAATACAAGCAAAATTCTTTTAGTCTGTAATGTCAGTTAAATAGTAGTTAATGAAGTACTATTTTTTATAATTATGAATATTCAAAAGATACAAAAAATTTTAAACTCAAAGCAAAATGTAATATATAGATTGAGTATTCCTTATCTGAAATACTTGGGAACAGAAATGTTTTGCATTTTGGCATATCTGCATTACAGTTACAGATTGAACATCCCAAATCCAAAAATCTGAAATACTCCAGTGAGCATGTCCTTTGGGAGTTAAGTCAGCACTCAAAAAGTTCAGATTTTGGAGCATTTCAGATTTCAGATTTGTAGATTAGGAATTCTCAACCTGTATATTATATGATAGTGACTAACAAGAAACACTTATTCATGAAGGAATGAGTAAACATATTACTTCCTTGGTTGAAGCAGAGGAGTTCTAAGATATGTACCCAAGTTTGGGTTCTTCGGTATCTTATCTATCATATATTGGTAGTAGCCGGCAATATTGATATCTTTTTTTGGAGCTGTTCTTCCCAATTAAATTTTTTAGATGCAAATAATGAAATCATCATCCTTGCACTTTTTGAGCATATCCTATTAATTATACTGTCGTTCTAAATATTTACACTGTATTCTTTCAAATGTTTGTAGATATGATAGAAAGCATGTCTCTATGACATTATGTGCTTTACTGAAGTGACATTAGATATTCCCCTGTTTACACACATACATATGGTTAATGACTCATGTTACCTATTAAGGTTTCCTGTTTCCTGATTTAAAAGATATTTACAGGCCACAGTCCTGAAATGTTTATTTTTGGCCTCTGGATCTTCTGCTTCATAGAGTAACACATAAACAGGTTAAATACCTATTTTAACACCACCAGACCCACTTTTTACCTTGATTATGAAACTAAGGTTTGGTCAGCTGAGGGCAAGTTGTATGTGTAACATAGCTGGCAGTATAGTCAGTGAACTGTCACAGAGAGGAGAGTCAAAATATAAACACTGAGCATTTCTACAGCAGCTTAGAGCTGGGATTAACTTGGATCACCTAGTATTCTGCTTTTAATGAAATTCTCTCCCTTGTATTTTCATGTTTGGGAGAGAGTCCAAAGTTATCTCATGCTAATTTAGTTAGGCAGTGCCCTCCGGGGATGTCACAGGCTTCCCTGACCTCTCCAGAGAGATTCAGTGAAGGGATGAGGAGAATTAAACATTCCTGAGAAATTGGAAAGCAACAACCCCCAGAGAATTTGCAGAGAAACTCGCTCCAGACTCGGCTGCCAGAGACTCAAGTCACCTTTTCAGCACTTGCTTAACATCTCTCTCAGTCCCATCTGGCTTGACTCAGAGGTCAGTCTGGGGACTGGGGAGTGGTGGCAGCTCAGAGAAGAATTCAGGGGAGGGCCACCAATAGCACATTCTGCTTTCGTTGCTTGTTATTATCTGAAGTACATTTGAAAAGATGGACAGGGCATAAGGTTGAAGTAATAACTCGATTTTCCTTAGCCATCTTTTTTTCTTTTAACCCAAAATTTACTTTAGGTGAACTGGTATTTTTATTTCCTAAATAATGAGTTCCTTGATTCTCAATGACTGAAATTTAAGAGTTGTTGTTTTTGCTGTTACACAGGACCTCTGTGACTAATTATTTTGTAATTATATTAGCTATTTTACAAAGGACATTTTCTCTTGTGCATTTAATGAAATTTGGGGGTGGGGGACATGGAAAATATATTTCCAGTTTTAAAATTATATTCCCTTTGTGGTTTACATTTCCTACATGAAGAATTCAGAAAACTAGGAAAACAAGAGTATTATTAAATATTCAATCTGTAAACAAATCTAAGGAGATACATTTTATAGTTTGTTCATTTCATTTTATACTGAACAGAATAAAGTTGAGTGTGCTCTACAGCTGTGGTGTGAGAAGAAGGTTTGGGGATTCTTGCTTGATTTTACACTTAAGTCAAATTTATCAGGAAATAAACAGTGCTTACCAGGTGCTCCTTTAGACCAGATTGCTGAGCTGGGAGACCTAGTCAACCAGCTCCAGCCCATTGCCAGGCTTTGCTTAGTCCAGTCAATATGTCAGCCCACAATTAACATTTTAGAGTGTTTTGGGTTTTTTAAAGTGTAACTCAGTATTTAGCATGTCTGATGTGCAGCTCCTCTGTGTAAGCAGAAGATCTGGTGAGACTGGTTCCACATACCCAGGTGGGAATAGTCTGTGGGAAACAGGGCGCTCGCTGGGCCTTCTGGAAGGGAGAGACTCTGCAGGCTGCCTGAGGTGAGCTTACCTGGGCTCTGGAGGCACTGAAGTAGCGAGGCCCACCTTACACCCTCTTCCCAGGGCATACACAGGGGAGAAATCACTTTTCAATGTAAGCGATTTAGTTTATTAGAAAGTTAGTTATAGCGGATATATAAATATGACATGCATTTCTTTATTGGCTCACAATATGATTCTCGAGATGCTTTTCTCTTTCTGCAATAGACAAAAAAAGACCTGGCATGGGAGACGGAAGGTGTGGGTTCTAATGCAGAGCCTTTCCCCAACCACCTGAAACATCTCATGTGACCCATTTTGTAAGGCCCAGATAAAACTGACGTCCCAAAAGTTCTGTGAACTTTGCTCCCGTCCAGTTTCCAGCGACTCGGTGCACATCAGCTAAAATTACCTAACTTCTCCTTGCTTCTGTGTCACACATAAAAATTAACCATGGAATCAGGTATCCTGATGCACTGAAAGACTATTTACATTTAAACAGACGGGCAGAGAATCCCTTTGTGAAGATACGAGTCATCCTGTACTTCACATACTCACCCTCCATTTCACGTGTCATTTCCATACAGTGCAGCCAGTCTGCCCACTGGGAGAGAGGACGTTCGCAGTTGATGTCTGAAGTAGAGGAGTTAATAAGGGCACCAGGCATGTTTCGAAGGACCCAGCTGAAAGGCTTCTACATCCTCAGCCCTTTGCTTTAGGGCTGAAGATAGTTCAGAGAGAAGAGACTTGGGCTGAGTCTCGGAAGGGCCTTCTCAAGGCCTTTGCGTTTGTTCTGCTATTTCCTAAACCCTTCTCCATTGTGTCGAAGGAGTTAAAGGGCTCCGAGCACTAACCCTCCATCGGGGAGTGTCTCGGGCACCAGAGAGAATCTGGCACAGGACATGTTTTCATGGAACTGCTTATCAAAACTAAGCTTCTGCCGT
Source organism: Saimiri boliviensis (assembly GCF_048565385.1). Classification (NCBI taxonomy): domain Eukaryota; kingdom Metazoa; phylum Chordata; class Mammalia; order Primates; family Cebidae; genus Saimiri; species Saimiri boliviensis. The sequence goes on along the minus strand of NC_133452.1, from coordinate 140,210,202 downwards.
TTCATTTAAACGGGGTAGATTGGGTGGAAAACTGGCCCAGGGACCAGGAAATTTGTCTTCTGTTCCTGCTCAGCCGCCGCATGACCCTGTTGCAGGTCAGTCCTCCAAGCATGTCTCAGTTTCTCCATCTGTAAAATTAGACAATGAAATGAATGTTATTTATAAGAAACCTGAGGGAAATCCTTCTGATTATTTTCACTGCAACAGTGCGAATGAATATTTTTGTGGGGGCTCTGCCTGGCTCTATTCCTGGGCTGGCTCTCACCTAGCGCCTTCTTATCTGCTTGAGGGGTTTTTCAGACCACAGCCTTCTCTATGCCTGTTAATGGGTTGTGTTCCCACCTCACCCTCTTGTTAACACCATCCCCAGCTCTGGGAAGAGAGGCGGTGGCCTTGGGAACTCTTTATGCCAAAATCAATAATAAAGTTTGGAAACATTTAGACCAAGGTAATTAGGAAAATGATGTTGAATGAAAGATAGCATTAGAATTGCTATCATGCTTAAGTTGGAATCCGGTTCCAATAAGCTCCAATCTTCCGTTAACTGATCTGTTGTAAAAATTTTTTTCTTTTTGGTTTAGTTTTGATTTTTAAAAGATTTACATTGTTTAAATCTTCTAATCACTCAGTTCTGGTTTCTTCCTCACTGAGAAGTCATACTGGGGGGAAAAAAGTGCCAACAGCTGTTTACTATTTAGCAACACTACTAAAGGAGCAGTATTTAACAATAATTCACGAAGCTAACTCTTCAGAAAAAAGACAGCTCCTCTGAAATATCTACCTATGTAATACAAATTTATTTTCTTAAAATTGCAAAAGCCTGCATGTTAAGACAAATATATAAATTGCCAGGATTTTTATGTTCTTTTAGAACTTAAATATAACCAACCTATTTTGGTCAGGGTATCAGAAATTCTTTAGAATGGAAATGTTGAAACCCCAGATTCAGTTCTAAAACTCATCTTTCAAAAAAGAATTTGTGCTCTGAAAAATGCAGTGTTCTTATGTTTGGTATGATAACAGCCCCATGGAATTATCACATCATATCTTGATGATAGTTATGGAGCACTGATGATCTCTTAGGCATTAACCCAGGGATTTTCTCCAATAATATTATCATTTATAATAGCAATAACATTTTGTAGATCGCAGAGTGCTTTTAACATATTCGCTGATGGGATACCTGTAACCCTATAACCTGTGTAAGAAATCAAGGGTGAAATGAATAAGTTGTCTAAAGTGACAAGCCTATTCCAGATAGGACCCAGTGTCTTAGGACTTCAGTCCGAATTCTTTTCACTACATAAGATTAAGACTGTCTTTTATCATTGCCTATTTCCCTGTAAAAATAGTTCATTTGGAAAGATGGAGAAACACATAAAGCCTCCACCTCTTGCCTCTGTGAACCTCTCAGCTCTCACATCCTATACATGGGCCTTCGTTTTGAGTGTGTGTTTTCCCGTTCACCCTCACAGCACATTCCCAGCTTTAAATAGTTGTCTCCCATCTTGTATGAAAGTACACTGGTGATCACAAAAAGGCCTTCTCAGTTACCAGCACTGTTTTTACTGCTGGGAACAAAATCATTTCAAGCAAACAAACAGCTTGTTTTTTCATTCGCTCTTTCACTGTTAACACCCAGCCTCAGTAGTGCTCTGAGGAGTTGTACTGTACAGGCAGCAGGCAGGCCTGCAGTGCCCGCTCTTTCCCCTGCAGACCCTCCAAACCGGCAGGGGTGCCTACCAAGAGGGAGTGTCTCAGCTCCAGTGGATCGCAGCTTCAGCAGATGGCACTGTTCCCTCCAAGGGAGCCCCATAGCATGGAGAGGGGAAGCACTCTTCAATCTTAGGAGCAGATGTTCTATACTTTCACTAGTGGTCCTAGCAACCTAGCAACATTTTAAACTGAGCTGCTGAGTGGGAGAAAGAAGGAGTCGTACAAATGGAGAAACTGGTTCTTCTTCTGCTTTCTAGATTTTGTGCCATCATGATGACTGGGATGTCCCATTCTTCCCCCTGGGCAAACCTAAAGTCCATTTTACTGTTAGAAATATTTCATATTTTGAAAGTCTGTTTATTCTGGAGTCAGTCACCGACAGTGCAATCTATGTGAAAGAAAAGAAAAAAAGGAAGGAGCAGTTACGTAATTGTCATATCATCAAGTATGTTCATTATCACGCTGACCGTGGTTTTTAATGTCTGTCTGTCCACATGCAATCTGAGGCCTTACCAGACAGTAAGAGCAGCACCCTGGAAGTGGAGGATTTATCACTTGCCAGTGGGTTTACTCTCGGAGAGACACTGGGGTTTTATCTCCGTGGCTTGGAGAATTGATTTACTGAATGCTTCTCCTAAAGACCTAAGTCACTGATTCTTCAGTCAATTAGCATCGTCTTCTCATTGAAATCAGAACTGAATGTGTTCTTTTTCATTTTTGGTTAAGAAGATACACATTAGAGGACATCTTAGAGCAATGGGGCTGGCCTAGTGGGAAAAGACACTTTGGTTTCTTGTCATGTTTCTGGATGACCCATGGCCCACATCTGCCACCATCTTCAAACATGTCTGTAGCACCAGTCACCCTCACCCACCTTGTCTTTCCCTTTGTGATCTTATAATTTATTAGAAACGGGAAACAAAGATTGAGCAGAAAGTACAATTACCACATGTATTTACCAGCTCGTTTTCAAGAACAGTAAAAGTATACTAAATATTCTGCCTCTACGAACACTAGCACTTTAAAAATACCAGCTTTTTAAAATGTAGTTTTGATTTTTGGAGCAAATGTTCAATCGCTATTCTTCGACATTATTGATTTATAAACAGAATAATCAGCATTCCCTAATATCTCAAAGCAAAGAAAACAAATTAGGGGAACACATTTAAAATGTATCAGTTTGAAACTTTCTAAATGCTCTTATCTTAATAATAAGCACAATACACTGAAAATATCAAGTTCTTTAAAAAATGAACAGGGATGTGAATGTGTTGGGCTTGGTATGCTTTCTTTTGAAGACCCAGCATGTTTCTCGTCTTCCCAAGGAAGGTTCAAATCCTGAAGTTAGCATCTGCCTTTTCGTAAACACCACCCTCAAAGTGTTCTTTCTCTTAAGGTTGGAGGCTGAAAGAAGCACAAATCTTCTCTGGGCCAAGAGTTTCATCATATGCCCTGTGTGATCAATAAGTACATTGTGGCAGTGATTTCATAGCTGATTAACTTATACGTCTACAAGCCAACACTTGACTTGAAAGGCTGGTCGGGTTGCTTGCCGTGCGAGCGTGGCCTTTACCAGCCTGCCCTGGCAGCCAGCTCTGGGACTGCTCGCTCCTGACCGCAACCTGGGTACAGCCCTGAAGTTTCGTCGTGAGTAACCCGTCAGCAGGAGCCCTTGCTTCTCTGAAAGGGCATTTTGTCTTTTTTGGCAGTACCAAATGGCAAGATAATTAGTGTTAGGAAGGAAAAAAACAGAATTGAAAGCCACATCCAGTACCTGGTTGTGGACTCTTCAACTTTGTGGAGGAAGAAAATGTGGTGGCTTTACTTTTCTTAATAAATGCAGGCAATTATAAGCAATTGAGCATTGAATGATGAGATGATGCTGAAAGGCATAACTTAATGAAAATTGCCTCTGTGTTTCTCTCTTCATTGTTGAAACACAATGTGTGTCTTGGCTTTTTCTGTAATAAGGTTTATATCAAATTTTCCTTTAATTCATGTCAGGATCTTACATCTTAGTACTTTCTCTTAGAGTTTTTGTATTCCTCCTTGCAAACTTTCTGTTTCATTTCCAGGGAAAGAGGTTCTTATAGTTTTTTTAGTCTCCAATGTTGCTTTTAATTTCACCAATTATGGAGTAAATAAATCATTGTGTACTTGGAAGAAAAACTGGCAGGAGAGAATAATATGTTAAGGACTCTTGCTTTTCATTGTGAGCGAGATTTCCCAACTGGAGTGTCTCTGTTTTATTTTGCCTCTGGCTAACATCTGAAGATCAGTAATAGAGCTCTATGCAAATACTTTCATGTATTAAAAGAACAATATTTTGACACTCATTGACACAAGCAAAAAAAATACAACATTAAATTAGTGTTCAGGAAAACAGTGAAGGCATTGTTCATTCACATGAAATGAATGTGAAAAATGTTGTGTTACATTAATAGAAAAGCTTGCTCCTCAGAACTCAACCTTTAGCATTTGCCTAGATGACATTACTTATTGTGCTGTATAGTATTAGATGGGGCTTCTTGTTAACAGTCTTGAGCAGTCGATAACTTGTCAGACTACTGGACATTTTAGTCATCAGAAAATAAATGTTCATTCTCAGTGTCTGATAATTTAAGTTTCTCTAAAGGTTTTTTAAAGTATTTTTTTGATATTTTAGAGTTTTCGAATACTCGGTAAGTTAAATAAAAGTATTAATTCATTGTAGGCTTTTTTACTTGTTTTTCCAGATTTCATCTAGAATTAAATAGACTTAATTTTTTACAAAACTTCCTTGATCGTCTATAATGTATTTTTAAAATAATTGAACTTTAAGGTGAACTCTTGATTTTTATTCTAAATCTTGGACAACACAGGGGGCCTTTTCTTTAATTTTCAGTAGTGTAGACAGGCCCGTCCGTGGAAGAGGAGATTTCTCTAGATGATTGTTTGCATGGCTGTAGTAGAATTTCTTTCCTCCTATATCACTACACTCAAATCTTACAGTTAACAATCAATATTTTCTTAAATGTGTCTGGCTTCCCTGTACATCTTTGTTGATCCAGGACATTGCAGAGTCAGCATCTGGGAAATCATTATGACAACAGAGCATCACAGTCCCGGGTGAGATCGAGTTAGAAAGAGCAATTTGACCACCCAAAAGAACAAAGCTCAGATACTCCTCATAGTGGGACAGTCTTAGAGTAGCAGACAAAAATTAAAACAAGAATAATTAAATTTAATTCTACTCAAGCATATTTTTCAGAGTACTGAGTGGAAAAGTGACTTTGTTTTTTTTAGACACAGTGTTGCTCTTGTTGCCCAGGCTGAAGTGCAATGGTGCAATCTCGGGTCACTGCAGCCTCCACCCCCCGGGTTCAAGAGATTCTCCTGCCTCAGCCTCCCAAGTTAGCTAGGATTATAGGTGTGTGCCAACACACCCAGCTAATTTTGTATTTTTGGTAGAGATGGTGTTTCTCCATGTTGGTCAGACTGGTCTCGAACTCCCAACCTCAGGTGATCCGCCTACCTCAGCCTCCTAAAGTGCTGGGATTACAGGCGTGAGCCACCATGCTGGCCAGAAGAGTGACTTTTAACTTGATAACTTGATTTTTGTAAATGAAGACACTGAGGAAACACATTTGAAATGAGTTTCAACAAACAAGTTGCATGGGACACTAGGTTCCCAGTTATAAAGATGGTGCATGTTCTAGCCCGCTGTCTTCAGAGGTGCCAAAGGGTGGGCAGTCCTCAGTGGCAGGGACTACGGGGTCCATGGGTTAGCGATACCCTCATGAGGACACTGAGTGTTCCTCCTCTGGTGTACCATGTTGTCTTCTCTGTGCTCCCACAGCTCCTTTCATACTGGCCCCTCTCCCATCCTTTTGGTGGCTGGCTGGGCAAGTGGCCATCTTCCCCACTGGATACTGAGGTCAACAGGTGATGACTTATATTCCCCCTGCAGCTCCCTTCTTACCACTGAATACAGAGCTGATACACAACTGGTCCCATACACTCGTGGTCCAGAAGTCCTATTTGGTCTTTATCCAAACTTGCTTGCTGAAGGAGCAGAAACAACTGAAAGGAATTCATGGAAAATGTGATTTATTGTAAGGAGCCTCAGGGCACCTCGCAGGAATGGGAAAGGAGGATCTGCTTTCCTCTGTGTCTCCGCCTCTCTCCGTCACTCCCTCCCTCCTCATGGGCTCGCTTTCCTACTCTGCTGCCCGCTCAGGTCTCCTTCAGGCCTCCCAGTAGCTCCAGCTGGCTTCGTACCTGGTGACAGTCTCATAGCTCGGTGCTCAACCCTTTCCTGCTACTTCTGGCTCTGTGTCTCTCACTGCAAATGTCTTTGACACTCTCATTGGCCCAGAATGTGTTAGGTCTCCATCCATGGAGACCAAAGGGTGTTAGGAGGTGGGCAGCTGGGATGCAGTAGGCACAGGGACAGGTCTCCTGGTTTAAATACACTTGGCTTGACTCACCCCTTCATCAAGAGGAGTGGGTGTGGACAATCTTATTAGGAGGAAAGTTTTAGAAAGAAGCCATACCTGAGAGTTCCCTGATAACTACTAGATGCCTCTGTCCCAAAAGTTCTTTCTTAAATCAGATTTAGACTTTTAAAACCCCTTTTCCTATATAAATGTCAGAAGCATCTAGGCCAGGCACAGCATCTGTCCCTACAGGGTCTATCCCCAGACTCTAGCACAGTGCCCAGCAACTAGCAGGCACCCTGTAAACATTCGTTTCCTGCCTGGTCGGGTCCCCAGGTTAGCTCACAAAAGTCCACACAGCTGTTTCTCACCAGCATGTGGAACAGAGTTTCAACAAGAAAATGTATTCTAGACACAGCCAATAGGAAAATACACATGAGCATAATGTAGACACAAGAATACAGGAAAGGGAGTTGAAGTCCCAGCCCCAGCTCTGACACTTAGCAGGTGTATGACTTTAGGTGAACCATTTCATCTCTCCAGTTTCAGTTGCTTCATCTTTAACATTTGTTGAATTGAATGAGAATATCTTTAAGGCCCCTTCCAGCTATTAAATTCTGTGCCTTTGACTAACAGAATCAGGATCTAATTCACTCCACCCTATCCATCTTCCTTCCCCATGCTATTTATGAGTACAAGAGTTTGGTTGTAGAGATGAACTAGATTGTCCCAGGCACCAGTAACTCCCTCAAGATATGTAATCATCATTGTCATCATCCTGATGAAAAATAGTTGAGCACTTCCTATGTCTCAGGCACTTTACATATGTTAACTGATTTAACCTTTTTAAAACAGCCCCATGGGCGGGGTGAGGTGGCTCACTTCTGTAATCTCAGCACATTGGGAGGCCAAGGTGGGCAGATCACTTAAGGTCAGGAGTTCGAGACCATCCAAGCCAACATGGTGAAACCCCGTCTCTACTAAAAATACAAAAATTAGCTGGGCATGGTGGTGCACGCTTGTAGTTCTAGCTACTCAGGAGGCTGAGGCAGGAGAATCACTTGAACCTGGGAGACAGAGGTTGCAGTGAGCTGAGATTATGCCACTGTACTCCAGCCTGGGCGATGCAAACTCCGTGTCAAAATAATAAATAAATAAACAGCCAACTCCCTGAAGTATTATTATTATTATTATTATTATTATTATTATTATTTTGTAAAAAAGGCTAATCTCTAACTCCTGACCTCAGGTGATCCACCGGCTTTGGCCTCCCAAAGTGTTGGGATTACAGGCGTGAGCCACCACACCTGTAATCCAAAAGTCGCCCAGTGAGTAGTGGGGCTGGGGTTTAGATGAGGGTTTCTGAGTCCCAGCCTGAGCTCCAGTCACAGTGTTTCTCAATGTGCTTCCCGGATCAGTAGCCGGCTGCTTCACCCTGAAGCTTGCACATTCTCCAGATCCACCCAGACCGATTGAGTCTGAAGCTCCAGGACTCAAGGTGGGCGAGCAGCCTGCATTCTAATCTTCCAGAGGATTCCAGTACGTGCTTCTAGCCTGACAGATTATTCTAATGCACACGAACGTTTGAGAACACCTGCCCCTTTTTCAGCACTACATTTTACCACACTCACAAGAGTTTGTCAGGTGTTTACTCCCAGGTATTACAATTGGGGAAAGGGTGTGGTATGAGTGCCCATTCGTGGACGGATGAAGCAGACAAGCATTCAAATGTCAAGTGCCTGTAAATTCAGAGCTAGTTGTACTACTTTTCAAACACTCACTCTCTCCCGGTTTTCATCACTGATGAAATCACTGCAGAGGAAGTCAGGAGGTGGAGATAATGATGCAGAACTGAGAAGGGGCCATTATTCCTCCAGTTGTGCTATGGAGAAAATGAGGAAGCCTTCTCCAAGAAGCCCCGGCAGAGTGTCTTAGCAGGTTGAGCAAGCAGGATTTGGATAGGTGTCACATAGCAAGGTTCACTCTCACTCTTAAACACAAGGCTGACTCTGTAGCCCCACACAGCCCAGCATGGTAGCCCCAGCCCTGTGTGCCTGCTGAGCACTCAAATTGTGACTTCTGAATTGAGATGTCCTATGAGGGCAAAAGACATGCTAGACTTCAAAGTCTTGATACATAGTAAAGGCATATGAAATATCTCAATCATATTTTGTATTGAAATGGTAGCATACTGGATATATTTGATTAAATAAAGCATCAAAATTAACTTCACCTTTTCTTTTTACTCTTTCAATGCAACTGATAGAAAATTTTATATTACATGCGGCTTGCATTGTATTTCTATTGGGCACTTCTGTTTTAGACTAATCCTTAAAGTCCTATCTACATCCATGTTAATGCACACAATATGATGTCCATAAGTTATTATTTACTGGTAACAGTGATTGTCAACACTTGAACCAAGAGACCTATTACAATCTTAGGACTTATTCTAGGTATTCTAGGGGGGGCTAGAATCAGTTCAGAAGTTAACTTCCCAAGGTCAGAGTTAGACCAAGAGGCAAAATCAGGTGGTCAGGATGACTGGCTTGAAGAATAAGGTCATAGGAAGGTCATAATGGCTTCCCAGGAACAGATTGAGGTAGCACAGTCAGGAGCCAAGAGCATGGAGATGGAGGATCAGGTGGTCATGAGTGTAAAGAAACTTCCTCCTGCATGCCCAGAGCTTTTATATTGTTCCTGCTGGGCCAGGAACTAACTCTAGAATGGCTTATCCAGGTATCTGAGTGGCAGAAGATAATTGGAAACACCTGGCTGAAGTAGGTGGCTTGGCACGCTCCAGCAAACAACCACTTCTAGGACATTAGTGGTGTTAGGGCCAGTTCGAGCGTTTGTTAGATTAGGGTGGCCTGAAAGTGAGCTTCCATATCCCAGGTGAGTGGGTCCGTGAGTTATTTTTACCCTCATTTAAACCTATCACTGCACAATGTTAAAGATAAACGGAGCTTACATAAAAACTGCAAGCTGAAGCAATGATGTTTATATTAGAGACAAGAATAATAACTTCATTGCTGTATTGAAACAATCAGCTGACATCAGAGTTATCACAAGATAGCCCTTTGTGGTAGATTTTTTTCTGGAGATGGCTGCAGTAACCCCTCCTATCCTGCATGCCCTTTTGCACTGTGACTCTACCACCCTTCCCATAATGGGGAGAGTCTGTTTCCCCTTTGTTTGAATTTGGGCTGATCGTGTAGCCAATGTTTGGGAGGAAATGAATTGGGTAGCCTCCAGGCCAAGGCCTTAGGATGCTTTGCAGCTTTTGTTTTGCCACCTTGGAAGCGGCCAACACATAAAGAAGCACTGGCTAGACTAATGAACAATGACAGAATGCTTAGCAGGAGAATGGCCACGTGGAGGAGAACTGAGGTGCATCCAGCACCCAGCACCAGACCTGGGAGGGAAGCCATCTTGGCCCCACAGCCCCAGTCAGACCCCGGTGGCCATCACCACTAGCAGAAGAGGGGAACTGTGTCCCCTGTGCTCTCGTGAGTTCCTGCACACTGAATTACAAGCAATCAAAAGGCTGCAGCCGGCTGGGCATAATAGCACACCTGTAATCTCAGCACTTTGGGAGGCCAAGGAGGGTGGATCACATGAGGTCAGGAGTTCAAGACCAGCCTGATCAACATGGTGAAACTCCCTCTTTACTTAAAAAAAAAAAAATGAATAAAAAACAAAAACAAAAATTAGCTGACCATCGTGGTAAGGCCTGTAATCTCAGCTACTTGGGAAGCTGAGGCAGGGGAATCGCTTGAACCCAGGAGGTCGTGGTTGCAGTGAGACCAAATCATGCCATTTTATTCCTGCCTGAAAGTCCATCTCAAAAAATAAATAAATAAATAAATAGATACAGAAAGAAAAACAAAACCCAAAAACAGAACAAAAGGCTTTGGGATGGCTTATTTATTAGGTATCAGCAGATAGTGAAACAACCTTTATTTATATGTGCATTTTTCATTAAGTTTCTTTCATACATTATTTACATGGTAAATAATGGAGAGTATATATTGTTTGTGGTAGTTCTTTATGTGCTTATTCAGAATGTATCATGCTGCACACTATATCCAGCAAGTTATATGGGCTTGGTGCTTATCTTTTCAGATGTCATGCTTTAAAAATGAATATATAGAGAAATATCTTTTTAAAATTATACTTTAAGTTCTGGGATACATGTGTAGAACCTGCAGGTTCATTACGTAGGTATACATATTCATGCCACGGTGGTTTGCTACACCCATCAACCTGTCATGTACAGTAGGTATTTCTGCTAATGCTATCTCCTCCTAGCCCCCAACATGCCCCAATGTGTCATGTTCCCCTCCCTGTGTCCATCTGTTCTCACTGTTCAGTTCCCACATATGAGTAAGAATATATGGTGTTTAGTTTGCTGAGAATGATGGTTTCTGGCCTCATCCATGTCCCTGCAAAGGACATGAACTCATCCTTTTTATGGCTGCATAGTATTCCACAGTATATATATGCTACATTTTCTTTATGCAGTCTATCATTGATAGGCATTTGGGTTGATTCCAAGTCTTTGCTATTGTGAATAGTGCTGCAAGAAACATACGTGTACATGTGTCTTTATAGTTGAATGATTTACAATCCTTTGGGTATATACTCACTAATAGGATTGCTGGGTCAAATGGCATTTCTGGTTCTAGATCCTTGAGGAAAAGCCACACTGTCTTCCACAATGGTTGAACTAATTTATTCTCCCACCAAGAGTGTAAAAACGTTCTATTTCTCCACATCCTCTCCAGCATCTGTGGTTTCCTGACTTTTTAATGATCGCCATTTTAACTGGTATGAGATGGTATCTCACTATGGTTTTCTTTTTTTTTTTTTTTTTTTTTTTTTTTTTTTTTGAGATGGAGTTTCGCTCTTGTTACCCAGGCTGGAGTGCAATGGTGCGATCTCGGCTCACTGCAACTTCCGCCTCCTGGGTTCAGGCATTCCTCCTTCCTCAGCCTCCTGAGTAGCTGGGATTACAGGCACGTGCCACCATGCCCAGCTAATTTTTTGTATTTTTAGTAGAGACGGGGTTTCACCATGTTGATCAGGATGGTCTCGATCTTTTGACCTCGTGATCCACCCGCCTCGGCCTCGCAAAGTGCTGGGATTACAGGCTTGAGCCACCACGCCCAGCCTCACTATGGTTTTAATTTGCATTTCTCTAACGACCAGTGTTGATTAGCTTTTTTTCATATGTTTGTTGGCCACATAAATGTCTTCTTATGAGAAGTATCTGTTCATATCCTTTGCCCACTTTTTGATGGGGTTGTTTTTTTTCTTTAAATTTGTTTAAGTTCCTTGTAGATTCTGGATATCAGCAGTTTGTCAGATGGATAGATTGCAAAATTGTTCTCTCACTCTGTAGGTTGCCTGTTCACTGATGATAGTTTCTGTTGCTGGACAGAGGCTTTTTAGTTTAATTAGATCCTATTTGTCAGTTTTGGCTTTTGTTGCTATTGTTTTTGGTGTTTTAGTCATGAAGTCTTTGCCCATGCCTGTGTCCTAAATGGTATTGCCTAGGTTTTCTTCTTGGGTTTTTCTGGGTTTAGGTCTTACACTTAAGTCTTTAATCCATCTCGAGTTAATTTTTATATAAGGTGTGAGGAAGGGGTCCAGTTTCAGTTTTCTGCATATGGCTAGCCAGTTTTTACAACACAATATGTTAAATAAGGAATCTTTTCCCCATTGCTTGTTTTTGTCAGGTTTGTCAAAGATCAGATGGTTGTAGATGTGTGGCATTATTTCTGAGGCCTCTGTTCTGTTCCATTGGTCTAGATAACTGTTTTGGTACCAGTACCATGTTGTTTTGTTTACTGTAGCTTTGTAGTATAGTCCGAAGTCAGGTAGCATGATGCCTCCAGCTTTGTTCATTTTGCTTAGAATTTTCTTGGCTATACTGGATATTCTTTGGTTCCATAGGAAATTTAAAGTAATTTTTTTCTAATTCTGTGAAGAAAGTCAATGGTAGCTTGATGGACATAGCATCAAATCTATAAATTTCTTGGGCAGTATGGCCATTTTCATGATATTGATTCTTCTTATTCTTGAACATGGAATGTTTTTCCATTTGTTTGTATCCTCTCTTATTTTCTTGAGCAGTGGTTTGTAGTTCTCCTTGAAGGAGTACTTCACATCCCTTGTAAGTCGTATTCCTAGGCATCTTACTGTCTTTGTAGCAATTGTGAATGGGATTTCACTCATGATTTCACTCTCTGCCTATTATTGGTGTATAATAATGCTTGTGGTTTTTGCACATTGATTTTGTATCCTGAGATTTGGCTGAAATTGCTTATCAACTTAAGGAGATTTTGGGCTAAGACAATGGGGTTTTCTAAATATAAAATCATGTCATCTGCAAACAGAGACAACTTGACTTCCTTTCTTCCTACTTGAATACCCTTTATTTCTTTCTCTTGCCTGATTGGCCTGGCCAGAACTTCCAATACTACGTTGAATAGGAACGGTGAGAGAGGGTATCTTTGGCTTGTGCCATTTTTCAAAGGAAATGCTTCCAGCTTTTGCCCATTCAGTATGATATTGGGTGTGGTTTTATCATAAATAGTTCTTACTATTTTGAGGTAGGTTTCATCAGTAGCTAGTTTATTGAGAGTTTTTAGCATGAAGGTTGTTGAATTTTATCGAAGGCCTTTTCTGCATCTATTGAGATAATCGTGTGGTTTGTATTATTGGTTGTTTATGTGATAGATTACATTTCTTGATTTTCTTATGTTGAACCAGCCTTGCATCCCAGGGATGAAGCTGACTTGATCATGGTGGATAAGCTTTCGATGAGCTCTTGGATTTGGTTTGCCAGTGTTTTATTGAGGATTTTTGCATCAATGTTCATCAGGGATATTGGCCCGGATTTTTTTGTTGTTGTTGTGTCTCTGCCAGGTTTTGGTGTCAGGACGATGTTGGTCTCATAAAATGAGTTAGCGAGGATTCCCTCTTTTTGTATTGTTTGGAATAGTTTCATTAGGAACGGTACCAGCTCCTCTGGTGCCTCTGGTAGAATTTGGCTGTAAATCATCTGGTCTTGGACTTATCTTGGTTGGTGGGCTACTAATTGCTGCCTCAATTTCAGAACTTATTATTGGTCTGTTGGGGGATTCAACTTCTTTCTGGTTCAGTCTTGGGAGGGTATATGTGTCCAGGAATTTATCCATTTCTTCTAGATTTTCTAGTTTATTTGTGTAGGGGTATTTATAGTATTCCCTGATAGTAGTTTTTATTTCTGTGGGATCAGTGGTGATATCTCCTTTATCTTTTTTTTTTTTTTTTTTTTTTTTTGAGATAGAGTTTTACTCTTGCTGTCCAGACTGGAGTGCAATGGTGCAATCTCAGCTCATTACAACCTCTGCCTCCCAGGTTCAAGCGATTCTCCTGCCTCAGATTCCCGAGTAGCTGGGATTACAGGCATGCACCACCATGCCCGGTTAATGTTGTATTTTCTTTGTCTTTTTTTTATTATTATACTTTAGGTTCTGGGGTACATGTGCTGATCACACAGGATTGTACATACATGACAATGTGGTTTACTGCCTGCATCCACCCCATCATCTATATCTGGCATTTCTCCCCAGGTTATCCCTCCAAACCTCCCCACCCTCCTTGTCCCTCCCCAAGCCCCTGCCAACAGACCTCAGTGTGTGATGCTCCCCTCCCTGTGTCCATGTGTTCTCATTGTTCAACACTTGCCTATGGGTGAGAACATGTGGTGTTTGATTTTCTGTTCTTGTGTCAGTTTGCTGAGAATGATAGTTTCCAGATTCATCCATGTCCCTACAAAGGACATGAACTCATCGTTTTTTATGGCTGCATAGTATTCCATGGTGTGTATGTGCCACATTTTCCTTGTCCAATCTGTCATCGATGGGCATTTGGGTTGGTTCCAGGTTTTTGCTATTGTAACCAGTGCCGCAATGAATATATGTGTGCATGTGTCTTTATAATAGAACAATTTATAATCCTTTGGATGTATACTCAGTAATGAGATTGCTGGGTCAAATGGAATTTCTATTTCTAAGTCCTTGAGGAATCGCCGCACTGTCCTCCACAATGGTTGAACTAATTTACACTCCCACCAACAGTGTAAAAGTGTTCCCATTTCTCCACATCCTCACCAGCATCTATTGTCTCTAGATTTTTTAATGATCGCCATTCTAACTGGTGTGAGATGGTATCTCAATGTAGTTTTGATTTGCATTTCTCTAATGACCAGTGATGATGCACATTTTTTCATATGTTTGTTGACCTCATATATGTCTTCTTTTGTAAAGTGTCTGTTTATATACTTCGCCCACTTTTGAATGGGTTTGTTTTTTTCTTGTAAAACTGTTTTAGTTCTTTGTAGATTCTAGATAGTAGCCCTTTGTCAGATGGGTAGATTGCAAAAATTTTTTCCCATTCTGTTGGTTGCTGGTTCACTCTAATGTTTGTTTCTTTTGCTCTACAGAAGCTCTGGAGTTAATGTATTTTTAGCAGAGATGGGGTTTCTCCATTTTGGCCAGGCTGGTCTCGAATTTCCAACCTCAGGTGATGTGCCTGCCTTGGCTTCCCAAAGTGCTGGGATTACAGGATGAGCCACTCCTTTATTTATTTTTAGGGTGTCTACTTGATTCTTCTGTCTTTTCTTCTTTGTCCGTCTGGCTAGTGGTCTATCTATTTTGTTAATCTTTTCAAAAAAATAGGTCCTGGATTCAGTGACTTTCTCGAAGGGTTTTTCGTCTCTCTGTCTCCTTCAGTTCTGCTCTGATCTTAGTTATTTCTTGTCTTCTGCTAGCTTTTGAATTTGTTTGCTGTTGCCTCTTTAGTTCTTTTAATTGTGATGTTAAAGTGTTGATTTTAGACCTTTCCCTCCTGTGGGCATTTTAGTGCTATAAATTTCCCTTTAAACACTGCTTTGGCCGTGTCCCAGAGTTTCTGGTATGTTACGTCTTTGTTCTCATTGGTTTCAAATAACTTATTTATTTCTGCCTTTATTTTGTTATTTATCCAGTAGTCATTCAGGAGCAGGTTGTTCAGTTTCCATGTATTTGTGCAGTTTTGAGTGAGTGTCTTAATCTTGAGTTCAAGTTTGATTGCACCATGGTCTGAGAAACTGTTTGTTATTTCCGTTCCTTTGCATTTGCTCAGGAGTGTTTTACTTCCTATGTAGTCAGTTTTTAGAATGACTGTGATGTGGCGCTGAGAAGAATATATATTCTGTTGATTTAGGTTGGGGAGTTCTGTAGATGTCTATTAGATCTGCTTGGTCAAGAGCTGAGTTCAAGTCCAGAATATCCTTATTAATTTCGTGTCTTGTTGATGTAATATTAACAGTGGGGTGTTAAAGTTTCCATCATTATTGTGTGGGAGTCTAAGTCTCTTTGTAGGTCTGTAAGAACTTGCTTTATGAATCTGGATGTTCCTGTATTGGGTGCATATATATTTATGATAGTTAGCTATTCTTGTTGCATTGATCCCTTTTCCATTATGTAATGCCCTTCTTTGTCTTTTTTGATCTTTGTTGGTTTAAAGTCTTTTTTATCAGAGACTAAGATTGCAACCCCTGCTTTTAAAAATAAGCAAAAGCTTTTCATTTTCATATTCCTCCATTTCTTTATTTCAAGCCTGTGTGTGTCTTTACATGTGAGATGGATCTGGTAAATACAGCACACAAATGGGTATTGACTCTTTATCCAATTTGTCAGTCTGTGTCTTTTAGTTGGGGCATTTAGCCCATTTACACTTAAGTTTAATATTATTATATATGAATTTGATTCTCTCATTATGATGCTAGCTAGTTATTTAGCCTGTTAGTTGATGCAATTTCTTCTTAGTGTCAATAGTCTTTACAATTTGTTATGTTTTTGCAGTGGCTGGTACCGGTTTTTCTTTTCCATATTATTGCTTCCTTCAGGAGCTCTTGTAAGGCAGGCTTGGTGGTGACAAAATCTCTCAGCATTTTCTTGTCTATAAAGGATTTCATTTCTCCTTCAGTTACGAAGCTTAGTTTGGCTGCATATGAGATGAAAATTCTTTTCTTTAAGAATGTTGAATATTGGCCCCCGCTCTCTTCTGGCTTGTAGGGTTTCTGCAGAGAGATTTGCTGTTAGTCTGATGGGCTTCCCTTTGTGGGTAATCTTACCTTTTTCTCTGGCTGCCCTTAGAATTTTCTCCTTCATTTCAACCTTGGTGAATCTAACAATTATGTGTCTTTGAGTTCCTCTTCTCAAGGAGTATCTTTGTGGTATCTTCTATTTCCTGAATTTGAATGTTGGCCTGCTTTGCTAGGTTGGTGATGTTCTCCTGGATAATATCCTGAAGAGTATTTTCCAACCTGGTTTCATTCTCCCCATCAAATGTAGTTTTGGTCTTTTCGCATAGTCCCAAATTACTTGAAAGCTTTATTCGTTCTTTTTCATTCTTTTTTCTCTAATCTTGTCTTCATGTTTTATTTCATTAAGTTGTTCTTATATCTCTGATATCCTTCCTTCCACTTGATTAATTCAGCTATTGATAGTTGCATATGCTTCACGAGGTTTTCGTCCTGTGTTTTGCAGCTCCATCGGATCATTTATGTTCTTCTCTAAACTGGTTATTCTTGTTTGCAATTTGTCTAACCGTTTTTCAAGGTTCTTACTTTCTTTGCACTGGATTAGAACATGCTCCTTTAGCTTGGATTAGTTTCTTATTACTCACCTTCTGAAGCCTACTTCTGTCAATTCATCAAACTCATTCTTCATCTAGTTTTGTTCCCTTACTGGTGAGGAGTTGTGATTGGAGGAGAAAAAGTGTTCTGGTTTTTGGAATTTTCAGCCTTTTTGAGCTGGTTTTTCCTCGTCTTGATGGATTTATCTACCTTTGGTCTTTCATGTTGGTGACCTTTGGATGGGGTTTTTGTGTGGACATCCTTTTTGTTGATGCTATTCCTTTCTCTTTGTTAGTTTTCCTTCTAACAGGCCACATGGGCACGGTGGCTCAGACCTGCTATCCTAGCACTTTGTTAGGGCAAGGTAGGTGGATCACAAGGTCAAGAGATTGAGACCATCATGACCAACACCATAAAACTCTATCTCTACTAAAAATACAAAAATTAGCTGTGAATGGTGGTGCCCGCCTCTAGTCCCAGCTACTTGGGAGGCTGAGGCAGAAGAATCTTTTGAAGCCAGGAGGCAGAGTTGCAGTGAGCCAAGACTGTGTCATTGCATTCCAGCCCAGTGACAGAGCAAGACTTTGTCTAAAAAAAAAAAAAAAAAAAAAAAACACAGGCCCCTCTGCTGCAGGTCTGCTCGAGTTTGCTGGAGGACCACTCCAGACACTCTTTGCCTGGGTATCACCAGTAGAGGCTGCAGAACAGCAAAGATTGCTGCCTTTTACTTCCTCTGGAAGCTTCATCCCAGAGGAGCACCACCAGATGCCAGCCAGAGCTCTCCTGTATGAGGTGTCTGTCGACCCCTGCTGAGAAGTATCTCCTAGTCAGGAGGCATGGGTGTCCAGGACCCACCTGAGGAGGCAGTCTGTCCTTTAGCACATCTTGAACACTGTGTCTGGAGATCTGCTGCTGTCTTCAAAGCTGGCAGGTGGGAATGTTTAAGTATGCTGAAGCTGTGCCTTCAGTCACCCCTTCCCCCAGGTGCTCTGTCCCAAGGAGATGGGAATTTTATGTATAAGCCCCTGACTGGGGCTGCTGCCTTTTTTCAGAGATGCCCTTCCCAGAGAAGAGGAGTCTAGAGAGGCAGTCTGGTTACAGCGGTTTTGCAGAGCTGCGGTGTGCTTCACCCAGTTTGAACTTCCCAGTGGCTTTGTTTACACTGCATGGGGAAAACCACCTACTCAAGCTTCAGTCATGGCAGATACCCCTCACCCCACCAAGCTCGAGTGTCCCAGGTTGACTTCAGACTGCTGTGCTGGCAGTGAGAATTTCAGGCCAGTGGGTCTTAGCTTGCTGGGCACCATGGGGGTGGGATGTGCTGAGCTAGACCACTTGGCTCCCTGGCTTCAGCTCTCTTTCCAGGGGAGTAAATGGTTCTATCTCACTGGCATTCCAGGTGCTACCAGGGTATGAAAAAACTCCTGCAGCTAGCTCCATGTCTGCCCAAACAGCCACCCAGTTTTGTGCTTGAAACCCAAGGTCCTGGTGGTGTAGGCATCTGAGGGAATCTCCTGGTCAGCGAATTGAAATGACCATGGTAAAAGCTTAGTATCTGGGCCAGAATGCACCATTCTTCATGGCACAGTCCCTCACAACTTCCCTTGGGTAGGACAGGACCCTGACCCCTTGTATTTCCTGGGTAAGGCAACACCCCACCCTGCTTCAGCTCGCCCTCCTTGGGCTACATACACTGTCTAACCAGTCCCAATGAGATGAGCTGGGTACCTCAGTTGGAAATGCAAAGATCACCCACCTCTGCGTTGATCTCATTGGGAGCTGCAGACCAGAGCTATTCCTATTCAGTCATCTTCAAGGAATATCAGTTTTAAATGACTGAATATAGGAACATTTTCGTTGAACACTGCTTTTTTTGAAACTCTGAAATCAAGAAAAATATTAAAATAAAGCTAAGAGAAAACTTCTGCTTCATTATAACAGTGAAATTGGCCACACCTTGAAATATGAGGTATTAATAATTTGAGGCTGATGGCTCTCTCCTTTAGTCCCAGCATTTTGGGAAGATTTCTTGAAGCCAGGAGCAATATAGCCCAAACATATGTTTTTAGAATTTTTATATACTAAAAATAAAGAACATTAGCCATGTGTGGTAATGCATGCCTCTAGTCCCAGCTACTTGGGAGGTTAAAGCTGGAGGATGACTTGAGCCCAGGAGTTCAAGTCTACAGTTAGCTATGATAATGCCACTGTACTACAGCCTGGGTGACAGGCCCTGTCTACAAAAAATGAAAAAGTATTTGAGACAGATACCATGAAATTTGGAGAAAATTTAGAACAGATGGTAGGAACTATATATATAGGTTATGAACTTTGCTCAAAATAATTTCAGCCCTGAAAGATTCACAAAATAATATTATATATTACAGAGATAGAAGTAGAGAATATCCTCATAGATACCCACTTGTACACTATAGTATGGCAAGAAGGTGTTACTGAAAGAGAAGCCAACTTCATTTTTTATGTTTATTTATTTTTTTTTATTTTTTTATTTTTTGAGATGGAGTCTCCCTCTGTCGCCTAGGCTGGAGTACAGTGGCATGATCTCAGCTCACTGCCGCCTCCACCTTCGGGGTTCAAGCCATTCTCATGCCAGCCTCCTCAGTGGCTAGGATTACAGGCGCCCCACCACCACCACACCCAGCTAAGTTTTGTGTTTTTATTAGAGACGTGGTTTTGCCACGTTGGCCAGGCTGGTCTTGAACTCCTCACCTCAAGATATCTACCTGCCTCAGCCTCCCAAAGTGCTAGGATTGCAGGTGTGAGCCACCATACTCAGCCAGAAGCCAATTTTATTGTCACTGGCATAGCCTCCGAGCCAAGGGACACTGCAGGTTGTGATCTGCGGTGAAAGCAGAGTGAAAGCAAACAGTGCCAGATAGCACTAGGGCAGCTCTATGATTTATGGGTTCCTTGACACTAATCACACTAACCAGCAAAATCTTGAGAAATTGTGGCAGCCATGGCCTGGGGCAAAGCGTGCAATGCAGTTCTGAGAGGGCTTAGAGAGATACCTGATTTAAAGCTACAGGATGTCCTCAGTGTACTTTCCTGTTCCCCCTGCTAAAATTCTTCAGCAAACAGCCAGCCCCGTTCAAGTATAATAATAAGTAGAAAGGCACTACCCCAGAATCTATGCTTGAGTGGGAATGGGGAAAGGATTGCAAGAAGAAAAGGGACCTAAGAAAGCAGATGCACAGTACATATCATAAGGGGTATCATTCAAAAAATTAAGCAGTTGGAGCTTGGGTAATTGTCCTCTACAGAGTCAAAGAAATTACAGGCCACATACTTTTGTTAAGTTTGCAGAAGGCAAAGGTGGGCAAATTATAGTCCATGGGCCTGAGTTTTATTGGAACACAGTCATACCCATTTCATTCCATATTGTCCATGGCTGTTTTGTGCTACAGAAGCAAAGCAACAGAGACCATATGGTTCACAAGCCTAAAATGTTTACTATCTAGCTTTATAAGAAAAAAGTTGTCTGTCCCTTGGCTTAAATAAAGTCACCAAGAGATAAAAAGGAAGCTGGTAGTAAACAGGAAAAGTATGGAAGAGAAAAAAAAGCCCTTACAGAAAATGAAACCATATTAGCAACAAAATATAAAATAAATGTTACGAAAACAGTTGAACAGTCTGGAGGAAATCACATAAAATAATACAAAACAAAACCCAAATATGAATAGCTAGGAGATAATAGATGTAAATGATAGAACAAAAGAGATATAACATGTACATAATTGGTGTGCCTGAAAAAGAAAGCTAATAAAGAGATTAGATATAGTCAAAGATAAATAGAAGAAATAAATATATAACTAAAATCTGCAAATTGAAAAAACAAATGATATCCTAGAAAACTGATTCAGAATAATTAACACTAGACTAGGAGCTATTCAATATTATATTGTTTCCAGGGAAGACAAATGTTAACCCCAACCTTGGAGTTTGTAGCTGTATATTCCTGGCCAGAGAGAAAAGATCAAGAGCAAAACAGATTTTGACATTGCCTCTTTCTTTGAGTACATATGGTGCCAATGTAGAATGATATGTTAGCAAAGAGCTATATGGCTTTCTAAATTTTGTTCTTTTATTTTTGGTGCTTTTATCTGTTTTTCTGATCAGTAATGTATCTTTAAAATGTCTGAAAGTCCCTTAATCTAAGGAGTCCACATGACACAGTGCTTTTGCCCAGGAAGAAAATAGACTGACAAAGCCATAAGGCCAGACTTTGGTTTTGTACTGTTTGTTTTTATTAGCATAGTTTTATTAATTAAAACTAACCCAAAAACCTAAGACCTACCTATATGGATTCCATAAAACATAAGACCCAGCTGACCACAAAACTACTGGAGGTCCTGACTCAAACTGAATACCAGGCTGCCATCATGAAAACAGCTACTAAATGATGTTTAGAGATTAAATGTGTATGAATGGATTCAGACTGGGCATTCTTTCTGTGAAACTTTAATTTCCATTTGTTCAAATTTCCATGAGTTTTGTTAGTTATTTCATACATGTTTTCCCCTGAAATGTGTATACGTGTGTGTGTGTGTGTGTGTGTGTGTAGTTTTAAGATTTCTGTGACAGTAGCATGTACAGCACAAAGGACCAGGCTGAAAAAGCAGCAGTCAAATACACGTAGTTAAACATAACCTTCATTAACAAATCTTGTTATTCATGGATGCCAGCTCAGTTAATAAGTGTTTATGGCTTGGATACTGAACTGGAGGTTAATGTCGAGGTGGAAGCAATTGTAGAATCCAGAATTTTAAGACAAACACACATCCCACCACAGAAGGCATGCATGGAATCAGGTGTAGTCAGTCGGCTGTGGTGATACAAAGTGTTCTCCTTCACTGGTCCAGCTGTGAACAGCACTAGAGCTGGCAGCTTCCCAAGCAGAGGAGTGGCCCTTCCCAAGCCTCCTGAACCACTTCCGCATTCACCCCTCAAGTGGCCAAAGGGCAGACTGTGAGAGAAGTGTATTTTTATTTGACATTTTAAAATTAAAATTTTATTTTGACTTCTGTAAATTGGATTTGTAGAACAGAGAGATTAATAACATAGTTACAAGAGTCCATGTCCAAATTTAAGTAATATTTATACACGTCTCGACTTGGCCATCAAAGATCAATGGTATGGAGTCAGGTTTCCCTGAAACTATATTTGCTTAAAAGCAAAGTGAATGCAAGACATGATTTGAAAACTGCACTGTTTTTTGGCAATTAAGGGACATTTTTATGTTAAAGAATCTGAAGCTGTGGCACGTTCCTTAACTGCTTTCCTCTCTGTGAGATGGATTAAAAAACAGGAGACTTTTTTCATGTGCACTGGTAATCAGGTCAGGACTGAAAGCAAGTAAGTATTTGAGGAAGTGGACAAGTCAGTCACATCCTCAAAGGACACTGAAAGAATGCAGGAAGACTGTCTTTTTCCTCCTTCATTCCTTGAGAGACAAAGAGAGAAGACTGACCTCTAAAACATGTAACCTCAACACTGTTTCTCTAGTCAGAAGCCAAAGCTGGGTGGCGATTTGATCACAGAGTGTGGCCTGGCCGTGTCATGGGTCATGTGGTCCAGCATGTGAACAGGAAGGTGAGAACGGGTGAACTTTTGCCTCAGTTGTGCCATCCATCAGAGAATAAATGGAGCACGTCAACGTGTGCAGCTGTATAAGGAGGCGGATGGCTGCGTCCTTCTCACACAGGGGCCTTTGTCTCCTGGACATGATCTAGCATTACGACGCGATGCACTCAGCCTCGGCTTTGTGGCGAATTACTAACCCATTATCACACCAGAACACAGGATCATTTATCTTCTAATCCAGAGTGTCACCTGTTCTTCATTTACCAGTCAATAACCATTAATTATGCTCAGTGGAAATTTAAACAAAGCCCTTTCCCTCTGTTGAAACCAGTAAACTATTCAGTAATAACAAATAAATCTGGAGTTGTATATCCTTTCTCTTCTCATTCCCAGACTGAAGTCTGGTACAATATGAACTTTAGAGGAAATGCCTAGAAATTGATAGGTCAAAGGCCATGGATAGTCTGATGGAGAAGAAAAGAGCAGAGTCTTGGCTCTTGCTCTAGTAAAAGGAGAGGCCCCGACTGATCCCCAGATTCCTGCCAGGAACAAAACAAGCACCAGGGGATTCGGGCCAGTGTTTAAAGTGATCCACCATTAAGTGACAATCATATTTTCTCCTTTCATTTTTAGCAAGCCCTTGCTTTCTTTCACATGACTAAAAATAGGGCTTTTTTGAGACCATTCTAACACAGTGGACTGTTTCTAAAGAAATAAAATAAGCTGAGTGGTCCTGAAAGACCTATTTGAAATGTTATTTTTAGAATGGAAATTTGAGTCAAACACATTTAAGTGTATTTACCGCCTCACATCTAATCCCGCAGAAGAATGTTCAGGTAGAAATTCTAGCCAGAAGCGTAATTTAATTTTTCCTAAATATTCTGAAGGTATTTTGGCAAAAGCCAAAATAAGTTTGTGTGTGTGTGTGTGTGTGTGTGTGTGTGTGTGTGTGTGCACTTGTGCCTCTGTGTGTGTCCACGAATACACTCATGTGCCCACTTGGGTGAAGTGGGAGGCTCAGCTTAGTTGGGAAGCGTGCCAAAGGGCGGGCTGGATCCCAGTGAAGCCACCATACTGTGTGTACTGGAATTCATTCCAATGGCTAGACTTGGGACCCTGGTCCAGGACCTAGAGAGAGGTCAGCATTCCCAGACAGATGAGGGGACAGGGCGTTCCAGGCCACGGGAACTTCTCTTGCAGGCACAGACCTACAAGGAGCGGCTGCTCACTAGGCCTCTGTTCATGCGCACAGGCCTTGGTGCCCTTTTAAAAAGATACCTTGGGCAGCTTCTTGACAAATGGTTCTGGGCCTGGGCTTAGCCAATAGGGCCTGGGCTGCATTTCAAATCTCATTGCTCTCCTCAGCCCCCAATGTTTCACAGCATTTAGGGAGCTGCCACACCATGGTAGACTCCATCTGCTTGTGTGGACTATCCCAAAACAGTAAACAGCTTGTATTTCATGCCTTTTCTTTTTTTTTTTTTTTTGAGAAGGACTCTCACTCTGTCACCCAGGCTGGAGTGCAGTGGCCTCGGCTCACTGCAACTTCCACCTCCTGGGTTCTAGCAGTTCTCCTGCCTGAACCTCCTGAGTAGCTGGGACTATATGTGCACGCCACCACGCCCAGCTAATTTTTGTATTTTTAGTAGAGATGGGGTTTCACCATGTTGGTAAGGCTGGTCTTGAACTCCTGACCTCAAGAACTACCACGCCCAGCCTATTTCATGCCTTTTAAAAGCTCAGCTGCCTGGGTGTAGTGACTCATGCCTGTAATCCTAGCACTTTGGGAGGCCGAGGCTGGTGGATTGCCTGAGCTCAAGAGTTCAAGACCAGCCTGGGCAACATGGTGAAACCCCGTCTCTACTAAGTATAAAAAAGTAGCCAGGTGTGGTGACATGCGCCTGTAGTCCCAGCTACTTAGAAGGCTGAGGCAGGAGAATTGCTAAAACCCAGGAGGCGGACGTTGCAGTGAGCCAAGAGCGTGCCAGTGCACTTCAGCCTGGACAGCAGAGCAACTCTCTCTCTAAAAAAAAAAAAAAAAAAGGAAAAATGTTCATGCTTTTTTTGCATCCCTAACATTACCTGGGATTTTAAGGATACAGATTCTGAAAGATAATCTCCTTTTTTTTTTTTTTTTTTTTTTTTGAGATGGAGTTTCACTCTTCTTACCCAGGCTGGAGTGCAATGGCGCGATCTCGGCTCACCACAACCTCCGCCTCCTGGGTTCAGGCAGTTCTCCTGCCTCAGCCTCCTGAGTAGCTGGAATTACAGGCACGCGCCACCATGCCCAGCTGATTTTTTGTATTTTTAGTAGAGACGGGGTTTCACCATGTTGACCAGGATGGTCTCAATCTCTCGACCTCGTGATCCACCCGCCTCGGCCTCTCAAAGTGCTGGGATTACAGGTGTGAGCCACCGCACCTGGCTCCTCCTTTTTTTTTTTTTTATGAGACGGAGTTTTGCTCTGTTGCCAGGCTGGAGTGCAGTGGCACGATCTCGGCTTGCTGCAGTCTCCACCTACTGGATTCAAGTGATTCTCCTGCCTCAGCCTCTCTAGTATCTGGGACTATGGGCACACACCACCATGCCCAGATAATTTTTGTATTTTTAGTAGAGACAGGATTTCACCATGTTGGCCGGGATGGTGTCCATGTCTAGACCTTGTAATCCGCCCACCTTGGCCTACCAAAATGCTGGGATGACAGGTGTGAGCCACCATGCCCAGCCCTAAGAGATAAACTCTAGGCCTCTGAGTCCACTCCTCTGTGGCTGTGGCCCAGGCATCCATACCAAGATATTCCTCATGTGATTCTGATGCTTGGTAAAAGTTGGGAGCCATTGCTGTATTGGTTAGAATATGGTATGAATTTCATGCTCATGTTCCAGCCGTCTGTGTCCATATCTGATTATGTGCACTGGAAAACATTGTGTTTCCAGAGTGGCCACCGAGTGTGACATTGACATGAACTTGCCTCTCTTTCCCTCTAGGCTATGTGGTTGATGTTGCAGAATGATGAGCCTGAGGACTTTGTAATAGCTACCGGGGAGGTCCATAGTGTCCGGGAATTTGTCGAGAAATCATTCTTGCACATTGGAAAAACCATTGTGTAAGTATACCTGAGAAATGACTGCTTCTAGCTTACTGGTAGGTATGCACCTGAGCTTTCTGTGAAGCCTCGATTCTCGTTGTCATCTTCCCCCTTCACTCTCTTGAAGAGCAGTACAGAAAGTTTCAGTGTGGAGCGGGGACTTTGCTCTGCATCCAACCCTACTTGTGTTATTTGTCAAATGTTGTCATCATCTAAGCCAAGTTTTTCAAAATGTCTTTTATCTTTCTTCTAAGATGTTTTAAATTTTATTTATATTTAAATATTATTTTTGTTTTTAAGTTTTAAATTTTTTTGTCACAATGTAAATACCTTCTTTTATTGTAATTTTATTGTGGCTAATTCTGCTCTTACCAAATCATTGTGATAACATTACAGAATCTTTTTTAATACTTTTATATTTTAAAAAATTGAAACCATCAAAAACTTAACAGAAAAGTTACAAGCAACCAGGCTTACTCTCTGAACCACTGAGAATAAGCTGCTGTCCTGATGCTTCATCACCTTGAATTTTTGTGCGTGTTTTCTACAAACACAGTGACATTCTCCTGCAAAAACACAATACAACTATCAAACTCAGGAAATTCATAGTGATAAATTATTATCAGCTAATTCACAGGACCTACGTGAATTTTGGCAGTCGGGCCAATAATATGTGCTGAAAAGGTCTAGTTTATAATCATGCTGTACATTCACTGGTTGCATTAGATGAATTTTGAAGCCGGATTTTTATTGGAGTATTTGAAAGATTTGTGAGAAATCATTATAGATAAAAGATACTCTGGTTTTTTTTTATTTTTGGTAATTTTACATTGTGGTAAAATATAGATTAAAAATTTACCATTTTAACCATTTTTAAGTGTGTAATTCAGTGTCATTAAGTACATTCACAACGTTATGCAACTATCACCACTATCCATTCCTAGAACTTCCTTAACATTTCCAACAGAAACTTCTGTTCCCATTAAATAACTCCTCATTCTTTCGCCCCTCAGCACTTGATAACCTCTATTTTCCTTGCAGCTTCAGTGAATTTGCCTCTTCTGGGTACCTCATATAAGTGGAATTATGAAATATTTGTTTTTTTGTATCTGGCTTATTTCACCTACCAGAATGTTTTCATAGTTCATCCATGATATAACATGTTATTCCTTTAAACAAAATTATTATTATTTTTAGAGGCAGTCTCACGCTGTTGCCCAGGTGAGAATGCAGTAGTGTGTTTGTAGCTCACTACAGCCTTGAACTCTTAGGCTTAAGTGATCCTCCTGCCTCAGTCCCCTGAGTAGCTGGCACTATAGGGACATGCCACCATGTCTGGCTAATTTTTTTGAATTTTTTGTAGAGATGGGATCTCTCTCTGTTGCCCAGCCTGGTCTTAAACTCCTGGCTTCAAGCAGTCCTGCCACCGTGGCCTTCCAATGTGCTGAGATCACAGGTGTGAGCCACTGCATCTGGCTTCTTTCCTTTTTTGAAAGGCTGAATAATGTTCCATTCCATGTATATAGCACATACACTTTGCCTATCTGTTGATGGACACTGGGGCTGTTTACAACTTTTGGCTGTTGTGAATAATGCTGCTTACCAATACACATGTACAAATATCTGTTTGAGTCCCTGCTATCAGTTTTGGAGGGATATCTACTTAGGAGTGGATTTTCTTGGTCATATGGTAATACTACATCAAACTTTTTGAGGAACCACCAAACAACTTCCTGAGATTCATTTTTAAAACATAAGAAAGGACTCTCACTTCTATCCATGATGGAATACCAGAAACCAGATTTAGCTTTCTATCTTAAACAACTAGACAAAATACCTGAAACAACTGTTTCAGACACTGGACAGAAGGCAATGCAGAACTGTGATCCCTGACAGAAAGAGAACAAATGAGGTAAGCCCTGTAGTCACCCTGGCTTTCGTCCTGGGAGCACAGTCAGGACCATGCAGCATGGTCAGCAGAGAACAGCTATCTTGTTTAGGAGGCAGAGGTCACAGTTCAGGGAGTGTGAGGCATCTGGACTTTGTGAGACAGGGCTCTAGAAAGGTGGGCTCTACAAAGAGCTTCAAAAATCTGCAGAGGTATCCCCTGCAATCTTTGCTAAATAACAAGATATATGTATGCAAGAAACTCCACAAGCTTAGACAGAAATTTGCTGCCTCGGGGCTGGGAGTTGAATGTTTCTTAGAACTCATCCAAGACAGGAAGGCATTCAGGTTTCAGCCAACCGTAATGGAGAGATCTTGTAGATCTCTCCAGTAATGCACTACAGATTCCAGAAGGGCTATGCCTCAGTAATGGGGCTAATCACTGGAGTGAAGTCTGCTCTAGAGCCAGGCTAATAAAGTTTAAATACAAATCTCAAAAGGATCAAATCGGACACAAATAACTTAGTTTCCTACCATTACGAAAGCCAATATTCTTCAAAGGAAGACAGAAAAATCTAGCCACTGAACAACACAAAATGTATAATGTTCAGCATTTAATCAAAAATTTATAGGCATGTCAAGAAGCAGGAAAACATGACCCACAATCAAGAGAAAAACCAGTCAATAAAAACAAGCTGAGGAATGACAAAGATGATGATATAGCACACGAGGATGTTAAAATAACTATTAATAACTGTCTTCAAATATTTTAGACATGAATATATTGAAGAGAGAGAAGGAAAACATATTTTTTTAAAACCAGGTGGAACTTTTAGAAATGAAAAAATTAAGTATCTGAAATAAAAATTCACTTTTGGCATTGAGACCAGATTAGATCCTATAGAAGAAAAAACCTAATGAACATAGACATAGTAGTAGAAATTATTTAAAATGAAGCACAGGAACAAGGAGACTGGTAAACGGAAAAGGGACACTTTCAGTCACCTGTGGGATAGTTATCAAACAGCCTAACATATGTTTAATTGGAGTCCTGGGGAAAGACCGGGAGGGGCACAGAAATAGAATTAAATAATGGCCAAATGTTTCCCAAATTTGATGAATACAATAAAACCACAGATCTAAGAGGCATCATAAACCCCGATTAACACACAAAAAAGTCACACCATTATACCTCATAATCACAATACTGAAAATAGCTGCTAAAGAGAAACTAAAAGCAGCCAGAGAATAAAGAGAGTTATTTAGAGAGAAACTCAGTTTTATTCCCACTTGGGGAAACATGGTGTTACAGAGTTTCAGGAGCATATGCTGCTTTCACCTAAGGATGCTCCTTTAATTTTTTTATTCACGACTTGGTCAGTTCCATTTCTAAGTCATTTTCTTCATCTGTACACAACGTGGGGTAAGACTGTGGTTAAAGCACAGGTCCAGTGCCACACTTCCTGGGCTTGAATCCCAGCTCTGCAACTTCCTGGGGCACTTACTTATCCTCTCTATGCCTCCATTTTCCCAGCTGTAGAATGGAGATAGTAAGAGTCTCTACCCCACAGGAATGGGGTGAAGATTCAATAGGTTAATATAAGAAAGTTACGAAAAACAGTGTTTCACATGTCTTGAGCTCTCATAAGTATTTGCTATTAACAAAGTGGGTAACTGATTGAGCTTATTTGTTTGGAAGTGTTTAGCATGCTTTCCTCTAACATTTTACATGTTAAAACATTTGACATTGTTTAAATCCCAAAAATGAGACAAAGTCCATAAAACCATGATCAGTGTCTTTGTATGTAGTAGACTCAGGGTGATTTGGTTTTTGAATTGTAACATGGAGAGCAAAAGGTTTTTAATTAAAATCACTTTATGAAAGTCATTTTCTGTTCATTTACATATTTTCCTTACTGAGCCACCTGATTTAGAAAACAAGTCTAATACTTGAGAACTTGAGAACACGGATGAAAGGGAACTCTTACATACTTTAGTGGAATGTAAATTGGCAAAGTCTTCATGGATAACAGTATGGAGTTTCCTCAAAATATTGAAAATAGAACTCCCATGTGGCCCAGCAATCTGACCACTAGGTATATCTCCAAAGGAGATGAAATCAGTATGTCAGAGATGTCTGCATGTTCATGTTTATTATGGCATTATTTACACTAACCAAGATATGGGGCCAACCTAAATGTCTAATAACAATGACTGGCTAAAGAAAATATGGTACATATACACGATAGGATACTATTCAGCCATAGAAAAGAATAAAATCCCATCATTTGTGACAACATGGATAAATCTAGAGGACATGGTGTTAAGTGAGATAAGCCAGACACAGAATGATGAATACTGAATGGTATCACTCCTGTGAACTCTAAAGAAAGGTAATACAGAAGCAGAGAGTAGGACAGTGCTTTTCAGAAGCTGAGGAAGGGATAGGGGAAAGAGGCTGGGGAAATGATGGTAAATGGTTACAAAGTAACAATAAGATAGGAGAAATAAGTTCTGGCATTCTATTGTACAATAGGGTGACTAAGTTTAACAATACCTATTATGCATGTCAAAATAGCTAGAAGAGAGAATTTTAATGTCACCAGAAAGAAATATGTGCATGAGCCGATAGATACACTGACTATAACTCTGGATCATTATACAACATATACATGTATCAAAATATCAAAAAGCACCCCATAAATGTGTACAATCACAATGTGTCAATTAGAAATTTAAAAACAAAAATAAGAACACTTAGAAAAAAGAAATACTGCCCAATTATTATTTTGTGAACATTTTGTCTCAATATACTTCCAATTTTACGAAAAAATAGTGACAATTCATGGCCAAAAGTTAAATAAATCTGCTTTACATAAAAACATTGTGCTTTCCAATTTTATGAAAAAATATTGGCAATTTGTGGCTAAAAGTTAAATAAATTTGTTTTGCATAAAAACGTTGTGCAGGAAATGAATGACATTAATTACAGAAAATTTGAAATGAGAAGGCAAAAATAAAGATTTTTTTCAAATTTTACATGTAATATGAGGAGTTGGAAAATAGCATAAAGTTAAGAAGCAAGAAGATATAAAATAATCTTTGCAATATAATTTGGTCATGTTGATTCTCTTTTGGTCTTCTGTTTCATTTTTTAGGGAAGAGACCTCATTATCCAAAAAAAAAAAATTGGCCTTAATTCTTTTGTGGACTCAAAAATGTATTGTTGGATTGACTTTATTTGGGATTGAGGGTTTTTTTTATCCATTTCAAATAAAATTTATGTTGCTTCTAAGTAACCCTCCCTTTTTTTTTTTTTTTTTTTTTTTTTTTTGAAACCGAGTCTCACAGTTACCCAGGCTGGAGTGCAGTGGCACAGTCTTGACTCACTGCAACCTCTGCCTCCTGGGTTCCAGTGATTCTCCTGCCTTCGCCTCCTAAGTAGCTGGGATTATAGGCGTGCACCACCACACCTGACTAATTTTTATATTTCTGGTAGAAATGGGGTTTTACCATATTGGCCAGGCTGGTCTCGAACTCCTGACCTTAGGTGATCCATCCGCCTTGGCCTCCCAAAGTGCTGGAATTACAGGCATGAGTCACTGTGCCCAGCCCCAAAATTTTAATTAAAATGTATAGTTTAGCAGAAATTAATATCTGCCACTCTCATTAATTACATTTTTAAATAAACACTCAAACATATTTTAACAAATGTATATTGTATACGTGAATAAAACAGATTATACTTAAACAAGTCTAATGAGAAAAATAAGATGTTAAGCATAGCATCTTATGCTTTAAAAAATACATGCACTTGGCTGGGCACGGTGGCTTACACCTGTTATCCCATCATTTTGGGAGGCAGAGGTGGGCGGATGTCCTGAGGTCAAAACTTCAAGACCAGCCTGGCCAACATAGTGAAACCCATCTCTACAAAAAATACAAAAATTAGCCGGGTGTGGTGGTGGGTGCCTGTAATTCCAGCTACTCAGGAGGCTGAGGCAGGAGAATCATTTGCACCTGGGGGACAGAGGTTGCAGTGAGCCAAGGTTGTGCCATTGCACTCCAACTTGGGCAACAAGAGCAAGACTTTAAGTCTCAAAAAAAAAAAAAAAAGTGCACTTTTGTTTGTGTTGTCTATAGGAATCAAACATGACATTTTATTATTAGGAGTGTTCTGTTACACTCCAAAAGTTGCAAAGGATGATACACAAGAATTATTTTTTAAACGTGTGAAGTATCTATGCTAATAAAACCAAGGCTTAAGCATAATGAAAGTATCGATTAATATATTAAGAAAGGGAGAAAAGTAAATGGACTTTTCTAGTAATCAGAGGTCTTTTGTTTTTCAGGGACTGAAACTGAACTCAGAGTAGCCTTAGGGACCTGGTGCTCCTTCAGGGCCCCTCTGCTCCTTGGCTCCTGTTGCCTCCATCCCTCAGCTGCTCCTCATGGCACAGGGCATTCTTGAATGACTTTTGGGGACACAGCCTCACACAGTCAAAGAAGAATAGAACCTTTGAGAACAATCCACTTAGAAAAATCCTAAGGACTGTGGCTTGCCCTGTGTGTGTCCTGCAATTATCCCTTGACCTGTTGCTGTAGCCAGTGTGGGACTGGGTCCGAGGGGCTTGGCCAGTTTTCAGGGTGGGAGGTTTCTGGGATGAGCAGCCCCACTGAAAGTGCACTGTTTGAATGATGGGGAGCAGGGTCTTCCCTTAGAGCAGGATGCTATTGCAGAAGAACAGCAGAATGTGGTTCAAGGCAGACAGAGTGTTGTACAGGACCGAGCATAGAAAGTCAACACCAAGACAAAAGTATGTCAAATTGCAGGGTCATTTATTGCCAGCGACCACGGAGGACTCACGTCTCTCCAACCCGTGGCCCCGAGTTCAGGGGGAGAGGGGTTTTTAAGCTGAAAAACCACATCCTGGTTTCAGGGTGGGGGGATGCAGGGCAAGCAACTTTACAGCACTTATTGATAAGCAGAAGCAAGCACTTTTCATAGAAGCCAAGGTCAGCAGTTATTGCAAAGAAAATGGGGAAGCCGTTACAACTTATTTTAAGAACAGCTTTGTCTTTTACAAAATGGCGTTTCTCAGGTTCTAACTTTTAGGCTAGCCATGTTGCAAGAGACAGCCCATGCTCACCGCAGCACACAGGGAGTGGGTTAGGGCAAGCCTGGAAGCATGCCAGGAGCCGTGCCCTTACTCTGTTTAATTTCCAGGGCTGGGACACTGTTGCACTGAGAAGGAAACTGAGGCACAGAGCAATTCAGTGCTCTCCCCAGGTCACGCAGCGAGGGATTCACAGCCAGGATCTGAAATTAGTATTTTGTGACTCCAGATGCGCCTCTTTTCTTTATATGCACTTTTTATCCTTCTTGTCGTATACTGTCAAAAAAACTTTACGATCAGATATTTGCAGTGAACACAGACCCAGGTCTTCATGCCTCTGGGCATAGCCTCATTCCCAGGTTATCTTCCATGCTCTCAACGGCTGAGGGTGCTCTGTAAATATTTAATTAAGCACAAATGGATATCCCAAAAGCCGGCTTATCCAGAAAGTCCTCCCAGAAATGCCCACTGTCACCCTGATTTCCCCAGATTTCACTCTTGGTGTTATTCCCTCTCACATGGTGGGGACAGCTTGAGGGAAACCACTATGCATCTTCCCTAGAGGCCTGCTGGAACTGTCCTACTGAGGATGAAGAGGACCTGCATTCAGCGGAGAACATGGAGAGGAAGCAGAGCAATTGAGTTGAATCTTAGAATCAGCAGGATTTGGTGAACAGCTGGGTATAGAGGGTGAAAAAGAGCCAAGGTCTCTAGTTTCGTTAGCAGTGCTGTTAAGTAAGCTAGAAAGCTTTCTGCTCACTCATAGTTCTACCTGTTGTGCGTTGTGTGCTTGCCTTATGTTACATGAGGCTACACTATATCAGACACACCAATCAGTACTGGTAACATTCTCACTTTTGCTGTTTTCTGCTGTCTCTTCCCATTCCTGCTATTGTTTTTGAAATTTATCTGTTGTAAAGTTCACCGAAAAGACATGGCACGTGTCGCCATCTGTATATTTAGAATCGACACAAATATTTGCCCTTGAAGTCTTTGACATCACTTGAGTAATTTAAGCCACTTTGCTTTGCATTTATTAGAAAATAGCACATTAATTTGAGTTTGGGTTAGAAGATATTCAGGGGAACAGATCAGTAACACATGTAGTCATGATAAAATTTAATCTAACATTTTAAATTCTTATCCAGGCCAGGTGCAGCAGCTCACACCTGTAATCCTAGCACTTTGGGAGGCCAAGGCAGGTGGATCACAAGGTCAGGAGTTCAAGACCAGATTGGCCAACATGGTGAAACCCCGCCTCTACTAAAAAATACAAAAATTAGCTGGATGTGGCGGCTCGTGCCCGTAATCCTAGCTACTTGGGAGCCTGGGGTAGGAGAATTGCTTGAACAGGGACCCAGGAGGCGGAGGTTGCACTGAGCCGAGATGGCGCCACTGCACTCCAGCCTGGGCTACAGAGCAAGTCCCCATTTAAAAAAAATAAATAATTCTTATCCAGTCATTTGTATTAAGAAAGGCAGCCTTATGACAACAGCTTTCTTCTAAGAGTGTATGTGTGTGTGTGCACGTGTGTGTGTGTGTGTGTGTGTGTGTGTGTGTGTGTGTAGCACATTGCATTGTTGGGGCTCTTTTTAGTGCTATGTTTTGTTTTTCACTTTCCCATCAACTTACCACTAAGTATATTATGTAGAAAGGAAACGCTTTTCTCCTGCAATTAAAATGATAGTAGGATAAGCCAAACAGGCAAATACTTGTCTTGACTAATTTTCTGTCATTAATCTTGTTAAATTTTGAGAAGAGGGTTGTAAGATTAGCCTACAACCAGGTGAGAACCAACATCTGCTGCTTGTTGCGGGTGGGTGGGTAATGTTTCAGGCATGGAAATTGTTATTGTAGTCTGTGGTACTGAATTTACATTTTCAGTAAAAATCACAAAAGAAATGTGCTCATGCACATTTCTCTTTTCATTTTACACCGTTTTCTGATGGGTGGGATTTCTGGACTCCGGGCCCTGAGCTGAAGTCTCTGGAGGCTGATCTTAAAGACAGTACCTGAGAAGGAAGGCCTGGCTGCAGGTTCCGGGGGTGGATCGAGCATCCCTACGGCCAGTGTAGCTACTGTAAGGCATTCTTTGGGAGTTTGCCGAGCCTGGGACTGTCTCACTGAGGGAGAGCACATCCCTCCACTCCATCGGTCGTTGGTGATGTACAGAACTCTCCTGTGATGAGCTGTACTTCTAAGAGTTCTATATAGGGCCAACGTCCAGAGAAAGAAAATCGCTGCAGCTCTGTATTTTTCCCTATAGCTAAATTTCACATCTTTCAATGTGCTGTGTTGAGACCAGCCACCTTTGATCCCTGAGATAGATTTAACTCCCACCTCAGCAGCTTGCTGAAGCTTCCTTTGATGTCCATGTAGTGACCAAGCTGAGTAAAATCTGTGACACTGAGTCATGGAAATATAACTTGCCTTCATTCGCCGTCACTCAAAATCCTCGTTCGAACTAGAAAAAGCAGTCATGCTAGAAAACCTGCATAGAAAAGCCAATTTCTGAGTGTAGGCACTATGAGAACTTTCTGGAGGGACTCTAAAGGGACTCACACCTTCAGGAGTATTCACATTCTATTTAGTCATCATAAAGAGATTGGACTTTTTTTTTTTTTTGAGGCAGAGTCTCGCTCTGTTGCCAGGTGCCAGGCTGGAGTGCAGGGGCACGATCTCGGCTCACCGAAACCTCCGCGTCACCTCCCAGGTTCAAGCAATTCTCCTGCCTCAGCCTCCCGAGTAGCTGGGACTACAGGTGCGCACCACAACGCCCAGCTAATTTTATATTTTTAGTAGAGACAGGGTTTCACCATGTTGGCCAGGATGGTCTTGATCTCTTGACCTCGTGATCTGCCCGCCTCGGCCTCCCAAAGTGCTGGGATTACAGGCGTGAGCCACTGCGCCCAGCCGGGACTTTTCATAAAAGCTTCAAGTTACCGTTTAAATGAGGCCTCCTTCTCTTTTTCCTTTCAATTTCTCCCTCTCTATCTCTCTACCTCCCTCCTGGAAATCTGAGTCCTACTATCATTTATATTTCCTAACTTCTAAGGTGCTTAGATTTTTAACCCTTAAAACCAAAATACTGCAACATAAGGTGATGTGTGCCTTTGTTGGAGCAGCCAACTTTTGAATTATTGCCACTAGCAAGATCTAATTTGAACCCTGATGTCATGCTTGGCTGTGTGTCTGAGGCAACCCTCATTCCATTTCATAGGCAGTTGATGCAATTCACTAGGTCACAGGCCCATTTTCATTTTTAACCAAGGGGCTGTTAGATCCTCAAAATAACTGCTGCCTTTATAAGTACCTAAACAGCTGGCACAGTACCTCACACCTCTTAGATGCTCTATAAATGTGCTCTTCGCTCATCTCATTTCCTCTCAGTGCCAAACTAATCAAAGAGAATTGAAAGAGACAGACTCTGAGTGACAGTTAATAAGAACACGTTATTTACAAATGTCTAGGCAAAGATGAAGGCATTGTGCAAATTTATTATATCAATACTGAAGTCAAAGCCTCACAATCATGATTGGAGTTATGTCTGCAGAAAGTTAAATGTAGGCTGGCCCTTGTCCAAACTGGGAGATACGGATGATAGAAGAAGGAAGGCATTCCAGGTGGATGGGAGGGCATGAGAAAAGGCATGGAGGCAGGACCTAGTGCATCATGTGTGGGCGCTGGGCAAGCTGATGAGCGAGGGTGGACCAGCCTTACCACACTGGGGCCATCAGATGCCTGCTCCTACGGTTCCCTCTACTTCCCCAGCCCTTTCCCACTCATTCTTCAGAACTTAGCTTAGGCATCCTCCCTCTGACCAACACCCTGCCTCCAACTAGTCTGTGCCAGGTGCCTGCCTTGTGGCTCTGACAGCATCCTGGCTCTCTGCCATGATTCCTTCTCAAGACTGTGGTGGCCACAGACTACAGGCTCCTTAAGGACAGAGACGTGTCTAGCTTCCACATATTCCTGTCCTTAGCAACTGGCTTAGCTCACTGACTGGCACCTAGTGGGTGTTTGGTAAAGATTTGTGGGGGCAGGAGGAAGGGAGAGGGATAGACACAGTTGTGCAGGCGAAGGAGGTACAGATGCAGGTGGCCCAGAACGTGGCTGAGACTCTGGGGGTGCTTGAGCACTGGGTCATTTTGACACTGCCTCCTTACTGTGGCCCTCCAGGAAGGCCTCCATACATTTTACTTTCCCCCATACAGCAGGAGAAGCTTCATTCTTATCACTGGGGGTGGCTAGTATGCCCCAGGTCGGTTAATATAAATGAAGGCAGCTAGAGCACGTTTAGTGAGCTGTGCGAAGTAGCATGGACACGCCGAGGCTCATTAAAATGCTAGCTCTGCATCAGAAGATCCTTTCACTGTCATTTTCACAGCCGAGGAGAGCCATCTCTGGTCTTGTCTTTTTATTATCATCATCATCATTTTTATTATCTGATCTCTTGAGCTACCCTCAGTAGGCACCACCTCACAAGGCTTTTTGCGTTGAGTTCATCTTCCTAGTCTGACTTTCTAGGGAGGAAGCATAAGAAAAGACTGTTTGAGAGGAGGGCCTCGCTATTAAGTAATTGCTCCGTGCTATTGATAAAAAGAAGAAAGCAAAGGAAGTATTGACCAATTAACTACTCTTACTGAAATTAATGTTTGAGGAGGCCTCCCCACAAAAATGGCAGTGCCCTTTTAAGAGGGTACCACACCCATTCAGCTCAGACTCTATGAAATAGGCATTGTCTGGGCCCAGGGTGGGGCAGCCCAGGAGCCTGACTTGGCAGCCTTGGCTCCAGCACCCCTTCCCCATGTGCCATCTGTAAATTGCTCAGCCCTATAAACTCCTGTTCCTCCATTTATACACTGCAGATTATGCTACTTACCTGTATCTTGGCGTTTGAATTCAGCAAGTAACGTTCATAAGGGCTCCATGACAGAGACATCAGAATAGACGTAGGCGTTAATCTTAGAAGAAGTGCCTTCTACATGAACAGCCATAAAATGGATTTAAATTTCCCTTTTTTTTTTTTTTATTGTTGTCAGTTATTCGTTAACTACAACATAACACCTGGGCTTAGTACTGCCAGAAGCCCCTTACTTAGAATAATTATCATAAATGAAATGGAAGAATTCTAGGTGTAGTTGGAGGCTAACCAGGCTTATTTTCAGTAGCAATGCAAGAGACCATACTGAGCTAAGGTTTTCGTAGATCCAGCGTTTACCCTTTAGACTAGTGCTGTATTTTAAATGTTAGAGTGTGTCTGTGATTAAAACAGTGGTTCCCTGAGCGTAAAAATGGCACCTGTCCTTCTCTCCCCTGTCCCACTAGCAGGTCGCCTTGGTGCCCCTTGGAACATTGCCTCCCCCTGGCCTGTGTGTGTGTGTGTTTTGTTTTTGTTTTTGTTTTTGTTTTTAAGACAGAGTCTCGCTCTGTTGCCCAGGCTGGAGTGCAGTAGCACAATCATGGCTGACAGCAACCCCCCAGGTTCAAGCGATCCTCCCACCTCTGCCTCCCAAGTAGTTGGGACAACAGGTGCACACCACCATGCCCAGCTAATTTTTGTGTTTGGAGACCTTGCATGGTTTCACCACATTGCCCCAGCTGGTCTCGAGCTCCTGGCTTCAAGTAATTCACCTGCCTCTGCTTCTCAAAGTGCTGGGATTACTTTGGGAGCCACTACACCTAGCCCCTGGCCCTCCTTTGAGGCTCTCTCTCATCTTTTACAGATGCTCCCTTCAGGATCAGGGTCCCTCCAGTCACTGCCTGGCCTCTCTCTTCCCCTGCTCTACCAAAAGGCGTCAAGGAGCCAGCTCAACACACAGCCTCACTCCATCCATTCAGCTCCCAACACCCTATCCAAGTAGCTTTCTCTGATGTGCCCAGGGCCCTGTTTGAGTCCCTGCATCCTCCTGACATCCTGCCCATCAACTGTGAAGTTTGGCAGTACTGACCGGCCTCCCCCCTGGGCTGCTGAGGTCATGTATGCCACCTTGGCCTGCCTCTTCCCAGGGTTGCCTGCTCTGTCTTCTCTGCATATTTCATCTGCCCACCCTCTCCGTGGCTTCTGTGGTAGGTCAGGACCTGGAACGTTGATGATGCCAAAGATGTCAGCCCCTCCCCATCCAGAAGCAGGGTGACAGGGGAATCCTGCAAGGAAGTGCTGGGTCTGTAGGGGAGCTAGTGGGACTGAATACCCATCCCTGGGGCAGAGCTCAGGCTGGGCTGTGCTGAGGCCTGTCTTTTTCAGTGCAATGTAGAGGTGCCTGTAGGGAGGGGTTTCGTCACTCACAGTCTGCTACTTACAAAGCTCACATTTGTAATTCCTTTTTCCCTTCTTTATTGTTTTGCAGTTACCCCAGCACCCTAGTCCTCTAATCATTCTACAGGAATTCTCACAAATCCCTGCTGTCGCCTGCCCTCTGCTTCTTCCTGCCCCTTTCCCTGGCTAGGCACATCTGCTAGGCAATGTTCTGTGCTCTGCTGTTTGGGGTGCTCTGTAGGCCCTTTCCAACATGCAGAAATGTTTGTTGTTCTGCTGTGGCACACTGTCTTATTAAAGATAATTATTTGTTTCCTGAAATTCTGTTGCACTGTATTACAATTATTTTGGCATTTATCTCCATGTTTCCAAATAACATGTCGTCATTGATTTTACCCTTCTAGACTTTATCTCTTGGCCTCCTCTTATTCAAAACAAGAGTTTTGTTCCCTTTTTTCCCCCCTTGACCCATCCCTCCATCCTCTTAATACTCAATCGTTACATTTTAATTTTGGGGGTCAGGTCAATATTTAGTGATACATTACCATGACTGATGAATGTTATTCATTCCAGTAAACTACATTTATTTTATCTTTTCTGTATAATTGTCATTTGTTTACCATACAGCTAAGAGATGTCTTCTTTCTCTGTTCTATTCATTTTCTATGTACTTATCACTAACTTTACCCCATATTCTGCCCCAGCTATGGAAATCGCCTCTCTAGGCTCTCAAACCCCCAGTTGGGCTGTTGGTCACATCTTCCTGAGGCAGTCCTAGAGCCTCTGACCTGACCCCGAGTGGACTGGCAGAAGGTGGAACCCCACTGTGTCACTTCATTCTCCTCTGGAGGGCTCTCTTAGCAGCTCTCCTGCAGGGAGCCCCTATTTCCTGACATCTTCAACACTACCTGGTTTGGAAAAGCAAAATTATTATTAGTTTCCTGAGAAGGATGCATGGGAAACAAATATTTTGTGACCAAATATATCTGAAAATACCTTTCGTCCATCCTCAAAATTGATAATGTTGCTGGTATATATTTCTAGATTGGAAATCAGTTTCCTTCAGGACTTTGAAGGAGCTACTCCATTGCCTGTTAATTTACAGTGTCACCATGGGAAACCAAGAGCCATTCTGACTCCCAGTCCCATCTGTCCCCTCTGGAAAGTGGTTCAGCCCTTCTCTTGGTCCTAGTGGTTTGAAACTTGATGTGAGGTGGGTCTAGACACGTCCATTATTTGGGGATGCCCTCTCCATTTTTTCTGTACTCTCTTTCTGGGAATCCTATTATAATGACTGCCCTGAGGCATTCTCATGTTTTTATCTTCCTTATTCTGGCTTTTCATATCTACCTCTTTTTGCTCTACTTTCTGGCAAATTTCCTCAACTATATCTTCAAAATCTTCTCTTGAATTATGAATTTCTATTATTCGTTTTCAAGTTCTAAAATCCTGTGTTTCAAATAGTTTCTTTTTATGTAGTATCCTGTTCTTGTTTGTGTGATATCTTTCCAGATCTCTCTGTCTGAGGATATTAAAGATGGTATATGTGGGGATTTTCTTGTTTTATTTTGTTCTTAATTCTCTTCCCTCTGCTTGTTCTATTTCCTCCAAGTTGCTTTTTTTCTAGTTTGTTTTAATTTCTATTTTTTATATATGTGATTTTCCCTTATATATTTCCTGTCTGGTAATACTTGGTTTTCTGCTTCTTTAAAAGTAGGGGGCCTAAAAATTTCTTGTGAGTTTTCAGAGCATAGTTGGAGCTCGTTGGCTATTTTATTATAAGAGGACTTGATAGAGCCTTTTAGTTGGAGAATCTCTGATGCCCAGAGGAGCCTCCTTAGTGTCCTCACTGGAAGGAAATAGGCCTGACTGCCAGCCCACAGAGCTAGGTGGCGGGCCTCAGCGTTTAGCATGCATACATTTACCTGATTTCCCCCATCTTCAGCATGGTGACCCACTCTTCACTGAGCATTCAGTCCAGCCACCTTCTGCTCCAGGGAGGGTGAGGCAGTGAGTGGCCAAGCAGTGCGGAATCGGGTTGGGGATTGGGCCCCAGACTGCTGCCCATAGAGACTTGCAATCAGGCCTCACTTCCTGAGCATTTGGGGGCTTCTGCAAGTGTAAATTGGGGCCATTCTCAGCTCTCCCACAGTTGCTTTAGGAGACTCTTCTAGGGCTTCTGCTAAGTCCTTTAACACTCATCCATCTGCTTTCCAGCTTCCAGAATTGATTTCTCACATCTCTTTCCTGCCCTCTTAGCTCATGTGAGTTTATTCCTTTTTTGAAAGGGGTCTGGGGAAGGAGCAAAAGTGTGTGAAAACCACCATCTTTATCCACAAGCTAATGCTTCCTCCAGGCCTGCCTTATGGCATTGACTAAATTTGAGCTCCTGCGGCTTCCTACTCTAATTAAATACCCTAATTAAATAGCTTTTCTTCAGAATAATTCCTGAGAGCTTTTATGATATTTAGGTCCCCACAAGGAGTGTGTCGCCCGCCTCCCACTTAGGTCCAGTAACCCCCAAAACTTGACTCGTGGTTGACTTTGCTTTTGTTGTTCCTTCAAAGGAACGCCTGGCTGAGTAGATTCTAATAGCACTTTATCTTGCCTTATTGTCCTTGATTCTGTAATTCTTCAGGGCTTCCTATTGCTATTTAGTGCTTATTAGGAGCAACAATTTATTTTAAAAATTTAATTATACAGGATCCCTGCTTGGTGAGCTGTTGCTGTAAGTTAGTGGATAGTAATTCTTGTTAATTAACCGAATCCTCTCTGTCAAGCCACTGTCATTTCATTAACATTGCAGCTCTGCTTTGAGTCATAACATTGCTTGTTAGGACATGTTAGCTGTTACCTTTTACTTGTTAATACAAGTGTTTCATGTATTGTTGTAACTGAATGTTTTTTGGCACTTGGCCGAAACTTTTGCTTACTGCCCTCATTCAGACCTGGTGCAAATTAGAAAGTAGTTTTGCCAGCTCAATTCAGCTTTGAGCCATTTCCTGATTACATTTGCTTCTTCAATGTAACAATATTAATTGTAGAGGGCAATGCCATGCCCTTAGAGACTGTTTTGACTGTAGACAGCATTTGCAAGATGGAAGTTCAGCAGACAGTGTTCAGACCAAGAAAGTTGTGCAAGGGAGCTGGTGCCTCTGAGCGCCAAAGTAGCACCAGACCCAAGTCTGACTTTCAGGCTGTATTTAATAAACCCCTTAGAGAGCAAATGTTTCTCCTTCAGCCTTTTCCCATTTTCAGCTAGTGTTACAAATCCCAAATGTTAGTCTATGACCAGCAAAGCAATCAAAGAGAATCAGTAGTAGACACTAAAATTCAAGCAGTCTAGCCGTGCAGCCCACTGCTATAAACAGGAATTAAATGCTTCCTTCAACTGAGGGTGAGGCGATACCATTAACCTGATTGGCCGAAGCAGGAGTGGACAAGTGTGGCCTGCAGATGAAATCCCAGTGAGGGCCATTTTTTTTTTTTTTTTTTTTTTTTTACTGTCCTGGAGGTAAGAACAGGTTTTAAAGAAGAAAATGAGGAAGAAAAATAGGAGGAAGAAGAAACAGAAAAAGAAGGAGGAGAAAGGTTAAATATGTAACAGAGACTAATGAGATCTGTAAAGCTTTAAGTATTTACTATCTGGGTCTTCACAGAAACAGTTTGTAGACCCCACTAAAGTCTAAAGACCCCTCAGACATGGCCTCAGTCCTTTCCTGACTCACATGCTGCCTCCCAAATCAGGAAAAGCTCTCCAAGTCTTTACCAGGGCTTTGTCGATTTAAATATGCGTGTGTTTGTGTGTGATTTTTTTTTTAATTGAATTATAAATTGACTTGAATCACCAGTTCTCATGTTTGTGGCATTTGAGGAGATTTACCAGAAGAAGGACAGTGGAATGTCTGTGTGCACGTAAGTCAGCATGGCCCATCACAGACCGAATCCCCAGCTACAGTGAAAAATCAGTCAGCAAAATTGAAAATGGTATTTCTGTTAACTCTTTGACTTGGTGGGAGATACATCACACAAGTATCTGCTGAACTTGTTTCTCTTTGCGAAGTATGAAATGTGAACAAAAATA
This sequence comes from Saimiri boliviensis, assembly GCF_048565385.1. Classification (NCBI taxonomy): domain Eukaryota; kingdom Metazoa; phylum Chordata; class Mammalia; order Primates; family Cebidae; genus Saimiri; species Saimiri boliviensis. The sequence goes on along the minus strand of NC_133452.1, from coordinate 140,167,356 downwards.
GTTAGAACATGCCTGTGAAATACAAATATACTTTCATCTGCTGAAAGCCTAACCAAAAATTTTTAAAAAGGTTCTACTTAAGCAATTAACTTTAGAATTGGATTGTAAATTTTTTTAAAAATCATGCCTTAGGTCCTCCCTTCCTGTGGATGTTAGCTAAGATTTGATCTTTATCCAAAGGAGATATATGAGGGTCATCATACCTTTAGGTTCTGTTTTAAACACTTTCAATCTCCATGTTCCAAAACATCCACTTGCCATTTCCCGGTGAATTTTCCACAAACTTAACTCTGATCCTACCTACCAATTCCCTTGCTTTGAAATTGAAAATTGATCTAATCAACATCAAGATCCGCCAAATTGATCTAATCAACATTAAGAAATAAATTGAAACAAATTACCAAATATCCCTTTTTGAGTTAATTAATATAAAATTCCTGAGGAAATGACCAGTTGTACAGTTGTTGTACATTATTTAACATATTGTGCCATATAATTCCCTCTGTTGTAGGACAGTTTTCACATTTGCCTTGAGTCCAAAGGCATACTAACAGATTATTCCTCCAGCAGTGAAATATTTCCCCTTTGCTACCAAGAAGTGATTTGCCAGAACATTCAGATGATTCATCAGAAATAAGGCTTCTGAGACCAGTTTATGTCTTTAATTCTCAACCTATTCCAAAATACAACTGGGATCAACATTTAATGTTCATTTCCAGTGGTGCCTGTGGCTTACATAGTCAAGTAACTAATTTTGTCTTCCCCATTGTGACTCTGACCCAGAGAGCATACAGAATTGTTGTGTTCACAGTATTCATCTCCAGCTCATAATGAAACTGGTTCTAAGGATAAACAGTAAAGTCAAACGTGTCATACTTGTTCATTACTTTTGTTTTTTTGCAAAAAATTTCATATGTAAAAATAATAACTCAAATTATATAATATTACAGAAATCCAGAGGTTAACATTAAGTGAGTGGCTTGATTTATAAAAAATGAGAACATAAAATGGATAAGTAGAATTTTAGCGAGAAGCTAATCTCGACACATATGAGCTCATCCTGCATAGTGTGGACTCAAGGAGTTGCTCCTGGGATCCTTACTACTGTCAGTTGTGGATGTTCGGGGAAGGAAACTTCTATGCAAACAGTATCCTAGCTAGGTCAGAGGAGGTTATAGGAAAGTAATATTGATACACCCTCTCTCAGCAGGAAACGAACAATTAGTTGTGTACTTTTTGGAGATTTAATCATCTGAGACTTGTTAAGGAGGCCCACCATTGACTGGGGAGGGCAGGAGAACTTGTATGTGATCCAGGGATGCATTGAATGCTTAATTAGGGTATAAAACTTATTCCTAAATGGAGTGCATTGAATTAACACTGAATATCCCCAAAATTACAAAAAAATAAAGGGAGAGGACAAAAGACATTAATTATTTTATAATAACTGACTATATGAAACTTATTCCTAAATGGAGTGCATTGAATTAACACTGAATATCCCCAAAATTACAAAAAAATAAAGGGAGAGGACAAAAGACATTAATTATTTTATAATAACTGACTTGATCTAGAATGGTCTAGAGAAATACAAAAATCTTTGAAATCCCTAAAAGTTGCCCAATTTTATTTTCTGGCTAATCTGTTTATTTCTGAAGTCTCACTTCTGAATTCATCATGATTTTCTTAAAAAGAAAAGGGAAAAAACCATGCCCTTTGAAAACAGATCTCGGAAGGCTTTGAAAGTCCAGGTTGAGCATCAGCCTGTGCTGCTGTAGTTAACGAGCTTATGTGCTCCTGCAGGGAGAGGGCTGGGGCATCCTAATGTGCTAGCATGGCCAAATGCTCCCAAGCAATTAGGAGCTGATTCAGTGTTTATCTTCTTTACAGGTGGGAAGGAAAGAATGAAAATGAAGTGGGCAGATGTAAAGAGACCGGCAAAGTTCACGTGACTGTGGATCTCAAGTACTACCGGCCAACTGAAGTGGTAAGGACTCTCTGGCCACCCAGTGGGTGGCCACATTTGGCTGGCTGGCTGGGAAAATGTGCTCACGAAATGCCTGCTGCCAGCCTTTGGAGCTGTAAGTTCAGCTCCCTGGCATCCGTCAGCACGCATTTCCTAAATCAGAACACAGTGGATTAAATTTGAGATTATCATTCTCACCACAAACTTCATTGCTCTATAAAGGAAAATAAGAGTTAAACCCACCCAAAGAAATCATTGATTTCAAAAATGGAATTTCACATCACAAGCAGATCTCGTCATATTGGTCTCCTATTCTAATGGCTGGTCCTGATAACATACAGGATGCCTGATTTCAGAATGCCTTCCCAGACCTTCAAGATATCTGGGACCTGGACGGGCTGCTTGCTTCTCCAGCTGTGTCTGTGTCCTGTACTCATACACGAGTACACACTTGCACACTACACCATAAATTGTCTCCCCTGCATTTTTTAGACTCAGCTCAGGTACCACCCTGTCCATGAAGCCTTTTCTGGCCAATATATCACTATCGCTGAAATTCCCTTTCACTCCTTTCTTTGTATCTGAATTATATAATAAAATTATGTTATGATTCTATTATAGTACCTACTATAACTCACTATAATCATTTGTTTACATGTCTTTCTCTCTTTACCAAATTGTGAATTCTTTGAGGATAGGGACTTTAAAAAGATATCTTAAGGCTAGGTGCAGTGGTTCATGCCTATAATCCCAGCACTTTGGGAGGTAAAGGCGGGCATATCACCTGAAGTCAGGAGTTTGAGACCAACATGGAGAAACTCCATCTCTACTAAAAATACAAAATTAGCCGGGCATGGTGGCGCATGCCTGTAATTCCAGCTACTTGGGAGACAGGCATGAGAATTGTTGAACCCAGAAGACAGAGGTTGCAGTGAGCTAAGATCGTGCCATTGTACTTCAGCCTGGGCAACAAGAGCGAAACTCCATCCTAAAAAAAAAACAAAAAACGAGGCTATAACAAGATAGGTACTTAATACATACTGACTGATTGCTAGATGGATGGGTGAATTTCTAAATACAGACATTCCTGTGTTAAAAAATGGTTGTTAGCATTCATCTGTGCACCCAGTGTTTGGTTTATATGGGTCTCTGTTTCCTGCCAACATTTATGCCATATTTGGAATGGGACGTCATGTTGCCCCAGGTGAAAGAAAACACTAAAATTCATCAAGTTTCTGTGAGATCACAGATTAAAAGTCACAGGTGCATGGATTACAACCCAGATCTGACCAAGTCTAATGTCCAAGCTTTTAACTTTACAACCCACTGTTCAATAATAAGCTTTTCTATTTGTATTGATGCAAAAAAGATAGAAGCACAATAATTAATTATAAATTATTAAAGCCTATTTTTTTCAATTATCTTACTCCCTAATTTCATAATGATTTTTTTCATTTTCAAAACATTTAAATATATCCTTAGTAATGAAAAAGATTGTTTTAATGCTGACCCCTAAAAATATTTTCTCTGTTAAACACAAATAAGAAAAAAAGGCAAAAGAAATTTGTCTAATACACTGTAATTGCTTTAAGAAAATAAAAATACACAATTTGAACATACTTGAATACACACACAAAATGTTCAATGTCCTAAGGAATCACTATAAATATTTTATAGATATTTCACTGCATGATTTTGAAATTACCATTTACATAAGACTGTATTTAACAAATTATTAACAGTTATCAGAATCTTATAGTCTACTTAATAAATAATATGCATTTAAAAATTAAAAAATAAAAAAAAAAAAATACATCCTCCTTTCCTAAATTTAGAAAGCTGCCTAACTTGCTGTTATTGCTTTAATGTGGTCCACCCTCACCATGGAGACAAAAGTCAACATATGAAATATACCTAAAGATGATAGAAAGCATCATCTTTAGAGAGAAACATTCGTATGGGATAGTTGCCTCGTGAACATTCACTGTGAAAATTGAATTTTTTTGAGCCTGTTTTCCCTATGTTCTGAACCAAATTCCTATCTGTTGTACAAACTTGGAGAGATTAGGAAAACCCAAGTGAGGAGAGACCGAAAGTGAGTCAGTCATCTTTTACCACTCTTTAAAATGTCCTGTTTCAGACAGAAGGAAAAAACTGTATTTCATCCAGTCTACACACAGGAGGAAACAGAAAGGAAAGGAAGTAACCAGTGCTTGGGAGAGGTAGGGCTGTGGAGTTGTGCATTGTCTGGACGAAGGGCGTGGCCGGGGCGCTGACACAGTGAACAATTGTTCCCGGTGCTAATGGAGAGTGGGTGTGCCTAGGAGAGGATGTGTACTGGCCCTCAGGGAGGAAGATGCCAGCCACGCTGTGCTGACGTAGCAAGGATTGCCGGCTGGAGCCCTGAGCTGTGTTGCCATTTGTCTCTCTGGCCTGGTAAGGTGCGACAGATGTCAGTTGTCTGGAACGTTGCACAGATCACATATTTGGGCAAATGCATTTCTGTCTCCACAAACAAAAATGGCCATCTCGGAGAAGGAAATTTACTAAGCCAACAGAAACCTCAATTTTCACAACTTAAATGTGGTTCTTTCCCTCTCTGACACCAAAATAGTTTCAAAAGCTAGGAAGTCATTAAGAATAGCTTGTCTGTCATTCTTACTTAAGCAAGGTGTGGGATTGATAAGGACACAGAACAAAAGAATTCACTGAACAGGAAAAGGACCCTCGTACTAACAAGACTGTTCTTGAATCCGCATCGACCCTCTTTCCTGCTGTGACCGACACCGCATCCCTCCCGTTTCTTTTGTTCATTCAAATGCTATCATCATACCTGTTCTGCAGCTCTGTTGACACTAGCATTCTTTGAATATAAGAGTGGTGTCTGATTTCATAAGCTTGCTTTATTTTTCCACTGATCTAGCTCTCTCCTGAGCTTCCCTTTACTGTCCAATTTGGAATCTTGAACTACATTTCATCTTTCTAAGCCTCTAGGCTGCATTAATTTCATTCACTCCACTTCAACTTAATACTCCACTGGGTAAGCTTTTCTTGTATGTTAAGACTAAACTTTTAACCTCATTCCTCAGAACAACAAGTTTTCCTAAAACTTGGATCAACTTGACAGCCTCCTGTTGAGTTGCCTTAGGGGTGAGAATATTCTTCCAGTTGAAAGGTAACCAGAACTGGAGACTACATTGTAAATAACCTTTTACTTAGGTGTGAGGCCCCAACAACCAAGAGTCTACAGTCATTTTGTATGAGTCCTGAAATGCACCAAGCTTCTCCAAGGTTTATCCACACTCAGCTTGGGGTAGATGTGGAATTTTCTCACATCTAAACTGTATCTTTCCCTTCTCAGGTTCTCAGTCCATCCTGCACATGCCAAAGGCTTCTTCTTATTCTTCCTATGGTCTGTTAAAGTGCTTTCACTGATCAGCTTAGGTCATCTATCCCCCAGGATCTCCTGCGCAGAGGAACACTCAAACCAATAACTGCATCTTAGAATCATTTCAGAATGACTGATAGGAGAAAAAAATACCATAAAGAAAATTTGAAAAAAAAAAAAAAAAAAAAAAAAAAAAAAAAAAGGTGGTGAGGACACATCAGTTCTAAGAACACTAATTTCCTACAAGACTAGAGGAAAACAGAGCTTAATATTGTGTTTTAAATAACACTCAGAATGGTCTTAAGAATGGCCCTTTCAGCAAAGGCAGGTACTAGTCCCAAAGAGGCCACTAGTGATTCCAAAGAGGGCATAGTAACACACGTACCGGTAATTTCTTTTCCTCATTGATTTAGTGCCTCAAAACCTTAAATATCACTTTTGTACCAATGTGAAGTTTTGAAAGCTCCAGCAGCCAATTAGAGCTCAATTGAGCAATATTTTTTGCTACTCTGCCTACAGAGGTTTGTTACCACAGAGCTTGATCCTAGAAATTAGACTTCAAATTTTCCATCACTCCTGAATTCTGGTATTGGTTGATAATAACATTACTATTTGAGTTCTGTGCCACTTAAGACCTCTGTCTTGTGTATAGTTTTCTGTACATGCATACATTGACGCACAGATTTATTGCATTGTATATTCATTCTTGGAGAGGAAGTGGTATTATGCTTAAATGTCAGCCTGCTGGCCACACTGCCGGAGTTTGAAACATGTCGATGACTAGCTGTGTGACCTTAGGCAAGTTCCTTAACTTCTCAGTGCCTCTGTTCCCTCATCTTTAAAAATGAGATTAGTAATAGTAATTTTTTCAAAGAATTATTGGAGAATTAGCAGAGTCAGTTATGCAGAGTACCTATTAGTACAGTGTCTGGCACAGAGTAAATATCCAGTGTTATTGTTGTTCTTAATCATTTATTCATTCACTGAATATTTATCAAATACTGTGCTAGACCCTAGGAGTACAATGATGAACAAAACGGATACAGTTCCCACCCTTGTGGAGATTGCAGATGCAGAAATGATAGCAGTTCCTGGAATCCAGGATCTTTGAAGAAGTAGAATGGCATTATTAGTGAATTATGTAGACTAATCAGCCAAAAATAGATAACAAAACATATGTGAAGCTTCTAGCAAACATTTGAAAAAAAAATTGGGAAAAAAGTAGTGAGGACACATCAGGTCTCATGCATTTTTTTAAATGCTTGTTTTTTAAAGGCATTTCTGATCCTCTTCTGAAAGTTCAGTAGCTATTCAGTAATACAGAAATACTGTGTAAATATGAGAAAATTGCTATCGACCTATTAATGTATATAAAATAACTACAAATGTATCTTCTTCTTATTTGAGAATTTTTAACTTAAAAAATTTACAAAGAATTAATGAAGTATTCATCCTAATGTGCCAAAATTTTAACCACATCAAATGATCAATACACTAAAGAGGCAAAACAAACAAACAAAAGCAAAGATAATTTTTCAGTCAAATAAACAAAAAGTCCCTTTTTTTCTGCAGAGCATCATAGGAAGTGGTGTAAGGGGACACATTCACAGACCCAAATCAAGTATTTTTCATGAAAAGTATCTTGGCTTTATTTAACTCTACTAGCTGATGTTTACTAAATTTTTTTCCTTGCTTCATTTGTCTTTAACGTTCGTTTTTCTTCCCATTGTATTTTTAGTCTCCTCAGTTGTGAATGGTTTTTATTTACTTAGATATCTGATATTTATTCCTAATCTTTATAGATATCAGGATAAAAATCATGGGTTAAAACCTAGAACTAAGAAAGCAATAACTTCAAAGAAGTCCAACAAGCTAGTTAAAACAACACCTTCCTCCAGTATAAACATGTGGCCTGTTTCTAATCAAATTACCATATGCTTGTCGAGTTGTCCTCCCCACCATCCCCCCCCACAAACTTTTCCTAATATTTTTCTGTAAATGATGTTAAGTTAAATGGCCTATAATTGCTTGCTGTATCTCATAGCCCTGTTTAGAATAATGATATGTAACACTTTCCAGACCTCAGCAACCTGATCTGTCATCAGAGGACTTATATAAATACCAGTCAGAGCTTCCCTCAGCTCTGTCTCTGCATTTGGGGGTGAAAAGCCCTCAACACACTCACCAGCCTGGCCTTTTGTCCTGAAACTGTCCCCCTTTTCTACCATAACTATTCTCACCACCTTCTCACACTTCCCCTCCCAAAGCAGGAAATTAGATCCCCCTACTCTATCCCTTCATCTGTACCAGCTCTGTTAGAAGCCAGTCCATCCCTCCTGGTCCTGCTCCTTCTGACCTCTAAGGCTCTAATCCTCCCCTCCACCCCTGCTCTTCTTTGTTCTTTTCTCTGAATAGGGGGAGCTAGGGTCAGAGGATGTGGAGAGAGCAGATTAAGGATGAGCGCCTTTCTTCCTGCACTCTTGGGCCTGCAGAAAGAGAGGTGAGACTACTCATTCTGGAAGGTCCCTTCCAATTTTAATTTCCTGGCATCCTCTGCTCTCATAACGAACAGACCACAGTGATGTGGAATGCCGATCAGAATGCTTCCTCTTTTGTAATTATTCTCTGAACTTCTTACTTCTTGTATTTTATAAATAGTTTATATCTCTAAATCACTGTTTATATATTTTAAGCCTCCCTCTTAGGCTCCTCATACTAATCTTTATATCCTTCCTTAATCACATTGGCCTTTCCTGCCCTTTTCCTTCCTTGGGCTTAACCAAGGGAGCTTTAAGTTTCAGCCTCTTCAGTTGATTCCTTAATATTCCACTGTATGTTTTTCATACTTCACAGGATCACATACAAAACCCCCAGGGCCATATAACATTCCTCCTGAAGCCTGGGATCTTTCCTCGGTTGCTCTCCCCACTTGAGAGCATTTCATAGCTAATGAAATAGTAATTGTGTACTGATTATAATACCCCCAACTTCCTCCTTTTTTCCTTGAAGTTTCCTTTCTTATGATCAGATCTAAATTAAAATGATGTCATTAAAGACTCAAAAATCTTTATGGCTGTACAAAGCTATGCATATTCCCTTATTTAAGAATATTTTTGGATTTATTCTTAAGACTCTCTGGTATTCCTAATGTAGATACGTTCATTACTTGGACCAACAGGGAATTCCTATAACATCTGTACCTTTTTTCCATAAAGCTATTTAGGTAATGACTGAGTGTCCTCATTTATAATCATAATGTAGACTTATTGATATCTACAAAATAAGTTCCAAAATCTTTTTTATTATCTTAAAAGTTTATTTGAGCATCTGCATCAACTTTCCATAGGAGGAGCAATTAGTTGTTGAGCTCAGCTTCTACCTAAAGTAGCTCTGATGTAGGTCACCCAAAGAGTAGAATTACTTATGAGAGATCCATTCATCCCTGATGTGATTACCTGGTCCATCTTTATTTTCATCTTTACTTTAGCCAATGAGCTCTATATTCTGGAATCTAAAAAATCCTCTTTATTTTTATATATATTTTTGACAAATCAGCAATGCTTTTCCTGTTCTATACCAAGCCATATTTATCTTCCAGAATAACAGCAATCCAAAAATCTGTGTTCATGGAGATTTCACAGATATTACTGCCTATGGTTTCTTTCACCCTGTGGTTTCTTTCACCATGTTCTGCCTCATGCTCTCAATAAAGTTAATTATTCCTTATCAAATTTGATTGTTTTCCAAACACCTTCTTACCTGAAAACAGTTGCTCTGCAGGCACCAAAATATTCTGGGGCTGAAGTATAGTCTGTGCCCATCTACCGTGGGCTCTGCTCCACTTTTCTCTCACTCTGCATGCCTTCTCTGGCCTCACTGCCCACACGTGTGGCTCATGCCTGGCTGGCTTCTCTATCCACTGTTACACCTAGTAGCAAAGGTAAAAACTCACCACTGCCGGGCTTCCTTCCCAACTTCGTAGCTCTCATCTGCCTCCCAGACATTTAGTGCTTAACAGGTTTGGCCCATCAGTAAACACCCAGTTTCATTCAGCTGTTATTCAGAAATAGAAACGTCCTTAATAAAAGATCAAGACACTTTGTAATGCTGTCATCAATTTGCTAGTTTCCTGGGTAAATCGGGTGTGCCTTGCTGTGAAAACCTAGTATAAGAATATCTAAACTAAAAAAATAAATAATTTTTGTGTAGGTAGTAAAAGTCTCTGCAGTTTTTAGGATTTATTACAGGAATCTTTTAGGTAGTACATTGACCACATACATTTAAAATATAATTCTGATTTATCTTCAGCTTCTCAGATATATGTCAGTATATATGAAAATAAAATATGCGGTTGAGGTCTTAACATTCAGTTTGAAAAGAATGTTTATTGAACATTCCATTACTATGGAAGTAAGTCCCATTCTAACACCAAGAAATATAAAGATAGATGAGATAAGGTCCTGTCCAATAGAAACTTTCAGATGAAAGGCAGGGGAGCAGCCTTGAAGCTGTAACAAGGGACTCACCGAACCAGGCGGCCCAGGTGAGAGAAGCACTGACAGGTGCCAGAACATGGCAGAGATGGAGACCATGGAATCAGATTGGTCCAAGGGCTTGTGGAAGAGAAGACAGAGCTGAGGGTGACTCCCAGCACAGAGGCTGAACCCTGCAGGGTGGTGGGCAGGTGATGATGCCAGAGCCCAGATCAGAGATCCATCGAGAAGACTTGTTCCGCAGGGGGAGGTGTTGAGGTGTTCTGTCACACTCCTGGTGCTTTGGAGATATCTGTGCAGCAAAATTAGGGAGGCAGTTGGAGCTGGAGGCCTGGTGTATGGAAAAGAGGTCAGGGCTAGGGCTAGATGTGCAAGAGGTGACAGTTGAAATCCTGACATACATAAACTCCCTAAAAGAGCATTTCTGGGGGAAAGAAGAGGGTGCACAGGGAGCTGGTTGAAGAGCCTGGCAAATTTGAATTCCATGAGGTAAGTCTCAGAAACATATTTTGAAAAAGTAGGTTAAGAATTCACAGAATGCACAAACCAAGCACTTGTATCCAAGAGCCATAGGGCCCAACTCATGTGTAAAGGGCTAATACCAAAGACTTTACATTAATCGACAGATGATTACTTCATCTCAATCCAGGGAAAACAGTTTCAGGGGGCAAGCAGAGGCCCGATTTCAAATCACTAGGTCCTGGAAGTCAGGTTGCAAAGCATTTTCGAATTCTTAAAGATGAAAGGGCTTTTGTAAGTGTAGGGTACTTTGTGCTGCATAGTGTCATTTTTATTAGTCATCATTATTAATTATCATTACCATATACTGCTGTGAAATTATTAATTATCAAAAGACATCTTCTGAAAGGATACTTTGAGCTCTTCAACTCCTGACATTTTTTTATTTAAATATTTATTTTGTTTATACCTATAGAGTTTCATGCAGAAAAAATTACTTGTTCCTTAGTACCGCCAGCTGTGTACTTCTTGATCCAGGGGTAGGAAGGATGATCGTGGTAGAAGGTAGGGATGTGTTGAATTGATGATCGACTGCTGATTCTGCCTAAACGGTATGTTTCTAGGGAACGTGATAGGCACTGAGACCCAGCAAGCTCTATGGCACCTCCTAGAACCGCCGTATCCCCAGTAGGCTAGAGAGCAGCCACCAAGGAAGACCTTAGGCTATCATCTGCTTTCACTTTACCTGCCGATCATCCACCATGCTTCTCCCTTGGAAACCTTTCTGCAAAACCCCATCTTTGTATTTGCTTCCTAGAACCAGCTTGGTATCACTTTGATAGTCTAAAATCTATATTGGATTTTAGATTTACTATTGCTGCTTTAACAAATAATCACAAACTTAGTGGCTTTAAACTACCCAAATTCATTGTCTTACAGTTCTGGAGGTCAGAAGACCAAACAGAGTCCTACTGGGCTAAATCAAGGTGCAGGCAAAGCCACCTTCCTTGTGGAGGCTCCAGGGTTCTTGGATAATAAGGTTTTCTCTTGGCAGAGAACACCAAGTTAATCACTTTGAACCAGTGCTGAGTTAGTGTTTTCAGTGGAATGGACAGCAGGTTTTAATCACTTTGAGGAGGAAACCAAAGTGGAAGACTCTGGTGCATCATCTATTTAAAATTGCCTAATGTACATCCTCAGAAAACACCACTCTTATATTCGGGCAACTAGAAATAAGGACAGGCTGTACTTGGGCCTGAGGAAACATCAGGCAGAGGGACAAGGACAGACTTCCCAATGAAGGGGACTTTTAGAGCAGGGCTTTGGAAAGATCTGTGCTTAAAAGAGAGAGTGGGGAGACGGGGTGTAGGAACTGGGAGGGAGTTCACAATTGGGGCAGGAAGTGCTGTGGGAATGAACCAGCAGCATGAACAGAGACATGGGCAAGGACTCTGGCAGGTGGAGTGGGTGGGTGGCCCAGCTCGGGAACCCTGAGAAGCAAGGTTGGTGGAGCCAATATCATCACGCCCTGCCCTGGCTGGGCCTTCACTCACTCAGTGGAGGGCACCCCTCCACTGCCTCGCCTCCAGCCTCTGTGTGGCAGCTGAGCCGCTCCTCCTTTATTTTTGTCTTCTATTTTCTTTATTGCTATCACAAGCCTTAAAACCAGCCATATGTCATCATTAAATGCCACATAGCCACTATTTCTGATACCACTAATCTGTCTTTTGATACTTGCCATCTGACCCCTGCTGGGTTCAAATTCTGGAAGAGTGTCTTCTCACCTGTTCCATTAAGTTAGTTAAACAAGTTTTGTGTTTGAGACAAATTCTTAAACAGTTCCCAGCTGTTGTAGTGATTAAAAAGCAGAGCCAGGAGTAGGGAGGGCCTTACTTTCATAAGAGAAATTTGTTTGTATCATAAACATGGATCCTTAACAGTCACTCAGGGAAAATCAATCTAAAGATGTTTTATATATTTTTTACATATTCTTTGACTTTACAGTTTTCCCCTATTTTACAGGGATTTTATTGAGAATGAAATTCTGTGTGAATGTTTTTCATAGTAGTATTAAAAAGACACTACATTTTAAATTCAGGCTGTTTCTATTATTTTTTGAAAAGAGGTCAGTGGAGAAAATGTGCCTAACATCATCATCTAAAACCAGTTGTTTGAATTTTGGGGAATATGTCATTTTCTCTAAGGCAAGTTACTAAGGTGTTGAAGTTAGTAAAATGTATTTGTTTCTGAATCAGTTTTTGCTTTGGAGGATTAGAAAGTACTATAGTCCCTAATCGAAATTCTAAAATTAAAAAAGTATAGTGGCAGTTTGAGTATGTCTACTGGCTTGCATTATAACTTTTAAAGGGATATATCTCATCACCTTTTATTCCTAGCTCTCAGACTTTTGAAGTTTTCTTAAAGTTCCTTACCTCTCCTTACTTCTCTTTTTCCTGCTGCAACGTAACAATGAATATTTTCCCACTGATCTCAGTGGGCACGTTGAAAAAACTGGTAAAATATTAGTCACAAGACCCTGCGCATATGTCAGCTGCTTGGTGCAGCCTGCGCCTATTCCCCGAGGCAGGGTCGGCACTTACCACTTGTCCCATTGCATTGCGATGTGTTGTTTCCACCTGGAGTCTTGGGGGAAGAATGACATCTGAGGACGTTGGAGACTACCTGGCTTATCGTTAGGGGATAAAGAATGAATGAATGGATGTGCACATCCCCAAAGAATCATTCTTACGCTTTACACCCAGCTCTGATAGAACCAAAATTATTCAAACCAGTGCATTAAACTATTGGAGAACGATATTCCAAATAGCAAAGAAAATAGAAATAATAATGTTCCTCTTTCTTTCTAGTTGAGATTTCATGGCAAGATGAGTGTTAAGTTCATTCACAACTTAAACTTGTATATTCAGCCTCTGAACAGTTCATATTTCGTTTCTGTTCCTTTATCTCTGTACATGCCTTTTCATTAGTTTTCATTTTCTGCCACTTTCCTGTCTCCTCGTGTTTTTGCTGATGTTCTCTATGTTTTTCTTCATCTGTTCTGAAACTCCTATTTTTATAGGTTCTGTTTGTTTCTCCACTTCCGTCTCTGCACCTTTCTTGATAATCCCAACTGCTCACACAAGCTCAGCACTCCAGACATGCTCCCTGGCTCCTTTCAATAGGAAGACCCAGGGATGCCAAATTACAGCCACTGCCGCCTGACTCTATCCTTTAGGCCACCAGGGCCCTGTGCATTCATTCCACAGCATGCACACTGTGTGAAAACCTTGTGGTGTCTTGAAGTCTTGGCGGACAACACTAACAATAGTGCATGTGCAAAAGCCATCCTAGGTTGCTTCTGTCTGAAGAGAGTACGCCTGCTAACTGGGGGCTTTTCCAGCTCTGAGCCTCGATAAGAAATGCCCTATTGACAGATGCCATCTTTCCTTTACCCACTCTGAGGCTATATTTGTGGAACAAAGTGTCACCTAGCATAAAAGACACTCTGTTCTCTGGCTTTCCCCATCACATGTTTCTCTGCTACTCTAAAAACTTCTGAATTAAAAAGTGAAAAATAAGTTCCACTCCGTGAATGACCATAACGGCTGGTAGTTATATTATGGAACCAAGGTCTTCCAGAAACTTGGTGGCATGATAATACTTTTTTTTAATCACTTAGAATCTCCAGTGTTTTTCTCATTTTTGTTTTTTTTAATGTTAAGTGCAAAGAACTTAAATATATGATTGTATAAGATGATAGTCATTTAGAACAACATTTTTTAAATTTCTGAAAAAGTGTTGGGCTTATTGAGATTTTTCTAATAAGGTATACACTGTCTTTCTCTTTGCACATCCATTTTGGTGAAAAATTCAGTTAAACGCACTAGAATAGTCTTTGTATATGTTTTCTAAAACAAGTATCTAACTACAGTTTTTAAAAAAATACTAGGTTTCCCACATGAAGAGAAATGGCCTGATTGAGGATGTGTCTCTTTCCAAAATCATTAACTTACAGTGAGGATGTGAAAAATAAGAACTTAAATTGGTCCAAGGATCAGATGAATGAGAAAAAGAGAAGAGAATATGAACAAAAACAGTTGTTGATTTTCCTTTGAGGTGCTTGTGCTTCATGCTGCCAAATTGAGATGAGAGAAAAGCCAATTTCATGCCGGTTGGCACATCTGTAAAATGCAGCACACACGTGTGTGTGTGTGTGTGTGTGTGTGTGTGTGTGTGTGTGTGTGTAGTCCGTTGATCCAAAGACTGTTTGCCTATTGGCAAGATGGAATATTATCTTCATGCATCAGCACCTCCCACTTGTCCCAAAGGTAGGATGGGGATGGCTGTCAGTGCCAATACATTGTCTCTTCTTTCAGCTGGCGGGGGTGGGCAGTGGGAGGGAGCCACAGGGTGGAGACGCAGAGCAAACAGCACCAGCACTGGATCCCAGCGTGGGCAGGTGGTGGGTGCCGGGAGCGCCCAGGGCCTGTGCCTAGTTGTCACATGTGGTGCTGAGCAATCACCAACTGATCCCAGAAAGGAGGTGAAAAGATAACACACGTCAAAGTCCAGTGGAGGCAAGGACACCTCACCCCACAGAGAGTGCAGTGGCCAGGGGAATGGTTTTAATGGTGGTTTGACTTAGCATACTTATGAAAAGGCTAGCGCATACCCCCTGGCCTGTGGGTTTATCTGGCAAAGCATAAAATAGAATCTGTGTCCTTGAGAGCAGCCACTGTGGATCCACCACATTTCCTCTAACTTGTCAGTCTGACATCCATGGCTGGATTCTACATAGTCTGGGCTTACGGGTGTGTTGCTTTGGGAGAAGCACAGTTATGATAACATGGCCTTCTCGCTTTCCGCAGCAGAAACAGCTTCGTGTCTGTCTCCATGGCCCCAGTCATCGGCACACATTCGTCAGGCTTTCTGATTCATGTCACTTTCTCTTCATCCCTACAACTAAATAATATTTATGTTGTTCTGCTAACAACCTCTATTGAAATCCAAACTTAATAAGCTATTGCTTACTAGACATATTCTCCTCTTCTTTTCTGCCTTTTTCATGCTCTCGCTATTTTTTTAAAGAACTCAACACTTTGTTTTTCCCTTTCTCTGTCTTTATAACTTTCTCAGACAGTTGAACTTCTGTCTGAACTTCTGAACTTTCTGATATCCTCATACTTTGAGGTCAGCATCAGAGACTTCAAAATAAAGTGGGTATTTGTTTGAAAACCTGAGTTGAGGATAAGTCATTGTATCTTCTGGATCTTCTCTCCATGGAAGTGACATTTCGCACCCCTGGTTTAGTTATAGGTAGTAAGTTAGGAATGTGTGTTTTGCAGTTTCTGTTGTTTATGTAAACCATTGGCAATGATATTAGTTGATTCATCTGAAGGAAATAAGAAAAAACACTTCAGTCAAAATAATTAGGACCTAAGATAAAAACACAGCACTTGAAAGTTCATTTAGCTATCTATATCTTCTACTTTATATATCATCTCAGTTTCCCTATCTCCTAAGCGAAGGATGATTATGATAAACTTCACAAAAGTAGTGGGAGGTTAAATTAGTGTTTGTGAAGCATGTTGAGATCTTACGATTAAGATACCATAGCATTGCAGAATGGTGTGATTACTATCAAAGAAAAGAATTCCTCAAACCAAGAGTCTGGATTAATCTGACTGACTTTTCCAGCATCTTCTGTGTCTGCCATGAAGCCCCAAACCTCTAATCTCTTGCAGCTTTCTCTTGATCTTAGAGTCTGTTTCCAAGTGTTGGAGAGGATTAGAGAGTAGGTGGCAGTCATGAACGTGTAAACAGAGGAAATGTGTCAGTTGTTAATGAAGGCTCAGGTGAGGGGCTGGCTGAGGCTTGCGGGCCATGTTCTGCTGGGGACTGTACAGTGCCGCCCTCAGCAGCCACCGGCTGGATGGCACTCGGGTGGGGCCTTCACTATGTAAGAAAAACTGTCCTTCCACCCAGCTTATTCCTTAGAGTCTGCAGGGACTTTCATCCGTGCTGCACAAAATCTGACTGAAAAGATGGCTTTCCACAAGTTTCCCGAGTCACTTGGGGGTATGGAAGGGGTATGCAGGCAGCCAGGGGTGTCAGAGGCAAAGACAGGCTGATAGCACAGAGATAAACAAAGTGGATGGAAAACTATGCCTAAACGTAACGTGTGCGAAAATTGCAGAGGAATATCTCCAGAACCGCAGGCCACAGATACACAGATTTAGTGCAAAGAGTGGCAAAATGAGTTTCTCCACTTATTTCCCACCCATGTGTTTCATTTTGCCTGTAATCATCAGAGCTGTTGTGGATGTGTGGGTTGGTTACCCAAGTGTTCTTAAAGAGGAAGCCCATTTCTTCTCAGGCAGTATTACTACTTTAAGCAGAATTGCAGGCATCCTTTATCAAGGGTGGCTACCCTAGCCCATGGTTCTTAAGCCTGGTATGTCAGGCTCGTCCAGAAAGCTGTTAAAAATACAGTTTTCCAGGGCTCATCCTCAAACCAGAGTAGGCCTCTGCAGGGATCCTGAGGTAGCCAGCTCTGAGGCTGGCCGGGCCTCAGTAGGTGGGGGCAGCTCTTCCCTGGGCTGCAGGCAGGGAGTGATGCAGACAGTTCAGTTGTCCCTAACCTTGTTGGTTTCATTCACCTCTTGAAGCATTAGATAAAAGCTGATTCCCCGCAGGGGAAAATGCTCAGAATACAGCCTCATGTGTGTAGTTGTAGGGAATCATGCCTGTCCAGCTGTCCATGCTGAGAAAACAAAGCTGAACTGCCAGGCCTGCCTTCCTTCTTCTCCAGTCCCAAGTTTTTGCTTGGCTTGGCACATCCTTTCATAGGTGTATGTATTTTCTAAATGTTCATTTCAAGTGATTAAAACTGTCATTGGTGCAATTTCTGATGATGTGTAGTCAGCCCCTTCACAAGTCTGTCATTAAGCCCTCCACAAACTCACATGGATGCTTTGGAAGAGCTTGACATCTCCCTTTTCCAATGGGACATAAGAGTCATTCACACCCCGCCCCCCAAGGGAGGCTGTGCTTCGGACCTGGATGTTGAGCTTGACAGTATCACCAGATCATTTACTGATTAAAGTTAAATTGATGATAGAAATGTAGAAGTCAAGATTTTTGTGCCTAGATAGTTCTTGGCTTCCCCAACCCCATCCTTGGAGAGCTCCAGGTCTAGGGGAACCATTTCCAAGGGGAACCTCAAATGTATGTCTGCCATGTCAGGGCAGTGTGTGTTTGGGTTGATTTTGGTGAAGCCCCGGAGGACGTTGTCCTTACATAGTTCTCTGGTAGTTTTTGGTGAAGCCCCGGAGGGCATGGTCTCTGCGTAGTTCTCTGATAGGCTGAAGCTCCGTCAGATCTGACCACAACCTGGTTATATATACCATGGCAGGTACAGAGCAGGTGGCTGCTCAGGGTTTAGAGACTGAATGAATGGCGCAGACATGTGGGAAAGAAAATCAGCTAGCTGTTTTAGGCATCGGATCAATCAGTGTGATTGATTTCTTTACCAAGTTGACAAATAGATCTGTGATGTTCTCATCAGTAATGTGGTTAAGCTTCTCAGGAATATACACATAGACATATGGTTTTCCCAGTCTGGTGGAGGGTAGTAATAACAGGCAGATCATTTAGAGACAAAGTCGACTTGACAGGCAGAGTGGAGGTAAACAGCCTTCCTCTGCAAGAGCGGTGTTGACAAGCAGTGATTCTTGGGAAGCATCCAGCTGTAGCACGGGCTCTGACTTCAGGGACTTAGGCAGTATAAAAACAATTTTTAAAGATCCAAAGTCATTTACATTAAGTGTACTTGTATGGTTTGGGGTTTTGTGTTATCGGTTTATATACATATGTAATTTTTATTGACAATTTCCAGAAATAATTCTGCAGTTAAGTCAGAAGCTACCGCATGAGGCAAAAACTCCTCCTCTATAGGCACCCTGCCCCAGTTGAGCTAGGCAGGTTTAGCTCAACCAAAGGACTATATTCGTTGAGAGAAGAGACATTTGTTTTCTCCCCAAACTTCAAGCTCTGGTTTTGAAATGTAACTCTCAGTAGCTCTGGTTTTGAAATGTAACTCTCAGTCCCATCTCAAATTCCTAGTTACAGCATTAGTTCTCAGTAAATTCCTCTTTTTGCATCTACTCACATATAAGCAGCAGTCTAAATAGCTATGTAAGGGCAGCCAGAGGAGGGAGTTCGTGCCTTTGGAACTGAGGAGCCAACCCTCACCCATGTGACTTGCCCACTTCTACTTGCATCTGTGATGATCAGCTCCAAGCACTGAGGGCTTCTCCTGATCCTAGAGGCCAAACAGTACCTCTGAGATGCTGGCCTTTGCCACGGTGGCTTCTCCAGCACAGAACCTCATTGTCACTTCCTCCAGCTGCTCAGGGAACATGATCTTCACTGTCGTCATGTCAGATGAGGAAATTGGGAC
The DNA here is from genome assembly GCF_048565385.1 of Saimiri boliviensis. Lineage (NCBI taxonomy): Eukaryota > Metazoa > Chordata > Mammalia > Primates > Cebidae > Saimiri > Saimiri boliviensis. The sequence goes on along the minus strand of NC_133452.1, from coordinate 140,148,589 downwards.
ACCAGGAAGCTGAGTGACTTGCCCAAGGTCATGCCGTGTGGTAGTGGCACAGCCAATTTCCAGGCCATGCTTCCCGACGAAGCCTCTCCCACTTTCCTCCCAGATTACGTGCACTGGGTCACCCAAAAACTTTGCCCTTCTGCACCTTGACCCCCAGGGACAACTACTCTCAGCACTTTCTAGCCAGGCCCCTCAGCAGCAGTACTACAAGGGTAGCTGGCACTCTGGTTCTAGGGACACTGTCCTCTGCCTCTTCTCAGTGCAGCTTGGCTTTGCCGCAGTGGATGTATTTGCACCTACTTAGTGGCCTCAATCTATAAACCAGCAGACAGAGACCTGCTGTGTACTCAGGGGACATAACCTATCATGCCTGCCTGTGGAGTTGAGGCAGTGTACAAGGTTCTCAGGCAATCAGGGGACAGCAGAAAACTGCACCCTCTTTTCCAGTGACAGAGGTATCAGACATGGATGCTTTGAGGGATTTTTCTGGGAGTAGGAAGGGTCAGGGCCCAGCTGAAGATATCACCACAGCACCTGACAATGGCTTTTTGTCCTTTTAGTATGTGACTGGCACACACTTTCTTACTATGTAAGAAAGTGCTTCTTTTTTACATTTAAAAGAAAACCCAAAGCTGTGAGATGCAGCATACAGAGATGTGACCCTTGCTGGCCTTTTGCTGTTTCAGGTAGCAGTGCTCAAAGGAACACTAGTGAGGCCCAGAAGGTGCCTGGCAGTCACTGGCCTTTCTTTCTTGTGCCCTTGGAATTCTTAGAAGAGACTATGAGATTGTAATTTAAAAGGAATATTCTACTAGTAGTTTATAATAGGCATGGTTTGAGGAAAACCCAAACCCGTTTTTCCCAAGATCTAAACCATCTGATCCACCAGTTCTCTGATGTAGTGGGGCTCTCGCCCTGATCCGCTCTTTGGAGCTACACACCATACTTAATTCACAATGACTGACTTTTCCCCGGGCAGTTCAGACTTGGACCCACCGTGTGGCATGTTTGTCCTCATTGATGTTGCTGTGTTGACAATGCCTTCAGAGGTGGTTTCAAATGCAAGCCCCCTACCCGCCTTCCCTCCACTCCTCATCTGCCTTCCAGCTCCTCCAAACACGCTTCACTGCCTCCTGGGAATGCTGTCTTGCAAAGGAGTGACGTCTCAAGTGTCAGAAAAGTTACAGCCTTTGAGTTGTTTCCCTCCCTACCTTTGAGATATATACGGATGCCGGGTTTTGTTTCCCATGCTTTTCTGTGGATGGTGAGCAAATGGCTCGCTCTTTATGGCCCTCAGAGCCTTAGGAGGGTGTGGACAAGCACCCTTCTCACTTGATACTTCTGAATATTTCCTTTCTATGCCATTAAAATCGGATGAGTGCTGTATTTGTTTCTTTGTTTCTTCGTATTTCATTTATTTATACCTTACCTTACTCCAGAAAATATTTTAATGCATGTGAATAGTAAGTGTGTAGCCTAGTTTGTGAAGTCTTCAGTGCAATAACAGATTTGATACTTGAAAACATTTTTCTCCCAGAAAGTATGTTTTAAGTGGTATTAGGGCCCCAGCCCTGCCAACACAAGCCTATTTTCCCAATAGCATACCTAAAATACAAATAAAAACATTTTAGCTGCACCTAGTTACTATATATAAAATTGTTTTCAATGCAAAGGTACATTCCAAGTTCCAAATCTGGGTGCTAGTCATATGTGTCTTTCAGAAGAATGGAATGAGTTGGGGAAGCTGGGGACTGGCAGAGCTCCCCCCAGGCCTGTGTGTGGTCAACTTTGCAAGGCTGCCTGGGAGGAGGATGGCAGGGAGCCCACCTCCATCTGTTTCCTCACCCTGGACAACGCCATGGATGAGAAGGCTCTGGAGCAGGGACTTTGAGAGAGTGTCCTATGATTACCTCTCTCAACTGGGTGACTGTTCAGTCTATCACTAAAACCCTTCCTCCCTCTTCTGTGAGACCAAGAAGTATTTCTAGGTAATACATAGGTAGATATATGAACAGATAGATGTTTGAAAAAATCTGATTATTATCGGCTCACATTTTGACCTCAAAACCTTATGACTTGGTTTTGATTCCTTAAAGTCACATAAAAAGTATGGTTAGGGCCAGCGTAGTGGATTACACCTGTAATCTCCGCACTTTGGAAGGCTGAGGCAGGTGGATCACCTGAGGTCAGGAGTTCGAGACCATCCTGGCCAACATGGTGAAACCCTGTCTCTACAAAAAATATAAAAATTAGCAGGGCCTGGTAGCGCACACTGGTAATCCCATCTACTTGAGAGGCTGAGGAAGGAGAATCACTTGAACACAGGAGGTAGAGGTTGCAGTGAGCCAAGATCATGCCACTGCACTCTGGCCTGCATAATGGGAGCAAGACTCCATCTCAAAAAAATAAAAAGTATGGTTAGCAGAGACATGGTTCTGGTGGGCACAATGGAGATGTAATTTTAATTCCTTCTATTCACAACCAATAATAATATTGAAATTTTGGGTAAGCAACATTTGAGAGGCACAGAAACTTGAGATTCACTTAACTGCTAAAATACTACTCTATTATCCACAAACCACCAGTTATAAATGTTTCCATGCGCAGATCAGTTGACAGCAAGAGAATTTGGAAGGCTCTAAGCTAGGAACCAGTATGAGATGCCAGGTGCCTCCTTGCCTTCCCGAAAACACTGCCATGAGAGTAGGCCTTTAACACAGTTTCCTTCAGGTTTGGAGATCTGTTCGACAGTGGAGTGTCCAACTGTAGGGGATAATTGAGCACAGTCCCAAATGCTGTCATGCAGCATATCCATTCAAATCCATTCAGAATGTGAGTAGTTCAGAAAAGTGTCTGGGATAAAATACTGGGTGGAAAAAGAAGCATAAAAATGCATAAACAGTATGATCACAACCATATAAGGAAACCTACACACAGGTGAGCAAAAGCTGGAAGTAAATAACCGCCAGCCACATGCTGTGGACGTCTCGTGTTCTTGGCCTCATGGCAGCAGAACTGTTAGCAGCATCGGTGTCTTCATGAGGGGCCTGTGAGGGGCTCTCTTCCTGCTGGTTTGTGTTTTCCAAATGTTCGTTAGTGAACATGTGTGACTTTACAACAAGAACATAATACAAAGCATGTTAGACCTCAGCATCAGTTAGAATAAAGAAACGTGTGAGGAAAGAGAAGTATTTTTCACAGGCCTCAGGTTAGAACACGTTGGCAGAAGAGCCTGGACGCTTCCCTTGACTCACCTGTTTCCCTTGCTACCCCCAGCTCTGATCAGTCACCAAGCCTGTGCTTCTTGTCTCTGGAATGCCTGCCTTCGCCTCCTGTATTCCTGCCTCACTTCCCTCCTACCACCAAGTCTAGCCCTGGATATCGCTGGGTGCCCAGCTACCTTGCAGGACTGCAGCTTGACAATCATTCCCACCACCCGCCCTCCCCAGTTCCCAAACTCTCCTCAAGCTACCTTTTCTCCTCCCTCGGGTTTCAGATTTACTGGAACTGCCTCTGGAAACTCCTCCAACTTCCCAGGAGTGAGCTGGGTGTTCCCTCTTCTGTTGCCGTGGACACCCACCTTACAACACCACCCTATCCGCAGTCCGTTATCCACAATTCCAAGATCCAAAGAGTTCCGGGAAAATCAAAACTTTTCTTAAAACCCATTCAGCCACAAAATCTGGACTGACCTGACACAAGACTACTTACAGTCTGTTTTTTTATTATTTAGTATAACTGTTCATACATTTTGCTGAGGGAATCTTCACGTTTGATTATGGTGTGCTGGCCAGATGTTGCTGGGCTGCTCAGAAAGATGGGATTAGAGTAACCACAAATTTACCACCTGCCCATTGAGAGTGCAAGGGGCAGGGGCCAGAGGCAGCACCAGGACAAGCCTAACTCAGACTATCCTGGCAGAACAGGGCAAATGTCCACCTGTGTGTGCTGCGTTTGTCACTTGATCTCTCTACAAGCCAAAACATCTCAACTCCAAGCTCTCCGGAGGCTTTGCAAAGGTTCTGTGCACCTGTATTCTGATTGCTGGTTTATGTGTCTATTTCTACCACTGTCTTTTTGGCCCTTTAAGTATAGGGAAGGTGCTTTGTTCCATTTGTATCTATCCCCAGTGCCTTGCCTGACATGTAGTAAGCTATCAATACTTACTGGTTCAGTAGTCATCACTGTGTCTTTTAGTGCTGTTTAATAATTATCTATAGAACTAGTATCTCGCCATCAAAAGTTTGAAGAGGAAATTTCTATCTAGGTTTTGTTCAGCATTTTAAACATGATGATGATTATTAAATGCTTTAATAACACAACGATTCAATGATTCAGTTTCAAATGTACTTTTTAGGAAGAACAAGTGTGTACTTCAACCGCCCCCCACCCCGCCCAAACAATAGAACAAAAGTTGTCATAACCAGGTGGCCCTAATGTTAATCCACAAAGCAAGTGCCATGCAGGCAGGGACTGTGTTTATTACTTCCAGTTTGCATATTTCTCTTCTCACACATGAAAATAGCCACAACAATGGAAGTCCAGGAGTGAGCACTTACTGAGTACGTATGATACACTGGGCACTAGGCTCAGCACTCCCGGTGCATTTTCTTATTTACTGTTTTCAGTGACATCACAACGCATATATTTTCATGCTCCCTATTCACCTGTCCTGGCCCTCTTCCTTTCTGGGGTGTTCCTCTAATTTTTTGAAGTTTCTATCTAGTTGATCTTGCTGATTTCCTCCTTTTTCTCCAACAGACCTCTATGAATGGCAGTCCCGCACTGGCCTTCCTTCCTCACATGTTCTTGCTCAGTTACCCTCAGTGGCTCTGTGTTGCCCACCCCGTCCAGCCCACACCACTCTGCCAGCCTCAGAGCTGTCCAGAACCTGATGTCCTGTGGATTCCTCAGGCAGAGCTGCCTTCGCCCCCACACTCACCCCACCTTGAATCTCAGTGCCTTTACTCAGGCTACCCCCACCCCTGCTGTCCTCTTTTTCCTTCTGATTGCTCTATTATAAGTCAGCCTGGAGACAACCTTGTGTTGGCGACTCACTGTGTCATCAACATTGATCTTGTCCCCTTAGCAAAAATGTTAACTTGTTGGAGTCAAGAACCAGGTCTTGTCTTGCTGTCATATCTTCCTCATGCCTGTCACTGGGGCGGAAGAATGATAGGTGATGAAGAGGGTGGTGAATGAGCCTTAGAAAGTCAGGATGCACAGACTTTCAGAAACACATACCTGATTTGCAAGGACAATATTCTTAAATTCATTTTTACAAGAAGCTGATGCCAAAGGTTGAAAGAAAAGAAAAAGAGAAATATGATTACTTTAATTCCTAAATGTAGATCTAAAATTCAAGTTGTGGGAGAGATCTAACTTCACAGTGCTGTACATGGAAAGGCCTTGGCACTGTAGCCACTGGTGAGCTGAGTGTGAACCAAGACTGTGTCGTGGGGTCTTCAAGTGCAGCTCGGCCCCAGGCTGCTTTCACATCAGTGCTATGCTCAGGAAGTGAACGGTGTCCCCACAGTACACCTGGCAGCTATGGCACAGGACACCTCAACAGATGCCAGCAGACATATCCAGGGATGGTGGCCGGCATGCTGCCTCATGGCTTTATTGCGGAGTAGGAAAGAGGGTTGTATTTCTTTCTTTATACAAAGTAGCTTTGAATGGACTTCCACCCAGCACAGAAAAAGCAATATGCAAAAGCAACTTAAAAAAAACATTTTTGAATGAAAGTCTAACTAGTTGAACTACAGACGTCTCTTTGGTATGACAAGGCATGTTTGGATATGTCTTGTTACCACTTTAGGGTGGAACTAGAGATAAGAAAGGTGAACTCAGGTAGCAACTGCCTGCAAGAATATTTACAAACTATTAAAATATCTGCTCTCCCTGAGGAAGAGCAAGAGACAGATGGGTGGAGGCAGGGACAGAGGAGGGAGAGAGAGAAAACAAAGTGAGCACACACCCCTGTGCCCAGCTCACTTTTCCCTACCATGCCCTGTGCGCACATAGCCAGCATGCAGGAACTCCTTTACTTCACACAGGAGTTGCCACCACCAAGAAGCCCATTGCACGTGCTTGTCCTCATTATGCTTTAGAGAGATATCAGCTTCCAGGCCGGGTACGGTGGCTCAGCCCTTTGGGAGGCCGAGGCAGCGGATCACCTGAGGTCGGGAGTTCAAGACCAGCCTGACTAACATGACTAACCCCATCTCTACTAAAAATACAAAAAATTAGCCTGGTGTGGTGGTGGTGCATGCCTGTAATCCCAGCTACTCAGGAGGCTGTGGCAGGAGAATCTGCTTGAACCAGGGAGGCGGAGGTTGCGGTGAGCCAAGATCATGCCATTGCACTCCAGCCTGGTAAACAGACTAAAACTCCATCTCAAAAAAAAAAAAAAGATCTTCATCTTCCTTCCCCCAAAAGGTGCTGCTGCAGCTGCAGCTCAGGGCATGTGTTTTGTTCAGCACTTCAACTTGTCTCTGCACACATGGGCTCTAGTCCAGCAGCTTAGGAAATCCTCACGGATAGCAATCTGGGATAAAAAACCCAGCAATCATAAGTCAACACAATTTATTGGCCCTCCTCGTAGCAAGGGTTGGGGTGGAGCTGTCACAGAGCTGAAGTTATCTTTCATAGAGAAGTGATTTCCCCAGATTGAGGTTAGGGTCACCAGAAGGGCAGTGAGGCAAACATTATCTGCTATCCAATGTCCTGAGCTCCAAGACCCTGAGTGCTGATGGCTTCAATGCATCAGCCTGAAACGCTGCAGAAACCTTCCCGCTGCAGTTCTCACGTCTCCCCAGCATTCCCCGCAGGTGGGCAGTACCCTTATCAGCTACCCTTGCTACCAAAACTGGGGGACCCACAGAGGGATAACACACGTGGTGGCTTCTCTCCAAGGCATCTCTTTTGTATTCCCTAAGGAATGAACTTCAGTCATAGCAAGTATGGATCCTTTTAGTGCTCCTTTCTCTGCCTTCCCCACACACATGTAGTGAAATTATAAAACAGAGCCAGGATCCATGCTATTAGGAAAGGGTTTTGTACATCAAGCCTTGAATGGGCAAAGAGTATTTTTTATCAAGACTCTGGGTGAGAGAGCAGAATACAGTCTCTCACGTTTTAGGCTCTGCACTGACTAAAGAGTGTGCTGTTTTACCTCTGCCCTAACTCAAACCAAGGAGCCATACCAGGCATTCCTGGCACTCCAAACGTCTGTCATTCTCTCTAAGGCTCTTCAGCAGTGCCTGAGTTAAGCTGCACCTTTACAAAGAGTCAGAGTCCAGCTACTGCTGTGAAAACTCAAGCTTGCGTCAGCCATTGCTGAGAAAACCGCCATCTCTGGCTGTGTGATGCTGTGGCATCTTTCTTTCAAATCTTCCTTGTCTTAAAGGGGGCATTCCAGTTTCAAGTTCAGTAATACCCAAGAGAAAGATGCATCATTTGAGAAGAATTTCTCACACCCCCATCTCAAAAATGTTGGCCATCTGACATTTTATAACATCATGTCTGCCTGTAAGAGCCAAACTCCTGTGTTGTGAATCAGCTTTCAGCTCCGTTGGAAGAACTACTTCTCTTTGAATCAGAACATGTTTCACTCCAAATAAAATTGTCATATCAAAAATAATTAGTTGTAAGGAACTTACTTTAAACTTAGAGAAATAGAAGATACATTGATAGAGGTATGGAAAGGAAGAATTTATAAATAAATGTATTCCTTATAACAAATATTTATATATTATTTGAAAATAATAAGACCTCTGCCCCAGTGACCTTAGATTTAATGGATTAATATTAGAAAATAAAATGTAACAAATTATTTTCAGTTTTTTCATCACAGACCAGGATACTGCTCTCTCAAAAATTTGAATATGCATCTGTTTTTTTTAGTATGCACCTTCTCAATTGTATAGACTTGTCTCTAAGCTCAAACCCTGCCTAATTAAGGAATGGAGTTGCTCTGTGGATGAATGGGAGAGTGTCAGAATAGATATGGGTCGTGTGCTTTGAAAACATGTAAGCAGTCAGTATTTAATCAGGGTGGAAAGACACACTGTGGAGACATTGGGTTGAAGGACAGAACTTTGATCATTGTTTTATTCTCTATGGGAAGAAAACATTATGTAAGTAATGAAACTGAACAATGAAAGGAAGGTAGCGTGTATTTTTAAAATAATAAGTGCCGTTTATGTGTAGAATTGGGGTCAGTTGGTTAATTATAAATGGAAAGCTTAATACAACTATAGTCTATCCCTTTGGACAAATTGATGGACCACACTAAGGGAAGGGAGGGAGAGGCAGGGAGACAGGAAGAAATCAAGGAGGGAAAGTGGGTTTAGCAAAGGCATGCACTGTAAATATGGCGAGGGGTGGGTCTCTGGTCATTATAATCAGTCTCTAGTCGACTACCTAAAGATTCCTGAACCCAGACTTTGAAAGAGTCCCTGGTTTGTAACCCTGGCGGCATCACCAGCCTGAGCTCGCCTCCTGGGATTTTGCACCTTGCCCTTATGATTTATGAATAGGAAAGTGATGACTGACGCTTCTCCTTGACTCCTGCCACTTGTTTGTCAGTTATCTTTTAAAGTACAGTTAGGGTCTCAGATTTCCAGAATGGGGGCGAGGATGGCCTTTGAGCATCAAGCATTCCTATTCTTGGTGAAGGTGGACTACTCAGCTTTGAGTCCCCGTGCCGGGCCCGAGGAAGGACTGTGTGAGGTGTGCTGGCACCTGCAGTCTTCTTTCTTGTCACCACATAGGACATCACTAGATAAAAGACATCAAAACCGGATGCTGTTGTCCCATGTTGCCATCTCTCTTCTCAAATCAGTGTCCCAATACCCAGGCAGCCTTGGGTTCTTCCTTTTTCAGCTGCCCACGGGAATTTAAAATGTGACCATGCAGCTCCTGACCCTGTTGAGAGTGCCTAGGAATCAGAAGACTGTAGATCTGCTTTTCTCCCAAGGAAGAAACTAATGATTTGCAGAAGCTGGTAATTCAGAGTCTATGAAATTTGCCCCAGGCTCTCCCTTCCCCGCTGCTTTCAGTGGTACTGAGGAGTTCTATTTAATCTGAACAGAAAATTCCATTTTCTTCCGATGATTTTGTGACTGTATGAAAATGGAATTAAAGGATTGCAGATTTTTTCCCCACACGCATATTTTCAAGTCCAGAGTAAAAAAAACTTTTGCAGAGTAATTGGGAATAAAAGTGAGTTTTCTTAAGTATAATAATACTTTAAAAAATTCTCCTACATGGATAAATTAGAAGAAAGCATGAAGACTTTTCCTTAAAGAAATGTTCCCTTCCCTGCACTTTGAATAGATAGACAAAATGAGTAAGCAAGGGCACATCCAACTTTTGTGGGAGCTCATACACCTCTGTGTGTGTGGAGGGGGTTCTTTTGTAGAAAAAGAATGCAAAAATATCTCACTTTTGCAGAATGTTCACATTCTGCATGTGTGAGCTGTTGCTCTCCCCACCTGTGCCTGGAGAGCTCGGGTGAGATGCTGAGCCCCAGGGCTTAGGCCAGCTGCCTCTGCATAGGGAGGTATTGTGTGCCCCTCAGCTGTGCTGGCGAGGAGTCACAGCAGAGGGCATGCTGCCATCCTAATCTCTGTGGCACACAGGAGAATGGTCCCACCCCCAAGAAAGTCCCCATGCTAATGCTAGAACACGTGGCTATGTCACCTTTCGTGATAATGAAGAGACTTTGCATATGGGATCAAAGGAAGAGTGTGGAGATGGTCCTGGATTTTCCAGGGAGCCCTAGTGATAACCACAAGAGCCTTGTAGGAGGAAGGCAGGAGGGTCAGAGTCCGAAAAGGAGCAGTGAGGGCAAAGCTGGGTCAGGGTGATACGAAGAAGGGTCTGCGAGCCAAGGAGTGTAGGCGCCTCTAGAAGCTGGACAAGGCAAGGGAACAGGTTCTACTAGTGAGCCTCCAGAGACAGGCAACCATGCCCACACCCAGAACTATAAGAGGATTAACATGTATTCTCTTAAACCCCTACAACTGTAGTAATTTGTTAGGCTGGGCTGGCTCCAGCCTCCCCTCTGGCTGCTTCAGCCACCTCCACAGTTAGGTCCTCCTAGAGACCCCTCTTGACTGTCCCAGGCCCTGTCTCCTATACATCCCTCTGCCCCTCACCCAGCTGTTCTCTCTCCCTATGCCCATCTTCTTTATTTTTGTTTTTTTCTTTGCATTCTCAAAACATAAGCCCTCGGGCTCATTTCCCCAGCCTGATGTGCAGTCTTCTTCTCTGTCTTGTGTCTCCCCTCTGACCAATGCCTACCTGGGGGACAGAAGGCTACACCATGTGGCTCTGGCATCCCCTTACTCCACACAGCCTGGGCACGTCCCACTCAATCACACATGAACACCAAGAGATCTTGTCAAGTAGACGGAGACTAAGAGGGCCTATTAGTTCATGACTTTTCCAAAGGTCGGAGCTGCCCATTCAGCTTTGCATGAAAATGGAGACTAGGAGTTTTTAACACCCCATGACTACGGCTTCTGCTGTGAAGTGGCACTGGCTATTCAGAATACTGTTGGAATTTCATTTGGCCAGGTGACAAGAAAGTATTCACAAGCCAAAGGAGGAACTTATCTGCTCCTTCCTGAGGAAATATGTGTCCCACCAAAAAAAAAAAAAAAAAAAAGAAAGAAACCAGTCCCCAGTGTGCCACAGAGCAGCACCTCCTCTGGATGCTACCCTCTGTCCAGGGTTGCACACACGTGGGAGCTGGGGCCTGGAGGCGCCCGTGCCTGCCCTTCTCAGAGTGGGCTGTGCTGCACTGATTGCTTTTCCACCTCAATCCCAACTTTGTAAGCTTGAGTTAAAGCAGTGGTCCTGACTCAGCTTATCTCCCAGCCATTTCATTTCCTTACTTGGGAATCGGCAATTCTGTATTTTTTTAATAAGCAAAGTCCCCAGAGATTAAAGAAGTCACCACAAAATAGTCAACTCTTTCTGGAAACAGAAGAAAGACTGCTGACCCTATTTGCAGGGAGGGAGGAGGGTGTTCTTCCTGAAACACCTGAGTGTGTGTTTGGACCACACAGGGGTGGAGGACAGTTCGGGAAAACCAAGTTTGCATTGTAAAGATCTTGGTTCCAACCTCATAGGTGTTGCCCACCCACTGTAGAACTTGTCTCCAGTGCTACCTCACATGTATACCATCTATAAATACTGCAGGGTATGCATATGCATAGACACACACAAAGCTAAAGCATACATTCACCAAGATAAACTGCGCTTGCCAGGGCTTTAATCTCCCCAGGAGGCTGTTATTACTGGAGTCCAGCCCCGGAGCACCAGCTGCGTAGAGGAAGGGAGACTCTGGTGTTGGGAGGCCAGGCGGCGTCCCTCTTTGTCTGCTCTTTGCTTTGGGGAACACGTGCGTAGCCAGCATTCACACGTGGCCACGAATGAAATGATATGCTTGACGTGCCCCTGAAGATGCCATTCTTGTCAGTACGTTACTTTACAGAGATCCTTGACCCTTGATCGTTTCCAGCTGTACTGGATTCCCGTGGAACAAGAGAGCAGGAAGTGCTGTCATCATATTTTCCCTGTTCAGTTTGAGCAATCAGAAATGGAGGTGATCATGACAAAGGGATAAAGTTTTCTCTCGTGCATTTGCATTGTTTTAACTTGCCTTGGCATCTAGTCTGACTTCTGCTTATGGTCTGGACCAGTGGTTCTTAAACTTACACAAGCATCAGAAACACCCAGAAGGCTTGTTCCAATCCCGATTTCTAGGCCTCATCCCCACAGTTTCTGACTCGTGAGGTGTGCACAGTGTCCCAAATTCGTTTTTCTAACAAGTTCTCATGTGATGCTGATGCTCCTGGCCTGGTTTGGGGACCATACTCTGAGAACCATTGGTTTAGAACATGAGGTTGCAGTGCGCAAAGTTTTTGCATTGTTTTCTATTAAGGAATAGCTTATAAGAAATAGGTTTCTAGTTTTTAAATTTTGTCACCAGCCCAGTCTCTATGATTGAGAGGGTGACCAGCTGTCTCAGTTTACCCAGGGGCACAGGATTGTTCATGCTGAAACTGAGAAAGTCCTGGGCAAACTGGGATAAAACCTGGCCACCTTCACTATTGATCCAGCTTCTCAAATGCTTTGTCTACAATACTGGTATCTGGTTCGGAGGAGGCCCCACTGGAAAAGCTGTGAGTGTGCTACCCCAGGGTTCCACAGGACACTTAGACTTTGGGGGACACCTGCCATCGAAGCACTGCGACAATCTTTAGGGATGTTAATGGCTCCTTAGGAGGCATATGTAGGAATCACAGCCACTTTAAACATGCCCACTGGTGGCATTTGGGCTCACACAGCCAAACAGCTGCCATCGTCTGCAGTAACATGTGGGCTATTGGGTTCAGACAATGTGGCAGACATACTTCTCCGCATCATGTAGCCTGTTTTCTCCTCATGGAGCCCAATCAGATAATTATCATTGTTTCTGTCTTTGAAAAACAAATGCTTACAGATGTCATTATTTACCCCAGGATCACAGGTGGTAAAAGTGGCAGAATCACAGGCCAAACACTTGTTTTACCATGTGACTCCAAGGAGCATTAAATCTGAGGTTCTTTATCCATTAGTTTTTCCAACCACTCTCGTCTTTTCCTCTACTGGAGATGAAGCCCTCTAGAGTGGAAGGCAGTGGACCTAGCTTCATCAGGATGCTTTGACTTCACTCCTGCTTATTCCAGCCACTGGCTGTAGAACTTGGATCAGGTCACCTTTTAACCCCTCTGAGCCTCACCTTCCGCATCTGTGAAATGGACATCATAATGCCTGCCTTACCTTCTGCCTTAGCTTGTCTTGAGGAGAAACAGAAATGGTGTTTATGAAGCTGTCAGTAACCTGTGAAAGCACGTGTTAGACCTTCTGTTATTCCAAAAGAAAGGTTTGGCACATCAACTTGAGGAATATTTACTTAAGTGGAGGAGAAACAAAGCAACTAAAGTAGCCAAAATTAGCAGTGAACAGAAGAAAATTCTCAGGAGGAAAATGGTTCTTCAGCTGGTTTTACAAGGATTAGCAACATGTGTGTCCCGTTCCAGAGCACAGGCCCTAGCCGTTTTGCTCAGGGAGGACTGTGCTCTTTGGGAAACGTTGTTGCAAGTCACAGATTATAGGTGTGTGGTAGAAGGGCAGGCCTGAGCTGTCACTTCCTCAGTGTCAAAGGGTCTCATTACATTTCATTACAGTGATTTTCTTTTTGCTGAAACATTAGGAACCCTGGAGCACTGAGCCAAGATTATGGAACACAATCACCCTCTCCTGCATGTTTTTGTTTCTGCCTCCCGCTTTTCTGTTCTTTTTCCATTTTCTCTGTGCGTGCATTGACTTGGTTGACTTAGCTGCCTGTGCAGCTTCAGCGTCAAAGCTGGTCCACGTGGGTTCAACCTGGTCCTCTCACTCCCCTCCAGCCTTGTTTTTCTCATCAAAGCTAACACTTGGGAGAAATGCTCATCAAAACTGCATTGAGATACTATCTCATGCCAGTTAGAATGGCAATCATTAAAAAATCTGGAGACAACAGATGCTGGAGAGGATATGGAGAAATAGGAACACTTTTACACTGTTGGTGGGGGTGTAAATTAGTTCAACCACTGTGGAAGACAGTGTGGCAGTTCCTCAAAGACCTAGAAATAGAAATTCCAATTGACCCAGCAATCCCATTACTCGGTATATAGCCAAAGGATTATAATCGTTCTACTATAAGGACACATGCACACAAATGTTCATTGCAGCACTGTTTACAATAGCAGAGACCTGGAACCAACCCAAATGCCCATCTATGATAGACTGGACAGGGAAAATGTGGCACATATACACCATAGAATATTATGCAGCCATAAAAAACGATGAGCTTGTGTCCTTTGTAGGGACATGGATGAACCTGGAAACCATCATTCTCAGCAAACTGACACAGGAGCAGAAAATCAAACACCGAATGTTCTCACTCATAGGTGGGTGTTGAACAATGAGAACACATGGGCACGGGGAGGGGAGCATCACACACTGGGGTCTGTCGGGGGGAAATAGGGAAGGAACAGCGGGGGGTGGGGAGTTGGGGAGAGATAGCATGGGGAGAAATGCCAGATATAGGTGATGGGGAGGAAGGCAGCAAATCACACTGCCATGTGTGTACCTATGCAACAATCTTGCATGTTCTTCATATGTACCCCAAACCTAAAATGCAATAAAAAAAAATTTTTTAATTTAAAAAATTAAAAAAAAAAAAGCTAACACTTCGAAAAAGGAAATAACATCATGATTGCTTTCTGGTCAGGTTCAGCTTGCTCATGTAGCCACAGGCTTCATCTCAGCACTGTTTGTTCTCAGGACTGAGTCACTGGAAGCCAGGCTCTGAGTTTGAGCCTGGAGAAGAGCATGTGGGACTCTGAAGGGGCGGTGCCAGAACCTCAGAGTGACAGGGCAAGGTTCCTGCACACCAGGACCTTACAGGGAAAGGCACACCTCTTCTACTTGCAACCTTAGGGATTCTGCCAAGAGCTACTTCCAGACTTCATTCGTCACAGCCACATGTTGAAGCTGATATTGAACTAACCTGTTAGATGGTGTCTACCACTGATTGAGAGAGCCCTCTATGATTACCAATATAACATTCAGACAATCTGTGTCCTGTATGTCACTGCCACCCCTTACTCTTCTGAAATAGGACACACAGTTGAACCATTCATATTAAAAACCGTGCATTGCAAGGCCAGTATTATAGCAATGTTTGCATTAAGATAACTGATTTTGTAGAGGGGATTACTGATGCGAGACTTCAAAGATAGTTGAATTTTATTCTACTGTTTCAATGCTATCTGTTGGTTCGGTTTTTACAAAAATCTCTGCATTTAAGATTCAGTCACTGTGGAGATTTCTAACCCATATCTGAAATGAAGATCCTAAACAGTAGCCAGTGTCTTCAGGATTCTCCACATCACCTAATGAACTGGTAGTGTTGTGCAGATGAGCTTTCCTGGGCGCCGTCATGGGCTGCAATTGTCAATCCAAGTAAATGACCAGCCTCATTCTTTTATTGTCAGGGAAGTTTGTTATTGTTTTATTTTTTTTTATAATTTTTTTTAATTTGCTCATAGAAAGAAGTATGACTCTGTTCTCTGGTTTTTACACTAAAGAGACACAGAATTAACAAGAAAACAGAAGGAAGGTGTACTTGAAATGGCACCCTCCTCTATGATATTGTTAGGAAGCACTCCTTATTCCAAGTGCAGTAGACAAACACATTCACAAGGCGGAGCTGGCTTTGGGTCTTAATGCACTCAAACTAGGTAGGAGTCTATAAAGGTATTAGATACTTGTCTTTTGAACAGGTATATGTCCTATTTTAAAATTTGGTTATTGCTGCAGTAAGTACTCTAAGCTTTTTCTAATTTTATGTAACCTTCATGACATAATTATTCATTCACTAGATTATGGGCAGATGAGAAATTTCATTCTACCAACTTTCATGTATCCTATTTCCACCTCTTGCTATCCTACTAAAGCAAATGTAACTCCCAGGGAGCACCTAGGAAAATACATCTGTGCAGATGTGTATATGTACACACATGGGCTTAACATGCCATTAAAAGCATATGTTTGATTTTAATAGAATTGATGTTTTTAACAAGCATATAAGTAATAGTAAAAGCCTGGCACTGCCATTGACTGCAGTGTGACCTTAGACATGTTGCCTACCCATGAGCCTGACCATCAGTTCTACTTCTATAAAATGCATACCACAACAACCCTTTAGGGTTGTTGAAAGAATCAAAAGCAACAATGGCACATAATAGGTACCTAGTACATGATACTATATCATTTTATTGATTTTAATATGCATATCATTTCTTTTTTAACAACCTTAAAATTGAAATCTGCCCTAAAATTAATTGCATCTAAAACACCATGCCATGAGCAGAATTTTTTCCCTTCTTATGGATAAATAAAATAATAATACCTCTTACAATCTGTAGGATAGTAGAATCAGTGAAATAGAGTAATTGGCATCATTATACTTTGTCAAGTCATCAGAGAATTATGTATTTCAACAATGCTACCATTGTTCAAACACATTTTGGGGGCCAAAGATCTTCTCTTAAGTGCATTCAGAAGTGCAGTGAATAAAAACACAGTCTTTGGAATTGGAGAAACTTGATTTCAACTCTCAGCCCTGTCACTTGGTAGTTTTATAACCTTGGGCAAGTTATTTGACTCTCTAAGTTTCAATGTTCTCATATATAAAATGAGAATCATAGTATTTATTTCATAAGGTTGTTAGAAAAATTAAAATAAGAAAATGTACATAAAGCACAGCCTACTTGGAGGGTACATAGCATGTGCTCAGCAAATGATAAAAGAGAAAACAAAACTAGTAACTTTGCTTGCTAGTAGCAGAACTTTATCTTTGCCATTTTGTTTTCCCGAAATAAGAAAACATAATCCCAAGTCAACCCTTGCCAAGTTGATGGCCGCATTGAGTGATAATAAACACTAGCATTCAGATAGCCACTTCCAGCCAAGATGGAGTAACAGGGGCAGATTTACCCTCCTGCCCAAAAGACAAAACCAAAAAAATACAAAATATATGGAACTGTGTTTTTCAGTACACACTGGATATCAGGCAACAGAGGACAGTAACCTCTAAGATACAGGAAACAAATGAGGTGAGCCCTTTGACTACCCCAGCTCACTGCTGGGAGAGTGAGCAGGTTGCAGCATGGGGACAAGAATCAGGCAGAGCCCAGCAAGTTCCTTAAGCTTAGAGGACAGAGTTCAGGGCAGCCAGACTCGTATGAGAATGCAGGGCAGAGGAGGGGAGAATTGCACAGATTGCTCCAGAGATCTGTAGACATGTCCCTGGAGCAGTCAGGAGTGCTGGTCAACACAGGAGGAAACTACCTGAGGCTGGGGAAGAACCACACAAAAAGATTAGAGGGAACAGTACTGAGTGTTCACACGGGACTGGGAAGGCTGCCTGTTTCCACCAGCCAGACTGAAAAAGATTAAAATCCACAGGGCATTGGTTAGAATGTTCAGAAGGGTTTTCCTCTGTAGTAGGGACTTAGCCCTAGAAGGGGCACTGACTGCTCCACATCTGCCTAACAAATCATGAAAGGAAGACCCAACAGGACCACTGCTTCCAACTAACGTAAGTGTGTCCCAGAAATAAAGTTCAAGAGTATATACAGGAATGCAAAAATATCTACCGCCCCACAAGATAAATTTCACAATTTATGGCATCCAATAAAAAATTACCCAGCTTGCAAAGAAGCAGGAAAATATGTCCCCTAACGAAGAAAAGAAGAACCAATCAGAATCAACCCAGAACTGATAGAGGTATTAGAATTAGCAGTAGAGATGTTAAACTAATGTTTAGAACCTTATTCTTTATGTTAAGAAAGTTAAGTAGAAGGAAGATATAAAGAAGACACTCAGATTGAACTTAAAGATGAAATCTAGGTCATGAAAATTATATTGACAGAATTAATGGTGTACTAGACATTGTAAAAGAAAACATTAGTGAACTTGAAGACATAGCAATAGAAACTATCTATTATGAAACAGAAAAAAAGAATTTTTAACAAACAAACAGAAAATCAGTTCTGGAGGACAACTGCCAGTGCCCTGATGTATGTGTGTAGTGGAGTCGCTGAAAAAGAGGGGAGGGCAGAAAAGCATGATTGGAAGAAATAATGCTAAGTATTTTTTCCAAATTTCGTGAACTATAAACACAGATATCCAAGAAGCTCAACAATCCCTGTGTTAGTCAGGGCTCTCTAGAGGGACAGAACTAATAGGATAGATGAATATATAAAGGGGAATTTATTGGGAGAATTGACTCACAGGATCACAGGGTAAAATCCCACAATAGGCCATCTGCAAACTGAGGAACAAGGAAGCCAGTATGAGTCCCAAAACCTCAAAAGGAGGGAAGCCGATAGTGCAGTGTGACCAAAGGCCTGAGAACCCCTGGTAAATCACTAGGGGTTTGTTTTTGTTTTTGCTATGAAGATATTTTATTAGGTCAAACTACTTGCTATGAAAATGCTTTAAAATGCAGCAGAAGATGTAAAGACTCCAAGTAAGTGCATAGTGACAACGGCTATCAGAACACACTAAAAAAATCCACACTGCTTCCCCCTTTACCTAGAAAAGGAAGCTTCTAGGCTACCTCCTCCTCCTCAACATACTCCTCAAACTTCTCCTCAGCTGTGGCATCTTGGTATTGCTGGTATTCCAACACCAAGTTATTAAGGTTGCTCTCAGCCTCGGTGAACTCCATCACATCCATGCCCTCACCCGTGTACCAGTGCAGGAAGGCCTTGCTCCTGAACATAGCTGTAAACTGTTCAGAGATGCGTTTGAAGAGCTCTTGGATCGCTGTGTTGTTACCAATGAAGGTGGCCGACATTTTTAGCCCCCGGGGTGGGATGTCACAGACGGCTGTTTTCACCTTGTGAGGGAGCCATTCAGCAAAGTAGCTGCTGTTCTTATTTTGAATGTTGAACATTTGCTCATCCACCTCCCTCATGGACATGCGACCTCTAAAAATGGCAGCCACGGTTAGGTAGCGGCCGTGACGGGGGTCACAGGCGGCCATCATATTCTTAGCATCAAAGAGCTGCTGAGTGAGCTCAGCCACGGTCAGGGCCCGGTATTGCTGGCTGCCCCGGCTGGTCAGTGGGGCAAAGCCGGGCATGAAGTCCAAGAGTCCAAAAGCTGAAGAACTTGGAGTCTGATGTTCCGGGGCAGGAAGCATCTAACATGAGGGGGAAATGGAGTCCAGAAGACTCAGCAAGTCTGCCCTTTCCATGTCTGCTTTTACACTGGCAGCTGATTAGATTGTGCTCACCCAGATTGAGGGTGGGGCTGCCTCTCCCGATCCACTGACTCAAATGTCAATCTCCTTTGGCAACACCCTCAGAGACGCACCCAGGAACAATACTTTGCGTCCTTCGATTCAATCAAGTTGCCATTCGATATTAACCATTACAAACGCCAACAAAACAAACATGAAGAAAATTGCACTGAGGTCCCTCGTAATCATACAGCACAAAACCAGTGATAAACAAAAATGTTAAAGGTAGCTAGAGAAAAGGGACATGATACATTTACATAGGAACACTGATAGGATGCCACCTCTTTATCGTATGTTAATTATATACCTTAATAAAGCTGTTAGGGAAAAAAAATTAGAATACTGTAACTATACCATATAAAACTGCTTTTCTAATGTGCCTTGTAGACTCACTGTTAAGGCAGTTCCCAAAGAGACATGTCAGACAGATATTGAACCAAGACTAGTATAGGTAATAGATTTCTAAGATGATTTTATTTTTATTTTTATTTTAAGTTCTGAGGTACATGTGCAGGATATGCAGGTTTGTTACATAGGTAAACATGTGTCATGATGGTTTGCTGGGCCTATCAACCCATCACCTAAGTATTAAGCCCATTCGCTATTTTTATGCATTAGCTATTTTTCCCGATCCTCTCGCTTCCCCACACTCCCCTCCACAGGTTCCAGTGTGTGCCCCTCCCTGTATCCATATGTTCTCATTGTTCAGCTCCCACTTACAAGTGAGAACATGCAGTGTTTCGTCTTCTGTTCCTGTGTTAGTTTGCTAAGAGTAATGGCTTTCAGCTCCATCCATGCAAAGGACATGATCTCATTCCTTTTTATGGTTTCATAGTATTCCATGGTATATATGTACCACATTTTCTTTATCCAGTCTATCATTGATGGGCATTTAGGTTGATTCCATGTCTTTGCTATTGTGGATAGTACTGCAGTGAACATATGCATGCATGCATCTTTATAATAAAATGATTTATATTCCTTTGGATATATACCTAGTAATGGGATGGCAGGGTCAGATGGTATTTCTGGTTCTAAGTTTTTGAGGAATTACCACACTGTCTTCCACAATAGTTGAACTAATTCACATTCCCATCAATAGTGTAAAAGTGTTCCCATCTCTCCACAGCCTCTCCAGCATCTATTGTTTCTTGACTTTCATAATCACCATTCTGACTGGTGTGAGATGGTATCTCATTGTGGTTTTGACTTGCATTTCTTTAATGATCAGTGATGTTGAACTTTTTAAAATATGTTTGTTGGCTGCATAAATGTCTTCTTTAGAGAAATGTGTGTTCGTGTCCTTAGCCCCCTTTTTAATGGAGTTTTTTTTTTTTCTTGTAAATTTGTTTAAGTGCCTTGTAGACTCTGGATATTAGGCCTTTGTCAGATGGATACGTTGTGAAAATGTTCTCTCATTCTATAGATTGTCTGTTCACTCTGATAATAGAGAACTCAGGAATAAGACTACACATCTATAACCATCTGATCTTCCAAAGACCTGACAAAAATAAGCAATGGGGAAAGGATTCTCTATTTAATAAACGGTCCTGGGAGAACTGGCTAGCCATTTGCAAAAAATTGAAACTGGACCCCTTCCTTATGCCTTACACAAAAGTTAACTCAAGATGGATTAAAGACTTAAATGTAAAATCTCGCACTATAAAACCCTTGAAGAAAATCTAGGCAATACCATACATAGACACGGGCAAAGAAAGATTTCATGACAAAAACGTCAAAAGCATTTGCAGTAAAAGCAAAAATTGACAAATGGGATATAATTAAACTAAAAAGCTTTTGCACAGCAAAAGATGATTTCTTTTAAACAAATGATACTCAGATCATTTGTATATGTAAATGGGTGCCCAGTTTTTTATAGGTTTTGTTTTTGTTGTTGTTGTTGTTCTTGTTGTTGTTTCTGAGACAAGGTTTTACTCTGTTGCCCAGGCTGGAGTGCACTGGTGCGATCTCGGCTCACTGCAGCCTCTGCCTCCCGGGTTCAAGTGATTCTCTTCCCTCAGCCTCCCTAGTAGCTGGGATTACAGATGGGTGCCTAGCTTTATTTTGATCAATAAAAGCAATCCTATTAATCAGTAGCCATGCTTTACATATTATCTACATATATTTCAACTTGTTTTCTATGCTATTGTAAGTCAGTGTGAATACTCATTTATGATTAATCCAGGTATGCTCCACTTGACCTAAGGAAATCATGTGTCTTAATTTTATTACAGTTTTTCAGAAGACATTTATGAGGTGATCATTTGCTAGACATTCCAATATATTAATTCTGTGCCAAGGTGACCCTTGAATTAGTATTGTAGACAATGTTGTTGGACAAAAATCCTGGGAAGATAAATAGTTACAGGCACAAAAGCAGTAAGATAATGTGTGTCAGTGAGGGATGGGCTCAACCCTGAATTTTCAAGTTTACCTCTCAGGGTTGCCAGGAACATATTTACTCTTAATATCTATTGTCTTATATCAGAAGATAGAAATGTATCTGATTCAAAGAGGTGGTGTCATTTCTAACATTGTATCTCTATTTCAGTTCTGCACTGCTTGTTATTCAGTGGGAGTGTCTTCCCTTGCTACACTGCTGGATAACATTAATCATGAGACAGGTCATTCAATGAATGAAAAGTTACTTTAAAATAACTAGTGAAAGCTTTTAAGTATTCATTGTGACGTGAGCCTACACTTAGGTAATTTTATGGACTCTCTTGACTCATGTTTGCAGTATTGGGTATGGAGCAGTCAGATGAAAAGGAAGAGAAAAGTGGTTGCTGAATCCTTCCTTGATTGTATTTTACCAAGTTTGAAATACGGAATCCCACACAGGCCATTCCTCCTGCATCTCTACCATAGTTAAAAATATATATTTGACACAACCAATAGCTCAGCTTGATTTCATAAAAACAACTATGTGTCTGTCTATGGAATAAGTTATTGGTGCTTATGATAGCCCAAAGGTTATCGTTTCAGAGCATCATTTTTCAATGCAACCCTCATAGCAAGACCATGTTATAAGAAAGTGACCTTTACAGCAATGATCATACACATCTGCATTCTCTAATGTCCGTTTTAAGTGAGCTCTCAGGCAAACAGCACCATGTTAAAGTACTATCACTGATTTCCCTTCCAAAACTTCCATGAGGATGTGGAGAGCTGAATTTTTTAAAAAACTAACTCACATTCCTCAAATAGATGTTATACGTTGGAAACGGCAGTACCCCTCAAATTTGTATATACCTCAGAAGTGTTAGCTGGCTACCTTTATAGAATTGCTACTGTATCCCATCTTGCTGCCTCTAATGAAGACCGTTACAGAAATATGTTTAATATACATTAAACTCTCTGCCCTCTCACCCCCATGCCCTCTCTCCAGCCACAGTGACCCTTCAGCTTTACCTCCAGGCACTGGCACCTGCTCCTCCCCCAAAAAATTAAAGGGCAAGGCTGCTCCCTCCACTCCTTCAGTCTCTGCATCAGAGAAGCCTCCATGACTTCTCTGAACCGCCCGCCCCCCTCATTCTGCACCTGCCTTTTTATATCTCTCCTCCTATTAGAATGGAAGCTGCATGGGCCAGGGCCCTGTCCATTGTGCTGGCGGCTCTCCCCTGGCATCTAGGACAGTGCCTGGAACACAGGTGCTGACTGACAGCCTGCTGAGTGGTGGAGTTGGTATTGGCACTGGAATGCAATGGGAAGAGTGCTGGGCTGAAATTCAGAACACCTGGGACCTGACTGCAGCTCCTGACCTTGTTACCTACCACCTGTCTGATCTTAGGCAAGACCTCGACCTAGAACATAGGCCTCATCCTCCTTCCCTGAAGGATGGAGGCTTGGGCCACTTCCAGGTCTGAAACCCAACTGGCTCATTAAGTGCAGGAGAGTTTGGGTAGCAGGTGCTGCCCAGCTATTCTCATCCTTCCTGATGTTCAGGCCTCGGGGGTGTTGCGGGACTTGAACCGGAGCTCTTTTGTTCTGTTACAGCAGTTTTTTGTCAGTGAGAAGGTTCGTGAACCCTGAAGGGGTTACTGATATAGGTAAGGACATCTCTGGGGCCTGACAGATGGCGTGGTGCCACTTTTCCTGGAAAATATTACAGTTGTGATTTTGCCTAAAACTGAGGTTGGAGTTCCAGTCCTACTTGTGATTCTAAACATTTTTAACTTCCTTTAAATATTTGGGATGGAGAAAAAGAAATTTTGGAATATTTCAACAGATGGCGCTGCTGGTAGCTATTATCTGACTGTAAAAATTAAATTTAATCCTTACTAATTTCAGTAATTTCATTTAAAAAAATTATATTGCCTCCAGGGATAACACATTAATTTGTTTAATCCTTTATCTTACCAGCAGCTCAGAGTGGATGGTTTTAGCCCTTGTATACAGCACTGCCTGCCCTGCAACCTGGGCAGCTCAGTTTCAGAAGTTGCCGCATTAATGTATCGTGCACTGTGGCTCAGTGCTGTCATAGAAAATATGCCAAAATGCTTTCCTCAAAGGAAAAGACCATTTGCATATAAGTACAGTCCATTATGGCTTATGACATAAATACAAGCCAACTCGGGGTGGGGGGGGGTCTATTTATCTAGATCCTTTAAATAGATGCAAATATTTTCTTAAATGGTTACACAAAAACAAATACTGTGACTAATCAGTGGACTCAGAGGAAGATGTGTGCTTTCTAGAGTCTAAGGAGAAAATGTTTTGCAGAGAGTGATGGCCAAAGTGTCAGAGATCCCGGTGACACTCATCACCTTCCCCCTCCCACTCTCCCCCCAACCATTTCCAGCTGTTCTTCCAGCAAGATCGTTTTAATTATGCAGCCATGCACTTGCTTCTGGGTGTGGTTTCCCTGATTGCATACTTAAGGGCAGATTACAAATATTTGGCAGGATTCCTCCCTCTGTGGGAACCAGACAAGTCATAACACCAACTGAACGCTCTACACTGTTGTGCGGGAAAGAGGCCGAGTTTCAGAGCGCAGAGTAGGAGAAACTCGCTTCAGTTCTGCTCCTCTCTCACAGCCATGTGCCCCCAGCCAGGAAAGGGTCTGTAATGAGGGCTACAGACCTCTCTTCTCCTGCCATCTGTGTACCAGACCCATGGCCAAAAAGAACCAGCCAGAAAGCTCAATGTGGAGCGACTTCTTGTTTCAGATAATGACTCCACAGCCTATGCTTTATGGCATGAGCACTCAGAATGGTAAAGAGAAATTAAGATTCGGGTATGGCCCTCTGTGCCAAAAGACTTCACCAGGAGATTTTCAAGAATTCACTGCTTAAGAAGACCGTTGCAATCGTTAGCTCTTAAAAACATTAATTAGTGAAGCCAAGAAATGGTGATTGAAACAGCCATACTTTTCCCCAACTTGATTGGGAAGATCTCCATCCCATGCCCCTCCATTTCTTCTCATCCTTCCTCTTCACTCCATCCTTCCTGGTGAATGTTATTCCCACATACTCAGCAGCCCACCTCCCTGTGCTCTGTGCAGGACTCTGCAGCCAGGGTGGAACTGCAGGTGGAGGAGGATGGACACCCAGTGCCTGTCTCCCAATTTGGGAGTCCATGGGCATAAATCTGCAAATACTGGCATAGTAATCTGTCAGCATGAAGGAAGATGAGAAATATTTTTAATTTCATTTTCAGATTAAACAGTTTTTTTAAAAAAAACTTCCTTACTAAAGTCACTTAGCAAACAAAGAGCTATACTATTTGTATCACTGAAAACAGAAGACTGATAACAATGCCAGGTACTCCTCTATTACTTTTTTTTTTTTTTTTTTTTTTTGAGACGGAGTCTTGCTCTGTCACACAGGCTGGAGTGCAGTGGCATGATCTTGGCTCTCTGCAACCTCTGTCTCTCAGGTTCAAGCAATTCTCGTGCCTCAGCTTCCTGTGTAGCTGGGATTACAGGTGTGTACCACCATGCCGGGCTAATTTTTGTATTTTGAGTAGAGATGGGTGTCTCACCAGGTTGACCAGGCTGGTCTCGAACTCCTTATCTCAAGTGATCTGCCCACCTTGGCCTCCCAAAGTGCTAGGATTACAGGCATGAGCCACCATGTCCAGCCTCCTCTATTACTTTTTAATCCAAGTGTCTCAAGGTGTTTTACAAACTTTAATTAAGTCTACCATTTTTTTTTAGGTGGGTAAGTAATTTTTAAAAACAGGGAGGGAGGAAACAGTTTTGTGTCATAAGTATTGAAGGAGAAAAGCAACACTTAAGCCTGAGGTCATTGTGGCTTCAGTGACAGGTGACATTAACACAGGCACAGGCTTATAATTCTAAATGACAACAGGAAGAGGTTGAACAATTTGTATATTTACTTGGTGCCAGGTGCTGGACTCGGTTTAACCCCCAGCTTTAATGAGGTATAATTTATTTAGAGAAAGCTCACCCACTTAGAGTGTACAATTTGATAAATTTTGGCCATATACAATGTGTAACCATCACCACAGCCAAGACAGGCCATCTCCAGCACCCACAGAAAGCTCGCTCCTGCCACTTTGTAGTCAGTCCCGCCCCCAGCTCCGTCCCTTTCCTGGTCACTGTTTTTAGAATGTTGGGTAAATGGAGTCCTTCAGTATGAGTCTCTTGTGCTTGCCTTCCTTCACCTGGCACAGTGTCACTGAGATTTACCTGTGTTCCCTGGTCTGTTCGTTCCTTTTCATTGCTCAGTAGTCTCCGTTCTTATGAATGCAGTGCCACACAGCTGTTCACCTGAAGCTCATTTGGGTTGCTTCCTCTGGGGATATGAACATTCGCATTCACAGTTTGTGTGGACATATGTTTTTATTGCTCTGGACAAATACTTTTGAGTGAACCCACAGTTCATCCTGGAAGTATGTCTGTGGCCAGGTTCAGGTTGCTTTCCACAGCTGCTCTGCCCTTTTGCATTCCCACCGGCAGCATGGGAGACTTCCAGCCATCCCCCATCCTGGAGTTTACATAGGATTTCAGCTGATGCTGACATAGCACCGTGAAGTCACTACTGCTGTTACTCCCACTTCACCGAGGAAGAAACTGAGTCCTGAAGAGAGTGACTGGTGTAAAGTACATAGCTGATAGAGGGCAGATCCAGGCCTGCTGATGCCAAACCCACCGTGTTTCTGTTACAGCGCAAAATGTGTTATGCTGCAACTTATTGAAACGCTTCTGTTGATAACTGAGGGGACTTCAGCACAAGTGCAGTGTGCTTATCTGCATGTCAGAAGCCAAGAGCCTTTTAAACTAAGACCTTTCAAACTAGAGCCATCCCTGGAGTAAGACGTATGCTGTGGGAGCCAGTCCCAAAGAGACAGGACATCAGCATCCACACAGTGAGGCTGCCACATGCTCACTCATGTGTATGTGGTTTACCCTCTCTCCATGGCCCAGCCAGGGGTCTTGTATTAGGGGCTTCTAGGAGCAACTAGGTCAACTAGCTTTCTTTAATTGAATTAAAATGTCAACAGAGTTCACCCAAAAATCCAGATTTCCCTTTCTAAAATATGAAAGACCTAGGGGTGCATTCCTCACTGACTGGCATGCCCACCTGCCTGGCCCAGTGGTCACACAGAGACCCTGGTCCTCCCCATGCAATGGCACCAGTGTGGCCAAAGGGCACAAGCCTCGATCTCTTTCATATGAGCTGACCAGAAACACCAGCAGTGGGGCTGAGATTGGTAGCAGTGGAGGCCTGAGGAGGTGGAGTTGGCAGGAAGCTTGTTTGGGCACAGACGCTGCTAGCTCTTCCTATCTGAAGGTGTTACGAAGTATACGTATCTTTTGGAACATAGATTCCCTTTACTCTTTTCTTTGTATTCATCTTAG
The DNA here is from genome assembly GCF_048565385.1 of Saimiri boliviensis. Lineage (NCBI taxonomy): Eukaryota > Metazoa > Chordata > Mammalia > Primates > Cebidae > Saimiri > Saimiri boliviensis. The sequence goes on along the minus strand of NC_133452.1, from coordinate 140,121,845 downwards.
AATAAATTATAGAATAAAATAAATGAATCTCATCAAATTGCTCATATTGCATCTACTTGGGAAGGTAAAACAGATATTTAACAAACATCAAAGTTTTGGGAGGAAAAAGCATTGCATAAACCTAGACATACACAATACTGAAGGCTAGGAGACTTGTAAGTGAAGGGGCCATACCATGGAGCCAGGTCCTCTAAATCTAATTCTCATCATCTTTCCATATTAAAAGGAAAAATAGAAAAAGACAAAAAAGAAGCCAGGCACAGTGGTTCACAGCTGTAATACACTTTGGGAGGTCAAGGCAAATGGATCACTTGAACACAGGACTTTGAGACCAGCCTGGGCAACATAGCAAGACCCTGCGGCTATAACAAATACAAAAATTAGTCAGGCACCATGGTGTATTCCTGTAGCCCCGTCTACTCAGGAGGTGGAGGTGGGAGGATCACCAGAGCCCAGGGACGTCAAAACTGCAGTGAGCAGTGATCATGCCACCACACTCCAGCCTTAGTGTGTTTCCGCACTAACACACTGAGTGGTGTTTTGAAAGTCAGATTCACAGCATTCTCTTTAGCTACCTTCCAGCACTTTATGGTAGGCGTTGCTGGTGAGACCCCATGGCTCCTCGGCCTGGGGCTGCCTGGGAGCTGGTGGATGCCGCTGTCTGCTGGAGGCTTTCTCTGGCAATCACAGACTGTTCTGGCTGTGCACCTGGGTCTGCCGCCCTGCCCTCCTCACCTGGAGCCACACTGTTTTCCATCTTGTCCTGAATGGCGTAGCTTTCATAATTTCTTACAACCTCAGATTCTGACCAGTGTAGCACCACTTCCTTCTTGAGCCATTTTGGGACCGTAGATGCTAGAGCACAGAAGATTGACAAAATAAGTGACATATCCAACCATTTAACAGAATCTGCAATAAGATGTCACACATGGCAGTCAAGCAGAAGCTTTTGTCACAGCCCAACAAGAACCAGCGTGTCTTGGTGGCAGGACACCGCGAAGAGGCAGATGTATAGACACAGTCCTCTTCTGCATTGGCACATGTCCTGTGCCCCTCACCTCTCTGGGGGTGGGGGGAGATGTGCGTACGTATACCCATGTGTGTATGTATGTCGGTGTGTGTATTTGTAGGTGTATGTATGTGTATGAGTGTGTTGTGCACATGTATGTGTATGTGTTAGAGAGCATGTATATGTATATATGATATATATGAGAGGATATTTGTGAGTTACTTCTTTCTTTTTATCCTCCCTGCCAAGGAGGCAATAGTAAATGTGAACTGTGAGAGAGAACAAACTAGTTGTTATATTCCGTCTCACCCACTGATGTGACTTGTCTTTAGGAAACATCATCCAAGGTAACCTGTCATGGAAAGCTGCCTTTCAGGTCGCTTGTATCTGTTTCAGAAATGGCAAGGGCTCTGAGCATCCGCAAGGCACCAGGCCCTGTTATAAGAAGACTCCTTTGCAGTCCTGTTTCTGCAGTTCATTCATAGGGCACATGCTAGCCAAATGCACTTGTCAGGCAAACCATTATGTGGCTCTGGCGGCTCAAGTGATGCACCTGGAACATACGCCATTCCTGACACTTCTCCTTTATAAGCCCCTTTAACTCGAGGATCTCAAAGGGCCTTAGCAGTATGACCTTGTGTGTCCTGCGGGCCGCAAAGGAGGGAGGCCAGAAGGTCCATGCCGCCTTCAGTGTGAGAAGTCAGGCCACAGTGCAGAATCAGAGTTTAACACCTGGCCTGCACCCTCATTGGTGTGGTACCTTGGAAGAGGTATGAGAGGAGAACTAGCAATACTGGCAGATGCTGATAGTTGGGGTCAGGATCCCAAAACATTTAAATCCTGATAGGATCAGGCCCCTGTTTATTTACTGTCACTCAGCTTCCTGCCTGTCCTGTTCATTAACCTGATGACTTAGAGTCACGTCTGGATGGTCTGGAAGGTGCTATGAGGAAGATGAAGGGCACACATCAAGAATTCATGGTAGCACAGAGAAATGCTTCATAAGTGAAGTTCACCTCCGAGGCCTGGTGACAACTGTCTTTGAATATCTGGATGCTGTTTCTCTTAGGCAGTGGAATTTCCTCTTTGTGACCAACTGAAAATATAATCTACAAAATGAGCATAATTTCAATGTACAAGACCTAGCCTAATATGTGAAATTATAGACTAGTTGAAATTCATGATCAATTTTGCAGGTATTTGTTCCGTGTGGCTATGGCTGATTCATACTATGACACCCAAGAACAATATATTCCATTGTCAATCTTTTATTTTGTTTTCTTTCCTTTTTTTTCCCCCTTGTCTCCAGGAGACCAATTAATTGTTCAAAGGTAATATATAGAGGAGATCTCAAGAGCATTTACTTTGGCACAGTCTCTGCCCCTTTGTGGTCTGGCTAACAATAAAGCTAAAATTTGTTTTGTAATGACGGTTCCAGTTGGACTGGAATTCCTTTGAAGTTCCTGAAGTTTGCTGTTGTGAGAGCTCAAGATATTATTTGGCTGCAATAAAACACTCTCTGTGTATTAATAAAATGTGATATACACTCAACTGTAGCAACTTGCAGTGACCAGACTTCCCATTCGAAGTGCCCTACGTGAGTGGAGTGCATCCACAGAGAGATGAGCTTCTCCCTACATCCATTTAGTGTTCAGTCATCATGGACCACTCATGGATCTGAACCTCCTTACAAGGGCGATACCGACAAGTATGAAGAGCAGAGAGCAATCAGCACAGAGCAACATTAGTTGGGGCACCCTTGCCTGGCCTGGTAATTAAGATAGAACACCATGCCAGTTGTTGTTGAGCTCCTCAGCTCTTGCATCAGCTGACCTAAATTATTTAAGGATGTTGTCACCTCTAAATAAATATAGTCATTGTCCTGGTCTCTATTTATATTTTAAAACTCTTTCCCAACTCACCCCCATGGCCTGAAACAATTCATATACTTCAGTAAAAGAGGGCGTCACCAGCCTATTTACACAGGTTTGGATCCAGTGCCAACGTTAGCCATCACACAAGTTACTGCTCCTCTGAGATGTAACTGTCTCCAGTGCCGAAGTATTCAATAACCGCCATCTGTCTGCTCTCAATACAGGATTCACAAGCACAATGGTGTCTTCCATTGTTTACATAATAAAATGTGTGTGTGTGAGAGAGAGAGAGAGGACTCTGTATGCATGCATGTGTTTGGATATACATAAATTTGAGAAGCAGTTTTTGTCTAGGGTTGTTTCAGTAAGTGGCACTCATTTAGTCAGTTTGCTTTGCTGTCAGAATCATATTCCAGGTATCAGAATGTGGTATGGCAGGTGCTTATTTAAAACAATATCCTTATAATATCTAGCAGTACAGCTGACTGGTTTGTGTTCCATTACTTATGTAAATGGAAATATGTAAAGCTTTTTAAAAATAAGTTTAAATGATCAAAAGAGATGCCTGGAAATATATTTTGGCACAGGAAATTACAGGAATTTATAAATGCGTCACGTGGGAAGATAATTACAAAATTGATTTTAATCTTTTATCTCTGACTGAATCTTAAAATGTTCTGCCTGGCATCCTGTCTAGTTTTTGCTACTGTCCCTGCTTTATGTATTACCTTTCCGTGTTGATCTGAGTTGCATTTAGTTGAGGAGAAAAAAAAATTAAAAGTCCATTGAACTCACATCTGGTTCCAGCCCAACTTGTAAGGAGCAAGGAAGTTGTCACTCAGCCCCGACAACAAGAAGAAAGCCAAGCAAACTGAAAATCAACAGCTCTTCCTGGCTCCTTTAGTGAATCAGGGTCACTAGGGAACCACAGCCCCCAAAATCAGAGAGAGAGATACAGAGAATCAGAGCTTGCCAGGAGCAACAGCTGCCACTGGAGCCAGCATTGGGTGGGGACATTCGGAGGGTAATTGACTAATTGCGACTTATGCAGTGTGAACTAGCTTGAGAGATCAGAACTCTTGGTGACCAGGCTTAGGAAGGACCCCACAACTTGCATGAGTTTTACCTCCTAATAGATTCTCAAGACAAATATCAGGAAAAAATCCCCTGCACTTCTGGCAGGAGGAGGAGAAAGTAACCATTTTGAAATATGCCCAGAGGATTCTGTTCTCCCTAAGGAAGGTCTTCCCTCAAGGAAAACTATTTACCAGAGCCTGATTGATGCTAGGAAATGGCAATAGCCAACTCCCTCTAGTCTTCTCGTTCCACTTAAGGCAGAGTGGAGGAAAGCTGAAAAGTGCTTGTGAAGGTCACAGCCTAGCGATATAGACTCATTAACAAAATAAGAACGAATCATAGGCTTAGAGAATACTTCCCTTGCCACACACCCTACCACTGCATCAGCAAGGACCCTGTGTAATAACGGAGTACAGCTGAAAGAACTGCAAGGCTCAGACTCTGTTTAAGAAGGAGTCTCTAGGAAAATACAAAGAGCAAAGGAAACAAAAGCGAAGACACTGGAGGAAATTTTACCCAGTGACACAGCCACAGTAAACGCAGCCTGACTCCTAGCCAGATAAACATAAATCTCACTCTGAAGACTTACTTACCTCAGGTTTTTTACCCTGATACATTATTCCAGCCTTCAACTACAAGGCATGCAGAAAGACAAAAAGCACAGTTTGAAGAGACAAAGAAAGCATCAGAACCAGATTCAAATATAGAGATTTTCGAATAAGCTGACTGGGAATTTAAAATTGCAATGATTATATACTAAGCACTCTAATGGAAACAAATGGGCAGAATGGATGGGTAATATAAGCAGAGAGATGGAAACACTAACAAGAATCACAAGGAAATGCTAGGATTTTTTTTTTTTTAATTGTAACAAAAATGAAGACTGCTTTGGGTGAGCACATCAGTAGACTAGACAAGCCAAGGACAAAATCAGTGAGCTTGAAAGATACATCAGTAGAAACTTCCAAAAATAAAAATAAAAACAATAGAAAATAAGGAACACAATATTCCAAGAACTGTCAATTACAAAACATGTAAGATGTACATACTGGGAATATCAAAATGAAAATAAAGAGAGAAAGGAATAGAAAAAATATTTAAAGGAAAAATGACTGAGAGTTTTCCAGCTGTCTATTGTCTACAAGAAACCCACTTTAAATGAAAGGCACCACTAGATTAAAAGTAAAATGATGGAGAACATTCCATGGACAGATGCTAACACTAATCAAAAGAATGCTGGAGTAGCATATTAATTTCAGACAGGGCAAACTTCAGAACAGAAAAGTATTAGGGATAAAGAGAGGCATTACATAATGATAAAGGGACAAATTCTTCAAGAAGATATTAACAATGCCTAACGTATATGCACCTAACAACACAGTCTCAAAATACATGCGGAAAAACTGATGGAATACAAGGAGAAATAGACAAATCCCTTATTATAGTTGCAGACTTTCACAAACCTCTATCAGTAATGGATAGATCCACCAGGCAGAAAATAACAGAAGATGGCTGGACTCTGTGGCTCATGCCTGTAATCCCAGCACTTTGAGAGGCCAAGGCAGGCAGATCTCGAGGTCAAAACATCAAGACCACCGTGGCCAACATGGTGAAACCCCATCTGTACTAAAAATACAAAAATTAACTGGGCGTGGTAGCAGGCGCCTGTAGTCCAAGCTACTCAGGAGGCTGAGGCACAAGAATCACTTGAACCCTGGAGGCAGGCAGAGGATGCAGTGAGCTGTGATCATGCCACTACACTCCAGCCTGGGTGACAGAGCGAGATTCTGTCTCAAAAAATAAAAGAAAATAAAACAAGAATATTAGCAGCCGGGTGCGGTGGCTCAAGCCTGTAATCCCAGCACTTTGGGAGGCCGAGGCAGGTGGATCACGAGGTCGAGAGATCAAGACCATCCTGGTCAACGTGGTGAAACCCCGTCTCTACTAAAAGTGCAAAAAATTAGCTGGGCATGGTGGCGCGTGCCTGTAATCCCAGCTACTCAGGAGGCTCAGGCAGGAGAATTGCCTGAACCCAGGAGGCGGAGGTTGCGGTGAGCCGAGATCGCGCCATTGCACTCCAGCCTGGGTAACAAGAGCGAAACTCCGTCTCAAAAAAAAAAAAAAAAAAAAAAAAAAAGAATATTAGCAAATTAAATTTAACTGTGTATAAAAAGAATTACATACAATGACCATGTAGGATCTATTCCAGGTATGAAAGGCTGGTTCCTCATTAGATAGTCAAGTAATATCCATCATATCAACAAGCAAAAAAGCAAAATCACAGGAGCATATCAATAGATACAGAAAAAAAATTGACAAAATCAAACACCTATTTATGATTACAAAATTTTAAAAACCAACAGCAAATTAGGAGTAGAGGGAACCTTCCTTAACTTGATAAAGAACATCTGTATAAAAACCTGCAGCTAACATTGTACCTAATGGTGAGAAACTAGATGCTTTCCCCCAACATCAGGAACAAGGCAAGGATGTGCCCTCTTTGACCACTACGATTCAACATTGTACTGGAAGTCTTTGCTAATACAAAATATGAGAAAAGGAATAAAAGGCATGCAGATTGGGAAGGAAGACGTTAACACTCTCTTGATGGTCTATGTAGAAAATCCCAAAGAGAAGGCAGAGATTTCAGTAAGCTGAGATCACACCACTTGCTCCAGCCTGGGTGACAGAGCGACACTCCATCTCAAAAAAATAAAAACCTGGAACTAATTTATATCACGTTTGCAAGATACAAGTTTAATATACGAAAGTCAGTTGTTTTTCTAGATTCTAACAATGAACAAGCGCAATTTGAAATTAAAAGCATCAATTACATTAACAACCCCCCTCAAAAAAGAAATAATTGTAAGTCTAAAAAATTATGTGTAAGATCTATATGAAGGGCCAGCCACATTGGCTCACACCTGCAATTCCAGCACTTTGGGAAGCCAACGCAGGCAGATTGCTTGAGCCCAGGAGTTCAAGACCAGCCTGGACAACAACAGAGTGTCAAAATACATGCGGCAATTTGAAAAATACATGCGGCTCTATTTTTAAAAAGAAGAAAAAAGTTAGCTGGATATGATGGCACACACTCATATCCCAGCTATCTGGGAGGCTGAGGTGGGATTACAACTTGAGCCCAGGAGGTTGAGGCTGAAACGAGCTGCATGAATGCACCGCTGCACCCTGTCCTGGGCAACAGAGCGAGAGTCCATCTCCACAAAATAAAAGAGAGAGACAGAGTCAATGAGAGGAACTTCAGAAAAATTAAAAACTTCTGCGCCATGAAAGACACTGTTAAGACAGTGAAAAGACAACTCAAGATGGAGAAAAATCTTTGCAAAACATATATTTGATAAAGGACTGGTTATCTGGAATGTACAAAGAACTCTTAAAACTCAACCACAGGAAAATAACCTGATTTTAAAATAAGCTAATAGACACCTCACCAGAGAAGATATACAGATGGCAAGTAAGTATATGAAAATATGTTCAGTATCAGATGTCACTAGGGAATTTGAAACAACGAGTTACCACTGCAAACCTATTAGAATGGCAGAAAAATTAGAATACTAACACTAAATGCTGACTAGGATGAGGAGCAACAGGAACTCTCATTCATTCCTGGTGGGAATGCAAAAGTTATAATAGACACTTTGCAAGAATGGTTGCAATTTCATGAAAAGCAACATGGTTTCACTACACAATCAGTAATCTTGCTGCTATGTATCTATCCAATTAAGTTGAAAATGTGTCCTTGGAAAATCCGGCACATGGATGATTATAGCAGCATTATTCCTAATCAACCTAAACTGGAAGCAAGCACAGATCCTTCTAATGGATCCACTGTTGTACATTCACACAATGGAACATTATTCAGTGATAAAAGGAAATGAGCCACCAAGCCATGAAAAGCCGTGGAGGAACCTTACGTACATATTGCCAAATGAAAGAGTCCAATCTGAAAAAGCTGAATACTGTATGATTCCAACTATATTACATTCTGGGAAAGGCGAAACTATGAAGAAAGTTAAAAGAGCAGTGTTTGCTCAGGGTCCAGGAGAGGGATAGAGAAGGAGCACAGGGGGCTTCTGTGGCAGCAAAACTATTCTATATGATACAGGAATGGTGGGTACATGACATTATACCTTTGTCAGAAATCTGTAGACTCATGCCATAGAGTGAACCCTAATGTAAAACTTATGGGCTTTAGGTAATAATAATCAATATCAGTTCATCAGTTGTAACAAGTATAACACTCTAAGGTACGTTGTTAATAGGGGAAATTGTGCAGGAATGGGGTGGAGGAAAGCTCCCATGAGAATTCTCTGTACTTTCTGTGTAATTTTTCTGTAAAGCTAAAATTTCTGTGAAAATCTTGTCTATTTTTTTAAAAAAGCCTTTTGGTAACCTGAGAAGTCAGTCACAGTTGAAAAAAACTGAGTCTCATCATGCCAAAAAAGTAGTGGGTTAGAGAGGAAGGGATGTGGTCCGCGATCACTTGGCCCTGCAGTTTGTGGAATTAAGTAGCCACGGCATTGTGCAAGCATCAGTCAGCTGAGGGTGAGCAGGCTGGATGGCATAAGATATTAGAAAGTAGAGCTGGCCTTGGTGATGGTCTGAAACCCGAGAGGCCTCTCTGAAATCCTAAACCTCTTCTCTTTTCACCAAAGTTCAAGCCACTGGTGGGCCTGCTCAATCTGCTGCCAGCTGCTGTCGGCTGATCAATGTCTGTTTCACGCTGTTTGAAAATATAGTATAGACTTAGGAATTGGGTAATATATTCCCAATCCCCACTGAAATACCCAGCTGGGAGTGGTGGGAGTGCATAGCTGTAAGATGTTTCTTTTGTCACACCCAGAAAGGACACCAGGGAACACCTTCACTCCAGCCCTGTGACATCTCCAGCTTCTAACTAGCATCTCAGGGCAGTTTCCTAAGGAAGGGTCAGAAGAATGCAGCATCAGACAGAGCACAGTCACCCCAGAATTGTGCATCATGACTGTTCCATTGCCTGGTGAGGTGCTTAGATTCTCTGGCAGCCCTAATTGAATAGGAGGGTTTTCACTTTCTCGAAAGATACCCAGTCTGGTGGGTTTTTCTCCCTATATTCTCATGGGAAACCTCTGCAGTCTGCTATTTCTTGAAATCCTCTTAAACAGTCTTAGACTTATCTCCCAGCATCATTTTGCTTATTAAGAAAACTAGGCATTGTGAAATGCCCCATTCTACACTAATCTGAAAGACATAAATAGTGACAGAGAATGTTAGACATGGAGCTAGAAATTTCAGAGACTTTTGTTTCGAAGAATCATCACTGTTCTGCAGGAACTACACAGAACACTTGGTCTCTGTCTTCACATGCATGCGCTCACACAGAAAGGCCCTAGTTAGTGGCTCATGGACAGCCTTCTATCACAGCTCCCCACCTTTGTCTTCTCTATGACCTTCCCTTCTCTTCCACTCCAGGTTTATCCTGACTCTCATTCATGCATCATGGCTTGGTGGCTGGACTGCCTTTATCATTCAGGAAAATGTGGCCCAGCAATGGCCTTAAGTTTGCCAGGACCTCTCAAATACCCCACAGTCGTCGTCTCTGAAGCCAGACCCAAATGTAGTTGTCTTGGTAATTACTGGGCAATGTCGAATCCAGGAAAAAACACTCTTTTATAGAAATACAATGAAATAGTGTGGGGCAGTGTTGAATCTGCAATTTTGCCATTTTAAAATTTATGGAGTTGGTACAAAACTAACAGCAGTTTTTGCCATTAAAAGTAATGGCAAAAAGTAATTAAAAGTAGGCTGGGCACAGTGGCTCACACCTGTAATCCCAGCACGGTCAGGAGTTTGAGACCATCCTGGCCAACATGGTGAAACCCGTCTACTAAAAATACAAAAATTAGCTGGGTGTGGTGGCGTGCAGCTGTATTCCCAGCTACTGGGGAGGCTGAGGCAGGAGAATCACTTGAACCTGAGAGGTGGAGGTTGCAGTGAGCCAAGCACCACTGTACTCCAGCCTGGTGACAGAGTGAGACTCCATTTAAAAAAAAAAAAAAAAGTCATTAAAAGTAATGAAAAAAACCGAGATTACTTTGCACCAACTTAATATCTTATACTTAGGAATGGACAAAATGCTTTCCTCTCAAATTCTCAGAATGATGTTATTGATTCAATGTTTCTACATATTTACTTGGTGGTTTACATTTATATACAGTGTGACTGTAAGCCCAGAAAATAATAACGCTCTTTAGTAGAGTAGCCTTTTGTGGTGGGGTGCGTGGGGGTGGGCGTTGTTTTTGGTGTGATCCCAAAAGCAAGGCATTCACCTTCTGATGACTGTGGGGCTTCCCAGAAAGCACCTCAGCGGGGGAACAGTCTTCAGTCACGAAGTGAGAAGCAGCCTCCGGAACACATGCACCAACATGAATGTGTCTGTAAACTCCTAATTGAGAGTGATAAGCCTGCCACTAGACTCTGATGAGCTGGCATCTTTGTAGGTCACAGGTTGCTGAGAAAGGTAAGCTCAGTGCTGCTGATTGACACTTGGAGCAGTTAGATTGTTCTGGGGCCTTCGTGGGTTACTGTGGTTTGCAGGGGAGCTGCCATCAGGTCGTTGCCTGAGTCTGTAGGCTCAAGCCTTCTGAAGGCCCCCACAGTCACTGCAAGGGGAGCAACATGGAAATGAGCTTAATTGTCTAGAGTTTCGAAAAGCCCTGAAGCTATGAGGTGACAGCAAAACTCTGAGCAAAAGTCTGCTCGGGCGAGCAGGGAACTATGAACAACTTGTAAGAGGTGTGGTTCATTGAATCCAGCCTCAGAGCAAGAGTTTTCATGTTTTCAGAATGAAGATGCATTTTTTAAAAAAATGTACTAGGTACTTACCCCAGGCCATGGTTTGACCTGCAGATGACTTCAACTTTTGGAACTGTGGAATGCAGAATGAAAACTAAAAGTATAGCTGAAGACAAAAGGCTGGAAGAGATGGTTATCTTTCTCTCTAGCAATACTGAACTATTACCTTTGGAAGAATATGTTTAGAGCATGGAAGTCTAGTAACTTGCCCTCATTTTAAATGTCCTCTTTAATTCAGAGCCACTTAGAAATTATTCTAGCTTTTCATATTAGCGTTTTCATCTCTGTCTTATCCCAGTGTAGATAAGCCAATTTCTTTTACATATCTGAGCTGCTCATTAAGAAAAACTCAGCATCAGTTACCGTTCATAATTCCTCAGAAATACAGAATTCCACTTCACAGCATGTGTTACTTTAAGTAGGAAAGGTTTGTCTAATTACCAGGAAGTTTCCCAAAGCATGTTCTCCTCACTTTAGTTTAGGTGGAAAAAAATAAACCCAGCAACACTTGATTTTGAAATAGCTCTTTCAAATCAGTGCAAGAAAAATGTTACTTCTGAAAGTCATATGCAACACCTATAACTGGTGCATCCCTTCTTCTCCCTGGTCCTCATTACAGTCATGTCACACCCACTCACCAGCTTATCCCGGAAGGTTGCTGGGCAGCAGTTCCTGCGTGGCTGGCACCACAGGAAGGAGTTGAGGAGTTGGGGCAGGGTCATGCATGTGCACAGCTCTCTAATTTGAGGCTTCCAGGAGACTTGATGGGTTTCAGAACATTGTTCAAGATCTCCCCTCCTTTGTGACAGTGAGATGTTCCTGTGGAGCTCCTCCTGACCACCTCCATTTTCAAGGAAGCCTTGTGACCTCTCCAGTCACCCAGCCATCATGGGCATCATGGGACAGGCGATGACCGCTTTTTTTTTTTTTTTTTTTTTTTTTTGAGATGCAGTCTTGCTTTGTCACCCAGACTGGAGTGCAGCGACATGATCTCGGCTCACTACCACTTCCACCTCCCAGGTTCAAGAAATTGTCCTGCCTCAGCCTCCCTAGTAGCTGGAATTGCAGGCTTGTGCAATCGCACCTGGCTAATTCTGGCACTTTTAGTAGAGATAGGGTTTCACCATACTGGCCAGGCTGGTCTTGAACTCCTGACCTCAAGTGATCCGCCTGCCTCAGCCTCCCATAGTGCTGGAGTTACAGATGTAAGCCACTGTTCCTGGCTGATGCCAACGCCCTGCTTCTACAGAGAGGCGACTGAGCTGCTGTGAAGTGCTGCAGCATGCAACAATCTCATTTTCAACACCCTCATATTTATGGCGAAATATGCAACATGTGTCTCTATTCAGGACAGAGGAAGATGTCATGCACAAAATGCGTTTTTTCTCTCTAAACAAACGTTACATACATTTATTAAAACCTAAAGATGGGAAGAACCTCAGCGATGACTGATTCTGAAGTGTATCCCAGAGAGAATGCGAGTCTTGGAATTGTAGACTCAGAATAATGGCACCCAAGAGAACCCCAGAGGCTTTTGCCTCAAGTACATTCTTGGGTGAGGAAGCTAAGCCCCAAAGAGGCCCCTGAAATTGCCAAAAAGCACCCCAGACTATGATAACCAAGCCTCACCCCAGCCTGCCCAACTACTTTTTTCCCATTATACTATGACTTTAATGTCTTTTATCTCTTTCTACCAAAGAGAAAAATTACAATACTGCTTTTTAATCAAGGTAGCAAGACATTTGACAAAGTATGATTAGACTTCGGTATTAGATTTTAATGTCGCAGAGAATTCTTCACTAGTGAAAACAATATTGACATAGGTTAGCTATATATTCCATTCAGGTCTGTGAGTCGTCACTTATTCCAGGTATGTCAAGTTCAGTGTAAAAGTCCCTTTGGCAACTCACTGGCTCTGTTCTCCTGAGCTAATACCTTGGTACTTGTTTGATTTGGCCAGAATTACATGATGTGTTGCTTTGTCTAGTTATACATCTTTACACGTATTTCAAGAAAGTTTATTTCTAAATTCATAGCATTTTACCCCTTAATGAAGAATGTTCTGTTTCAGTGTTTGGGCTCCTTTTTTTTTCCCAGTGTCTCTCTTTTCCTCTCTCTTTTTTGAGATAGAGTCTCACTGTTATCCAGGCTGGATTACAGTGGTACAATCTTGGCTTACTACAAACTCTGCCTCCAGGTTCAAGTGATTCTCCTGCTTCAGCCTTCCAGGTAGCTGGGATTACAGGCGCATGCCACCATACTTGGTTGATTTTTGTGTTTTTAGTAGAGATGGGGTTTCACCATTTTGGCCAGCCTGGTCTCAAACTCCTGACCCCAGGTGATCTGCCCCCCTCAGCTTCCCAAAGTGCTGGGATTAAGGGTGTAAGCCACTGCACCTGACCCTCAGTGTCTCTTAAAATATTTACATTTTCTACCTAATTTTTATTATTTACAATTTGTAATTCAAAGATCTTTTTATCTTATTGATAAGATATATTTCAAAGTCATTTCTACAAGAGGTTATAAATCTTGAACATTTATTTGTTTCCCAGTGTCCCATTTTAGCATTTTAACAGAAAGTGACAGTATCCTACTTATTTGGAAGCTCAGCCACAAAGTAACTCAATAAACTTTTTAAACAAAGGGAAAAAAAAAGCAAGCACTTCCAAGACCAGCCTTCTCTTTTGAAATATCTTTACATTGAAGTATATTTATTTATAAAACATAAATATATGTTTACATTTTATAGAACATCTAAGTTTTATTGAAATATTAACAAATCAATGGCCATGTACGATCACTCCCTTCACCCACCCTGAGACTTGTGCATAGCCAAACTCCCTGGATGTCAGCTGCATGTGATGTGTAGAGAGTGGTAATCTTACTATCTGAAAGGGTCCCAGTCTTCATTAGAAAGAAACTTAACCAGGACAGTAAATATGTTCAATTCCTCTTAAAATGTCCAAGTTACTGGTAAGTGGGACACATTTTTTTTTATTTTTTAAAAATTGGAATGTCCACCATAAAGCAAACATTTGAGAAAGAAGAAAAATAATAAAGATATATCACTTAAACAATGCAAAAGTGTCTCAGACCAAAAAAAAAAAAAAAAAATACGAAAGTACCCATTCCATGTTGCCATTAGACCAGCTAGTCTTCAGACAGGACTGTCACCATCAATTTTTCATTTTTAAAGGATTTTAATTCTTTCAGCATGTTCATATGGTTTTATAAAGCCCCAGATACCCAGCAAATCCCCTTGGTGTTGTAAGACAAGATTGCTGTTAAAAAATGTTTAGGCTTAGTCAGCTTCTTCTCACCGCTGACTTCACGAGGGGCTCTGGGAAATGGTGTTTATACTGAGCTTAAATTGATAGGGCAAGTTTAATGCAATCAGGTCAAAGGTACAACTGCTTAGCTGGTCTCATCAACCACTCAAGTTTCAGCATGGGTTTATAAAGAGAGGTCTGTAATGATAACATCTGGCTGCTTGAGCGTGACTGCATTTTGCCTACTATGATTGAATGGACTTTAATGGTGGCAGGAGAAAACCTGGGGCAATCTCATTCTTGAGTTATGGTTCTAGATAGATAAGGAGAAATGGTGGACTTTGATCAGTCTGAGGCCAGCTATCTTGCAGATTGCTGAGCAGACCTGCTTCTTCTACCCCTACCACCACCACTCTCAAAGACAACTGTCCTCACAGAGTCAATGGTAGGGACATGGGGTGAGCACAGCTGCTCTAGGCTCATGTATGTCTGCACGGTAGGCCTCCTCTTTGGCATTGCTCATCTCATTGAGCTCTGATTTCTTGCTCTGTGAGGATGGTAAGGGTTCTAGTGCTCAGCAGCAAACACAGTGCTCTTCCCCTGGAGGGTGTTCCATTAATAGGAAAGTTGATTCCATTCACTGCTGGACACAAGGTGAATAGAAGGCCAGTGGCCAGCTGAGTTCAAGCTGTCAAAGAGAGGAGATGAAGAAGTTAGTTCCCAGTCTCCACCATCATTCCCAAGGACACTGTGACCTTGAGGACCAAAAATGTAAATGTGTCATAAGTCAGCTGTAGACATTATAGGAGAAGCCTAGTAAAAAACACCTCCAGAGAGGGACCAATTCAAACTACAGCCCCAGATCCCAAGGGTCCTTTGCATTCTGAGTAAAGGGTCCTTTTCACACTGAGTTAAAACTCAGTCATTCCATTAGTGATCACACCACTGTCATGTGAAAAGCTGACTGTATAATTTCCTATTGCTTAAGGTCTTTTATAGTCTTTTTAACTTTACCTTTGGATCATTGAGTGTATAACCTTTTAAATTTGCAAGAACCTTTAATATAAACAAGCAGGTAGACAAACAAGCAGGGATTTACCTCCCTGGTGCAACTAGGCTGAGAGCGTAGAGGAACAGTCAGGGCACTTAGCCATATGTGCCATAAATAAAAAATATTCTTGGTCTTGGTGCATCATCAGGACCAATAGGAGAGAAACTCTAGCCCACCAGATCCAGACTGTAAAATAAAGATGGCACAGAAAAGGAGGGGATGCAGGTACTGTAGTGCAGGAGAGAGGGTGTTGGGCAGAGCAGGACACCCATCTCTAGGACCGCAGAGCTACCCAACCCTCAGGGACTCACAGGGCCTTTGCTGCTTCATCCGTGACAAGGGGCAAATGCCTGATCAATTCACTTCCCATAGACTCAGCCCAATCATGTGAAAGCCCTTCTGTAGACCAGAAACCCTATGTGAATGGAAGTATTATTGTCACTGCACCACTGATGACCCACTTGGATGAACTCTGTTAATGTGGCCAGACAGCAAGTTTAACTGCTCTAAGTTACTGAAATGAAAAATGAAATCTCTAGAAGGAAATAGTCTATCTATTATAGGATTTGACTTGACATACCAAATCCAAACCTAACAGATATATTAAGATTATATTTAGAAAGTAATCTTTATTTGGCCAGGCACAGTGGCTCATGCCTGTAATGCCAGCACTTTGAGAGGCTGAGGCAGGCAGATGACAAGATCAGGAGATCGAGACCATCCTGGCTAACATGGTGAAACCCTGTCTCTACTAAAACTTCAAAAAAATTAGCTGAGCGTGGTGGCATGTACCTGTAGTCCCCACTACTCAGGAGGCTGAGACAGGAGAATTGCCTGAATCCAAGAGGTGGAGGGTGCAGTGAGCCAATATCGCACTCCAGCCTGGGCAACAGAGTGAGACTCTGTCTCAAAAAAAAAAAAAAAAAGAAAGAAAGAAAGAAAAGAAAGTAGTCCTTTTTTGAGCTCAGGAGAGCTTTTTCACAGAGCAACTTCCTTGTAGCCTTAAGACATGACTATATGTACACAGATCCTGTTTTTCTAAGGCTATTGCTATTATGTATAGCAAGGCAGACGAGTGTCCTCCTTCATCCTGTTCTTGCCCATCAAGTCAGGAAAATGTGGCCACCAGAGAGCAGAAAGGAGGCTCTTGCTCTGGTCTTGGTAAAAGAAGGAAACCAAGACATTGAAAACAGCAGCAAAGCCTTCTGCCCTGCGCACCTCCCTGGCAGATCTTGTTCCCACCCAAATGAGTAGGAAAATGGGGGAAAGTAGTGTATAAAGTAAACCCCAAATAAGTATCCTGTTGCACTAACAAGCCAAAGGTCTGTCTCCATTCCCCTTTTAGGTTCATATTTCATTGTCACTTTTGATTCTTAGACTGGGCCATTACCTCCTCAAACATGGAATTCAAACAAATCCCTTTAAAGCAATCAAGGAGGGCAGATCATGAGGTCAAGAGATCGAGATCATAGTGAAATCCCTTCTCTATTAAAAATATAAAAATTAGCTGGGCATGGTGGCTTGAGCTTGTAGTCCTAGCTACTCAGGAGGCTGAGGCAGGAGAATCACTTGAACCCAGGAGGCGGAGATGGCAGTGAGTTAAGATCACACCACTGCACTCCAGCCTGGCAACAGAGCGAGACTCTGTCTAAAAAAAAAAAAAAAAAAAAAAGCATAAGCCACCTCTGAATACAGTGGTCACAGATAAACTGCCAGTTGCCGCTTTCACCAATCATACCCTGTCCAAGGGTGGTAGAGATGTGCAAAGCCAACTGAATATGCAGAAGTATGTATCTGTTCACACAGCACATGTGTCTTGTGTGAGTGATCCTGCTGAACATCACTGACATGAATATGTTCATTCCACAGTTAGGACGCTTTTAACTTCAGTTTCAA
Source organism: Saimiri boliviensis (assembly GCF_048565385.1). Classification (NCBI taxonomy): domain Eukaryota; kingdom Metazoa; phylum Chordata; class Mammalia; order Primates; family Cebidae; genus Saimiri; species Saimiri boliviensis. The sequence continues at coordinate 140,104,814 of NC_133452.1, read as the reverse complement.
AATGTTGCTACTGCCCTATACCTTGGGTGTCAATGAGATCTTAAAAAAAACATCTACCTACATTTGAAGCCTCTTTACTACTATATAATCACTAGGACTTTCCAAATTAAATAGTATGCTTAAATTATTAAATATTAGCATTTCTCCCTGTTAGGTCAGAACAGCGGGTGATCAGGGAATCATTTACATGAGTCTCAAACATGTCAATATGACAGTGGCACAGTAAATCACCTCTAGCCAGTCTGACTTAGGCTCAAAAGCACATTGCTTTCAGCTTCGTTGTGTGATTGTCCATGCTATACCCGTAAGGAGTGGTCAGACACCACGGATCGGGGACTCTAAGGAGAACAGGACCCTCATTCTTCTCAGGCCTCTATAAGGAGAAATAATTCTCTCCTCTGGGAAGAAGACTCACAGGATCCCATATGAGTGGACAAGGAAGTTGTAAGAATGCTCCTCCACCTCACTGTTGGTGACAGAGGACAGTGCGGTTCTGGGGGTGGGCAAGTGAGAGGGTCCAGACAGTAAAGGAGATGCTTGGATGATCCAGAAATCTGGGGCCAGCTCGTTGGCCCAGACTTTCATTAGTTTTGACTGAAGGCTGACACAAAATTCAAGTAGCAAAGAGCAGATTCTTGGCCTTACAAAGAATGATAAAGATTCTGAGAGTTGATTTTTGGAGTAAGAATGGGTAACGTTTAAGAAACACCCAAGTAAAATTTGACTAGATTACCTTTTTTTCTTTTTATAAGCAACTTTTAGCCTAATTATTGTAACAAAACTGTAACAGGGTATGCATGTAATTTATTTGTTGGAATGAATGTAAGCACTTAGCCAACAAATTCTTACTGGGTGCCTACCCTGTGCCAGGCACTGCTCTGAGTCCAGAGGATGCTAAGTCACTAAGTGATTCATTCCAGCAAATTACAACAAATAAATTACATGCTCCCATTCTAACAAGATGGCACAGACTACAAACGTGAATATCATGTAAGGTGGAGATCTGTCCTATGAAGAAAAATAAAACGGATGAAGATGATGAAGGAAGGCCTCTCTAATGAGACGTATCAGCAGAGCCATGAAGGAAATGAGGGAGCAGGCCACACAGATCTTTCCCAGACACCAGGAGACTCCTGTGCAAAGGTCCTATGGCAGGTGTATGCTTTGCCAGATGAAGGAACCGCAGTGGGGCCAGCTTGCCTGGCACAGAGAAGTGGTTAGGGTGGTAGCCACAAGCAGTCACATAGGTGCTACAGACCAGTGGTAGGGCTTGGGGTTCCAGGCTGTGAGGAGGAGAGCCTTGAGGCTGCCTTCACAGGAGGAACGCCACCGTGTACTTGCATTCACAAAAGCATCACTGGTACCTTGGGAAGAATTCCGTAGGGGCAAGAATAAAAGCAGGGAAAAAAGAGTTTGGTTTCCTGCTCTTCTAGAAGAGGCAATCTGGGATGCTTTGGTGAAGGAGGTCCCGCAGTTCAGACCAAGCTGGGCTTCTAAACGTGGCTGCTCTTTCTGAGCTAACAACCTGCACTATGCTTCTGTGTATCCCCGGCACTTCCCAGCATCCCTAACGAAGATTTCAGAGACTCCCCAAGTTGAATTTCTCTCCCTTTCCTTATCAGTGCATGTTCTAGAAAAGCCATAAGACACTAAGAAAAGATACTTAGTATCATATTTGAGCAGTAAGTTCTAAGAAATTCTCTTTTAGGTTTGACAACTCGCTAAAGGAGATCAGAGAAAGGAATGTCATATTTGAAACTAAAAGATCAAACCCTTTACGATATCCAGAAAGGAGGAAAGTAGGAAGCTTTTAGTAAAATAAATAAATGCAAACCTGTATCCTTATTCTGATAGTCTCACTGGGAGGATTCATACACTGTGGGCTTCTGAATCTGCACTCATTCTCTATTCAACAAACTTTCATTCATCCCCAAAGTAGCATTCCTCCCAGCCGACTGCCCTCAGCATCTTGGCAGGAGAGAACACAAAATGTTATGCAGCAGTAAGCCCCAAATTTGTGTTTCTGTCAAATAATCAGGAAAAATGTTGGAATGATTTTTTTCAGCTCATCTTTCTTTAAGAATTCAAGGCATTTTCCTTGGCAATCAGGACAGTATATACACATTAACTGATGTCATATATACAGTCCACTTGACTGCTTCTCCTTGGATGTTCCAGTGGTACAGATGGGCCTGCCCCTTCCCCCTCCCGCCGCCGCCCACCTCGGGTCCCTCCCCATCTCTCTGAGATTCTGTCCTCAGATCAGTTGTACTTCTTGTGTGGGAACTCCAATCCTTGGATGCCAAGGTACCGGTCACCCATGCCACAGGTTCCGGAATTCAAAGTGGAGTGCCCCGCACACAGGGTGCTGCTGTCGTTCCTCCAGCTGCTGCCAAGTCTGCACACTCTCCAGCTCTTCCCAGAGGCCCTCCTGCCATGTCACTGATTGCAATGTGCAGAGTCCTTACCTGTCTCTGGTGATGTGGGGTCACCATCATCATCCAGACATGGACTTGATTCTGATCCTGCCTGAGAGTTCACCATTGTCACCTTAATTTCCCAGTGCTAAGATAAGGGTAAGATGAAGTAATGTTCACCTGGTGGAGCTGATCTGAGCGTTAAATAACTGAATGCTGTAAAGCTCTGGAACACAGAAGGCATGGGAGAAGTGCTGGCTCCCTTCCCCTTCCCAGTCCTGCACAATTCCTTCCAGCCACGCAGTTCATCTCCCGCCACCAGCTTCGGAGCCAGACCAAGTCACCAATTGAGACTCCCAGTGCTCCTGCCCTAGTATTTCATCTAGTTCTCAGGTCCCTCCTCCACCTCCCCAGTGTAGCTGTCTGTCACGGGTGTTTCAGTGACCCTCAGATGATAGACTCCTCCTGCCATGCTTCCACCGTTTTCTCCTCCCTCAGGCACCGGCCCCTTAGCTATGACATCCAGCTGTCCACGGCCTACTCCACCCAGCAGCACGGAATGCTGAAGCAAAGGCCACACTCCCCATCACTGCAGCTGGACCCCGCAGTTGATATGCTAGAGCTCTCTCTGGCTCTCTCGCTCTCTGTCAGACTCTTACTGTTTTTGGTAGGAAACTGGTTGAGGAAGATCGGGGCAGGGCCCTCTGACAGCCTGTCCACAGGTCTCCTGCAGCCACAGTCCCACTTGCTGCAGATGGCGAGGGCTGGGAAGTGGGTGAGCCTCTTGACCCACTGCTAGCATGCCTGTGTGTGTGCTGGATCAGGTGCTTCTAAATTGCGTTCCCAGACCCACTCTGACTTGTTGTGTGGCCTCAAGCAAGCCACTTAACCTGTCTGTTTCCTTATATGTCAAGTGGAGGTAATCATACTTAACGACATCACAGGGGTGTCGTACATACTAATTAATTAATGTTTGTTGTGAGCTTTGAAGATGTAAAGCCTCTTAAGTGTTGAAGTATTCTGATGATAGTCCTTGCTTGTTATTAGAACCTTCCCAGGTTCCTGGACCATCACTCACTGATTGCAATTAGGATCTAATAGCTCCTGCTTTGCAATCCACTCAGGGATCTATGGCTCGACCCATGAATTTAACCCAAATGGATAGATAATTTGAAAAAGATATCAGTGAGGCCTGTACCCAAACTTCAGGCCAGTTACAGGGCTCCTTAGCAGTTTTCCAGAAGCTGAGAGGACTGCTGCATGGTATTTGCTGCAAATGGTGTTTGTTGTAATCCTGTGGGAACTTTGATCCTTGGATACCAAGGTACCAGTCATCTAAGCCACATCTTTTATGCAGCACTGCTCAGATATGGATTGAGTCCCCAGCTGCATGCTGGGACTTGTAGTCTGCTTGGGCCATATCTCAAGGTCATGATGGGAGAAAATGGAGGCCATCTGGTTTATGTATAAACCCATGGAACTATGCTGGAAAGAGTTACTAATATGCTTCTCTTCTGGGAAGCCCTCTGAAAGACTCCAGGTCTCCATGGGAATATTCTTTGCCACCAACATCTCCTGTCATCTTGTATTGCCTGTACTTCACAAACCAAATCAGTAGGTTGAATTCAGGTACTAGATACTACTACTCATCTTGTTTGAGATGTGCCTTTTACTGAGTTGATCTAGGGAGCACACAGTGTAGACTGCATCCCCACGTCTCGCAGTTTTGATCACACTGCCTGATGACTTGACCCAGAGGTGTGACTCCTGTGCCTTTTTCTCACTGACACGTGTCTTCATTTTCTTCTGTTGGATGTGCCACATGTGGCTCCTACGTCTGTTTCTCTCCCCAGCCTCTCCACAGAAATGCATCCCATGTCTGCAGTATTTTCAGTGTCTGGTGTTCTTAGTTTTCTGGGCACTTTGTGTTGTTTTTGTTTCTTTTGGATTTTGGATGCTGTCAACCTAAAGGCACTAAAAGCCCCCAGGCTTCAAGTTTTGTGTGAAAAACTAACTCTTGGTGTTTTTAAATTCCTATAGCTGAAGTCCTGTACTTTGCCTTGAAAACATTATTCTGGTCCCAATAGAAGCCCTTGCCTGAAATGTAATTGGCGCATGGTTTGGTGGCTTTGCCTGACCCATCTCATGATTATTAACCCCAGATATGGCCAGCAGGGGATTTCCAGGAATGCTTTAGCAAGGAAGAATGCGGGTGTACATAACGCAGCAAGCACATCGTCTTCTTCGAGGTGCCACTTAGGCACCTGCTGTAAGAACACAAGCAGGCCCACAGCTGGGGAGCCACGTGATACATGCAGCTGTGCAGCAAGGATGCTGCTCTGACTGGACGTCAGGGTCTAGGCCACCAAGACTTCCTTTTGGGGTGCACCACAGGGAGCCTGGTTTTAAAAAGGACAGCCTTCTTCTTAACATATATTAACATGTCAGGGAAATGAATTGGGTTTAAAATGTATGTTACTTTAAAAAAAAAAAGGATATTATGTAACAGTTATGATCGTCATTTTGCTAGAAGTTTCTGAGCTTCAGTTACTCAGTTTCCTGAATAACAAAATTTTTTGCAAGTAATTCAGTATTGCTGAAAGGCCCATTGAAGTTTATTACGCTACATGGTCAGAGTGTTTCAGGCTCCTCCTGAAACAGATTCACCCTATGGGAATGTGGGAGGAGCAGTGAAAGAGGCAGCTACCCTATTCTGTTGTCCCCTCAATGGCATCTGCCCTTGGCCCACTGGCTTGCTGTCACCCGCCTGCCAACATTTTCCTGTCCATCCAGCCCCTTCCTTGCCTGAACCTACGTAGGCCGCAGTAGAGTTTGAAATATCTCTTTTTAGATTCTACACAAAGAGTGTTTCTAAACTGCTGAATCAAAACATAAGTTAAACTCTCGAAGATGAATGCACACATCTCAAAGCAGTTTCACCAATAGCTTTCCATTAGTTTTTATCATGAGATATTGGTTTATTCACCATAGGCTTCCATTCAGTCTGAAATGTCCCTTTCTAGATTCTACACGAAGTGTGTTTCTAAACTGCTGAATCAAAACATAGGTTCAACGCTCTGAGATGAATGCACGTATAGCAAAGCAGTTTCACAGATGAATCTTGCTTAGTGGTACAGCACCCTGTCACACCCAGAACAAGGCACCCAGGCTATAACTGGGAGGACTAGGATGGGATACATGTGAGGTAGGCCCCTCTCAAGATAGCCGTAGTCCCAAGAGACCTGCCTGAGTTGAAACTCTGTCCCCATGGCACCTCATTGGGATGAAAGGGTTCTAAATTTGATGTATCATGAAGCTTGCAGAACTCGATAAAGTTACTAAAGGCCACTGAATCGTGCAGTTGAAATGAGTGAATTTTATAATATGTAAAACATGCAACAATGATGTTAAAAAAGAAAAAGAAAAAAAGGTCCTGCCACCAAAGGGCCCACAGCATCCAGTGTCCCCCACCCAGCTTCCCTCCACCAGAGGAGGAACCGCATACGCCCCACAGAGACCCATGGTTAATGAGGAGCTCGCCACTGGCCCACAGGGCTGCCCTTTCCACTCTCACAAGGCCATCAGAAAGTTGTTTTGGAGTTTTTTTATATTTAACTCAAACCTGCCTCATGGGACTTCTATATGTCTATCTACCCCAAGCAGTCCCAGCCCCTCGCCCCTGAGAGAGCCCTCCAGGAATTCCAGGGTGTCTCCCTTCTCTAAGAAAACTCTCCTTGCTCCCCGGATGTTTCTAACTGTGACTTAACCGGGGCAACAACGCCATGCCGGCCAGGTGACTTCAGTCAGAATGTTGGCCTTCCCAAGCGTGTGCCTCAGTTCCTATCTGTGAATAGAAAGCCACGCTAAATTCTGTCTCAAGCAACTTCAATATTCTAGATTCTGGGATTTGAGACAAAGAGTTCTAAATATATATGTTGATTTTTAAAGTATTTCTCTAAAAGTAATTTTTTAAATTTTTTTTGGAAAGTTTTTTTTTTTTGTCTTTTTTTTTTTTTTTGAGGTTGAGTCTCACTCTGTCGCCCAGGCTGGAGTGCAGTGATGTGATCCCAGCTCACTGCAGCCTCCTCTTCCTGAGTTAAAGTAATTCTCTTCCTCAGCCTCCTGAGTAGCTGGGATTACAGGCACCCGCCACCATGCCCTGCTAATTTTTTTTGTATTTTCAGTAGAGACAGGATGGGGTTTCACCATCTTGGCCAGGCTGATCTTGAACTTCTGACCTCGTAATCCACCCACCTCGACCTCCCAAAGTGCTGGAATTACAGATGTGAGCCACCGTGCCTGGCTGAAAGTATTCTTTAAGAAAAGAATATAATTACCGATTCAGAAAGATGGATGTTTTTCTTCATTCAACTGAGTATGTTGTACAGTAGAGGAAGCATTCTGTAGTGATGGAAAACTTCCTTCTACCTGTCCGGGGCCAGGAGGACACCTGCCATGCACCCTCACCTGGACATAGGTGGGCAGAGTGCTGGCTGTGCAGGCGCAGGGCTGAATGCCAGCAGTCGGCGGGATGATACTGTATGTTCCTCAGCAAGGCCCAGGTGCAGAAGCCGTCAGGAAAATGGGACTTCACAAATTGTCACTTCAGCTTTGAAACAGTGAACAAGTTGAAAGGTCCTCAGTAGAGAAGCTGGGTGATAACTGGTGTTTTCACCTCAGTGCCCATGAAGAGATAGTGCTGTATACACAGGAAGGACAGTGGCGTGTATAAAGGCAGCTCACAATTGACCACCCAAATGGAAGGCAAATGACCCTCAAAATGATATCTTTTCACTTGGAATTCAGAGGCACGTTTTCTAGATAATCATTCAGGTATCTATTTGCAAACACACACCCCTGGCACTCCCAACCTCCAAGCAGTTCCAAGAGAATGCTCCAGAAACTCCGGACCCTGACACTGCAGGAGGCAGGCCTGCAGAGGCAGCGGGTTTACTGCCCTGCAAGGAGCTCCCTCCCTTTAAAAAGGGGAGGGGGATAGGATGTCACTTAGTCTAATAATGTTTTTTTTTTTTTTTTTTTTTGCTTGAGTTCTTTGTTACAAGTATCTTTTAGGAGTAAAGAATGAAAGTAATGACAGAATTTTGCCTAACTCTCCAGGGAAAGAGGAAGTAAGTGGCATAGGAATCGGTGAGTGTGGGGCACCTGCCCCCGACTATCATTTCTGATGGAAACGTTCTGAGGCGCCCACATGGTTGCTGCTCCCGCAGGAATACTAAGGACAGGAAATCTGGTCTCGCCTCACAAACTCAGGCAGTGAAAGAGCCGTGTGAACACCAGTTAATAAATGCCTATGTCTCTCTTTAACAATGGAGGGTATCAGTGTCCTGCTTGAAAGCATTCCTAAGCTAGCCAATGTTGTAAAATAATACAGAAAACTGACATTTTTATTGTGGCACAAGTTACCATACAGCGGCTATCTGCTGGCTCATCTGTTTTTTATAATCTGCCGTGTAGCTGTTACTGAGACTCAACCCACTGTCTTCAGGCGCAGCCTCTCTCATTTCAGCACCTGCCTAAGTGCATAAGCACCGCTTCCAGCACAGAGGTCGATGGGTGCTGTTCCCAGTGCACCTGTGCTGTCTCTTTCTCCCTTCAGTCCACACTCTCCACTCTTTCTGGGGAAGAATGTCCTTGAAACAGAGATTCCGGCAGGCCCGTGACGCATCGTCATGGACTTCATGCTTGTTAGGAGTCTAGTAGCATCAAAGATCTCTGAGAGAATTTTCTGGTTAGGCATCCATGAATCAGTAAGAAGACCAAGGCTTCCAAGGAGCTAAAGGCCATCCTGTGCCAAAAGGAACTGTCTTGATGTCCCCCTCACCAAGGAGCTCCTCTGCAACCAGATAGGGCAGAGTGGCCTTGGGTAAGATGTGCCCCATCCCCCACCACTGACGCCTCCAGCATGGTGCTCTGGGGGGCCAGACTTCAGTCTTTCCTTGTGGCTGGTGAAGGTAAAGATTGCCTCCTGGGGAGGGGCTGCTTGAAGGGACCCTCAGCACTCCTCCAACACAGTCCTTTATATATAGTATCTCAGTTATATGGTGGAAAGAGGCACCATGTGCAGCCAGGAGCCAAGCCCAGATCCAGAAGATGTAAATTTATGTTTTCCAACAATCAAATCAATCCTACCTCACCATGTGTACTGCTTCATCATTCATGAAGCTCTTCACAGATGTTGTCTCCTTTGAGCCTGAATTTGTGATTTGTGGTGGTAAATCTGTCTGGGGAACAGGGTGAAAAAAAAGTCGGGCAAAAATCACTTTTCCAAAATGAATAAATTAATTCCTCATTGACAAAAATAAGGATAAATCTGGGTCTGATTTAGCCACGTGACTTGTAAGTGCCAGTGGAGGTAGTAACTTTCTCTTCCGAGTTGCACAGCCGAGCAGCCCTGCTGCCTCAGACCCCAGGTTCCCCTGTGCATGCCTCAAACGAGTCCGGGCTCCAGACGCAGAACTGAGCACTTGGAGACAGCAGTGACATTTCTAAAGCTCAAACACCAGGGCCAGGAGACCACTGATTAATAAGCCATTTATTTTCTGTTTTAGAAGGTTCCATTAACCTTATCTGAAAAATGGGCCAAATTTTGGAAAATGAATTTTATTAGTTAAGATCAACTTGCATAAGTAAGATTCAGGCTAATGCCTTTGGCAGATGTTGTCCCAGAGCCAGGACCATGGCGATGATGTCCTGGGTTCTGGCACCAGCTCCACCCCTCCGCCCTCTGTGTGACCTGAGTCCAGTCACTCACCTCCATGTGCCTCAGCCTCCCCATGTGTGACCTGGCAGAGGGGTGTGCGTGACATAACAATGTGACCCTGATTCTGAGGACGTTATCATTAACACGTATGCACCATGGCCGAATTAAAAATCCGGAGTTGTTGAATCTGGGAATGTATCTGGAGGCTCCAGTTTCCAATTTTCTATAAGAATATGTTAAAGGCTTTCAACCTTAAGGAAAAAAAGCTAATGTAAATATTTTACATAAATAGGAAAATGTTTCAATTTAAAGAAGAATATGTACCTGTCAGTGCAATATAAAATAGCTTAATTAACAGCCTTAGAAATTTAAAAAAAGAATAATCAGAACCCAGGTATTCATTCTTGCACATTATTTTTAAAATTTCATTGACGCAGTTCTCATGATGTAACCAGCACTGTGCTAGGTGCTAATGATACAACAATTAAGGCTCAGATACCCAGAAGGAGGTAGCTCTACTTTGATACTTTTTGTCTTTTTTGAAAAGCTACTTTTATCTTCCTTTGAAAAAGGAGAGTTAGTCATTCAGTATAGTGATTTATTTTATTTTTCAAGTTAACTATTGGTGGAATATTTCTTAAACAATGGTAAAGTACACATAAAACGTACCAGCGCACCCATTTTCAAGTACACCATTCAGTGGCATTAAGAACATTCACGGTGTTATGCAGGCATCTCCACCACCCATCTCCAAGACTCCTTTTTCTTCTGAAACTGAAACTCTACCCCATTTTCTCTACCCCAAGCTCTGGCAACCACCATTTTTTTCCATCTTTCTGAATTTGACCACTCTAAGAACCATAGAGTATTGTCTTTTTGTAACAGGTTTATTTCACTTAGCAAAGTTGATGTGATTTATCCACGTTGTAGCATGTGTCAAAATTTTCTTCCTCATTAAGGAGGAGTAATACTCCATAGCAAATATTACCACAGTCTGTTTATTCATTAATCCATCAAAGACACTTAGATTCCATTCACATTTTGGGTATTTTAAATAATGCTACTATGAATATGGGTGTACACATTTCTATTTGAGACTCTGCTTTCAGTTCTTCTGCTTATAAACCCAGAAGTGGAATTGCTGGATCATATGGTAAATCTATATTTAATTTTTTGAGGAATTACCATACTGTTTTCCTTTATGACTGCACAATTTTACATTCCAATCCGCAGTGCACAAGGATTCCAGTTTCTATATATTCTTTCCTAACACTTAATATTTTCTGGAATTTTTGATAGTAACTATCCTAATGGGTATAAGATGGTAGCTCATGGTGGTTTTGACTTACATTTTTCTGATGAACGGTGATGTTGAGCACCCTCTTATTTGCGTGTTGGCCATTTGTATATCTTTTTTGGAGAAATGTCTCTTCAAGACCTTTGCCCATTTTTATTTTTGTTGTTGTTGTTAAGTTGTAGGAGTCCACTTTATCTGCTTTTACTCTTGTTGCCTATTCTTTCGGTGTCATATCCAAGAAATCATTGCCAAACCCAATGTCATGAAGCCTTTCTCCTGTTTTCTTCTCAGAGTTTTATAGTTTCAAGTCTTATGTTTAGGTCTTCAGTCTATTTGCGTTGACATTTATATATGATGTAAGGTAAGGGTCCAGCTGTATTCTTTTGCATCTGGATATCCAGTTTTCCAGTACCATTTGTTGAAGAGACCATGCTTTTCCCATAGTGCAGTCTTGGCACCCTTGTTGAAAATCAGTGACCAGGTATATAAGGGTTTATTTCTGGGTTCTCTCTTCCATCATTGGTATCGGTGTCTGTCTTTATGCCGGTACCACATTATTGTGATTACTGTATCTTTGTAGTTTTCAAATCAGGAAGTGTGAGCTCTCCAACTTTGCAGTTTTTTTTTTTCATAATTGTTTTAGCTTTTCAGAGTCCCTAAAGATTCCATGTACATTTCAAGATGGGTTTCTATTTCTGTGAAAACATCACTGGAATTTTGATAGGGATTGCACTGAATCTGTAGCTCACTTTGTGTAGTGATCTTTACTACCCTAACAATAGTGAGCCTTCCAGTCCATGAACACAAGATGTCTTTGCATTTATTGGTGTCTTTTGCAACTTGCATTTGAAGGCCTATTACAAGTAAAGTACTTATAAGTGAAGTATATTTGGTCACAGAAAAATAATTTAATCTTTTTCCCATGACAGCATACAGTCCAGTTTAAACAATAAGACAAATTGTACAAATAAGAGTGTAGATGGGAAGTGACACTGGTGCCTTGGGGACGTGTCATGGGGATCTGTGGAGGGAGGAGTGCCTCTGTGCTTCTCAAGGCTGCTCAGCGGTAGGACCTGTGGTAGACAACAGGAACCACATAGGCCAGGTATCTAGTGGGTTGGAGACCTGCGTGACTACAAGTGGCCTAGAAGGCCAAAATACAATGCAGGCAAGCCCGAGGGATTGAGAGGGAGCATACACAGACCCAGGAGATCCAGGAGGGCAAGAAGAAGGCCAGGAGCATGCATATGAGTGTGGCAGCCCGTGCACCTCCCACAAGCAGAGGCAGGACAAACAGCAGATCCAGATAGGAGGAAGACCTCAGTATCTGAGCTGGCCAGAAAGAAATCTGGTTTATTAAGGGTAATCTTAGAAGCTTTCTGCTGATCTTAGATCTCTCAGTTCCACCAAGAGAAGCTCAAATGACCGTCTCAAAGCTCTACACTGCTGCCAACAGAGAAAACATCAAACAAGGAACTTTCATTCCCCTCAATGTGCCATGCAGAAGACACCCACTGAGTGTGTGATGTTGAAGTTCAGTGCTTCTGTCTCTAATGCACACTTGAGAAACAAGGCATTTGGGCAGTTAGACTTTTTTTTTTCTTTTTTTTGAGACAGAGTCTCACTCCATCAGTGGGCGCCAGGCTGGGGTACAGTGGCATAACCTCGGCTCACTGCAACCTCCGCCTCCTGGGTTCAAGCAATTCTCCTGCCTCAGCCTCCCAAGTAGCTAGGACTACAGGCGTGCACCACCACACCCAGCTAATTTTTTTGTATTTTTAGTAGACAGGGTTTCACCATGTTGGTCAGGATAGTCTCGATCTCTTGACCTCGTGATCCGCCCGCCTCGGCCTCCCAAAGTGCTGGGATTACAGGCGTGAGCCACCACGCCTGGCCATGGCAGTTAGACTTTTAAACAGGAAAAAATGAATACTGTTTTTCTCAAGTGCCAGGTGTAGGGGTTTTTCATATACGTTATTTCATTTACTTCCTTACGACTCTTTGGGGTAGGGTGTCCATCTAAGGATGAAGAAGTTGGCACAGAGATCATCTCAAAAACTGAACAGTCCCATTTGTGTGACGCCAACCACAGGCTCACATCTGCATCTGCTTTCTCCCAGGACAGAGATAGGGGCAGGGGTACAAGTCTAGCTTCAGACCAGACAAGATGCACCAAGTGTGTACCAAGCCCGGGGCACAACTGCTCTTCTAGTTAAAGGAGGTTGACCACAAAGAATGGTCAGAACCCTGGTGACACAAGCGCAGGAAGTCCAGATGCACAGAGCATCCCAGAGAACATCTGCCTCCCTTTTCTGTTCCTTGCCAGGAAGGTTGAGATGCCAATCCCAGGACAGTTTGCACATAACCACTCCTGGGAGACACCGTGCTGGGCCTTAGTGAGCCATGCCAGGCTGCTCCCTCACACTAGCCTCTTTAAACTTGTCATTGAGTTTTCTGAACCCGCATGACAGGTGTGAGCTGAAGACACAGTGAGAAGGGGTTCATGCTGCCATAGGCGCGGACAGACCAAGAACAATGCCACACTCCTGGTGGAGGTGAGGCCCAGCATGGCCATCGTCATCCAGATAGTAGCTCAGCAGGGCAGGTGCACCCACTCGGGACAAGCCTAGTTTTCCTCCCATGCAGGGCCCAGGGAAACCACTCTCTGATCTTCACTGTAGAGCTGGCCCTGCCTCCTCAGGGGACATGGCAGTGTTGCCAGTTATTTTTCTGTTTCATTCATCTTTGCTTTTCAGTCAATCAAGACTGTTTTATTCTTTAAAGCATTTAATCTCGAGAGTCAGAGGATGAAAACAGAAAATTGGCTAGGCACAGTGGCTCACAGCTGTAATCCCAACACTTTAGGAGGCCAAGGTAGGCAGATCACTTGAGGTCAGGAGTTCAAGATGAGCCATGGTGAAACCCCATCTCTACTAAAAATGCAAAAAATTAGCCAGCATGGCAATGCACGCCTGTAATCCAGCTAGTCAGGAGGCTGAGGTGGGAGAATCACTTGAATCTGGGAGGTGGAGGTTGCAGTGAGCTGAGATTACACCACTACACTCCAGCCTGGGTGACAGAACAAGACCCTATATCAAAATAAATAAATACATAAAAAGTGTTTAATCAGTAGACAGCAAGTGTAAAGAGGGTTGTTCCTCTGTGCTTGGTCACTAAAATGAAATAAGAATTGGTAGGAGAAGGCTTGAGTGATTTGAATTTTGCCTGTTACTAATGGACTGGAATATTTCATACATGTTTTTAAAAAGGTGCCACTGCACCAAGCCATCTGGTGGGACACGCTGGGAGAGCTGAGGACCTAAGGAGTCTCTTATGTCTTTAAAGGATGAAATTAGCATATAATTCGTGGTTGGTTTTTTCCTGGGCATGCGTTGGATCAAAAGGGAGCTGTCAGAGCCATGGGCAAGGGTTGATTCTGTCAGTCTTTGCTGGGCTCATGGCAGCCCTGACAATTACAACACTTTGTACAGTAAATGCAGTTGCTGGTGATGTTGTTACCAGTCCCCACAAGCTAGATGAGGAAAGGAAAAGGAGGCTGTCTCAGAGCCGTGTGGCTGAGGGAGCCTAGGCAATGACAGCCAACATTGCCATTTTACAGCTGAAGAAACTGAGGCACGTGGAAGTCGTCACTTGCCCGCAGTCAGGCAGCAAGGTCATTACTTTGGAAGTTACTTTCAGAAGGCAAGGTACACATTCACTGGCCAGAAGACTGCTGGAAAGTTCTAGTCTGCTCTTTCAAGGGCTCTCTGACAAATGGATTTAGAAAACTGAAACCAGGCGCTGACTGACCGCCCTCATAAAGGGGCAAGACACCTAAAACTATTTTCCCGCAGAGCTGCCGGGAGCAGGATAGCTAAGGGGTGTCTTCGAAGCACAGTAAAAATGTCTTGATTGGAGAAGGATACAATAAACTTTTCTTTAAAAATCAAGAAAAGACATTTGGAAGGAACCTGGGGTCATTGGCCTTGTATTTGAGAATGAGTTGGAATGTAGCAAAGGGAAAAAGATGCCCTGTGGCCTGCACGTAAAGATGCAGTCATCATGGCAGGAGCATATGGATCTAGTGCGTCTGTGCCTTGGATAATGTGCTTTCACATTACAAGGTGCAAAGACAGCAGATTTCAGTTCCTCTAGGAGTCTTACTTCAATGGCTTATTATGAGAAAAATTAAAAGTGTATTATTAAATGTGCCCAGAACGAGGCTAGATGCACAAGGTTACAGTCATTTCTAATGTTCATGGCATAAGTATCATGAGTTAAATTTAGAGGTTAGGAAATTGTCAGATATTCTGACCTCCTCGATTTAAACTATAGGCAAGTAATTGACCTCTGAGACTGAGTTTTCCTGTCTGTGAAGAGTTAGTGACATATGCTTGAAACATGGGTTGAGGTGAATCACAGCAAGACTATATAAAACGCCAAAAGAGAAATGGGCTCATTTCTTCCTGGTACCCAAGCTTACTTGGGTACCATCACAAGTAAGATGTGAGAGTACATCACAATATTATTCCAAAACAGGACCCTGAGGGTTAATGCGTCATTCCTGCCCCATGAACCCAGACTTACCGGCAAGTGATTTGCAGCATAACCCAAAACCTGGTATATGAATAATATTTTAAGAACAGTGTTGCAAATTTACACTTTTTAAAAATAAGAATTGTAATTATATTTGTATAAATGTGAATGGTTGCCATAAACATAAGCTCATGTTCTCTTTCTGATTCTGTATAGTATTGCCTTAACAACCATTATATCTGGAAATTTGGAGCAAAAAAGGTCAAATAAGAGCTCTCAGGAGAAGACTGTATGTTTTAGATCCTTTATTAGCAAGATCTCTGGGACAGCCAGCGGAGAAATCAAACAGGGAGGCAGCAGGCCAGTGATTACCGTAATATTTTAAACTTAGACCAGTAAACCGGAGCTATTTTACAAAAAACTATGACATTCAAAATTGTTAAAAGTTATGTTTCATTACTTGGGAGTGGTAATTAGATAGACAAGCTGTGATTAAAGTATTACAAAATTAATGGATCTGACAGTTCTCTGTGCAAAACCTCTTTGCATTTTTACTAAGGATCCAAGAGCTGTGCTGTTTTGTGTGCAGAGGAAAATTTCATTGTATATTCTTAACGTGTTCAAAATGATTCCTTGCTACTGATACTTGTTCTATGTTTTCCCCACATAAATTACAGTGGCACTGTGATGCTAGTTCTGAAATTAAGCCATACTTTATGGAGCTGCCCTTGGTGGTGATGTAAAATAATTTTTTTTTTTTTTTTTTGAGAGTGAATCTTGCTCTATCGTCAGGCTGGAGTGCAGTGGTGTGATCGGCTCACTGCAACCTCTGCCTCCTGGATTCAGGCTATTCTCCTGCCTCAGCCTCCTGAGTAGCTGGGACCACAGGCATGTGCCAACACGCCCAGCTATTTTTTTTTCTATTTTTAATAGAGACGAGGTTTCATCATGTTGGCCTGGGTGGTCTGGATCTCTTGACCTCATGATCTGCCCACCTCAGCCTCCCCAAGTGCTAGGATTACAGGCCACTGTGCCCAGCTGACGTAAAATAATCTTTAGAGTCTCTTGTGTTACTGAATATAGATCATAGGCAGCTTCAAATAAGTGGGCAGCTACATCAGAAAGCATGACGCTGGAGAGAAAGATTTCCTTAGGCCCAAGGTAGAAGCTGAAATGTCCAGATGCATTAGAAACATGAAATTTATCCAGTGTAAATTCCACTGCTATCTGCCACACAGAACAACCACACTGCTTATATTGTCAGTTCTAAAGAATAATAGTGAGGAGATCCTGAGAAGAGAGAATATGACAAGCCGTAGCCCAAATTACAGAGCCCGAGGCCTATTCCACCTAATCAGGAGAAAGAGCTTTAGGCGAGGATGTGGTCACTTTCTCAAGAGATGTCCTTTGAGTACTCACTACAGGCAAATAGGTACTGGGCTCTGAATAGGGTGGCTGAGGAACAAGACCAAGTTCTTTTTTTTACCATCGAGAAGCCCCCATGGGTACAGAACACCCAAGCATCAGGAATGCGGGAACTGTGCTGGTCTGTGAGTTGCGAGCAGCTGTGGTTCAAGGGAACACCAGACCACTAGCACTGTTGTACTGTGAGAGGAGGTGGCATTCAGCTGGCCCTGGAGGGGTGGGTACAGTGTTGGTAGGTGCAGATGCTGAGAGGGCATTCCAGGAAGAAGGAAGCGGCTGTCCTTCCCCACTCTGGCCTGAGAAGGTGTCCAAGATTCCTCAGGACTCAGCCCAGACACCTCCTCCTCCACAGAGCATTCTGCCACGCAAGAGTGGGGACTCACCACACCCCTTCCTACTTTCCCTCCACTGTACACAGTAACTAGGTCAGTGTCTTGTTACACTGCCTGGCAGTTACCAGCATATGTGTCTGTGTCTCCTTGGTCTTATTCATTAGCTACCCTGTTCAGAGCCTAGTACCTATTTGCCTGCAGTGAGTACTCAAAATGTATGTCTTGAGAGAGTGATCACATTCTCTGGTATAGCTGGAGGTGTTAATTCTTATTTCAGTAACCCAGGTGTCAGCCACATGTATGCTCTGAGACCCTTCAGCCTGCTGGGGACACTCTGTTTTTAGAATTTGGGGGTGGGGAGAAGCTGCCAAAATTCCTGTTCCCATCCAGCAGGAAACCTCATGTCTCCCCAGTAGCTCTGAGAAGTACCTGGCTCAACTGTAGCACCGACCCTTGCTCTGAATGCCCTGCATGCTCCATTTCCTACATCCCAGAGCAAATAAAATGTTCTGTAATTGCAAGTGTTCAATAGAGGAGTTATGTCTTGGTTAATAAACCACTGTAAAGCCACGTTGGTAGACAGGCCTGTTCTCGAAGTTTCCTGGTCATTGTTTCTTGCAGAACACTGGTTTCTCTGGGAAGGGATGGAGTTCCTCTCCCTCTGCACCTGCCCAGCTGCCCTAACCAGCCCTTGTCACCTTTATGCAAAGCAGTCCAGCTCTTTCTACCATCTCTCCTGCCTAGCCAGGGCAAGGAAGGGGCAGGAGGCCTGACCCATGCCCACAGGAGCCATCAAGGTGGTCCTTTTGTAAGAGACTGAGTGAGCCCAGTAGGACTCCTCTGACCTGGCTTTTGAACTAACCTCCCCACCCCACCCCCACCACATGGGGCACCCAGAGCCTACAGTGTGGCAGGCATTCAATGAATGCTTCTTCAGGGAGTTTTCTCAATGTGCAGAAGCAGGGAGTCTTCAGCATCTGCCTGATTCCCGGTTAATCTGACCTTTCCTGAAAGCAGGATATAGTTGGAAAGAAATGGGAAATAAATCTGGAGAAGGAAGTTGGGGTCATATTGAAAGATACTGGGGTAGACACAGTAGCTCTTGACCGTAATTTCACCACTTTGGGAGGCCAAGGTGGATGGATCGCTTGAGCCCAGGACTTTGGGACGAGCCTGGGCAACATGGCAAAAATCCATCACTACAAAAAAATACAAAAATTCACCAGGTGCCGTGGCATGCACCTGTGGTCCTGGCTACTTGGGAGGATTGATTGAGCAGGCGAGACAGAGACTACAGCAAGCCGTGATCATGCCACTGCACTCCAGCCTAAGTGACAGTGCCAGACCCTGTCTCAAAAAAAAAAAAAAAAAAGTCAGATATTGGAAGTCAGGGTGAGAGTTTGGCTTTTATTTGGCAAGTAATGGAGGATCCTAACTTCCTAACTAGGGTATTGTCACAGAAAAGCTCTAGGTGGAATGAGCAGGGACCTCAGAGCAGGGGAGGGCTGGTCTGTGAAGGAGGAGAACAGTCATCATCCAAGGTCATGGGAACTAATGGCTTGGGCCACAGCAGTGGTGCAGAAGAGACTCAAGAAAAGCCTGAGTGCAAAAGATACTGGAAGTGGGCAAAGTAGACAAGGAAGAGCTAAAGGCGACCAAGATTTTAAGCCTCAAGTTCGGGGGTGGGTGAGAGGAATGGTAACAGTGCAACAGGAAAAGATCAAGTGCTTTAGTGGGGGGACATATATGGACTTTGGTTTTAAACATCTCTTGATGCATTCCACAAATACCGCTCAAGTGCCTCTGCGTGCCAGGCATAGTGCCAGGTTTGGAAGACAGAGGTCCACATAATGCACTCAGCACTGGTGTTCTAGGGAGGCAGATGACAGGGTAGTGGGTTGATTGACAGAATAACCACAGATCATGAAAAAGTGCTTAGAGAAATGAAGAGGATACTGTGCTAGAGAGAAGCAAAATTGTATGTGGAGACTTCTCACAGGGCAAGCTTGTTGTAGACATGGTGATGTTGCAGTGGCCTAGGGCACTGGCTGCAGCTGTCAGGCTGGAAAGAAGAATGTAGCTCTGGAATCCAGGAGAGAGGCGAAAGCTAAAGATGGAGATAGTGGTGTCCTCACATAGAGGCCATAGTTGAAGTTGTCTGCGGAAAGGGGCCTGCCCCGGGAGAGCCTGCAGAAAACAGAGACACTAAAGCCAAGGGCAGAGCCTTGGACCTGGAGAGTGGGAGGAGGAGAAGAGCAGGTGAGGCAGGGCAAGGACAGCATGGAAAACACCAGGCCAGGGCTCTGGACCTGGAGTGGGAGGCCCTGGGCCCTCGGGCATGCCATGCACATGCCAGTGTGGGGGAAGAAGGCACCGTTTACAGAGTGATTGAAAAGTGCTTTCTGTCATCAAGACAGCGTCCTGGGAGATTTTTAGCACTGATGGGTGCAGGAAGCTGTGCTAAGGCACAGCACAGGTGACCAAAAATGGACACCATAGATTCTCTGCCCATGGGGGTTTTGCATTCAGTTGGGGAAGGATTTTAAACCAGATGACAGGGTATAAGAATCAAGCAGGGGCCAGAGGTGGGCAGACCACGAGGTCAGGAGTTCAGCCTGACCAACATGCTGAAACCCTGTTTCTCCTAAAACTACAAAAAATTAGCCGGGCATGGTGGTGGTCACCTGTAGTCCCAGCTACTTGGGAGGCTGAGGCAGGAGAATCGCTTGAACCCAGGAGGCAGAAGTTGCAGTGCGCTGAGATTGGACCACTGTACTCCAGCTTGGGTGACACAGTGAGACGCTGTCTCAAAAAAAAAAAAAAAAAAATCAAGCAGACCAGAGTTTGAATCTCATCCTGATGCACCCCACTTCTAACCTCGTGACTGGGCAAGTTACTCACTATGCCTCAGCTCCTTTATCTGCAGAGTGCAGGTGCTGGCCAGCCCCTGAGGCAGCTGAAGCAGTCAGAGCATCCAGTGGGTGCAAGGCTCGCAATACAGGTACAAGAAATAGCAGTGGGGGTGACCGTGAATTGACCATGGTTTGTTTAGGCCCTGGCTTTGTGGTCACCAGAACACCTCACAGTCTCTCCTCTTTACTAGAAATCAGGGACCTTGGGATCTCTTTCCTTGGGGGCAGCAGGGATTAGAGCAGTGCCCTGCAGGAGGGTACCTGGCTCCTCCCTACAGAAGATGCTCAGAGATGTTGGCTGACTCTGAGCACAAATTTCATCTTCTAAATTGGAGAGAATTTAGCTGGGGAACTTGGGAAGGGAGGAAAATGTGCAAGGTGGTGACAAAGGCCAGAGCACAGTGCAGGTGCCAGCAAAGCCTTGAGCTTATTGGAAGTGCAGCCTGGCGGCTCATACACAGACTGTTTTTGGTGATGGTGAAAAGCTGGCAGGAAGTCAGGAAGGCTCCGGCTGTGATGAGGGCAGGATTGGATGCCCAGCAGAGGACTTCCAGGTGGCAATCTGCAGTCCAGCTGACAGGCCCTAGTCACAGCTGCAGTGCCATCTGCCATCATTCACAGGTTCCCTCAGGTGGGATCATGTGTCTCCCCTAGTAAGGGAGGGCCCTCCTGGGGTGGGTCCCTGGAGGAATAAGGATTTTCATACTGGTGGCTGCAGGCTACTGGTGGTGGCTGCAGGCTGAGGTGCTATGCCAACCTACCTGCAGGCTCTGTTCCTTGCCGAAAGAACAGGCTGAGGACCCAGCACGATGTGTGTCACAGGGCTGGGCCCTGGGGCTCAGAGGGGAGGTGTGTGGAACAGCGGGGCTGGGTGAGGGCTGCCCATCCTGGGAGCCTTGTCAGCTGAGGGGTCAGGCTTGGTTTCTAGAGAGGACTTTTTTTTTAGAGGGGAGGGGAGCTGGGAAAAGACTTTCAACTTTTTTTAAATTTTTAAACAAAATGTTTTTGAGATATAATTCACATATCATACAGTTCACCCACTGAAAGTATGTGATCCATGAGTTATAGTCTATTCAGTGTGCAGCCATCACCACAGTCAACTCTAGGGCATTTGTATCACTGGAGGAAAACACTGCATAACCATTAGCAGCCCCCAGTGTCTCCCCGACCCTGGCCCAAGACGTCACCTCTCTACCCTCTGTCCCTATGCATCTGCCTATTCTCAACCTTCCCTGCCCCCACCTAGCTATAGGTACGTATCCTTTGACCGGCACCCCCACAACTATCCACGGCTCTGGTAACCACATCCTACTGTGCTAGAAGGACTTTCAAGGCGCTCCTTGCCTCACTGATGCTCTGGGAGCTAAGGGCAGGATGAGCACCTTGAGAGCCACCTAGAGAGAGCACAGTTGCAGCAGGAGAGCCTCAGGGCTGAGCTGCACGCGGGCAGTCAGGGTTCCTTTTCAGGAAGGCACAAGGAAATGCAATTTCCTTACAATGCCTGTGTATACTACCAAATGGGCTGGGCCCTAGGGACACCAAGCTGAGTGAGATGCTGTCCCTGCCCTCCACACTCGGCTGGTCTGGGGAAGCAATCCTGACACCTTCTCTGAGGGCGTCCTCAGAGATTCTAGCGCATCTCACCTGGCTGAGGACCTCACCAGCTCCACTTTTCACAAACTCCACAGGATATGTTGAGAATCATCAAGTTCTCTGGGGATACTCAGGGGAAGAAAAGCAGCTGGATAAGAAAATAAAAGGAAGTATGGACGGGCTCTGCAGGATGCCCCCCTCATCAGCAGATGCCCCATGATGTGGCTGTGTGACTCTGCTAAGGCCAGGGCTGTTCTAAAGCCCCCAAAGAGTCTCAGTGAGGAAGGAGACTAAAGGTAAGGGTCTTCATGGAGCCCGGCGTTAGGAGCAGAGACCCAAGGCCCATCCTGACCTTCCTGTTGGAGAGACAGACCCTCCAGGCCCAGCTTGCCTGCCTCCTACATGGGACCAGCACAGGTGCCCACCTAAGCTGTTCACAAAGACACAAGAAACAGTCAAGAAGGCAGGCTTTATAAAGTCAAAATATTACCCCACATCTGTTATGCATAAGGACTCAGGACAGTGGTCACCATGGAACCCCATTCTCAAACCTAGAGGACAAAGACCAGGTTGACCTTCATCTTAGGGGGAAGGTGGAGATTTTGAAGGAGAAATTTATTTTCTCCTTGATGAAACCAAAATTTTCAGACAAATCTGAGCAACAGTTACAGAGCTGATGCCTTTGGGGAGAGTTTAAAGATGGAAATTGGCTGGGCGTCATGGCTCATGCCTGTAATCCCAGCATTTTGGGAGGCTGAGGTGGGCGTATCATTTGAGGTTAGGAGTTCAAGACCAGCCTGACCAACATGGTAAAACCCCATCTCTACTAAAAACACAAAAAATATTGGCTGGGCATGGTGGTATGTGCCTGTAGTCCCAGCTTCTCAGAAGGCTGAGGCAGGAGAATCTCTTGAACATAGGAGGCAGAGGTTGCAGTGAGCCGAGATCTCACCCCTGCACTCCAGCCTGGGCGACAGAGTGAGACTCTGTCTCAAGAAAAAACAAAACAAAAACAAAAACAAAAAATAACAGACAGAAACTGCCCAGATTTTGAGGGAATTGAAGCTTGCTGCTGTCCCCTCAGTTTCTGAAGAGCAGGGTTCCCAGCGAGTGAGGACAGGATGAAAGGAGGGTGCTGGGAAGGGCGAACTTTCTGAGCCAGGGCCAGTAGGAAAGGACAGGGTCGTCCTGGAGGAGCAGATGAAATGAGGGCCTTCTTGGGGTTCTCAGGAACTTCCTAGTGTGCTTCCACTGTTTGGTGAAAAAAGAAAGAAGGGTGCTGGGTTGTTGGGGTATTTCCATTTCACCTTCAATGAAGGTAAGTCAGAGATGCGTAGGGGAGCCCCAGGGTAGACCCCAAATATCCAACAGAAGGCTGACCAATATTTAAAAACCTGACTTTCAATTAATTAAATCCTGCAGAAGGAAAGGGAGACAAAAGAGGAATAAAAGAGAGAGAGAAATCACCCAAGACACAGGAGCCATGCGTGCCTGACTGCTGGAGGTGATGCCCTGAGCGGCAGAACGGAGTGCTCCTGCCTGGGCTGCTCGGGGCCTCTCCGCAGGACCTTCTGTGCCTGCTCCACGCTCCGCCCTTCCCCGCTGCTAAGCACTGAGTCACCTGATAAAGATCGCAGTGGCCTTTCAGGTTCTGCCACAGGCTGGGGTCAGGCAGGCACCTGCCAGGCGCACAGCACCCTGACCTTCCACAAGGTACTTCCCTCCTTTGACAGGAAGATGATAAAGCTTTTCTCCTGTCCATTCTGTGACCCAGGCTGTGCTGCTCCATGCCACTTTCTGAGTGTCACCAGCTGGCAGGGCATACTTCTCTCAATGTATCTTCACTAACACAGTGATAGTGACGTAGGTTGTCCCTGAATTGCATCCTCCAGGAACTCCAGGGTGCACAGGCCTGGATGAGGCCCTCAATGAGCCCCAGAAGCCCCTGAATGACAGAGACAGCATGTCCCAGGATGTCCCAAAATAAGTCCAATCCAATCTCCAGCATTTGGGTGGCCACCAGGTTCCTCAAGGGAACTCCTAAGACCACCCACCTTGGCCGCCCAAATGCTAGGGTTACAGGTGTGAGCTACCATGCCCAGCCTCAGCTTGGATCTGACTCCAAAGCTCATGCTCAGCTGGTGATGACTGCTGCACACCTGGGGGTCCACATTCAACGAACGGGAGGGTTCCACTCGGGCCCCCAGCCATACCAAACATGGCAGTTCATGGGAGATTCTCTAACACCACTGTGTCCTTGAACAGCTGCCTGCATCTGGACTGTCAGCCTTGCATTTCACCTTCCTACCTTCTGCTCATTCCTCACAACCCAGCTCAGGGAAAATCTCTGGGAAGTATTTCCCAAGAGCCCTCACTTGACTGGGCTGTGAGCTCCTCCTGTTTTCCACTGTGAAGGTAGGTTAGTCCTAGCACTTCTACCAGTGGGAAAATGCTAGGCATGTCACCCAGTATCTCTTTCTGCCAGCACCTCAGTGGCATGCCTAAAACACGGCGCATTGTCGAGGATGCCACAAAGCCCCCTTTCCTCTGCTCGTGCTCCTCTTCAAGTCTGGGCCCTTTCCCCATATGCACAGGTACCCACCTCCTCCTCTGCTAGCCTGCCCCTGTTGCCTACCCCAGGCATAGGATACCTCTCAGAGATGGCCCTCAGTTCAGTCTCCACCACTGACCTTGAGCCTCTAGGCTGACTGCATGAATGAATGAATGTTGGCCAGGAAGGAATAAGAAGATTTCAAGATACCTCTTTCTGAACTCTCACTGTCCAGACCCATGAGCTAAGTAGTTGTGGATAAAGTCTTTATGTGTCTCCAGACTCATACAGGTCCCATTAACTCTGAAAACATGGTCTCTCACCCTCCACACCCTGAGAACCGGCATGACCCACACCCTAAGGAATATTTGTGTTTCTGTTAGTAGTCATGGTGGTGGCATTAATAAGACCCAGAGAGTTCTTTCTAATTCTGTGAGTTCAGTTCCTGCCATGAAAAAGTGCTCTAAAGGGGACAGATACCAAGCAAAGGTCCCTTGGAAGTATCCCAAATCCTAGAGTTCCCATGTCAGGTGGCTTGGAGGTTCCTTGCCATCCTCAAAAGCAGTATTTCCTTCAATAATGCACCCCAAAGCCCAATCCTGCCTGAGGAAGTCTCCTGGGAGTCTCACAGCCTCATAGCATCGGGGTTTGGTTGGGGGTGGGTGCAGAGAATCTATCCGTGGGCACACAGCCACTGGCCTGGGTTTAAACTACTCATAACGTTCAGGATCATGACCATTCCTGATGGCACTTGAGGAGCCCATCAGTGTTTTTGACAAAGCTACATTAATTAACCAAATCAAAGATGCTTTTTCTTCAGTTTCTCTGAAACCATTCATCTCCAGCCGGAGAAAACAGTGGAATTTTTGATTTGCTCTAAACCCAAGGCTGCATCAGGCTTTGACATGAAGAAGCCCATGCTCATTTCAGCCTGGAGTCTCTCACGCCCCCCACCCCCCACCTTTGTTTCTGACTCTTAGGTTCCATTCCCGTCTCTGCTCTAATTTAATCTGGACCTCTGTAGTTGGGAAGCATATTCTCTTTCTCTGTCCGTGTCGTTGGCAAGTTCTTTCTTTACAGACCTCAGCTTCTACCTGTGAATGCGTGGCTTTGCGTTTGTTGTTATCAACTGTCAGCACACATAACTAAAGAGAGAAGACCCCCAGGGAGGTGGTCTAGGTTAATGGGCTAGTGACCTAGTCTTTAGAGTCAGCTAAGCCTGGGTTTTAATCCAGGCTCCACTTCAGGTGACACAGGGCAAGTTACCTACTTATTAGCGCCATCATTTCCTCACTTACCTTGTAGGACTTTTAGAGGATAAAGGACAGGGGCCATGTTGCTGCTGGTCTAAGCATCCTCAGGGAACCCTTGCCTAAACTGGTTAAAAAAAAAAAAAAAAAAAATCCTGAACAGCCAGGTGTGAGTCTTCTGCATAGAGGCCTCTGTCCCCATAGCAGTCTACAGGAGATCAGGCCATTGATTATGAACTGTGTTGCTGGGGAACTTGCTTCCCCCTTATGCCATGATGTATGCCAGTGCTTCAATGGCCTGCTCCACCCAGGGCAATAAGGTGCCACAAGTGTCCACTTGATAGCCACAAGATAGCATAAGCACCCAGAGAGCCTGACTTGCCATAGGTGACAGCTCCCCCAAAGTCCAGGTGTGCTTTCACAGGGGAGAGTTTGAAGCAGGGGTTCCCTTGGGGCCCATTCAGCACACCAGCACCAAGTCAGACCTCCGCCCTCCAGGCCACCTGCCTCCTCACAAGTGCTGTCTGCGTGGCCGGCCGGGAAGCACATGCCCAGCTGCGGGGCTCCTGGGCCTGGAAAGGCCTGGAAAGATGCCTGGAAAGGACCTGCTGGGCAGAGGTGCAGGGACACCAGGGCCGGGGGCAGGGGGGCCTCTCCACCACCCTTTGCCACCTGACAATGTGCTGAGTCACCCGGCTTCCCCGGCCACCTGGCTTGACCCAGGCTCAGTGCAGACCATGAGCCAGATGGCGCCCAGCAGGGACGACTGGAGTCCTACGGCTCGGCAGCCACAGCTGCCATGGAGCCATGCCTGGCGCTAGGCTAGGAGTCATAGTGTGGGGTCCCCAAGGCACAGAAGCAGTCTCAAGGTGTGATGTGAGCACCAGCAGGCCTGGCAGAATGGCAAGCAGGAACTTGGAGAGGGGCCTTTAGAGTTCTTCCAGCCCCAGTGTTCTCCCGTGTGCAGGTGAGGCAAGCCCAGGTTCAGAGCTTGTGCCTCAGGCCAGGCCCAGGCCTCACTTCTCTTCCCCGCTGCCTTCCATGCCATTCCCATTCCTGCACAACCTTGGGCAGGTCAGGCATGGGCAGTCCTTCCAGGGCCCGCTGGTGCGGGTAAGAATCAAAGTTGCAAGGTCATTACTGTGGCGTGGCAAGGGCTGCCTGTGTGGCCGCCAGTTCCCCCAATCCTAGGTCCATGGTGTCGGGCCAAGCTCTGAGCTCTCCAGCCTGGGGACTCATCCCTCCACGGGGGCCTGTTCCTCCATGGGAGGAGCCTTCCAGACACCTTCATGACGGCCAGAGAGGTGTTGGTGGCTGTGTTCTCACATGAGTCTTTGATCATTTTATGAGCAATCTTCACACTGCACACTTGCTGGTGTAACAGTTAAGTGAAGTGAAAGTAACTTTGAACGGAGTCCAAGTGTTCATTTTTGCCAGCCTTCAACCTCAGGCTAGCCCTTTATCAGTCCTGGATCGACCTTTATAACATCTGTCTTCTTCAAAGCTCTGGAATCCCAAGACCTTCAGAGTAGGGATTCTTCTCTCTCTCTTTTTTTAAATTGAGATGGAGTCTCACTCTGTCGCCCAGGCTGGAGTGCAGTGGCATGATTTCGGCTCACTGCAACCTCCGCCTTCCGGGTTCAGTCCGTTCTCCTGCCTCAGCCTCTTGAGTAACTGGGATTACAGGTGTGCGCCACCATACCAGGCTAATTTTTTGTATTTTTAGAAGACAGGGTTTCACCATGTTGGTCAGGCTAGTCTCAAACTCCTGACCTCAAATGATCTGCCCACCTTAGCCTCCCAAAGTGTGGGGATTACAAGCGTGAGCCACCATGCCCAGATAGTTTTACTTTCTATGCCAACAGGTTTTTTAGAGTTGATGTGGCCAGAATTCCAGAACTATCCCACACTCTAGGCCGCCCTTGTCCCTCTTTCCTGTGTTTATTTGGAGAGCATGTTGTACACATCAAAGAAGAGGTTCCTGCTGGTGGTTTTATCAACTTACTCAGCAAAAGCAGCACCAAAGAGATGCAGACATTGCTGGAACGGATTTGTCCTGGCGCGCGGAACTCATCCCTTTATTCCTCTGTCCGCTGACATTTTGGGGTATCTCTTTTCTGTCATCTCCTAACCCTCTTTGTGATGAGGAGGCTGCCACGGTGGCACATTACTCTGGAAATGCAACGTAGGAAAAGTGCTTTGTGAGAAAAGGGCTCTCACCAAACAGTAATGTCCTAAAGATAGCCCCAGCTCAGAGCAGAGAAGAGCAAGCCACAGATGCAGTGTTGGGAGGTGCCGAGGCTCCGCCCAGCCTCCCTGGAGTGGCTGTGGGTCATGTACAATGCATGAGTTTTATTCCTGTAATTGGTAATGTCTCACGTTTGGATACAGCTATCTTTTCCAAAGCATTTTCACATCCACCAAAGCGTCATTTTAGGCAACTTGGCAGAGTGTGAAGTAAACTCTTGTTTCATCCGCATGGAGGGCCACACTCACCTGTGGGCTTTACACAGCACAGCCCCTCGGTCTTGTCAATGAGGCCGGCCCTGAGGCAAAATAAAGCACCTGCCAAGGGTCACCGCACAGTGTCGCACTCGGAGTCCCCACCAAAGCTCCCATCAAAGTCAGCCTGATTATTTTCCACTGCATTTTCCTGAAAGGATGTTATGATTTTCTAGATGTTTGGTGGCTGGCGATAAATCAGGCTTTTATGATGTCATGTGAAAGGCCTCTCTCGGACTTCCTCCTGCTGCAGCCGGAGGATGAAAGTGGGCCATGTTGGTTGCAAGGTGGACACAGCTTGCCTTAACCCTTTCCTCGCCTGTCCTGTGGGCCAGAGTCTCGGAAGAAGACAAACTGGTTCCCCTCAGCTTCCCGTTCACAGGAGCATAGCCAAGACGTGTGAAGCAGAGCTCCTTTCTCAGCGCTAAGCAGACTCTCTCAGCAGAGAGCCTTTGGTGTCAAATCAGGATCAAAACAAGAAGCTGTGCTCCGTGGAATGATAGGAGAGATCGCAGGTGATTCTATAGAAGTAATCTTTTGGAAGAGTCCCTGTTCTCTGATCATGAAATGAGAGGTTTCCTGAACAAGATGATATGTAATGCTGGCAGGGCTGTGGTGAGAGGGACACTCAGACTTCCAGGAGAATTTTACTCCTGGCATTGTTGATTTTCATAGAATGTCTTTGAAAGCAATAAAAAGGTTCTCATTCAGACCAAAATCGTAGAAGTTCTCAGCCCTCTTTCCCTCACCCCCACCTCCAACCCCAGGGAGGCCTTTTCTGCTCTTTCTCCAAGATCATCCCAAGCTCGCCCTTGCCTTTCCATCACTGTATCTCCACCCGACCCTTCGCACCCAGGCCACCATCGTCTCTCACCACATCCGTGGCTCCAGTTTCTTAGCTGGTCTCTCCCCCTGTTCTTGCCCCACTTTCTAACCCATGGCAGCATCTGCAGGCATCTTTGAACTCATCCTTCGCAGCATATTCCCCCAGCACTGAAAACCCCCCTGTGGCTCGGCGCAAAGCACAAACTCCATACTGGATATGCTGGGCCAGCAAAGGATGGAGTTCAAAGTAGAGTGGGTTCTCACTGTCGATGAGTTGTGGGCCTTCATACAGTGCACACAGACACAGAGAGACACATACACACCCAGACAGAGACAGACGGGGAGACACAGACACACACACAAGAATATGGTAAAAATGTTCTCAAAACTCAGGCAAGTTTCAGTGTTGTGCCTCATCCTCTTGAGAGCTACTGGGGAAGGAGAAGGCCCTTAGCCAGCAAGGGAAGCTCAAGGTCACAGCGTCACTGCAGGCAGGAGGAAATGAAGGGTGGAGTGGCATCTCAGGGGCCCTCAGAGGCTGAGCATGTCTTTATTTGGCCAGAAGAGGGACAGCCCTTTCACGGCACACCCTAGCAGGTGCTGGAGTAGCATGGCCAGGTCACTGCCTCTAGCCTCTCAGGGCCAGCTGGGTGCAGTCTTGACTCTCCACTGCAGTGGCTCACACCTCAGTTACCAGGTGCTTTTAGGTTAGGTGGCCCAAGCACATCAGAGGGTGGCAGATTTTCCAGGGGAAGAGGGATTAATATATTAGAGTTGGGGCATGTAGGGCAAGAACAACTCGTCCACCTTTTTTTTTTTTTTTTTTTTTTTTTGTTGCCCAGGCTGGAGTACAGCGGCACGATCTCCGCTCACTGTAACCTCTGCCTCCCAGGTTCAAGTGATTCTCCTGCCTCAGCCTACCAGGTAGCCATCATGCCCCAGCTAACTTTTGGTATTTTTAGTAGAGACGGGGTTTCACCGTGCCAGCCAGGATGGTCTCGATTTCCTGACCTCCTGATTCGCCTGCCTCGGCCTCCCAAAGTGCTGGGATTATAGGCATGAGCCACCGCACCCGGCCTCATTCACCTTTTTAAAACAGCATATAGCTAAGTGTCAGTTTTTAATCAATTCCATACTTTCAACAATTGACACCAGAAAATCAGACTTGTAAACTCCATCTAGTTGAGGTAGGCAGCTTTCCAACCTCCAGCCATAGCCCACAGGCTGTAGGTGCTCCAAGGCACAGTCACTGTGACTGGACAGCAGGGCCTCGGGTCCATGTGGCTTTGCTGGGAAATGCCTGGGCTTCGTGGCAGAGATCACCAGGGAGGCCAACAGTGCCTGCCTCCATATCCCTCCCAGGCTCGTGGCCATGGGCTCCTCTCCCCTTTGCTCCCCATGCCGTCACAGCAGCCTTCTCTCCAGGGTTCCCTTAAGGCCCTTTACCTCCAGTGTTCCCAAGAGACCCTCACACCCCAGATCTTTCTGTGACCAGCCCCTGCACATTGTGTAGATCTCTGATCCCGTCACCTCTGCGGAAGACCTTCCGCACGCAGCCAGGGCAGAGTGCTCTTCCGCCCTCCAACAAGCCAGCCTCCTCTGCAGTCGCCCCCTCTAGCGCCCATCAGCCAAAACCCATGTCTCCAGGTACTCTTGTGCTGTCAGCCCTAGAACATGGGCTTCATGACAGCATGGCCTTCTCTTGTCCATGCTTGCTTCCCCAAGGCCTAAAGCAGTCAATGGGCAGCAACAAGCAAGCAAGAGCCTGTGATACGTTTGCAAAAATTCAGGAGCAGCAGAGTACAAAATCCTCTACACTCTGCTATAGCTATTCAGAAAATAATTGTCTAAAACGAGAGGAAGGGTTAGGGTGCAGGGTAAAAGTTGCATATAAATATCAAAGAAAAACTATGAAATAGCCCACTTAAAAATATTGTATCTTCATCCATGATGTTAATACAAAAATTAAAAGAATTATTTTTCCTACATGTTAGTGATAAATAATAGGCTTAATGGAAAGCCTGTGTAGGATGAATTAGAAATGGTTCTAGCTGGTTTTCCTGTGCAATTTTGAATTCTCACACAACTTTGCAAACATTGCTTTCCCCATTTTACAGATTTAAACCTGAATCTCAGAGGTGTTAAGAAAGAGCTAAGTGGTTGAGCCACATTATGATTCCCAGTCTCTCTAGCAATGTCTCCATGTTGGTTGTGTCTAAGAATTTTTTCTTTCAGAGACAAGATCTCACTCTGTTGCCCAGGCTAGAGTACAGTGGTGTGATCACAGCTCACTGCAGCCTCAAACTCGTGGGCTCAAGCAATCCTCTCACCTCAGCCTTCCAAGTAGCTGGGACCATAGGCAATTAAAAAAAATTTTAATTGCTAATTAAAAAAATTTTTTTTGCAGAGACAGGGGCCTGCCATGTTTCCCAGGCTGTTCTCAAACTTCTAGCCTCAAGCAATCCTCCTGCCTCAGCCTCTCCAAGCACTGGGATTATAGACAGGAGCTACCACACATGGCAAAATTTTAATCTTGAGATATCATCTATATACTGTGAAATGTACAAATGTTGAATTGAAATTTGATCAGTTCTGTCAAATGTAACCAACACTCCCATTTATATAAGGAACACTGCACCACTCCAGGAAGTTTCTTGGCGCACCTTCCCAGTCAGTACTCCTCCCCTGTCCTCCAATCTTGTTTCTAACACCATGGATGCCTGTTTTAGGACCTCACATGCATCAAATCATACAATATGGACTCTTCTGTGTTGGTTTCCATCCACCATTAAGTTGATATTACTGTATGTCGATATCATCTATTAGTAAGAGGCCTCTTTGCCACTCAGATTAATGTGTGTCAAGTGTATTGCTTATAACACGTTCTACAGAGGTTTTTGTCCTATTGAGTGTTGTGACTGCTGGACTAGGAATTGGAAATGCTGGCTCCTAGTCCAGAACCTGACTACAAGGTGACGTGACATTCCCAAGTACTTGGCTGAAATACTTCTGCAGATGCATTTCAGTATAGGACTTTGTTTCTCTCATGAAGATATAAAGGAGTACCAGGTGACCATGTAGAATAGACACCTGACAAAACCCTGTTAGTTTTCCTATGCTGATGGGTAACCAAATGGGTGGTCACAGAATTACAATAAACCTAAAGAGTCATCATCATGCTCCTCTGTTCTCCACACCTCTCCAAAAAAACTTGCTAACAAATATCATAGTGATTGTCTTAATCTTTTCTCCAATATAAAAGTCCCCAGAGAAATGGCCAAAAACTAAGAATCCAAATGTGGTCAGGTGTTTGGCTTGGCCTTGAGTTTCTTAAGAAATGGCTGAGGGAAGGAATATATGGAAGAACCTGTGGGTATACGTTTGAATGATCCTGTTATGTTATTTATATTTGGATTGGGGAGAGGAAGGGGAGGATGGATGGACGGACGGACGGACGGACGGACGGATGAGTGAAGTGAGGTGCGTAGAATTGGAGGACTTAATACACTATAGACATTGACAAAAACCACAAAGGAAAAAATCCCATCTATATTGTACTGTGTAATACTAAAGTTCAAAGCGGTGGGGGAGCAGGGCATTTCTAAGAGGTGGGTAGATTTCCTAACAAACTAGAAGGAAAAAAGCTTAAGGAAAATTACCTTCCTCTTGTGCAATTCAGGATCCCCTGTGGCCTTGGTAGGCCTTCCTGGATGAGAAAGTGCAGGGTAAAGATAAGCCAGTGACAAGTGCTTCAGCTTTGACCTCCGAGATACTTTGCACAGAACTTTTATCTCTAGGAAAGAGGCCACCTGCCGCAGATACACAATCTCTTAAGTTGCATCTTGGATGTGATTGTCTTGTGGTTTAATTAGCTGATGTCTATGAAGCGCTTTGAGGATAGAAAGTCCTAAGTGGCAAGAGCACAGCAGCCTGCCTCTTGTAGCCAAGATGCCACTTGCCAGCGATGTCACAAGAGTCCCTAATGGGCCCACTCAAAGGCGCTTTATCTCCTGTCCTCAGGGTTTTGCCACCTCTTTCCAGCATGGGTAAATCTTTACACCCTAGATCCAGTCATTAACAGTAACCAGTAATTTCCAACCAAGATGGTGCTGGCTTTGAAGCCTGGAATGCTGAGGTCACTAACAATCTTATCTCCTTTTCATTAAATGGCCCCTGCGTTACAACTGTGAGTCAGCCACCCCCCATCCCATATCAGCTAGTCAGAGAGGAGATCAGTGAAGTAACCGGAACCAAGAGGGCTCTAGTTACAGTAATTAATCTAGCTTTCCCCGGGCTGATGCTACTGTAAGCACCAGGGATCAAGAAATAAAGCTAACAAAATATTCATTCTACGATTGCAATTATAGATGTAGAACAGGTACAGACAGACACAGCACCTTGTAAATATGTAAGATGCAAGATGACATCCCCAAAGTCTTATAAGCTTATTTCATTTAAAGCAACCTATTAGATACCTACCTATGAGTAGGCAGCTCCCCAGAAGCTTCCCAGTGCAGCTTCTGCGAGGTGCTTTCCTCTGCTCAGCCAGCTCAGACTTGTGGTTGAACAGGGAAGTCCTCAAAGTTACACAGGGCTGGACCGGACAGAGAGTGGGCATGTTCCTGGGCTGGGCCCTACTCAGGAGGTGGGGGTAGGGGGGCACGCTCTTCTGTCCCAGTCAAAGGCCGGGCAGCCAGTGGACAACTCCTGGGCTGCTGTCTGGGGAGAGGAACGAGCTTCAGGGTGACACAGACTGCCCGGAGCACATGCTGTTCACCCCATAGAGGAAAGCGGACCGCTGCACCTCACACATCTCAAGCATGTCTGCTAGAAAGGGCTTTCTCCAGAATTTTTCATAAAACTTTGTTTAAAAAGAAGCTAACCTGCATAAATCCTATATTTCTCCTAAATAATTATGTTGTCTCTGTAGCTCACAGAGCCCTTTTTTGCCTAACTACAATTCTTGTTTTATGTCAACTATGTCCACCATATATTTAAATACAAATGAAAAAAAAAGACCTACTTATGTATAAGTTGCACTATACATGTCATTAAGTTCTCCTTTCAGAAAGTGAATGCCTGTGATTTTTTTACCACCCTATGCTTTATTGACAAGTAGGCACATAATGAAGACTCTGTTCTCATTTACTTTCCACGAAAGCTCTACTGTACTAGCTGAACTTTGTTGCTGGTATCCAGGGCATGCATGTGGATGGATGCATTTCTTTCCATTTGTTCAGTAGCACTTAACAGCTACTGATCCCAAATGACAAATTCTACCAACTGTGATCCCATCAGAAAAGCGGGATCAGCGAGAGGGGTGGTCAGAGGATCTTCAAGTGCCCATTAGGCAGCATCCAGGAGGAACGGACTGCACATCCTGAGTCATCCAAGGAGGCTCCCAGCAGAGGTGACAGTGGCGACAGTGGGAGTGCCCACTGGTGGTTTTTTCCCAAGTCTACACCATTGCTGATTGCCACACAGCAGCCTCCATAAGGGTGGCCACGGACGAGGCCACTATGCAGGGTCTGCTCGTGCTGTCCTGCTCCCTCTGCCACTTCCTCTCCACTGTCTGCGCCCTCCTTGGGTCAGGGCTGACTGACTCCATTTCCCCAGGCTGCCTGAGCATTGTTTGAGCTCTGCTGGCATTCTGTCAGCTTCTGTTGACTGACGGTCCCACTGAGTCCTGCTTCCTGAGCAGACAGGACCGCCTGCTGTTTTCTTCTCCTCTCTTATCGCCCCTTGTCATTAAAGGAGAGGCCTGGCTTCCACTTCGGTTTGTGTGGATATACAGCAGCAAGGGGAACAGAGAGGGGAAATGTTCATTACCGCTATGAACACCACGGCATTTCTCACTGCGTGGACAGTCACTCCCTGTTTGAGAAGGATTAAACCAAAGGATAAATTCGTGAGCATCTAAGGCTTCAAGCTACACCCAATGAAAGATCGTATATTATAGATTTTCTGGGGGAGCTTTCAGAATTCATTTTCTGTTATTTCCCAGCCTTACTCTCAACTCTCTGGAATCTTAACTAGGATGTTCTGTGCAACTTTAGAGCTTTTTCCTGAGGCTTTTTGTTGTTGTTTAGCAGCTCTGTCTTTCAGAAAATGAAACATTACCCCGAGTCAAGCTTTCCTATTCACTCTACACTAGCAGAAAGTTGGATCAAGAACCAGATTCATTGGCATTCTTTTATTCCCTTGGAACCTGAGCTATTCCTCAATTTTGCTTTTCTAAGAAAAGTAGAAGGGGGAAAAATAAGAATACTAAGTGCTACTCACAGCTCTGTATCTTAAATTCCTGAAGATATTTCGCCAAGGCTTTTCATCAGTCTCAGCTTTCCTTATGAACATCCCTGTCTATACATCTTCTCCTATTTATAGCACTCAAAAGTCAGTTTCTTCAAAGATGCACATTAGAAATTTAACAATATTCTGCCAAAAGATCTCATACTCTTAAAATATTTCTCCACCTAAACAGATATTCCTTGCAAACCTTATAAGCAGACCTGTTGAGGAAATGTAGCATCCAACACATAGTTTGAACTAAATATTGACGTTTTCCCAAAGCAACTTCAGTGGAAAGGGGAGAAAATGAAATGAGACTGTGAACTTCAAAAAATCATCCTCTTCCATATAATCTACTTAATAGCATTCCCCACAATGGTGGTGTAGAAAGTGGTATAGAGGTGGGAGTGTCTAAGGGAATGAATGTGTTAAAGAACGATCAGAATAAAAGGAATGAAAACTAACCATTGTGATTTTCAGGATGTGTTGTTATCTAGATGGAAGAGATCTAAGGAAAGGGACCTTTAGTTAGGGTAGATGATAATGGCACAGTATGGTCTCTCTTTTTCTGGAGTTTGCGTTAACTACTGTGGGCTTGGAAACTGGCTTAATGACTTTTCCAGGATTTGGTCTGGCTCTTTATCAGTTCACTCTAACAAGAACATAAGCCAGGAAAGCCTGAAAGATGGCTGCAGCCAAACATGCCCTCCTCCGTGCTGCTGTTTGCAACTCTGTAAATGCATGCCTAGATGATACAGCTAGAGGACAGCTCCTGAAGGTCACATGAATCCACTGTAGTCCGTGAGTCAGAACTATGAAGGACCGTGTAGACAGAGACATTTTCTCCCTTCCCTCCTGCTGTTTTGCTGCTGTGAAATGCTCAGTGAAACCTAATTGAATTTGACAATTATAAATTACATATTGAAACCATATAGTTCACCTAAGGAATAGCAATGAAAATAGTGAAGACACCAGAAGCCAGAGTTCCGGAAATGTCATATTCACATAGAAATACTTTAAATTTTTCTCAAAGCTTTATTTTCTCTTTTTTTCAAGGAAAGCTCCAGACCACCCAGTACACGAAGTCCTTTTTGGAGACTGTACATAAAATCATCACTTTAATTCGGCTTTCACCCCCGTTGTCATATTAAAGCTGTAAGCATACACATAATGAAGAAACTGAACTGTCAAAAAAGAAGAAAAGAGCGCAGTGGATAAGCTCATTCTTCTCTCTAGTCCTTAGGAGCTGATCCTAAGCTGATACCTTAGTGGAGGGGATTTGTGGAAGTTCAAATATCTTTAAGAGAGAAATAAAGATAAAAGGAATGTGTATTGTGGCCCACATTCCCCTCTTGGTCCTCAATGCCCCAGGCAGTTCTGTATGTGAGCACAGCAGCTCGGACTCTGTTGTATGAGCACAGTTTCCACCACCTGATTTCTTCTCAGGCTAGAGGAAGCCTCATGTAAAGAAGGGAATCCACATCCTGCTCTCCTTCTAGAGGTGCGTGCACTCTCCCACCAGGCCCTCCCCATGCCACCCCCGTGCCTACAACCTTGCAGAATGAACCACTGACTACATCTTTTCTATAAATGACACAATGGGAAGGAGTAAGAAATTCCTTCAGGAACAGTTAAGTGTAAAATAAGCTGGGATGCTCATAATCTTTCCTTAAAAATTGATTGGGACATAAGCTTACCGCCCAGTCCAGATGTCAGCCTAGGAGCAGCTGGCATAGAGAGCCGATGTTTTGTTCTGAGGGGACCTCATCCTTTTTTTTCCCAAGGTCTCTTGGTCTAATTAAATTTAAGGGAGACAGAGCCTTGGCAGAAGGTTAAAGGAAGCAGCTAGACTGCAGTGTTGGAGCTAGGCTCAAAACTAAATTGAGAAGTTTAACGGGGTACGTCTCTGGTTTCAATGAAATACTTTTATAGCGCATGGTAGCAATGTCTGTTTCTAAGCCTTTGAAAACCATTTTTCTTTTTCCTTAATTGCAGTTCCCTGGTTGTTTTTATATTATGAGCTACTTGTAGAAAACTACAGGAAACGTAATTACAATACAAAGCTCCATTTCCCAAGCCTACCAAGATTATTTGAAGCCAAACTGGGTTTTAGGGTTTTGCTAACTATAAGTTCACAGCCCTGAATTGCATCGTATGCGGTGCTGGTTGATTTACAGCCAGTGTGATGTGATTAAACAATAACATGTTTCTCCAGACCGTCATGGAGCTGCTATAGGATCGAGGGAGGGGAGGGATAGGCTGACTGCAGGACTCCACATCGTGCAGCTTCCTCTGGGAAGAAGAATGAATATCTTTGTGTGACGCTTATAGCAAAATAGAAGCCTCGTAGAAATATATACAAGCTTATTTAGGGAGGGGAAAGAAAAATAACTTACTTTGTTTTTCTGCTTATATTGCTGTTTCCTTGTAGTGCTATGTTAAATTGCTAATTACTAATTTTTGTATTCTACTTTTCCTGAAGAACCTGTATATGGACTTTTAGGACCAGCAGAAATAACTTGTTTTAGTATTATTAACACTCTGGGGAGGAAACTGGTACTTTAGTGTATTGTGAAATGGAAAGCGTTTAAAATAGTAATGATGGATGATGAGAACGAGAGCGAGCGCGCAGTAGCCGTGTGTACTCTGTTGGAGCCACATTGCAAGCCGGCAGTGCAGGAGTTCAGTAGATTTAGACAGCCTTGACTCTAGAATGCTTCGCAGAGAAGGTGAGCTCCAAACGCAGGGCAAAGCAGGTCCCGCCCCTGCCCTCCTGACCCTTCCCATCATGAATCTAGAACAAATTCCCCGCCTGCTAAGTTTCAGAGAAGTATGAAGAAAATAAGTGGGAAAGGCTTTAAGTGGCAGTTTGTTAATTTCACACGATGAAACTCCTTTTAAGCCATTCTTTAATTTGTATGTAGCTGAAATAGAATAATCGAGTATTTCTCACCATTAAAGATCGTATGTTTTCATACTGCCATCCTGTTTATTTCAAGGAATCACATCTTACGTGCTATTTGATGAGTACATTTGTGTATGGAAAGGCTAAATGCTTATCTCACTTCTAAAAATGATGTATCTCAAAGTCTTTTTCTTTCTTCCCTCCGTTCCTTCCTCCCTTTCCCCTTTCCTCCTTTCCTTTCTTCCTTCTTTCCTATTTTGTAAGTCATCTTAAATTCTCATCTCAATCTTCATCTACATCAGTCTTCACAGAGCTGTAACAAATACGTTGGCGAGTAGGGGCTGAGAGCAAGATTAATTTCTTCTCCACCGGTTTTATTTTAGCTAGCCTTCCTTCCAAGGAAGCCTCTTAAGTAGATGGAAATGAAATACCCTTGTTTCCTCGTTTCCTCGAGTGGAGCAGTTACGGAAAGGGGGAGGAGGAAGGCACTCCCAGAGGGGACGGTGGCGGGCAGAGCGGGGTCCTCCGAGTGCTGGCTGCAGCTCCGGGCTGGGTCGTGGAAGGACGAGTGGGTCGAGATTTGTATTTTCTTAGGAACAGAATCGAATCGAGTAATTCGGGGTAGAATAAAATAGACCGTGTATAGAGTCCCTGGACGCTAATGCTAAGTATTGCTTAGTGAAACTCCAGTTTCGTTTTATGAACGTGCGCGTGTGCGGGAGGCAGCGTGAACTGACTTTACCATGGGTCCGAAAAGCTGAGAGCCACCTCGCAGGAAGAACTGCGCCCGACTGCGGGCCGGGAAGGAACACCCACGGCCGCATTAGAAAGAGGGGGCGCACGCTCCTGCCGCGACAGCTGGATCCCCGAGTCCTGGGACCTTGCACCCCACACCCTGAGTCCCTTCCCCACAGGGCTGGTGGCTTTGGGTAGGATGGGTGCTTGGCGAGGCCAGCCCTGCGGCAGGAGCTGAGCAGCACTGGGGCACAGGCAGCTGGGAGGGGCGCCTGGTGATTTACTCACTTCCCTCCTAGCCAGAGAAGTGCAGTAATTTGAAACAGTTCTCACAGTAGCGTCCCTGACAACTTAACGTTGAAAAAAAAAAAAAAAAAAAAGCCATTAAGAGTCCAAGGGACGCGTTAGGGAGAAGGGGGGTGGACAGGTGGAGGTGGCTGGGGCGAGCTGGGGACGCATCGCGGTCACGGTCCTCACGGCCGCACAGCGCATTCTTAACCGCGACCTCGTGATTTACGGCGCGGAGAGCCGCAGCTGAACGCGCGCAGCAAGGACCGAAAGCAGGGAAACCTGGAGCCTTGTGCGTCCAGAGGGAACAGAAAGGTGGAGTCCCCGGGGCTCGGGACCTACTGGCCCTGACCCACGCCTGCTTCGTCTCCCCCTCTTCTTCCCCAGGACTTTCTGCAGGGCGATTGCACCAAAGCGAAACAGAAGCTGAACTGGAAGCCCCGGGTCGCTTTCGATGTGAGTATCTCTCAGGGCGCACGCCGCCCCGATTCGGGGCCTGGGCTGCAGGGCGGCAGCTCTCAGGGCAAGGCGCCTGAGGCGCCCAAGGCCGGGAGGGCGGGGTGCGGGAGAAGGGAGGGGTTCGAGAATGAGGGGCTCGGAGGCCTCTCTGGGGCCGACACCCCGGGTGGGGTGTAACTAGGAGAGGGTGGCAGAAGCTCCTCCCTCACGCCCACCCCTGTGTCGCAGGAACTGGTGAGAGAGATGGTGCACGCCGACGTGGAGCTCATGAGGACAAACCCCAATGCCTGAGCACGGCCACGGAGTCCGGCCCGCCCTCCAGCTACAATCCCCTGAGTTACCGTGCAGACGGGCTGTGGAGATAGGGAGGGGCGCTCGAATCTGCGGGCCCCCTGCGACCCCTGCTGCCACTGCGCTGTCGCAGCCACAGGAGCGGGGCCACCCCGCTAAGGTTTGTAGCAGCCGGGATGTGACACTCCAGGGTTTGGGTCGCTTTGCTTTTTTCGAAGCCTCCTTTGAATGGCTTTGTGAAATCACGATGTTTTAATCATATTCACTTTACTTGAAATTACGTTGTTAGACAACAAATTGTGGGGCCTTCAAATTGTTTTTCTCTTTTCTTATTAAAAATGGTCTTTCTGTAAACTAGCATTTACAGGGTCAGTGTGGATGTTTTCTCCGAGTTATAAACACTGACATAAGGGTCCCCAAACAAAAACTCCACAATCCAGGCCTTGGAATGAGATGGCTGCAGTCAGGCCTTGCCCTGTTTTGAGAAAGCCCCTGGTGGGAGGACTCCTGCAAGGCTCAGGGGGCGGGGGGGGGGGGGGTGCTCGGGGGAGCCTCCTCCTTAGTCTCTGCCTGGGACATTTCTTTCCCGTCCTGGTGACAAGTCACTCCGGAAACCTAGTTCCTGCAGAAAGGAGGAATTCACACCCAGGATGGTTTCTGTTGACTATAATTAGAACCCAGGGCTCTCACCATCTCAAAGGAAAGCTTGAGAAATAGAGGGGGGTCAGAAGAAGAAACCTGAAGGTAAGCAAATATTTTTGGAACATTCCATGGCAAAGCCCCCGGGTTACCTAGAGGTCTTTGAGCCTGTGCCTGCCCTTGTGGTCTAGAATCTTTCACACAGTGCTGATTTCCAACCTCTTCTTATTAGTACTAGGTCACTTTTAAAATCTAATTTTAATGTATTCATTCCGCAATTTATGTTAAGTGTCTAATACACGCCAGACACTGTGCTAGGCACTTGAAGGACATCAGCTTTAATTTGAAGTTAAAATAAAAAGGTTTAAGGCTCAGCCTCAGATCAGTGGATCTGGTTTCGTTGAGTGCATCATTTAGGTGGCCTGGGTATGACCACAGCTGTGTGCTCCTGAGCTGTGTATGGCATACAACGACAGGCAGGCTGATGAACATATGTGCAGGACGCCCACAGGCAGCAAGCAGGGATTTGTGTACAGGTGTATATCTCTGCATGAAATACAGTATTTTGCCCTAAAACAAATTAGGTCAGGACTCTTCTCCCCCTCACTCCCCTTCCAAGCAAAATAAAATAAAACTTTATAGCAAATGGAATTCCAGCCTTTGCACATGTGTGTGTGTGTGTGTGTGTGTGTGTGTGAGTGTGGGTAGACTATTTCTGAACGTCTTCACAGGCAGGTTTATGATCTGGGGGAGGACTGAGTCTCCAACGGCTGGCTCAGGAGAGAGGGCCCTTTGTGTGGCTGCCCAGTTGCTGCGAAAGCATGCTGGCCGGGGCGGCCTCACCCTCAACAGAGCAGAACTGGGGGGCCTGAGCTAGCCCACCCGCTCCTCAGAAGCTGCCCAGGACTGCCTTCTCTGCACTCCCAGGCGGGATGCTGCTAATTGGAAACACATGGTCGCTGGGAGGCCGGGCCTCTGAGCCTGGGCGGGATGGCAGGCACACACACGTACATCCGCATGCGGTGTCACATCGGCTCAAACACAAACATTCATGCACATCCTTCACAAGAGCACACACACGCCACAAA
This sequence comes from Saimiri boliviensis, assembly GCF_048565385.1. Taxonomy (NCBI): domain Eukaryota; kingdom Metazoa; phylum Chordata; class Mammalia; order Primates; family Cebidae; genus Saimiri; species Saimiri boliviensis. Next base: position 140,063,760 of record NC_133452.1, on the reverse strand, counting down.
CATGCCATCTCACAGTCACACATTCTCGCAAACACTTGCAAACCCAACTCCCAAAACTGCTGTCACACACATCCTCCCCTAAATCTCACAAAGAGTCACATTCCCCTTAGCCTTGACCCTGATGGGCAAGCACCCCTCTCCTCTGATCACCTGAACCTCCCTTCCCACACCCAGGAGAGACCATTCCAGGGGCCCTCAGGCTCGAGGTGGCCCCGTTTAATTCAGTGTTGCTTGTTTGGACACCTAGAATCAGGAGAGATTCTAGGCAGGAGTTTTTGCAACTCCAGTGGAGCCATGATGTTGAATTCTACTCCAAACGGATGGCAGCATCCGTGTCTGAAGGAAATTAAAAGTATTTTTAGTTGCAACCCTCTCACTGGTCCTGCACCCTGAGTCATGGAAGGAGGGGGTGTTCATTTGGCTTCGGGGTGTATATGTCTAAAAGGATAAAAAGAGAACAGATTTACTTAGGTATTTTTTGTCCATTTCTGCGCTACAAGAGAATTTCATTTGGACATCCTTCAAGACAATTCTTATTACCAGGTTTCTTCTATCTTAAATCGCAACTAAATTTCAGTGAACGTATTTTTTCCTGTTCTGCCAAACTTTGGCTATTCATTTCAAATGTTATACATCTTCCACCTTGATTTTTTTGTAACGCAAAACTGAGAAAGTTAAACCTTCAGTATACTCACATACCCTGGCGAAACAGCCTTGCCCGAGTTCATGCTGGAAGTGCATGGAGTTTTTGCTGGAGGTGCGTGGAACCCGGGCCTCCCAGCAGCCATCTGACCTGAAAGCCAAGCCCCATTGCCCCATTGCCGTCTCTCTCTGCTGCCTTTGTCTTTAAGGAATTACGAGTGAGCTAGGCCCAGCATAATAAACCTGTCACACCTCTGCAGCTGTTTAGGGGCGCAGACTGGGCAGTGCAGGCCTCACGACCTTAAGGGAGCGCTAAAGGGCGTGGGCCGCTGGTGCCTCGCAGGAGATGGCTCCTTCGGAAAGCCAGTCCTGCTCAGCCTTGGCGCCAACGTGGGGTGTGGGGTGGGTCGGCGCTGGCAAACCCTACCGGGGTGCCTTTGGGTTCTTTTTCACCCCTTTTAATCACCTTCACCTACACCAACCACCACCAACCTCGTGGAACCTCTGGCAGCCAGTTGGAGGGCTCCTGGCAGATGCGAGGACTGTTATTATAACACTGTGTTATTAGGGCTTGTAGCAGGCAGCAACACTTTAAACATTCAATTGAAAATAACCTTTTTTTTTTTTTTTTGAGACGGAGTTTCGCTCTTGTTACCCAGGCTAGAGTGCAATGGCGCGATCTCGGCTCACCACAACCTCCGCCTCCTGGGATCAGGCAATTCTCCTGCCTCAGCCTCCTGAGTAGCTGGGATTAGAGGCACGTGCCACCATGCCCAGCTAATTTTTTGTATTTTTAGTAGAGACAGGGTTTCACCATGTTGACCAGGATGGTCTCGATCTCTCGACCTCGTGATCCACCCGCCTCGGCCTCCCAAAGTGCTGGGATTACAAGCTTGAGCCACCGCGCCCGGCCGAAAATAACCTTAAATGTATTGTTTACAAGTAACTTTTTAACACCCTTCCCCACAAATCTCAAAGCACCCTCCGCACTTTCTTTGTATGTGGGAATTCCTATTCCGTGTTAAGGTGCAGCCCATACAGGACAATGTATTTTCTATGACCTGGAGCCTTGATTGTCCGCGGGTAGCATAGAGGGGTGGCGGCAGCGCCCATCCAGGTTTTACAAAACGAGTGTCCCTGCGTATGCATGGACGTGCCTTACAAAGAGATCTTCACGTCTGTATACAGCACCCGCACCCTCCAAAAATTGTGGATTGTCCTCACGGTGTTAGCTAATACTTTTCACAAGCAGCAGCGACAATGGGGCACGAAGCGGTGCTAGGAGCAGGCCCACCACCCACAGTGTCCCCTGAGAACACTCAAGGTCTGGGCCTGATTTCCTCCGTGAGTTGGAGGCGTCCTCACCCCATCCCAAGCTGGCCCGTGGCCTCCCCACTCACACCCCCAGTGCCTGGGCGTCTTCGAGGGGCTGTGCCGTCGGGGTTATTACTCGAGATTGGACCTCGGGCCTTGTGGCTGTCTTCGGGCCCCGGAGCCGGCCTGAGCTACATGCTTCCCCTGCAGGGCGCGCTGGGAGCGAGCTCTATCCCCAAAGCCCATTTCCAAGTCCCGGGTACGACTACGACGCTGGGCAGGTCACCCCACCCTCACCCCCTTCGGCGGCCAGAGCGCCTCTGCTGAGAGCTGACGACCCCGGCCTGACCCCAGGCCCCACCGCCTAGTCCCGGCTCCCGCCCTTCCTCCAGGGGCAGGGGTCACACACAGCGGACGCCCCGTTCTCAGCTGCCCCTTTGATCTCTGAATTAGGGAGCCGGCGTGTCCGCTAGGGCGTCTTCTGCTATGGGCACTGGGACCCCTTTACTGCTTCGGGAAAGAGCCCCGACCGCAAGTGGGAAGGCCTAGACTGCCCGTGTCCCTGCTCCCCAGCTCTGCGACCACCAGCCAGGCTCTCAGCCCCGGGGCTTCCAGGCTCGGGTTTTGAGGGAGGGGCCCGGCCTTTAGGCCCGCAGACCCGCCACCGCGCGTGCTCACGCGCTGGCCGCGAGCCCCTAGGTGCAGGCTTGGGCGGCTCCGGCCCGCGTACTAGTCCAGGCGCCGGCGGCCTCGCGCTCCCCAAGCTTCTGCTCCGGCGGAGAGCTGGGGCGGGACTGAACCACTGTGGCTCATTACAGTATCCTCTCGCCGTCAGCAGCCCCAGCCACCCTAATGTGCCAGTGCGCTGAGGCGCACGCAGAGACTGGTGCGGCAGCCCTCGAGCCGAAGGAAAGCGAGCAAAGCTGGTTGGGGAACTGTGACACGCAACTGAAGTTGGGGCTGCACCGACTCCCTCCGCTTTGGGGGAGCCACGGGCCCGGGCAAGCCTGGGAGGAGGCTGAACAGCCCGAGGCCCGAGCGGGAGTGGCGGGCCGCGAGCAGGAGAATGTATATTTGGAAGGGGTCAGGACCTCGGCTGGAGTCTGGCTTTTTATGGCGAGGAAGCTGACTGGGAAGGGCCTTCTGGCGAGGCTTTCCTGTTGTGCCACTTTTCCCCGGCAGCGCCGGGCCCAGGGAACGCGGGGCTGCAGCGGGGCGGGGGAGGGGGCTTTACCCCGCGGCTCCGAGGACTCGACTCTGGGGTCGGGCCTGGCGGATAGGCCCGCCCAGGAGCCAGCTGGCAAATGCAGCGGACTGTCACGTTATTCCGCAGCCACCAAACACTTACTGTAAATCGCTGTCCTGCGCCTCCGGGAGAATCCGTCGAACCTGAGAGGGGAGAGAGGGTGGGGGTGGGCTCGCAGGAAGCCCCACAGGCAGCAGGGACTGCTGACCCAGGACGTCAACCGCTCGAGTTCTCTCTGGGAATTTCTAGCACCCAGACTTCCCTGACAGTGGGAATCACGGTGGGGCCTCTTCCTCCTAAGGTCTCCCGGGGACGACCGGCGCGCCACCCTCGCCTCTGGGTTAGCGCACACACCTCGCGTTAACCAGCACAGCCATTGTGAGGCCCGCATATCCTTAGCGGGTGATAATAATAAAAATCACTGGATTCACGAGGAAGCCTCTGGCCCCGGCTCCGCAGACGCTGCTGTCCAGCTGCGGAAAGACCCCGCGGCCGGGCCCGACCCGCGAGTGAACCCCGGGCTGCGGACCCAGCCGGGCCTACTGGACTGCCGCGTCCCCAGCGCGCTGGCGCGGGGCTCCTGGGACAGGCCTCGCAAGGCCCTCCTGAGCACGGTCTGGGACGCCGATTTTGCCAACTTGGAGGACAATTTTTGTTTTCTCTCTACCAACAGATTTTAAAAATCCGATCGCCCATGAAATGTGCTTCCCACCCCTGTCGGGTTTGTAGGTTTGTAGCCATTTAGGAGCCCCAGCGCAGCCTCCCGGCCCAGTGACCTGCTTCTATACTGAAGGAAATGTGGAGGTCTTAAGAGTTAATGGCGCTAAATGTGTTGGTTTTCCTGCTTTTTCCCCGGAGTAGGTAATGGGAGGGGGGATGTCCCTCTCTCCCCCTCTTCCCTCCCCTCTCTTTCCATTTCTCTCTCTCCGATCCCGGGATCTAAGTCGTCCTCAGAGCACTCCAGCAAACTCCTTCCTTTCCCAACCTTGAGTTCCTTGTCCCCACCCCGCTGGAGTCCCTCCCTGGAGCCTCCTCTGCTTCTCTAGGCCCTGCCTAGGGTTCCACCACTTAGGTCAAGCCAGAGGCCTCACTGCCTGGCCCTGGCTCCCACTCCGATGCTCACTTGCTGGGCTCACAAACTGCTCTCCCATGCCCACCCAAGTAGCACCAAGCTGTGTTGACTTAGGGGGCCAAGGAGCAGCCCACCGAGTCCCCTCAGTAGGAGCGGCCTGCAGTCACAGCTGCAAAAGAGGGTAGACGGTCATATCCTAATGACACCAGGGAGATCAGTGGGCTTGGAGGGGCCCATGGACAGGCCGGAGAAAGAAAATGCTCTTTGGGAGAAAGGGAGGCATCTCCTGGACCAGCAGGGAGATTCTGAGCGGGAAGCAACTCCAGGCCCTCCCGAGGACCACACAGACCCAGCCTCTTCTCTCTGGCTGTGTCTCCTAGTGCAAGCTCCAGCCTTCTCCAGGACAGGCCCGAGTCTATGTGTAAGGAAATTCCAGGTCCTACTGTATCTCCCATAATACGCTCAATATGCTGCAAATTTAAAATCAGTGAGGGAAAAAAACAAACAACCAAAAAAATAATATAAACCAGAGGGTTTCTTTGGGGCCAGGGTAAGACGGGAAAGCAGCTTAGGTCATAAATTGAGCCTTCTGCTCTCTGTGTCGTACTTTGGTTTCCAATAAGGTGGACATGGTACATTTTCCTCAATTTTCCACTAGTAATCACGTTGAGAATGTTCGTGGAGAAGCGGCTTTCATTTTCCTGAATGGGTTTTGGAGCTGGAATTCATTTACTTAAGTATTGCTTCTTTCCCAGCCGACTGGGACCTGGAACCTGCCATTCCCGCTCAGTGTGGCCCCAAGTCTGTCTGAGGCCTAGGCGCAAACTTGGCATCAGGGCCGAATCTGGCTCATCACCCACATGGTGCAGTGGAAGGTGGGCCTGCAGGTTCCGGAGCTGGGCTGGAAGTGGGGACATCCGGGAGAAACTTGGGTGGGGCCGGGAGAAAGATGGGGAAAAGTGACAGAGACAAAGGGACAGAGACATAAATACTCACAGAACCTAATGGTTACGGTGTATTCACACTGAAAAGGGGGAGATGGGATAACGGGGTGGAGGTGGGAAATAGGCCACGGAAGTTCCAGCCAAGAAGCTACAGCCCCAACTGCACAGGAAGACATTCGTGTTAGGGTGGGAGGGAAAGCGTCAATAATGAAAGCTCTTTGCAGGGAACCTTTTGGCTGAGTTATAAATCGAAATGGGAGATTTCAGAAAGTGGGCTTTCGGAAGCTGGCATTTGGGGCCCTGTGGCAAATCTCAGTGGGTTTCTCTTCCTAAGTGGACAGTGTCAGAATAAATTAAACTTCCCTTGTTGAGAGCTCTCCTGAGCTGCCCCCTCAGATTGATGGGGTGAAGACTCTGACACAGTCTCTTGGTCCCACACCCCAATCTCTCTGCCTGGCTGGAGAATGGCTGCCTGCACACAATCATATTCTGTCCTGCCTGGCCAGCTTTATGACTTGACCACCATCAATCTTGCCCCTAACATGACATTTGTTTATGACTGGTGGAAAAGGCTAATGGCTTCATGAACTGTCCATGAAATGCCTATAGTGGAGAAGGCCCTGCAACACCAGGAAGGCCCCAAGGAGCAGGCAACTCAGAGCTGGGCTCTGAAGTGAAGGGGACCCTCTGGAACGGGATTCCCTCTCACAGAGCTCTCAGAGGTGGTTTAGGAGTACAGGGAAACTGTCACTCCAACTAGCCTTGCTTTGGGTGCCACCAACATCTCAGACAACACTAGTGTGGGTGCCTGAGGCCTGATCAAGTATGGACACCTCTTGTCCCTCCTAGGCAATCTGTCCAGGCGGCCTCAACCTGTGGAGGGTTCAGGGTCTCTTGGGTTTTGCACCATTAAGAACAAAACTAGACAACCGAGAAATGAGACCCTTGCTGCCCTGTGTCCTATCCTGGCCTATCAAAGTTCGGGAGAGCCCAATAGGACTATAAGGCACTCTTGTTTCCTGACCCTTGTTTCTGACCTGGCAGGAAATGGCCAGGAGCTTACAGGCCACCAGTACAATCGAGCCTTATTCCTTTGCAAGCATTGATTATTAATGACGCAAATTTTGTGGAATAATAAATTGTAAAAGGTGTGCTTGTTTACATGCTAACAACATAACCCTGGAAAATTCAGCACGGGTTTCTCCCACACGTGCAACATGCCAAATGCAAGACTGCATATGGGATGGACCATGTTGGCCTTTAAGCACTCACAGCATAAATTGCTAAGAAAATAAATGTGTCCATTTCTGGAGAAAGGACGAAATACTTATTCTCCTAAAGCTTTTTACAGAGTCTATTTTCAAAATTAGCCAATCCCCCACCATGGATCTGGACTGCCGTCACAGGCTCATTTCAAAATGTACTGGCTATTAGCTAAAATATCAAGGAATTTTTCTTAGAATATTTCACAGAAAAATTATTCTTATTGCTAAAATAGTACAAACTAAACGTGAAAACCTCTAAGGAATAAACAGTTCCAGGTTAAATGAGGTTGGCAGAAGTTGTTTTTCTTAAATCGGATGTGAGAATCCAAAAGGTAACGTATTGATAGTAGGAGGCATTACATAGACAGGGTTTTTTAAATCCGAATAACGAGCAGAACCCCTGTCCTTCCACTCAACATAGTTTCTCAACTTGCGCAGGCAACGAGTGTAGAAATGACTATGTCATATATGGTTAGCACAAACACCTTCTTAGACACATGTATGCTCCATGCCTAATTTTCAAACATTCGAATGGAAAGGGTAAAGCAGTTGCTCAGAAGCTTTGCTCGAGCATGCCTGTAAACACTCTGGGACCTGCGGGCCAGGGGCTCCTCGCCGGCCGCAGAAACCGCAGCGCCGCGTGCTCACCCTGTACCGGCTTCCTCTCCAGCCTCGGGGCCTGGAGCCCCGCAAGGAAGGGCAGGGGATGCTCAAGGCCCACTCCTCGGCAGGACAGACTCCGAAGAACCCCCAGCTGGGAGCGAGTCGACTCTTTCCCTAGCCCAGGTCACCCCAGCAGCTCGCTCCCGCCCCTGGGAACGGTTCAGAAAGCCAGCCGAGCTCTCCAGGACCCACCCGGGCCTAGGCCGGGACTGACTGCAGTCGCCACCTCCTCAGGGCCGCAAAGCCGAGGCCCAAGGAGAGCGGAGAGTTGCAGGCACGTGGGCCGCGAACACGCTGAGCCCGCCGCTCGCCCAAGGGCTTCTGAGGCCGAGGGTCTCCCCACACGGCCACTGCCAAGTGAATGGTGGCCTCTGCAAACCGACCTCACACACCGCGTGGGGACGCAGCTCTGCCGGGGAGGCCGCCTGGAGCCGCAGTAGTGGCTGGGGCAGGTCTGGCGCGGCCAGGCCGAGGCGGGTGGGCCGCGGCCAGGGTCCGGGGAGGGTCTGGGATGGTCCTGCAAACGCGCAGCTGAGGGCCCCGCGCCTGGAGGCTGCGGGCCGGCGCGGGGCGAGCTGTCACCCGTGAGCAATGAAGTGCCTCTGACCTTTCCACCCCAGCTGCGCTCCTAAACACACGTGTGTCTTCACAACAAAAAAGGCCAGCGAGGAGGAAGTGGGAGCTCGGCGGGGCCGGGCAGCGCCAGGCGGAGTCGCGGGTAACAGGGCAGGGGAGCGGACTCCTCCGAGAGCCGTGGCCAGAGCCCTGAGGGCGCTTCTCCCCTCTCCGCGGCCCCCGCCCTCCCCGTCCCTGTCCCCGGCACTCCGCGCCAGCCACTCTCCCTCCTCGCGGTCTTCCCGACACCCGGACCCAATCTACGATTAACCCAGCTAACGTAACAAGGGTCTCCTTTGACTGTTTTCTCCAGCGACTAATTTCAGAAGGAAGCCTCGGAGGCCGGGGCTCATCTGGGGAGGGAGGCGGCGGGGCGGGGTTGGGGGGAGGAAGGAGCTCCAAACGCAAACAGAAGCCGAGCCCCGGGCCGCCGCGGTAATTACAGCTAATTAGCTGGAGAGCATTCCCGTCGCTAGCGGCGTCCAGGAGGCCGGCGTCGGGGCGGGCGCGACTCGGAAGAGACTGGGCCGCCGAGAAACGCCCCAGCCGGAAAGCCAAGGCGTGGGCCGCGCGGGTCTCAACCCGCCACCCCCTACTCCACAGAACCCAACCAGGCACGTCGAGAACCGTACCGTCTCTGGCGACCGAGCTGCTCCGCCTCGGGCTGGGCCAGCCCGCCCGTGGGGACAGGGCCGTGTGTCACCTGGTGCAGCTCCCCTTCTGGGCCTCGACAAACCAGCTCCAGCCGCGGGCCTCTGTCCGCAAATCCCAGCTCCTCGCTCGGCTCCCCAAAGTAGAGCACCACGCCAACTCCTGGAGACTGGCGATAAGTCTTCACCCCCTCCCCTCCTCTGTCCGGAAAGAGGCTGTAACCCAAAGAAGCTGGAGGCAGCCCCGGGACCTAGCTCCGGGACAGCCCAGCGAGATTTAAACGGGGCCGTGGGGCCAACCCCAGCTCGCCTGCCCCAAGGAGACACCCGCGCCAGCGCTGCAGCGATCTTCCCGGCGATTAGGTTACGACCCTGGGGGAGGGGACCGAGCGAATCACAGGCCACGTAGAGCAGTTTTTGACTGAAATTAAAGTGTATTTATTTGCAGCAATCCTTTAACAATGATCAAATTTTGACAACAAGCAACAGCAATTACTGCTTAAGTGTTGCCTCTAGATAGGAGCGGCAGATAGCAGGAAACTGTATTATCTCCAAAACAAACTGCAAGGCCCCCGAACGCCTGTAATCAAATCGCCATCTCCCCAAAGTCTGATTGGCAGGGCAGATTACCCTAAGATAATGAATTTATTACATTTCCTGGGTTATTTACAAAAGGGGGAGGGCCAACCCGGATTGTCCCCTAGGTTTAACTGTAAATTAACAAGAAAAATTGGTTTAAAAAGAAACCATCCTAGACCAAAATGTTCTGCTCCTCTCGCCTTCCTTCTTATTGCTTTAAATCTTTTGCAAAAATAAGTGTTCTACAAACATATCTTCTAAAATAGTCTCCCAAAGATTAAATATCCATTTCCATCCCGCAATGTTTTTTAAAAGGCAATCCTTCTATGTAATACATGAAGGATTGTAAATGGGGGTGAATTATATACATACATTTAAAAACCGGTTTATTTTTCCTTTTGTAAAGGACTGAAATTAATAGGAAAAATCCATTCAGAATCTGGCTCACAGGGATGTATAATATGAATTGTAATTTTATATGGAACACACAAGCCAAGTATTTATCTGTGCGTATCTGGCTGAACTGTCCCATCACTCAGCACACAGGTATCACTGTGGTAAGACTGCGGCTGATTCATGGGCTTAAAATTTCCGAATCATGGTCTGTCATTAGTAAGAAAACTTATTTGTTTATATGCCAACTCCAATCTGTTTAGAAAAATATCTTTTTACTAGCTTCGAAGCAAGCTGACTATATAGTACATTTTGCAGAAGATGCTGCAAGAAGATAAATCTAAACAAAAAGACTTTAGTAAAACTGGACCTGAACTAGTCAGAGGGCTTCTCCATTTTTCAGATTTAGGTGGAGAATAGGTAACTTCTAGTGTTTTATCTCTGAAATCTTTTTTCGTAATAATTAAGGCTCTATTAAAGTATTCAGACAGCTAGGTCTCATTCAAACTGAATGGTAATTTATTAATAAACAAACAATGAATATGTTCAACAAAAAGAGAAAAGAGAATAGAATAAGATTAATACAGTTTCCCTTTTTATAATGAGAAAAAAAGCACAATTTAAAGTTTCAGGCAATTTAACGTCAGGTTTTGGAAACACTTTCTGGCGTTTGGTCCACGACATCCAACTACAAATTAAAAATAAATTACTATGTTGCAATTTACATTTTAAAACAAGTCCATGAATAAAAAGAAAGCGACTTTCATGAACGGGGACTTTCCCCCTCCCTTCAACATAGGATGAAATAATATCTTACAGGTGAGAGGCAAGGAAGAAGGCGAGAGAGGGGAGAGGGGAGGACGGGAAAGCAGGTCTCTGAAAAGCAAGAAGAAACTTACGTGTTATCTGGAGTAACACTGTCCTTTAATAAACCATGATTTTGCTGTCTTTGTACAAAACAGTTTACCGGTTTATTTAGATAAGGCAAAGTGGAGGTGGCTCTGAATTAATCTGTTAAGAAAACAGTTTTCTTCGTGCTGGTGCTGGTGAGTTGAATTTTTGGAGGGATATTCTGTTCGCTGGTGTGGTAAATATTCTCAGGTTTTTTTCTTAATCAGATTTTTTTTTTTTAGTTTCGATTTTGCCTTGACGGATTCCTTTGGCTTTTCCTGCATTGGGGTTCGATTCAGTTCGGCTTTGAGGGAGTGTCAAAACTTGCTACAGTCGTAGACGAAAGCTCCAGACGTGCGGTACAGAGACTGGCTGGAAGGAAAGGCCATCTGACAGCTACTATTCCCGTTCACTGGAGAGTTGTTCAAGCCGATCCTCTGCGACTCGAACATCTCCCGCACCGAGTGGAAGTTCTGCTGCTGGCCCGGGTAGCCCGCGGCCGCCGCCGCCGCCGCACTCGCCAAGTGGCCCAGGTCTCCACCCGCCTGGTTCAGGTACCACGAGGTGAGGCGGCCTTGGTGGGCCGCAGGGTGGTGGCCGGCCTCCTGGCCTCCCCCGCCTCCGCTGCCGCCGCCGCCGCCGTGACTCAGGGACGACGAGCTGCTGCTGGTGACCGGAGGCAGAGAGTAGTCGGGCAGGGGGTCGTCCACTGCCGAGCCGCCCGCACCCCCGGGCGCGCCCTGCAAGTGGCCCCCGCGCTCGCCGGCCGCGTACAGGCTCATGGCCTGCAGGTTGCAGTGGTAGGTCCCGGCGCCGCCCGCGCCCCCCGTGCCCCCCGCGCCGCCGCCGCCCGAGCTGCCTGCACTGGAGCTCTGGCTGCAGGGGGAGCTGTAGAGGGAGCTCTGGCCGGGCGAGTAGGCGCCGAGTGCCAGCGGGGGTGCTATCCCTGGGCGCGAAGACGCTGCCGCCGAGGCCATAAGGCCCGAGCTGAGCTCTGCGGCCGCGCCCTGCGGCGACCCCCGCAGCGACGTCATGATGTTGTCCACGCTGAAGCCCTGGCTGTGGTGCGGCGGCGGCGGCGGCGCGGAGGGCGCGGGGGGCGGCGGCGGCGCGGACTCCGCACCGTCCAGGCTGAGCGGCCGCGCCGACGGCAGGCTGCCGGGGGGGCTGCTCCCGCTAGACAGGCTGCTGCTGCTGCTGTCGGGGCTCTCGATCTTGGGCACCGCGGCGGCGCTGCCGCTGCCCAGGGCGGAGGCCGGGGACAGGGGCTGGGGCGGCGAGGGACACGTACCGTTCTCGGTTTTGATGTCCTGGATGCGCACGGGCGGCGGCTGCGGGCCGGGCGCGTTGCCGTCGGCCTGCTCGGGCGGCGCGGGCGGGGGCTGGCGGCCGGGCGGGGGCGGCTCCTTGAGGTGCAGCCGGTCCTTCTCCTCCTTGTCCTTCACCGCGTCCTTCTTCTTGAAGCGCCGCCGCCGCCGCAGGAAGCTGCCGTTTTCGAACATGTTGTAGGAGTCCGGGTCCAGCGTCCAGTAGCTGCCCTTGCCCGGCTTCTTGTCGTCGCGCGGCACCTTGACGAAGCACTCGTTGAGCGAGAGGTTGTGGCGGATGCTGTTCTGCCAGCCCTGCTTGTTGTCCCGGTAAAAGGGGAAGCGGTCCATGATGAACTGGTAGATGCCGTTCAGGGTGATCTTCTTGTCCGGGGCGTTCTGGATGGCCATGGTAATGAGCGCGATGTAGCTATAGGGCGGCTTCACCATGTCCTTGGGCTGCGGCTGCGGCGTGTAGGGCCCGTAGGCGCGGGCCATGCCGCCCGGGTACTGCTCGGCGTGCGCGGGGTGAGAGTACACGCTCATGGGGGCCGGCATGGCGGTGTAACCGCCCCCGGCCGCCGCGGCCGCCGCGCGGTAGTAGCTCTGCTCGCCGCCGAGGTAGGGCACCACTCCCAGGGAGTTGGGGCTGGACACGGAGTAGCGCGCCTGCATGGCCCCGGCTCGCCGCCGCCGCCGCCGCCCCGCGCCGCCCGCCGCCCCCCACCCTCGCTCGGGCCGGGCCGCGCCGCGCCGGCCGCCGAGTCCGAGTCCGGGCCCGGCCGAGCTGCTGCCGGCCCGCTGCGCTGTGCGTCCGGCCGGGCTGCCGCCTCTCCCGGCGCTGGCTGGGGCTGGCTCCTCCGGCGCCTGGGGCTACCTTCGGGCCCGCGCGGCCGCGAGGCGGGGTCGCTGAGAGGGGAGAAGGCCGGGGCGGGCCGCGGCAGACCGCCTTGCAGGAACTCGCGGCGCAGCTTCCAGGCGCAAACGGGGAAAAGCAGCCAAAAAGAAAGAACAAGCAGGCGCCCTTCTCGCCACACTGCCTGCGCCTTCCAGGAGACTCTGCCCTGAGCTGCCGGCGAAGGCGGCCAAATAACCGGGGGGGGGGGGGGCGCGCGCCGGCCGCCTGCCCAGGCCCCGCGTCACCTTTTCTCGGTCTCTCGCCCGCCAGCCGCTTAAGGAAGCATTGGGAAAACTTCTGAACTTTTGAGCATCCGTCACCCGGTCGAGGACTTTTTTACGCAGTTACACATTTTTCCGGGCAGCGGAGCCCCGCCCCGCCAGCGGCGGCAGCCAATGGGAAGTGAGAACCGCCTCTGAATGAGCCGGAGGCAGATCCCGGCCGGCCAGCTCCCGGAGGCCGGAGGACCGCGGGGCTGACCACACGCGCGCCGGCCGCCCTGGCCCTGGCCCCGGCCCCAGCCCCGCGCCTGCGCCTGACCGCTGTCGGTTCGCCCCCCGCAGTCCACCTGCCCGCCGCCGGCGCCCGGCGGGCCTCCCACCCCGGGCCCTCCGGACGCACGCCCGCTGTTCGCGCAGACTTTCAGGGTCTTCCCGGGCCCGGTGCAGACCCTTCCTTCGTCCACCGCTCCGGAACGGCCCCGGCGTCTCCGCCCCGCCTCGCGCTGACTAGTTCCCATTCCTTCGCCAAACCCGCCGACGCCACAGCAGCTGGGTTGCCCCGGCCTCTCCTCCCCGCAGCCCCTTCCCTCCCTTCTCCAACGTCTGTCTCACTCGGGTCACTGACGTCTCCGGCTTTTCTCCACTTGGAGGTTCTTCTGTCCTGAACTCGGCTACAAAGGACATGATTTTGAGGGCTCGGTTCCCAGGCCCTGTTCCCGGTGGGGAAGAAGGTTCGTCGCCCATCTCGCCCTCCTCCAGGACCCCTTCCCAATAGAAATTCAGGCAAAGAGTGCGGGGCCCGGCTGGGAGTTTCCGACGGCCGTTCACCCGCTTAGGATGAGCCCGCCTCACTTCGGGCCGCCCTGCTCCTCTCTCCCTCCCCGGGGGGGCCTTGGCGACCTGAAGGTGCGGGCCTCCAGAGCTGCCAAAGCCCGGCTGCTTCCCCGCGCTCCCTTGCTCGCCCACTAGGGTCCCTCCGGCTCCCCGCGCCGCCACCCGCTCTGGTCCCGCCACGCGCGTTTCGGCTCAGATGAGGGGTCAGGCTGCGGGCTCGGTGACATTAGCAGGTGTGATGACAAGAAGCAAATAAATATGTCTAAGAGCTTAACACTTCCCCAGGTCAGTCTCTATCTCCACACGTGCGGGGGCTGCCGGCTCGCAGAGATAAATGGGTGTGTCTGGGGGAACGCACGGGATCGCACCTGCAGGGCGGTTCAGAGATTCTGGGGGGATACGCACAAAAGAGTTCCCGCTCCTTGTGCACACGCCTGAGATTTGCCTTCGCTGGGTGGTTCGAATGGGATAGAAAAGAGAAATGAGGGAAAGAAACGGAAGAGCAGGAAAGAGCTGGGCATCCCTCCCCCCCCCCCACCCCCGCACGGAGATTCTGCATTTCAGTGAGTTTAGGAGAGACCCTCCGGGAGGCTGAATCCTAGGTCGTTCATTAGAAGTTGGGGGAAGTGGCGAGTTTAGCAGGCTGCGAAGAAGCGTGTGTGACGCATTTAACACCTCTGCTCCCCCTGATTTCCGAACATCTCTAAACTCCAAGGTCTTGTTCGGGGCCCTTTGGTCTCCTCGGTTCCAATCCGGTCTTCCTCACGTTGGCAGGAAAATTCAAATTGCAGCTTCGCTGTTACATGTGAAGGACGCTGACGTGTAGCAGGCGCATCTCGGTGTCACCTGAACATTTAAAAATTACTGTTTCATAATGGACATTGACATCGAGGGAAGGAGGACCTGCCCCTTCTAGAATTAGCCTTTGGAGGAGACAGGGTTGCTCCGAGGTTGATCTGAATCCCGAGGCAGCTGCCTCCTGGCCTGCTTTGCGCCGGGGTCTCTGGAGACTCCCTTTCCAGGTGCTTTGCAGGCCAAATCACTGGTGGATTGGAGAAGCACCGACAGGAGACTCAGTACTTGCTGGTGGGCAAGGACACTAGACAGGGGCGAGGGTGGTGGTGAAGCCCCATGACTTGAACACTTAATTCGTGTCCAGCCAGCCCCCAGTTCGGCAGCTTGGCGGTCTTAGCCCCCTTGGTCGAGGCTTTAAGCAGGCTTCAGCCTGGAGGAGACAGAAGTGGTCTTCCTCAACACTTCAACGTTTGGTGAATTCGGTCTTTAAGCTGTTTTTTGCACTGCTAGCGGTGCGCGGAGATGAACGCAGCGATTACGGATGCTTTGTTTTCCGAATGCGGGAAATGCCTTCGGCCCGGAGTTTTGCAACAGGCAATCGTGCCCTGCTGTCCCCTCCCCCATCAGCCCTGTCGCCTCCTGCTCTTCCCTGACTCCTCCCTCCTACGGCCCAGTGAAGTGTAAACAGCTTGTTATGTAAATTGCAAATCGAACCGCAGCGGTATTCTCCGCTCTCCGCTTTGGGTATAAAAGTTGCCGTTGTGAAATTAGTATCTGGCATGAAAAAAAAAAAAAAATGAGGAGTGTAGTTTTATCAAGATCAACTTTCCACTGGTTTAGATCTGGATATTCGCCAGGAAAAGATATTTGCATTTGTGTTTTATAAACTTGCACGGAAGCAAGCCTCCAGTAAACGGCTTAATTGTATTTCAAGCACTTATTTCATTATTGTTGTTAGTTGTGTTATTTGAACATAAGACGCAGACATAGAAACTTTTGGGGAACAGGTTAAAGTTTTTATTTTCAGGTTGAAGTTTTTAATACCCCTTTCTGCTACTCCACGGAGTACTTCAATCATACTCTTCAGCACATCCCTTGACTCAGTTGGCAGAAGAGCCCCCACAGGAACCCTACAGCTTCTTTTCTGACACCTTGAGTACTTGCAGCCTGAAGGCCCCGCAGGCGACAGCGGTAATGGATGTTTGGTGGAATGGTCGCTGGGCCCACACACCGCCCCTCCCCAGCAGGCAAGGCTACAATTCCTAGGGCCCACCGACGGGTGCTTAGCTCGAGGGGATGACGTCACAGCGACTTCGAAACAAGGCCTCCCCGGACCCCACCAAAGAAAAGCACCAGGAAGGGGAATGTGGCTAGCACTCCAGGAAATGCTCGGACTGGAGACCAGGTGACACCGTAGGAATGTGTGTGCTGGGGGACGAGATGCTGTCCTAAACGCAGGTCACCAAGAGCCAGAAAGAGCTCTTTTCTTTTTTTCTTTTGCAAGTAAAGTACAGGGAGTGGAGATTGGGATGGGGGCAGTCCTTAAAAATCACTCCCTAGGGGTGTGAGCTCAGCCCGTGCAGTTCGATTTGTCCCCTATCGCAGGCCAGTCGCCTCTGTGGTGTGCCTAGATGCCCTCTCTTTTACCTCCCCTCTTTCTGGCTTCTCCAGGCTCTGGGATCTGGGTTCAGCTCTGGAAGCCGAACTGTGGGCTGGACTGGAGAGGCGGGCACAGGTAGGAACCAGCTTCAAGGAGGCGCCGCCTGGCCCAGGAGCTGGAGGACTACGGAAAAGGCGGGCTTAGCACACGAGGGAAGGCGCTGCTCCTGCTCCACTTGGTACAGTGATTCTCGGGGGTCTGCTCACACAGGAGGGAGGCTGCAAGTCCACAGCTGCCTTAGCATCTTTCCCTTTGCTGGGGTAGACACAGTGGAAGATTAAGGCGATTAACACCGGAGGGCCACTGGAAAACTGCCTACTAGGCTGCCATCACAGACCACTGGAGCAAGATCTGCTTGGAAGTGTGTTTGAGCTATTTAGACTATTTAGATAATTGTCTTAGTTCTCCATTTGGCTTCCTTTGCTTACACCAGAAGCCCAGGGGTAGGGGAGGTTATGCTGGTATCAATGCCCTGTATTCGTTTTCAAACCACGGTGCCGGCAGGTAACGTTTGTCAACGGTGCGACTTTTCAGTGGAAGAAGGAGGGGGACCGGACGTCTGGGTGGCCATGACTCCGGGCAGATCCTCCTTAGCTGGGGGATTTTCAAGTAGAGGTTTTGTTAGCACAGTCGCTCCAATTCAGCACCCTCCTTAGTAGAAAAATAATTTCTACAATAAACGAAAAGAGCGTTTGGTTTTCGATTGTTTTCAAGGCAAAGTGATCCATATTGCCTGTCTACATGATTGGATTAATCCAATAGTTGCCCTCCTGGGGGGGGGGCGTGGTGCGGACATCCACGGGAAGTTTGTATGACGGGATAATTTAATGTCATCTCCTAACTCCCCTAGATAGGCGGTTCCCCTAATTACTCACCCAGGAGAAAGCCAGCCAACACCTGCTCGTTCTCGCCTCGGGTTGGCCCACCTGTCGCCCCTTTGCAGGAAAGCACTCGCCTCGAAGCGCGTTTCAGGGGCTCAGAGCCGAGCTAAGGTGCAAGAGGGGGCCACAGGGAATGCGGGAAATGAATCGTTAACTTTGGTCTCCGGCTTCAAAAGACTCCGGGCTTCTTGTGTTCAGGCAGAGATAAATGAAGATTCAAATTGTCATCTTGCATTAACAATCCAGAATGAAAATTTGTAAAGGGCTGGATGATCGGAAAGAACAAATGGTGCGTGTGTGCACGCCCGAGCCCCGGTCTTTCCCCATCCAGGTCCCCAGCGGACTCAGGGCGGCCGCCGCACTCCAGGGCCTGGGAGGACAGAGGCCCGCAGCCTCCCAACCTCGGCTCACGTTGCGGGGGGCGGGGGGCGCCGCTCAGGGCGGGCGGGTCTGCCAGAGCCAGAGTGCGGGGTGCGGCAGGCGCCGGCCATCGGAGGACCGCGGGACGAAGGCGCCTTCCTGGGGCTGGAGCGCAAGGCGTGTGCCCCTGCACGGACGCGCCTGGCTATGGGTGTCGAAGGAAAGGCTTTGCTCGGTGAGACAGACCCACAGAGAGCTCCGGAGCCGCAGGCGGGGTGAAGCGGCCTATACCTTGCAGGCGGGCTGTTCCCGGGTCTCCCGGCGGGGCTGCCGTGAGCCTCCCTTCCAAGAGCTACCTTCGCGGAGCCCTGCGCTCTGGGACCTTCCTTCCGACGTGCCACCGCGCTCCGAACCTTCTGGGCAGCAGCCCCGGGACACTGGGCCTGGGCGGGTGTTTGCACCTCTCAGGGCAGGGACAAGGCCGACACCAGGCTCGGTGCAACTGGCCTCCCCGGAGGGCCTGAGGACCGATGCCGCCGGCGACTGCTGGTCCTCGCGAGTGGGTCGGCGCCTGGAAGCGTGGCCTGGTGATCTGGTGGCCCGCGCCCTGACCGCCCTCCACAGGCTTCCTGCCGCTTCTCCGCAAGCGTGGGAAGAGGAAGGGCGATGCAGAAGCCCGGAGGCCCCTTGGCCGACCCAGGCTGGGGCTCTCAGGCTGGAGGACCAGACCCCGGCCGGTCCCGCACCTTGGGAGCCCCGGGCCTGGCAGCCGTCCTGGGCGCCTGCACAGGACACTGCGCGTGCTACGAGCGCCCCCTGCCGTCGGAGGCTTCGTCTCCGCGGCGCATCTATCCACGCCGGGCTCCAAGAGCCAGCCCAGCCCATCCCTCCGCAGCGTCCCCTGGGAACCCGCTCCCTGGGGAAGGGGGCTTGGGGCAGACCACGCCGCCGGAGTAGGACTCCGCAGGCCTGTCACCTGGTTTTCGCATCCTGCAACTCTCATCCTTCAGGGTCCAGGCGGGAATAGTCCCATCGGGGAGACCACGTCAGACTCCCAGGCACAGACCAGGCACGCTTTTGTTCCTGGAGTGGAGGGAGGTGACCTGAGACAGGCTTTCAGCGACCGCTACGCATTCCTTCCAGGCGGCCCTTTTAATTGATGTACACGTTACAGAAAAAGCAAGGCTGCTCCATCAAGTGAATTACATTCTGGGAGATGCCAAGGAATGTATTTACTGGCAGCCAGGTTTGCCAATAAAAGTTGCAAATAAAGACTGCTGGTTTCCAGGAAAATGTACTTCTGTTTTTTAACCAATCCTTAGTCTTAATTACCAAAAACCGAGGCTCCAAAGAACCGGTTTCGAGCACAGGACCAGTGAGTGGCGGTGCTGGCGAAGTCCCACACCCCCACGTGCACTTACACACCCCGAAGTCACCTATGGGAACAGGGACCAGGCACACCTCTGGCTTTGCCCACAGAGAGGCTTGCCCGTATTTACATATGCAGCAGACATAGACACAGGCGAAACGCTGGCACGCAGAGAGGTATGCATTCGGATTAGCGCTGTTTAGTTTGGAAGTGAAGAAATAAGAAAAGACAAACTATGGCAAATAGGCGCATTTCCACAGAATATTAAATAGAAATAAATGCATGCGAGGAGAGGAGGTGCTTGCTCTGCAGTGTTTAGCTATGGTTGCCCTGGTAATTCTTTTCAGTCCAACTGGGTTGACTGTAAGTGAACGCAGCAGACAAATCCGGAATTTCCATTTACTAAAGGTCCACTTTGGCTCGGGGTCACAAGGACCCCAATGGGAATTAGAAAATCTCCCCATTCACTAGATAGAGCAGCACTCCACCCCCCCCCCCACCCCAAAAAAGGAGTTTGGGCAGAATGTGCACACTAATGACAGGCGAATTTGTTTCATTTGTTTCTCCATTGTTAAACACAGATATTAATAACCACAATTACAAGGACAGGTAAGATACATAGAACACTTTGTATGCGGACAACCTGCTGCGTGATTTAACTACTCCTTCCACTTAATCCTCACAAGGACTCTGACATGGATGCTATAATCTGCATGTTATAGGTGAGGAAACTGAGCTTAAAGAGAAGAAAGCACTTGCCCAAGGTGACACAGCCTTCGCAATTGCACTCTGCAGGATCTCACTGGTTCTAAGACACCATTTGTGGTAAGGTTTGGTGCTTATGAGCCACAAAGAGGGGAAAAAAACTAAATTATTAAATATCATCAGTGGTGAATCTCATCTCTGTTTCAATTACTAAAATGTAAAAAAAAAAAAATGTGCATTTCAGATCAATGATACGTTTACTAATCCATGTAATCAACAAACTGTAGAGGCCTGCTCTGTTTTTGGTCTTCTTCTAGCAGCTTGGAGTATAACAGAACACCCTTTGCAGATATCCATGAAGTGAAATATGAATTACCATGGGAAGGATGTTTACCCACAGCAACCCTCGAATCTATTGTATATGTGTACACATTTTGACTTGCACTGGGCTGGTTTCTCTGCACCCTTTCAGAGCTGCTCACGCCAGTGCTATGTGGAGAAACAGGTATAAGTGCATGCACAGAAAAATGGCATGTATTTGGGCACAGACATTCTGTATAGTTGAATAAAGGACCTGCTGGTGAGTGCATGTTTCTCTCTTCCTGGATGCTACCTGATGGCTCCTCTCCTGTTTTCCTCTCCATTTAGTTTCCCCAAGGAAGATTCTCCAGGAAACGGCACATAAAGCAGAGAGGCTCTTTCCTGCCCCTGCCTCCATGGTGGGCCTACCCTTACCCACAGCTCCAGACAGAGTGGGGAGGCAGGCAGGAGCCCCAGGACACTGAGGAAGCCAGAGCACTTCCTCTCGGACCCATGGCAGACATCAGCCAGAGGAGGCTGGAGGAGGGACAGGAAGCAGAAGATGGGTTTCAGGTTGTAGCTCACCTCCAGGACACCATGTCCAGGCTGTCCAGAAGTCACCAAAGTCAAAACCTTGGAATCACAGAGAGGGAAACTGAGGCTCTCAGAAAAGAGCTGGCCCATGATAAGGAGGGCTCCCACCCAGGACTTGCAGTCTAGTGCCGCTTTGCCCAGCACATGCCCCAGCACCCCCGCACCCCTGCCTTCAGTCCCACCAAGGCCTAGGGTCTAAAGCAGCTGATGTCTTTGGCCAGGTGGGCTTTGAGGGTCACAGTGGAGTAGGAGCAGGGAAAAGGAGAGAGGTGGGTGGCAGGGAAAATGATTGAAGGGCTGAGGGGGGAGGGGCTTTTTCCTTTTCCAGGAATTTCTCTCTTGCCCAACAAAAGCTTGGCTTGGGCTTGGACCATTGATCCAAAGGCCAGCCTTGGGGAAGGGAAGAGAGCATGGGAGGCAGAGCCAGAGGAGGCCCAAGACCTCAGCCTCTGGAAGTGTTTGGCCACCAAGGGGCGTGCGGGGCAGCAGGGGCTCTACTCTCCCAGGGTCTGGCCAGCTACAGGGGTGCCCAGGTGCCCTGTTCCCCGGAAGAGCTGGGGAGGCCCAGTCCTGGTGGATTGGGGCCTGGGGTACCTCGGTCCAGACTCCCCCAGGGAGCGCCCGGCCCCACCGGCTGCAGCCACGGCGACAGTCTGGGGCTGCCCTGCTTCTCCTCAAGACCAGCCGATGGGTCAGGGCGCCTGGTCTCCCCGTTTCTCCCCCGTCGCGCTCAGGAAGGTGCTTTTAAAGGCTGGCGGGCGGGCTCACAAGCTCGCACACTGCAGCCGAGCCAGCCTGTGTTTAGTCTGGCGCTGACGTCCTTCCTGAGCAGATGGTAAGAGGAAGCCTTCTCCAAGCCGTTCCTGCTGTCGCCCACCCGGCCCATCCATCATTTTCTCACCTACCGGCCCCAGGACCGCGAAGTCCTCACTGAGAGCTTGGCAGAAAGTCCGGGCCAGGTCACAGACCCCCGCCACCTCGCCCATGTGTGAGAGCCTTTCCTTCCTCCTTCAGCACAAAGGCTTACATTATTGTATGTCCCTGTGATGAAACACGCACCAGATTAGATAAGGTTGAATTGCAGTTTTATAGGGTGCCAGGATCGTCCATGAGACACTCTCCTTTCATTCGTGAGATTGTGCGCTTATAAGAATACTTTGCTCGAGTAGTTCTCACTTGGCTCAAAGAGACAACATCTACACACAGGATGACTTCTTAGGAAGGACTGCGGGCTGCCCAGCTTGGGGGAAATTAGTTACTCCCGAGAAAGAGCAAGCTACTAGAAGTTGCTGGCATCTGGGGCCTGGCCCAGTCAGCCCGCAGCACTGTTTTGCTTTTGTGTGTGGCAATTCTGCACGGTGCCCAGTGCCATCCTCAGAAACGCACCCTTGGAGTTTTCATTGTTTGCCTTTGTGAGCATTTGCTATCAAAGATGATGTGTTAGGCGTATTTGTTTTAGTAAGGAACTCGTCCAGAGGCAGGCAGACGTGTCACTGGGAGAATGTTTTGGCAGGAGTGGGGCAGGGGTTTTACATAATAGGAAAACAGATGCAACTCCACCCTTCCATCATCAAGGCAAGCACAGCCACACATTTTGTTTAATCTCAGTCACATTGTCTACCGTCTGCTGGAAGTAGGTTAGTTTTCTAGTAAACACCACTCTTACTGCTGCCAACTGTTTGTTTTGGAATGGGCTCAGACTCACCCAGGTCCTCCTGCTTTGTTCATTTCAGGTTGTCAGGTTGTCTTTGGATATTTTAAAAGAGAGAGCTAATGCATGGCAATAACATTTCCATATATTCGTATGAATATATATATATATACGTATACATGAATATATGTATGAATATATATGTATATGCATATATGCACATACACACACACACATGCACACACGCACACACACACAGAGAGAGAGAGAGAGAGAGAGAGAGAGAGAGAGAGAGTGTCTTTGTTCCCTGGGCTGGAGTGTAGTGGAGGGTCCTTTTGCTTCTAAACAAAGCTTGATAAAACTATACCTTGCATTTCTCCTTAGTTAGGTAAATTTTGCATTTCCCTTGATTATGTATTAACTGGAGTAAAATAAGTTTTTCTTACTCTATTTTTCCTTCTTGCTGCTTTGTACATCAGCTTTCCTGATGATATCTCTATAGCTCTGCTGATTTCGATGAGATTCGGTTGTCAGACGGTGCTGGCAGACTGCTGTAAATCTCATAAAAGGAGAGTTGGGCTTTATTTTCTGGCTGTGCCAGACATTTTCCAAGTAGCTATTTAGGACCCAGAAGGCATCCCCAACTAGATCAGAGTAATATGAAATACGGGTCAAGTGCCGGATTCAATGCCCTTGGCAATGTCCCTTTAAAAACAAATGTCTCCGATATGGCCAGATCTGGGTTTCCAGTGTTAGCATAACGTTCAGTTTATCCACCAGACAAACAAATATTGTAAGTGTCTACATCTGGGGCAAAAAAAAAAAAAAAAAGAAAAAAAGAAAAAAAAAGAAAAGAAACTGATGGATGCATAACTCTTCTTTCTTTTAGGAAGAGTTTGTAGAATTTTGAGGCATTCACTCTGGTGTGTCTCCTGATGGCCTCCGTTGACCCTCCCCAGGTGCCCCATTGCTGGCCATTTAATATTCATTCTTCTTAAAGTTTGACATTAGGTGGATGTGGAGAGATGGAAGACAGAATGGGGGTGGTATGAGAAAAGAGATCAGACAGGGCTCCAGAACTGTGAAGAAAGAGTGTGATGGGGCTTTTACTGCCACACGTTCTCTGAGGACGCACAAGGCCTATGGGTATAAGCCCTCATATTTGGAAGGACTCAGTGATGACCACAGGGAGTAAACTGTGTGAGGGGGAGGGGCGTCACAGGGAAGCCCCTCTTCCCCCAGCTGGCGATGCCTCTGAAACCCACAGGTGGGGTGCCCCTTCTCCTTCGTCTGCTGGCTGGATTTAGGTCCTTTTGGCTGCAGGGCGAGACGTCACCTCTTTTTTCTGTCTTATCTTTTTTAAAAGATACAGGACCTCTCTGAGACTTCAGTGCTGATTGCTTGACATCATCGCTTCCTTCATTAGAGACACTGGGCCCTGGGGAGGGGAAGGGACAGAGGGAGGAGGTGGTGCAGAGAAGGCCCCTGTGGTGAAGAGAGCAGGGGAAACCTACACCCACTGGCTTCCAGGACTTGGGGGTCCCAGGAGTTGAGCTTCTCAGCCAGCTCCTCTGTTCTGGGGTAGCCACTTCCTTTCCTCAGGTGCGGAGGAGACGAGGCTGCCTGGGCCTCTCCAGGCCTCTGCAGGTGGGTCCAGGGCGCAGGCACACAGATCGTATTAGTGCACATGGGCAGGAAACTCCTGGACCTTCCTGTCACAGCCACCCAAGGGTGGATAAAGCCCGTGTGAAGTCCAGCCTGGGGGGAAGAGGCTGCCCAGCTGGTGGGGGGTCTCTGGCGGAGGAGACGCTCAGGTGTGGGGGTCAGCGACGGGGCTTGCTTCTCTGGGTGAACGTCGGTGGCAAGCGTGGGTGTTCGCTCTGAATATTTTCCATTTCTGTGCAGAGTTCTATGTCTGCATGGTCCAATTTCTGCCCACATTCCATATAGGCCATGAAAGGCCATTTTTCTTTTTGAAGCAAGTCTAAAATAATACACATGATGAAGTGCAGGCAGGATGCCTGTGGAAAAAAGAGCTTCTCCAATTATTTCAATGGAACGAAACATCTCCAAGCAAAATCTGACTGAGAAATCTGGCCTTTCCCCATTTAAGGCCAACGGGGGTCCATTGGAAAGCATTGCAAGGCCCTCCTGGCCAGTCAGGCCCAGAGGCATGATGGGCTTGGCTGTGCCTCAGTTTACCTTTTCTCAAAGGAATGAATCACATCTATCTCTTACTAACTTAAAAGTTTGACGGCCGGGCGCGGTGGCTCAAGCCTGTAATCCCAGCACTTTGGGAGGCCGAGGCGGGTGGATCACGAGGTCAAGAGATCAAGACCATCCTGGTCAACATGGTGAAACCCCGTCTCTACTAAAAATACAAAAATTAGCTGGGCATGGTGGCGCACGCCTGTAGTCCCAGCTACTAGGGAGGCTGAGGCAGGAGAATTGCTTGAACCCAGGGGGCGGAGGTTGCGGTGAGCCGAGATCGTGCCATTGCACTCCAGCCTGGGTAACAAGAGCGAAACCCCGTCTCAAAAAAAAAAAAAAAAAAAAAAAAAAAAAAAGTTTGAGCTGTCTTTTAAGAAGGGTTTTAATGAGATGATTCAATGGAGAACCTTTGGAATACCTATGAAAAAAACTGCATAAATACAGGAAATTAAAACATGAGGATAAATGTGAAGTGAGACAGTGTGGCTCTGAAGTCCTGGTTCCCTCACTGGAGTTGAAGGGCCCCCAGGTCACCAGGAGCCGTGTGTTCCGGTCTGCCTCTGCTCAGGAAAGCAGCCGAAGGATGAAGGATGGAGGCAGCACCGGGGCTGGGAGAGGCTCAGCTGCCTGCAGGGCTGAGGAAGTCTCCTCTCAGAGCACCTGCCTGCCCCTCCTCACCCGCCATAGTTTGTGTATAAACCGTCTCAATGAGCTTCAGAAAAAATTGCATCATAGTTTAAAACAAAGGGAGCTATGAGAGTCTAAAAAAAGTCATCCTTTCTATGTTGCAATAGATATTTAGATTTGTAAATACACGTAAATGACTAATATGTATAATATACCAGTTTACTCCAGTTTGTGAGTTAGGTGTTAAACACAGCGAGGCTTTCAATAGTGAAAGACGGAAGCCAGCTGGATGTCCACTACTAAAAACAGCTTAATGGGATCACACAAGGTGAGAAGGAAGAGGACTTTGCAAAGCATGGACTGGTGAGCTGGAGATGGATTCATCTGAATGAAGACCGTTAAAGAAAATGCAAAATAAAAATGATGGCGGGGTAAGGGGATGAGGCTTGTATCACTTGTAGGTTTTTAAATTACACGATGGAAAAATAGAATTTGGAAAAACACTGTTTGCCATTTGAGATCTTCAAACACATCCCCAGAAGCCTCTGAGAAATCCCCATAAATAAGCATGGGACCAGCGGTGGGACAGGCAGAGAGCCTCACAAAGGCGTGGGAAGAGAAGGAAGCCGAGCTGGTGGGGGAAGGAGAGGTGTAAATGGCCCGAAGTAATTTGGTGAGAGGAAGAGATAACAGGGGGCCTAAAGCCCTGGGAAGGCAGAGAAGGAAAGCCTCAGCCACTCCCAACACCGGCCTCAGGTGTCACACAAAGCCCCTTATCTCCCCCTGGTCTGATGTTATCGGACCTTTAAAATGGTAAATCATTTATAGAACATTTACTGATTCACAAAATGAAGGCACTGAGAATTAACGTGAGGATGGGTGGGGGGGGGGACTGTTAGTCAGGAGGCACAGGCTTCGGGAGTGTGGATTTCCCTTGTCACTTGGCTCCAGAGATAATCTTATCTCTGGGGCTTGTCATGGGGAGGTGTAGAGGCAGGGAAGGGGACAGAACTGGAGCTGGGGGGAGGGGGCTGGCAAGGAGGGCTGAGGGCTGTTCTTGTTTTTCTGGGCTGGAGTGTGTGTGTCTGTGTGTGTGTGTTTACCTGTGAGCCTCCAGGACAAATGACTCTGGCTTTCCCAGGGGGAGAATTTTCATGTAGCCCCTGTCTTGGCAAGACGACCACTGGAACTTCACTCTGCACACTGTCACGGCTCCGCGGGAGGAGGAGCCTCAGGTCTACGTGATCTCTGGCTTAAACAGAAGAGAGGCTCTGAGAATAGGAAAGAGTGACAGGGACCAAGAACCTCCCTGTGTTCAACCCCAGCCAGGATGAGCTTTCTTGTCCACCAGCATCTACAGATAAAAAGAAATTGTTTTTAAAAAAATCCATTATTGGGCCGGACGCGATGGCTCACGCCTGTAATCCCAGCACTTTGGGAGGCCGAGGTGGGTGGATCACTAGGTCAAGAGATCAAGACCATCATGGTCAACATGGTGAAACCCCGTCTCTACTAAAAATACAAAAAATTAGCTGGGCATGGTGGCGCGTGCCTGTAATCCCAGCTACTCAGGAGGCTGAGGCAGGAGAATTGCCTGAACCCAGGAGGCGGAGGTTGCGGTGAGCCGAGATCGCTCCATTGCGCCCAGCCTGGGTAACAAGAGCGAAACTCCGTCTCAAAATAAATAAATAAATAAATAAATAAATAAATAAATAAAAATCCATTATTTACTAGCCTGTTTTAGATGTGCTGCATGCAATCAGTGGCATTTTATCTGGGGCTACGAATTGAAGGTATTCCATCTTTTGTACTTTTTGCTGCAAATTTAGTTGCTACGGGTTTAATGCAATGTGTTCCTTTATGAATCTCAGTAAACTAGAATTGGACTTTGGTTGTTGCTGTTTTTTTTTTTTTTGTTTTTTTTTGTTTTGTTTTGTTTTGTTTTGGATAATTTACCAATTTAACAGTGGGCATTGTACACCAAATTTAGTGACACTAAAATACGTTTTGATAACCCACTACCATGGGCCTTGGTTTTCAAGACTGGAGCCAGTGGCTTTACTTATTTCTCAACTGCATCAGAATGTATTGACAGAAGTAATCTCCCACCCCCGCCCCCTCCACTCCTTTTCCCCCCAGGAATCCAGGCTGAGTTAAGGCACCGGTGTGCAGGGACTGTGATGGAGCTCTGGTGCCATCTAGTGGGCACACTGGAGAAGCGCACTTAGAGGCCCGTCTGCTGGTACGAAAGCCCGGGTGGCTTGCAAGCCAAGAGCCTCCCCACCGGGTACGGAGTGGCGGTACGCTGCCTCGGCTTTACTGCTGGGTCCATCGGGTGACTCCAGCTCAGGAGGCAGAGAGAGCAGCTGAAAGTCAGGGTAGGAAACGGCTGCGTTTTGGTGGCCTGTTTCCCTACGGTGGGCCAAAAAGCCCTCAATGAACTTCATTTTCCTTGCTTTGTGCTTCGGTTCTCTTCAGCGCCAAACCCAAATGTACCCAGGGACAACTGAGGCCCGGGAAGGCTGAAAACGCGTGTGTAGCACACAGCTCTGCTGACAAAGGGGAGGGTCGTGCTCGGCCAGCGTGACTCGCGTTATCTCCAGAACTCATTTGGAACCCCTTAAAGAAGACCCCCTAAAGCGCGCTGTTCTGTTGGTACTCCACGGGAAACTTGGGTGGGGGGCGGGGAGAGAGGAGGGTGAGAAGGTGGAGGAGCGCCTGGGGAGGAGCAAGCCCCTGGGGTTTGCAAAATGGAGGGAGGTGGGAAGGAGAGCCAGAGGAGCAGTCTCAGGCGCAGGCATTTCAGGGAAGAGCGTGTGCAGCAGTTATGGAGCTAGGAGCAGAGTTTCCTAAAGAGATCCACACACAGGCAGCTGCTGGGAAGTCTGTGTGGGTCACGTGCCCCCCAGGGTCCAGATTCTCACTGAGAGAGGAAGGGGCCATGGCCACCCCGCCCCATGCAGTGCTGGCTTCTGAACTGGGTAGACAAGGGAAGCCACGGCCTGCTGTGGGGAAGGCAGGAGCCTGCCGGGGCCCAGGAGCAGCCGCCCGCCCTGGCCCGGTGTGCCCCGGCCATCCTGAGGAGCAATCCCGGGCTGATGGGGTCCCTGGGGATGTCCAGTCTGCTGGCAGACGTTTTCCAACCATCCTGGCGGCCTTCGATGTGGGCGTGTTACCTAAAAATCCAGCCCCTGGGGACACCTCAGCTGTGGTTCCCATGAGGGGCCATGATGGGTGAAATTAACTGATAAAACGTGTGTAACTGTCCGCTGGTTCCTGGGGATTACAGAAAGCTCACCTTCGTCTCTTAGTCACCGGTTCATTCAACACGGTATCCTCAATAAAGCAGCCGTGTCTGCCTGGCCAGTCCCCCGTGACCATCTTGGACCTTCCCTTTCCTCCTCTGCTTTGCTGCCACGCGAGACACACGTCACGGGAGACTGTCGCCTGCCTGCGCGCAGCTGGAGAGCAGGGTGGGCTTGCCGGGGATGGCCAGGCCGAAGGACACGTCCGCATGGACCGGGGGAGGGGCGCCGCTGCTTTAACGCCAGTGAGCAGGCGGGGCTTTTGGTGGGGGGTGTTTAGGTTGTACATTTTGAATGTGAATTTCTAAGTCCAGAGCCTGCCTCGGTTGTCACCATCAGTTATGGTGAGGGCGCTGTGGCCTGTGTTGTTCCTGGTCACCACAGCTGTGGCCAGCCACCTGTCTCACCCTGCGTCCTGCTAGGCTGGGGGCTCTTGAGAGGCCAGCTTCAATCGTGAGGTGCCTGCCCCTCCCTCCTCCCTTTGACCGTGGCCCAAAGAGCCCAAGTCAGCTCGAAACCTCTGAATCCTGTGGGTAAACGGGCCTGCGAGGTGGGTCCCTGCTGGGCAGGGCCGAGACACCCGGAGTGCGGTGAGGGGCGTGGTGGGGCCGCCTGGGGCCAGAGCCGCCCAGGGATGTGGACTCCCCCGCAGACGCTCCCTGCCCAGGTATTGCCTGACTGCAGTTATATAAAAAGCCTTTATGAGCTGCGGGGAGTATGTCATTTGTTCTGGAAGAACATAAAGCTCATTGTTTTCCCTCAGCTGTGGGTCACTCGGCTCGATCTGTGCTCTAAGCACCGGCGCTGGCAACCTCATCTCTTCCAAAGGCAATTTGTCCACGGGCGTCCATGAGGCAGTTTTTAGACAACAGAATTCTAGCCTTTAGGAATGAAAGAGAAATCAGGGCTTCCTCTCCACACCACAGGTGTGAGGCGAGCTTTCCCTGCTTCCTGGGCTATTGGAACCGTGTGATTCATAAGGCGCCCCAGCGCTGTTTATTCATCAGAGGGGTTCGGTCACTCTCCATTGGAAGCTTTCAGTGCACGAGCTTTCTGAGCATTTGGGTTGTCCCTTGATAGACTCGGAAGCCACAGGGAAAGATTACAGCTAACTCGGCCGACCTCTCAACAGGGAGAGCCCCAGCGAGAAAACAGATTTGTCTCTGGACTATCTAAGTGTCCTGGGGTAAAATAAGCCACTGCAGGAAGGCTCGTAACTGGGTGAGTTCACACTTGCCAGAAATTTCTTTCTCAGCCATTTTCTGTGCCTTCGTCTGACTTTTTCTTTTTTTAGGATAGTAAATGAAAACAACACACACACACACACACACACACACACACACACACACACACACCCCTGAATTCACCATGGAAGCCACAGGAAAGTTCGGGCCCTTAGCTACCAAGCAGATTCCAGCAAGAGCAGGATACCAGTGAAGGCAGGGAGCGCTTCCTTGTCCTACAAACTCACCCCAGAACCGATTCTTGTGAAAACTCCAGAAGAAGGAAGGAAACCCTCCAGCACCCTCACGTGTCGCTCTTTCCCACAGGAGAGTCTTGTCTTTTCTTTGTCCCTTCCCCCGTGTCCCCTGGAGAAACAAACCCAGGTACTTTGCCAGCGGATGGGGCTGCTGGGGAGGACAGGGCGGCCTGAAGCTCCTACCTGTCACTTCCTTCCTGGGATGGGGGCTCAGTGTCTCTGTGCCTCCGAAGTCAGCTCTTCGGGACAAAGGTGACAGGGTCTGAGATCCCTTTGGTTTGGCAAAGGGACGTGCAGACAGATTAGCACAGGTTCCCAAAAGCATGGGTGCGTTCATGGGTTGGGAGTAGGCTCGGCAGGGCTTCCAGAAAATTCACTTAAGGAGCAAAAATTCCTTCTCAGCCTCATAAAGCTTGACTTTGTGTCTGATTTTCTCACCGCGTTGTGTGTTTGTAGAAGCAAACCCCCCTGGGAATTGCCTCACTCCTCACAAACGCGGCACAGCCTTCAACATTGCTTAAGGATCTTTCCTTAGTTCAAAGGAAAAATGTGCTATTTCAGTCCATGAATGTGTCCCTTTATAACCACGGTCATCACACCACGCACTGTGCATGCCACACCTGGGGGTGGGGGTGGCTCAGAAACTGGTTTTCTTGTCGTTTCCTTTCCACTGAATGTACCTCAAAATCAGACTTCCCTATCTGCAACCTTCTGTTCCCGGGCTGAGTCTAGAGGCACGCGTATGTATTTTTTCAGTTGTCACGTTACTTAAGTTTTGTTTAAATCGATTGTAATGAGCCCTTGCTTTTTTTTTTTTTTTTTTTTTTTTTTTTTTTTTGGTCTTTCATGTGATTGATATTTTTGAAGAGTCCTGAGCGGCTGTCGTGTAGAATGTTCCACTCTCTGGATTTGTTAAATTATTTCCTCACGGCCGGGCATGGTGGCTCACGCCTGTAATCCAA
This sequence comes from Saimiri boliviensis, assembly GCF_048565385.1. Taxonomy (NCBI): domain Eukaryota; kingdom Metazoa; phylum Chordata; class Mammalia; order Primates; family Cebidae; genus Saimiri; species Saimiri boliviensis. The sequence goes on along the minus strand of NC_133452.1, from coordinate 140,033,326 downwards.
GCACTTTGGAGGCCAAGGCAGGCGGATCACCTGAGGTCAGGAGTTCAAGACCAGCCTGACCAACATGTTGAAACCCCATCTTTAAAAAAAAAAAAAAATTCCTCACAGTTATATTAGGGTTAAGCATTTAAAAATTATTTCGAACTCTGGGGTACACGTGCATGTTTGTTACATGAATCTATTGTGGCATAGTGGGGACTGGGCTTTCAGTGTACCCGACACCCAAATATTAAACATTGTACCCAATAGGTACAAGAGGTCACTCTCCAGTGGAAGCTTTCAGTACAGGAGGTTGCTCAGCATTTGGGTTGCACCTTGATAGACTTGGAAGTCACAGGGAAAGATTACAGCTAACTCGGCCGACCTCTCAATAGGGAGGTTGCCCCGCACCCTCCTCTCCTCCTCCCACTTCTTGAAGTCTCCCATGTCCACTCTTTCCATCTTGATGACCTCGTGTGCCCACTGTTTAGCTCCTACTCGTAAGTGAAAGCACGTGATATTTGATTTTCTGCTTCTTTGTTCACGCAGAGTAATGGCCTCCAGCTCCACCCACGTTGCTGCAGAGAATGTGATTTCATTCTTTTCTGTGGCTCCATGGGCAGAAGCTTGTATTTTATTAAAGATGAAGCAAGATCCGTGTTGCTGAGTATTTTTGCCTGTGTGTGTGTGTGTGTGTGTGTGTGAAGAGGAGCAGGTAGAGTATACTGGAAGGAAGTAGGACTGGAGATTGTGAGCTTCTCGTCTTCCAGAATTGGGCCATGCTGGTGTGTGTGTGGAGCTCCAGGATGGTTGAGCTGTGATAACCGATGTTGCTCGGGGGCTTTGTCTATGTGGACCCGACCCTCTGCCATGTTGTCCTGTTCTCTTTCAAGTCAGCAGAAGCCGCATGGCCCAGCCTGGCACAGCTGCAGGTGATGTGGCCGCTGTTGGGTGAGCCTGGCTTTATCAAGAAATGATGTCCAAAATTCTTTAGAGAAAATAGTGAGGTTGCAGTGTGGAAAATGTCCAAGGATGCCTGCAGACCTTCAGAGAGCAGCTCACGACTACGGCCTGACTTGATTGTCATAATGTTTCGAATGCAGTAGGTCTCGATGCAAATGAGCCAAGAAAAGAACAATATTTTAGCATGGCAGACTCCCCGCTAGTAATACAGTTTTGCTTCTGGGGCATCATCTGGTTGTTTCGATTAGGCATTGAAAAAGCAACCTGCTGAAGGTAGGATTCGAAAGAAGCATCACACACAGTGCTGGGTCGACAGGCTGGCTGCAGGTTGAGTGCAGATGGCACATTTCTCTGCATGCCCCCTCAGAAAGGACCCGAGGAAGAGTGCCTGGCAGCCAGATGATGGCTTCTGTTTCTTCCCAGGGTTTGGCATCTCTCAGCACCCAGCCTCACCCATAGTCTTCACCTTCTCAAAATCATCCTGTTCAACTTCTGTAAGACTTTTTCTTGACAGAGACTTTGTTCATTGCAATCCAAATGCAACACCTGATTCTCAGGATCTCGGTAGTTATGTTCTACAAAGTTGTCATGACACTGAATCAGCACATAATGAGCCGTTGCTCTTAGGAGAAGGACGGGGCTGGGTTCCTGAAGGCCTCTGGTCACAGTTTCCTCAACTGGTCCCTGCACTCTGTTTTTGTGTGTTAGGTTTTTTTTATTGAGATAGGGAGTCGCTATGTTGTCCAGATTGTAGTACAATGGCACTATCATGGCTCACTACAGCCTCCGCCTCCCACGCTCAGGTGATCCTCCCACCTCGGTCTCCCAAGTAGCTAGGACTACAGGCCCACACCACTATGCCTGGCTAATATATATATATATATATATATATATATATATATATATATATATATCATGTTTTCATAGAGATGATGTCTCACTATATTGCCCAGGCTGGACTCAAACTCCTGGGCTCAAGCAATCCTCCTGCCTCGACCTCCCAAAGTGCTCAGATTATAGGCATGAGCCACCATGCCTGACCTACACCTTGTTTAAGTGTGTTTCTGTTTAAGGTCACCATATTTAATATATGTTTTTGATTCATTAACATCAAACTGAGAGGGACGCCACCGGTGCTTATGCCAGAATGGAGTTTTGCTGACACACCTGGCTACTCACCTTCCGTGCTCAGAAGCACTACACAGCTCAGCACTGTGTGTGGGGCTGTCCTGGACGTGAAACCACCAACACAAATGTGAAAATGGAGTGCTCAGTCAACTGTGGAAAGGACGCGTGTTTATTGCATGAGCTGGAGCGTGGTGCAGTCAGCCAGGATTGTGCAGCTCAGGAGGATCTAATGTTTTGCTTCTCAGCAAAGGTCCACAGATAACTGGGAAAGCGGCACAAGTGTTGATCTGGGGCTTACAAATAAATTTTAATTAGAAGATTTACAAATATGGAATCTGTAAGTAATGAGGGTCGATCATATATTGATGCAGCTGACATGCGTTTTAAAGATCTGTTGATTGTGGTAATGATTAACTCCTAGGAAGTGAGTTTTGGGTCTTATGCAATGTCAAATCATTTAAAAATTGAATTGCGTTTATACAGTGTTTTGTTGGTGAAGACATGACTTGGGAAATATCTCTTTGGTTTTCTCGCCTCTTGAAGTTAATGATACCTCTCCAGCTTGACTTTCTATATCCGCAAAGGAAATCACCCACCAAACACCTTCTGCATCTCTGGGTATGCAGAAGGACCTGGTGTTAACCGTCACTTACCTGTCAACAATCACAGCGTTTTGGGATGTCCCAAAGATCAGCATTTCATCATTGTTGAACTAGGACTATGAGCGTGTTCAATATATTGCAGGAGAGAATAATTTCACTTAGGGATGGCATTTTTGCATTTGGGTCTATACTGGGGAAAAATACTTCACATAAAGGATCTCTTTCATGTGGCCTTTTCCCACATTTTCATGAAAAGGGGGTTTATCAACTTCTTCCTAAGTGAGATTATGAAGCTGCCCCCCAGGGCCCCATTCCCTAAGCTGACTGCCATAGAGAAACAGCAATGTGGGTTACACAATTGCGTAAACTTGGGAATTATGAGCAATGTTGAATTGTGTTCTGCTTACAGACCTTTTTAGAGCCTTCAGCAGCTAACGTACCCTTTTGAAATCACAAGGTACGGAATGTGTCTTACAGGCTTGACCGTGGAATGATCTCCTGGATTTGTGTTCTCTAGGCTCCTTTTGGGAACCCTCCGGTAAGGACTGATGGCCAGTGCACAGAATACACAGGGAGAGTCCAAGACTGAGGTGCTGCCCTGGGGCTTGGGTTCGGGTGTTGCTTCCCCGGTGGAAGAGGGCAGGTGAGTGGTGGCCACAATGGAAATTAGCAACTCCCTCCTGTTGTCTTGCATAAATGAAATTATAGTTACTCTCTTTTCTCTTCAAAAAAAGAAAATTAGGAGATTATTGCCCGGTTTTCAGGCACTGAAATGGACATGCTCCTATCTCATGCACGATTGCGTAAGAAGCGTTTATTAACCACTGACGAGGAGCAGACACTGCCTGGTATAGCCAGTGCAAAGGTAAATGAGACCTGGAGCTGCCAAGGGAAGAAAGAAACTCATAGTGACTTCCCTTTGATCTTGCTTTTCTGGGTGCGTTGATAATCATCTCCACCTCAGTTACCAAATACACGTATTTCAGGAGTGCCTCAGCAGTTCACTGCCGATCAATACCAGTCTTGTAATGACTATTGTTGAAATGCTGTGGCTTTTCCTTCCCTGTTCACATTTCTTACGTAGACAGTGTCACATGCTCAGCCACCAGATCAAAAAAGCATGTTTAAAAGATTGCCCTAAAATGGGCTTTTGGAAGGGGAGTCAATCAATCAGTCAAAGGGAATTGATTTGGCAGGGGAGTCAATCAATCAATCAAGAGGGTCATGAATTCGCAATGTCCCTCTTTCACTTTGTGCAATTTGAGACTTCACATCAGTCGTCTCTGTCCATGAGAAAAATATGATGGCATTGTAGTTAAAGGGCTTTTGTGTGCCAGGCACCATGCTAAGTACTAGGAGACAGTGAAGGAGACGTCGTTTCTGAATCAACTGAAGGAAGGGCTTGCATTTATAAGTAAACAGTAACAATTACAGCTACCACTTCTCAAATACCCACTCTGTACCAAACACTGCTTGAAGCCTGCAGGTTTGCTCTGAACAATAACTCTGATACTCCTGGCAATGTCTGGTACAAAGACTTTTTGAATGGATTTGACTATAATTGTTGGAGAATAAATGAAATCACAAAGCACTTTGTGTTGGCCTTGTGGTGTGAACAGAGGAAAACAGCCTTCACTGCCCATTGTAATTATAAAGCCAGGCAACAGCTTTTTCCTATGTATCGTTGTCTTCTCAGTACCTGGCCAAGAAGAGACGCTTGATAAATGTTTGTTAACAATGATGGGCCAGGTGTGGTGGTTTACACCTGTAATCCAGTACTTTGGGAGGCCCAGGTGGGCAGATCGCCTTGAAGTCAGGAGTTCTAGACCAGCCTGGCCAACATGGTAAAACCCAATCTGTACTAAAAATATCAATATTAACCAGGCATGGTGGTGCACATCTGTAGTCCCACCTGCTCGGGAGGCTGAGGCAGGAGAATTACTTGAACCTGGGAGGCGGAGGTTGCAGTGAGCTGAGATCTCACCACTGCACTCCAGCCTGGGCAGCAGAGCAAGACTCTGTCTCGAAAAACAAAAAACAAACAAAAACAATTGATGATGATGATGACTCAAGTAAGAAATAACAATTAAGTACTCAGCAAAACAGTAAATAGATGATCAGTTTCATAATTTTAATTTTTAGACTTGTTCTTTCTGTTCATTTGGAGAACTAACGACACATGTGACTTGAAGTGGAGCATTGAGTCGAGCTGTCAGATAAATCAAAGCAGGGCCATGCAGGAGCGCCATATCTAGATAATTCAGGCACACGTATTTTTGGGCTGCATATTCTTTGGAAAACATCCTTATTTTCACATGTGAATTTCCGCATTGTGGAGTGGCAGAAGTCCCGGAAAATTACAAACTCTTATCATGAACGTAGGACAGACTGATGTTAGATGGGGGCCTCTGTTTTGCAGGAAGGTTACCATGGGGTTGATTCTGAGCAGGCAAGGTTCTGTAAGGCGATAGCTTTAGGATAAGCATATAGGTTTTCCTGTGATGTCTACAGCATACGATATTTCCATAAAGGTCACTTAACGTAAGTGCACAAAAGCCTTCATGGGATGTAATGCTGCAGCCGCCAAGCCAGGTGAGCCAAGTCCCAGTGCCTGGGGAATCGCGCCTGAGTCAAGGCTGGAACTGGCGCTGCCTGGTGTTAACAGGAGCAAACAGGTTCGCTGCAGTGATCTATGGAGTCTCATTTCCAGCTTCTTTATTCACTTGCTCATAACTTTCTGCCAAATTCTTTGAGGCTGAAAGCTTTCTTGTTTGGTGCTGGGCCATGTCTGCTCAAAGGTAAATTTTTCTGGAGAGTTTCTGCCAGAGCTATTAAGCCTTCGTGAATCAATGAAAAAAGAAATTCTTCATTTGAATTCATTGGCTTTGGTTCTCTGGTAATTCAGAACTTAGCTCAGTCACCTAAAAGATGGTCTCTCTCTCTCTCACACACACACACACACATATACCCCAATACTCGAATACACACATGTACACCCAACCCACACACATACACAGACACACACACCCAATACACATGCACGCAACTTACACACATGCACACTCACATACATCCATACTCTCACACACCACATACTCATAGACACACACACTCAACACATACACCCACACACACTCTCATATACCCAATACATTCAATATACCACACACACAGACACATACATACACCACACACAGAAACACATACACACACAGACACACACTCACGCAAGGCCTACACTCTTGGTCTAGCCCATACAAACCTGAACCACAGGGTTCTTTTTCCCTTGGGGATACTGCAGGCTCTCACACCTGGTCCTGTGGGAAAGGGAGGCTGGAGGAGCAGACAGACTCATCAGATCATGCCCTCCGTTCTTTCTCAGCAGCAAACAAATGCACTCATTTGCCGGCTGCTTCAAGAGCAGGAGTGTGGTCTGGTGCGGTGGCTCACGCCTGCAATCCCAGCACCTTGCAGGGCCGAGGCAGGAAGATCGTTTGAGGACAGCTGTTAGAGACCAGCCTGGGCAACACAGAGAGACCTGTCTCTACAAAAAAATTAGAAAAAAATTAGCCAGGTGTGGTGGGGCATGCTTGCAGTCCCAGCTGCTTGGGAGGCTGATGGCATGAGCTCGGGAGTTGGAGGCTGCAGTGAGCCAAGATCATGCCACTTCACTCCAGCCTGGGCCACATGGTGAGACCCTGTCTCTAAAAAAAAAAAAAAAAGAAAAGAAAGAAGAAAGAAAAGCAGGCGCATGAACCTGAATGGTAACAGCAGTGAAGCCTGAGCCCTGGCCACGTTCACTCAACGCCACATAAGGGGGGCAGGGGACACCCCCGGACCTGTGTTTTTATATTGGTAGGAAACAGCCACTCTTGAGAGCAAGAAGAAGGAAGACGCTGTTTGGAGCCCCGCCTTGGAGGTGAGCACCAGTGCCTCCAGGGCGCCCTCCGGGTCTCCTCCGCGTCTTCCATGCTCAGTTGAGGGGATACCACTTGTCAGTAGCTGTAGTCAGTAGCAATTACTATCTCCAGTTTTCTGGAGGAAAAAGTGCTGGCTTGATGAATGAAGTGACTTCTAGTCAGTCACAGGTCTTGTCCTGGGAGAGCACCAATCAGAACTGATAGTTCCTTATCTGACAGGCCTTTTTACAACCCGAAACTTCGTTCTCAAGGGCTCTGAAAAATAACTGGACAACAACATTACCTGATTTGGGAAAAACTGAAGTTTATCATTTTCTGTATTGAAATACTTTGTTGCCTTGTTCTTTTATTTTGCGAAAGAAAAACAGAAAAAGCCCAAAGTCACAGAATGGAAAAGGTCAAAGAATTTAGGAGGATGAATTGAAGAAGAAAATAAAATGTTGAGGTTGGCTTGGCTTGTTCTAGGGGGCGCCTGGCTGGAACAACAGGGTGCTCATGGGGAATCTGGAGGCTGTCCGGGCCCTCCAGGAAGCCGGTGCCCGACCTGTCCTCTGGGTGGGGACTGACGATGCAGAGCATGGCTCAGTGGGCTGCACCAAAGGCCCTGCTCTGTGGGCACTGGGCAGTGGCTATGGTCCCCTGCCAGTCTGCAGAGTCACCTTTGCCACTGCATCTGAGAAAGACCCTTTCTCCTCAAGCTAGCCAGGGAACCCAAGGCGGCCAAGGAGACGCACTGCCTCCTCCTGCAGACATGTTCCTCCTGGCAGCGGGAGCTTTTTAGGGTGTGTTTTAGTCTCTTCCCAATGTTTTTTTTTAAACCCGATTTCACCTGCATGAAAGCTACCAGTGGGGTGTCAGAATGTGGGGAGGCTGGGGAGATACCTGGCGGGATGGCCGGAGCCTCAGTCCCTACTCCATCACCTCGCCGGGGAGGGTGGCAGTTCGGAGCCATCATCTCCACAGAAGCAGCGTTCTGCAGTGTATTCTGTGCTAAAGCCAGGAGCTCCTGGGAGAGAGCGGTGGGTTTCAAGTGGATCCTGGCTTTTCCTCCCCATGTTACCGGCATGTGAAACACCTCGGTCCTTCTCTCTTATGAAGAGAACTAGAATGAATGCGTCCTTCCAGCATCGGGGTGGCTCAGAAGGGGGAAGGGGTGTTTTGAGTTGGAGCAATGCTTATCCCCTCCCTGTTGAACGACAGCCAACGCTCTTGCTCTGCTGATCTTCTCACCTTCATATTTGTTTATGAATTATCTGGAAAGGCGATTGTGTGGGCTTAAGGCAGAGCTCCAGGGGCCCGTGGGGAAACCGAGCAATGTCTCCACAAGCAAAGCCATGTGGGAGGGCTGGTGGATATGCAGAGGAAAGCCCCTGTTCATTGCCTCCAAAGAGAGGGTTTTCATGCTCTGAATTGGTGCTGTGAGCTCCCCGAAGGCACTAAGCTCACCTGGTAAAATGTTGGCTTTGCACAATCAATAGACACCAAGATTATGTAAAATGCTGAGAATAAAGGTTTTGACCTGACATAGAATAATCTTCAAAATAAGTATTACCAACATTTTTAAAACTTTATTAAAAAATCTGAAGAAAGCCTTGAGTTTCTCTGGCAGTTCTCTGTTTGTATTTAAATCAAATTTTATTGTTTGAATAGCAAACCATAAGCATGATTTAAATAGAAAAAAGACATAAGAAGATAGACATTGAGAAGTCTTTCTCCCATTCAGATCCAAATCCCACTGCTATACAACTAGTCAAATATAACTTTTTAGTTTTTAGTTTTTAGTTTTTTTTTGAGACAGTCTGGCTCTGCTGCTGCCCAGGCTGGAGTGCGGTGGCACGATCTTGGCTCACTGCAAACTCCACCTCTCGGGTTCAAGCAATTCTCCAGCCTCAGCCTCCTGAGTAGCTGGGAATATAGTCATGTGCCACCACGCCACCCAGCTAATTTTGTATTTTTAGTAGAGACGGAGTTTCACCATGGTGGCCAGGCTGGTCTTGAACTCCTCTCCTCAAGTGATCTGCACGACTCGGCCTCCCAAAGTGTCGGGATTACAGGTATGAGCCACCGTGCCTGGCCTAACCTTTTAGTTTTGCAGGAGGGGAGGTGGAAGTATGTGCATCCCTTATGGAAATATATTCATAATTTTAAAAATTTGTATTTTTCATTCTTCATGACCAATAAAACCTTGCTTTTTTTTTCACTTAACATGACATCCTGTTGGTATCCCCTTTGTACATGGGGCCTCCCCTTTTAGAATTGCCTGGCGTTCTATGGGGTGGAGAGGCCTCGGTTGATTTCACCTGGCTCCTGTAGACAGACAGGTGTGCTGTTGCAGCCTTCACCATAACAAGCACGCATTCAACAGAGCGCGTTGGCCGTATGTCATTAAGTACGGAAGGGGGAGCATCCACGAGGTGAATTCGCTAAGTCAGATTGCTAGTCATAGGGCCATGCACGGATAGTTCTGATAGACAGAAAGTCCCTCTCATCAGTGTCAGAGAGGTAATCTCTGCCCTCCTACCAGCCACGAAGAGATGGATTGCTTCCTCACAGCCTTGCTAGCCTAACGTGCTGGCCAGATTTTGGATTTTGCCAATGTGATAAGTGAGAAATGTTATCTCAGTGTAGTTGAATTAGAATTTCCTTTGAGTTAGACTGCACATTTTTAAATGTATTCCATTTCTTTTTCTGTGAACTATTTCTTCCTTTGCCCTCCTTTCTATTGGGTTATTAGACATTTTCTTCCTGATCTGTAGAAGTTATACGTTTGAAAGATTAATCCTGGTCTACGATTTGGAATTACAAACATTCTTTTCTCGTTTGTCATTTGTCTTTTGACATTGTTGATGGTGTAATTTTTTCAGCTTCCTCTTATGAATAAATAAATCATGGAAAGAATAGTACAATGATCAGCTGTATGTCCACCCCCTACATTCAACAATTTGAATTGACATTGGGTGTCACTTCTGCCTTATATCTCTGTGTGTGTGTGTGTGTGTGTGTGTGTGTGTGTGTCTAGACGCCAAGGACTTCTGTGTGCACCTTCTAAAAATAAGGACATTTTATTAAACACTCATCATACCAGCATCACATCCAAGAGAATTTACAATAATTCCTTAATATCATCTCACATCCATACTATCTATGGTGTTTTCCCACTTAGAAGTTTTTGATTTTTATATGTTTAGATTAGCCAATATCCCTCATTTTTTTTTTAATGGCTACTGAATTTTGTGTCATAGTTAAAATGATTTCCCTCTTCAAGATTTTAAAGGTAGATATCTGCCCTTGAATTTTTCTGCTACTTTTTATGCTTCCATTCTCTTGTGTTAAGATCTGTGATACATTTGGAGTTATTCCAGTGTGTCTGGAAAGGGCAGGTCTGCTCTACCTTTTCCCAGAGGACTGCCTAATGGCACCGCCCTCCTTTATTTAAAAGTCCGTCTTCACCGCCAACAAGCTAAGATGTAGACTTGATCACATATTGGTCTCACATATTCATTTGACCCTATTTCTGAGTTTTTGACTCTTTTCCACAGATCTACCTTTCAGTTTTAAGTATTCAATTAACACCTTTAGAATATATATATTTATTGGTTTTGTTTCATTTTGGTTTTTTGTTTTTGTTTTTTAGAGGGAGTCTTGCTCTGTTGCCAGGCTGGAATGCAGTGGTACGATTTCAGCTCACTGCAACTTCCGCCTCCTGGCTTCAAGCAATTCTCCTGCTTCAGCCTCCTGAGTAGCTGGGATTACAGAAGTGAGCCACCACACCCAGCTAATTTTTGTATTTTTAGTAGAGATGGCATTTCACCATGTTGAGCCTGATGTTGATTTCTTGACCTTGTAATCTACCCACCTTGGCCTCCCAAAGTGCTGGGATTACCGGTGTGAGCCACCGTGCCTGGCCTAGAATACATTTTAATACCTCTGAGGGCTGGTCCTTCTTTCTTATTCTTTCTTTTCAGAATTTTTTCACTCGTTCCTTTTTTTTTTCCATATTAGCTTTAAAACTACTCGTTTAGTTCCAGAAAAATTCTCTTTTAAAAATGGAGATGATATTCATGTATAAGTGACCTTAGAGATAATTGATCCCCTCCCCCCGCCTTTTTAAAAAAAATTTTGACATGGAGTCTTGTTCTGTCACCCAGGCTGGAGTGCAGTGCTGCAATCTCTGTTCAGTGCAACCTCCGCCTCCTGGATTAATGTGGTTCTCCTGACTCAGCCTCCTGAGTAGCTGGGGTTATAGGCGCCTGCTACCATGCTTGGCTAATTTTTGTGTTTTTCAGTAGAGACCGGATTTCGCCATGTTAGCCAGGCTCGTATTGAACTCCTGACCTCACTTGATTCACCCTCCTCTGCCTCCCGAAGGGCTGCGATTACAGGTGTGAGGCACTGCGCCCGGCTGACAATGTCCATTCATGCTGAGTCTTCCTAACAAGAACTTAAGTAAAGCCTGTCTTTCCATCCACACAGCTCTACCCTGTGTTTTTCAGGAGCATTTTGACATTTTACCCTAAAGATCTACACATTTCTTGTTATGTTTTTCCTATGTATTAATAGCTGAGTGAAACCACCCCAGATATGGGAAATGGGACCTTGCTAACACCCCAGAGCTGTGTCCCACTCCAGCAAGGCAGCCGCCATGGGCCATTCCCAATCACATCTTTATCTCCCTTCTCTGGAGATGCTTGCTTTGGCCCCAGGTGTAACTCTACACATTATAGAGTGGTTGTGCCTATGTTTGAGTTTTCTGGAAATGGTGTCATATTGCCTGGGGTCTTTTTTTTAGATGGAGTTTCGCCCTTATTGCCCAGGCTGGAGTACAGTGGTGCAATCTCGGTTCACTGCAACCTCCACCTCCCTGGTTCAAGCAATTCTCCTGCCTCAGCCTCCCAAGTAGCTGGGATTACAGGCATGCGCCACCATGCCCAGCTAATTATTTTGTATTTAGTAGAGATGGGGTTTCACCATGTTGGTCAGGCTGGTCTCAAACTCCTGAGCTCAGGTGATCCACCCGCCTTGGGCCTCCCAAAGTACTGGGATTATAGGCGTGAGCCACCACGCCGGCCAACCTGGGGTCTTACTTGCTTTTCTTCCTAAACCTCAGGCTTGTGAGGTGGAGCCCGTCTCGTGTGGGTCTCTGTGGTTCGCTGTTTTCATTGCTTGTCATGCTCCTTGGTTCATTTTCTGCTTGTTTGTATCCGCTGGGTGTTTGGGTTGCTTCCAACTTGGGGATGCTGTGAAGAGGCTCTGTGCAGCCCTCACATTCGGTGTTGCTGTGCCTGCTCATGCATTTCTGTGATGTGTGTCCCTGGATGTGGAATTATTGGGTCACAGGTAGGGACACTGTTGTGGACATTACCAATGATCTACACTCTTGAGAGCAGTGTCACTGAGCTCCGGGTGGCCCACAGCCTCCCCAAGTGGTGGCCCCACATGGTGGTGCTTTCGTCCTTGTCCACCTTGACTAAAGTGTGTCCCAGCTGCCGTTCCCTGTGCCCCGTCCCCCTCTCCGGATGGTACCGCTTCCAGTGTGGGGCCCCAAGTGCTGTCATGCTTCCCATCAGCGAGGAGCTTTGTGGTCAGGGACAGTGGCGTCAGCCACGGCCCTAAGTGGGCAGCCACACGTGAAGGTGGAGTCAGTGAGATGGAGTGCTGCTGGGACAGTGGCACAAGGGGAGCACACGAGGGCGCTGGCCTGTGCCCGGAGCCAGCCTCCTAGCACTGGGCTCTCAGGCAGCACACCCCCTCGCTGTGGCCAGCCCCTCACCACCCTGTGGCTGTCACGTGGGTGAACCAGCCCTACAGAGATGGCCCAGAAGGCTTTCTGCCCACTGTATCTGCTGGGATCTTTGGGACTCACCCCACAAGCTGTCCAAGCCTCACCTCCCAGGCATCCTGGGTACCTCTGGGCAGGCTGAGTCCTTTCCGGACGCAGAGGTCCTTCGTCTGCTCTCCTGGTTTCATAGGACAATAGCGTCACCTGCCCCAGGCCTGACTCCTTCCTGCAGCCTCTCTGAGTCCCTCCTTTAGCCTTTCTGACATTGCCCAGCTGCTGTTTTAGTACAAGGGCCAGCAGGAGGCCCAGGTATAGAGGTCCCCACCATCCACACTGTCCCCACCAACCCAGAGCCTGCAAGAGAAAGGCTCAGGTGGGAGAAGGAGGGCAAGGGGCTGCAGGAATGCAGGAGGATGCTGGGGGGAGCCAAGCAGCTGGAAGTGTTGCTGAAACACAGTCTCATGCCCCCGCCTGCCCTCTGAACCTGCGGCACTGCCTTCCCCTCCTCAGCCCACTCATGGCTCAGGTCAATTGACATCCCAGCCTGTGCCCTTCCGTGGTGGGGGAACACTGTGGGATGGACCTGTGTACCTGACCAAGCCTGAATTATAAATGAATTCTTGTGCTTCTAAAGGCTTCTTTCTAAGGCAGAAAAGTAGACACAGCTTCCAAAGAGTCTGATCCCAGAGTTCTGGCTTTCCCAGGCATGAGGCTCCCTCTGTGGCCACCAGGTCCACCAGCAAAGCATGGGGTGCTTCCCCCAGTCTGCAAGTGAGGCTCTCTGCTAAGTCACCCACTGGGACAGTGCACGCCTCTCCTCCAGGGGTGGACTCCCTCTACCGGGGCTCATGGGGCTTTCTCTACACTGATTTTATCTGTCAGTTGCACCTTCGTTGTTTTTAGCCAGGGCAGTATTATTATTATTTTTTTAAAGTAGACCCATGAGAGCGTTCCCCAGCTGGGGGTGAATAATCCATCCCTAAGCTGCTTTCAGTAACGATCTTGTTAGTGGACCGGAAAGCCGCTTTTTCTCAGACCATTGATTTCAAAGCTAGAAAACAGCAGGTAACTCTCTCACATCTTGTATCTTTTTTTTTTTTTTTAAATTAATTTACAGCAAGCAGTTGTGTGTTTCAGGGAAGGATAGGCTTGGGATGGTTGTGGGAAGGGGAGGATTGGCAGCTCGTTCCAGAAGACAGCAGACCTTGGCCTCTGCCCCGATGCTGCGGTGGCTCCAGGCTGAGCGAGGAGCTCCCCCAAGGGACAGGGACCCAGGACCGTCCCCAGCCACCAGGTCCGCTGGCGTCTTTATCTGCACAGGTGCTGCCATCTCGGAGGTGAATCTGCAGAGCCACCTGCACTTTTAGGGGGAACTGCTCGTCATCTCATTGTCCTCCTCGACTGGGGAAGCTGGTGTAATGGAAGGATCCTTGCAGGGAGGATTGGGGAGGAAGGAACGTACAGTCAAGAGAGGAGCAGGGCTGGATGAGAGGGGGTGCGAAACGAGGGGTGAACACACCTGACACTAACCTGGGCTCATTCCCCTGTCCCTGGGGGCTGCTTCTTTTGGAGCTTGTCATCCCCCGTGGGACAATGTCCCTGACAGTTGACCCTTGCTATTCCCAGCACAGGCAGGCCAGCAACCACGGGCCTGGAAGCTGCAAGGTTATAAATACATTGTGGGCTCCTTGGCCACGAGCCTGGGTGTGGTCTACAGCTGTCCAGGTCTCCGTCCGGGGCAGAATGGAAACCTTCTTTATGGGGGAGGCCCTGGGATTATTTTTAGGTCGTTCTTGCCCCAGTTGACTTACAGCCACAGCACTTACTCAGTGTTTCATGCTGTTGACCCTCTCTCCACTGCTCAGCCCTCGCAGCCTGCAACTCAGCTTTGTGGCTCCTTCCTGGAAGGTTTCCAGTGTCTCAATGTTCCTCTGAACTTGGGGTGCTACAAACTGTCTGCGGTCTTCTTTCGGGGCTGAACTAAGGTTGGGATCTGCAGAATAAAGGATGCCTTGTTCTCACCCAGGCCTGCAGTGTTTGCTTCTTTGTATGCACCCAGTGTATCATACCTGTAAAAAAATTCCTTTTTGTGACTACGTTACATTAGGTATTTATAATGACTCTGCTGTTCGCTGATACACCCAGACCTTTCCTGGAACCTTGCTTTCCCCCATCATCTTCCCACTGTTTCTCTATATCTACCATGGGATAGAAATGAACTAATACAAATCTGGCCTCCCTCCTCTTCAGGGGTTTTGAGGTGGGGATAAGTGCATTCTTCCCAGGCAAAGACAGGTCCCATCTACAGCCTCTTTTCAGCCTGAGGAATGGTGCATCTCAGCCGAGATCTCTTTGCCTACTGGGGTGCTAAACTCCGGCTGCAGATTCTCTTTAGAAATCAGAAACGATGAAACTGATTTCAGAATCCAGAGGGATCCTTTTCCCTCCCGTTAGGGGAGATAGGACCATCTGCTATTCCCATCATCAATTTCTCTTCAGACTTTCTTGCTCATTTCTTCCAAGATACTACCTGATTTTTTCCCTTGCCTCTGGCAAATTACAAGGTATGATCATGGAGTCTCAGCCCAGAAGCCTATTAGGGACTAATTTTAGAGCCAGGGCATCTGAGCATCAGAGGACATAGATGTGACCTGACCACAGTCGCGGTTAGCTGCTGGTGCACCGGACCAGAACCCATGCAGGGCGTTTTCTGGACCATTTGTCCAAACAGCTAATACGTGATCAATGAATCTGGATGTAAGCGAGAACTCGCTGGGCGTTTCTCCCCAATGCCTCATCCTCAATTTATGAGGAGGGAATTTGTACGATTTTTCCTGTGCATGGCCACTGGGCTTAAATTCATCATACCTAGCCTAGCGTTTGTGGAAAGGACTGTGGTCACACTCTGACTAATTCATCAATGAATTTACGGTCTGTTCAGAGCCCAAGTAAGAAATGGAAAGAACCATGGCCAGTCTGCGACAACAGCAAGATTTATTTGGTATGAGATGGTTACCATAGAGGGACTCTTTATAACTTGTTGGATACAAAGTTCTCACAACCGTGGAATTTTGGACATGTGGCGTTATTGTTTTTGGAGAGCTGGTGGAATAGCCCACTCAATTATCAGTTGTGCTTGGATGAGCAACAAATTCCAGCAAAGAACTGCAGAAAGCAGAGTGGCAGGCCTTCTTCCTGAGAGCGCCCGGGGCCACGTGCAGGCCCTCTCACACCTCCCTGTATCTCACTGGCTTTTCCTTGCAGTTTCTTTTTGGAGGGATTCAAAACCTAGATTTTCTACATAAAATAATAAAACGTAAATGTAGAAATCAATCCCGCTGCTGGCGTTGGAAGGCAGGTTGTTCTGTACCCAAGTGCCGGCTTCCTTTCCAAAAGTGGAACATCATGGAGGAACGCTGAGCCCGGGTGACAGTGGGCGGTGCTTATTCTCGCCTTTGCCCTCAGGACTCACTGTTCTTTCTTTCCAGGGACAGCTTGACACAGATGGCATCCAAGGTGCTCCTCGTCCTTCTCGGTACAGTTGTTTTTTACCCTTTAAAGATCACGATGTGAAAATGTCACGTTGAGCTTTGAGGCCGCTGTGACTGTTTCCAAATGCTTTGACAGCTACATGTGTTTTAGTGTCCAAGCACTCCAGGCCCCTTCAGTGCCAGTTTTCAGATTTTCTTCCTCATCTGGGACTTTTGACCTGTCCTGGATGCTTTCCAGCCTGGGGCCAGGT
The DNA here is from genome assembly GCF_048565385.1 of Saimiri boliviensis. Classification (NCBI taxonomy): domain Eukaryota; kingdom Metazoa; phylum Chordata; class Mammalia; order Primates; family Cebidae; genus Saimiri; species Saimiri boliviensis. The sequence continues at coordinate 140,017,213 of NC_133452.1, read as the reverse complement.
AGGGGTGTGGCGAGCACGGCAGGGGCAGGAAGAGCTGGCAGGAACAGCTGCCCCGATGGTTGAAGATGACCAGCCAGGGCTCAGCTTTGTCTACACATCACAAACTTTGCAAAGTTGGCCTGTGGTGGGCGGGGCTCCTGTAGCCTGAAATGGACCAGGGGATGCTAATATCTCACCTCTCCCAGTTCAGGGCCCCAGCTGCAGGCAGGGGGAGGTCTGGGCAGCTAGTGTCCTGGGAGAAGGATGAGTGTCCCTCCATCCTCTAGGGGACTTTGCTAGCAGAAGCTGGAGGGGCTGCAGCCAGAAAGAGTAGCTGAGCGAGGGGGAATTCAGGCTGAAACAATAGTGGGAGGTAGTACCTCTGAGGGTGTCCAGGCTGGGGGCCCCTGGCCAGGCCTTTTCCGTTTGCTCCCTGTCTATGTATTTGTTACACATAACTAAGAATCATTTGCCAGCATTTTCTGATAGGGCCCTGAAGCCTATTGAAAATGATGCATCTCAGGTGCTTGGTTCCAAGGGTGTCGAGTACGTTCCATTTGCTCCAGAATAGAGTTCTGAAGCTCAGACACTCCCAGCAGCCTGGTGTGGCAGGTGTGCTGAGTGGGAATGGGACAGCCGATCTAGGGGGCAGGTGCTCTCAGCCCCACAGATGATGCCACAAGGACAGCAGGCCTCACGAAGCCTCATTTTCCAATCCACAGAGAGGAACGGGAAACTGGGACGTCTTTGCAACGGTGGCAACTAATTCACTTCTTCCAAAAAAACCCCAAAAAACACAAAACAAAAACAAACAAAAAGCCCTGACGGCCAAACAAGACCATTTTGGGTCTGTTTGCTTTCCCAAGGTCACCAGTTTTTTCTAGACTTCCTCCATGATGTCAGGAAGAGACACTAGCTGGTCTTTCCTAAAGAGCTTTGTTTTCAATTACTGGGAGTTAACGTAACCATTAAGTGGGGTTATCCATTGAGCAATGATGGTGTCTGGGCCCTGGCTGTGTCTTTTTCCAGCTCCTCCTCTTTCATTTATTGCCAGAACCAGTTGTTCTGCATGTTATTTCATAAACTGACCTCTAGGAATTACGTAGTGAAGCAGTCTGGCCAACAAGGTGAAGCCCCATCTCTATTAAAAATACAAAAAATAGCTGGGTGTGGTGGCGGGTGCCTGTAATCCCAGCTTCTCAGGAGGCTGAGGCAGGAAAATTGCTTGAACCCGGGGGGTGGAGGTTGCGGTGAGCCGAGTCCCGTCTGGGTGACAGAGCAAGACTTCTCCATCACAGAAAAAAAAAAAAAAAAGAAAGAAAGAAAGAGAGAGAGAGAGAGAAAGAAAGAAAGAAAGAAAGAAAGAAAAAGAAAGAGAAAGAAAGAAAAAAAGAAAGAGAAAGAAAAAAAGAAAGAAAGAAAGAGAAAGAAAGAAAGAAAAGGAGAAAGAAGAAAGAAAGAAAACTAGTGAAATAGCATGGCAGAATTTGAGAGCCAAAATCCTTCAGGCTGGGGTGTGAGAACAAGCGGGAAAGTCCTGTAGGCACTATCACGTCAATTGCGAATGTAAATACCTTCCTGAGAGGTCTCTGTCCTATGCAAGCATTCTGCCCCTCAGGCTGTGCCTTGGGTGCTCTGGGCTTGTGAACCGATCTCAAAGACAGTGTTTCAGACCCTTTTCGAGGCTAGGTTGTCTAAACCCCAGGCCGTGACCCCACAGCACAATGGGTCATAACTAAAAATTAAAAATGAAGTTTTAATTTCCTTTCCCACTCGGGCCAGAAGTTCAGAGAAAACAAGGCTGGCAGGCGGTTTACTGGCAGCCTCGTTTTCCCAGACCTTGCCGCCAGGAGCGTCTGTCACAAAAGCCTGTTGAAATGTGCACTTTAATCATCAAAACTGCATTTTCGGATTGTGGGGAGCCACAGCGCTGCTTTCCCATCAGAACAAGGCCAGCCTTTCATTCCCCACTGAGTGCCGTCTTTCCTGCTTTGGCTGAGGTCTGGGTGTGAAGAAACGTTTCAAAATAGAGCTTCCGGGTCTGCCGGTTTTGGAGAGAGAACTTCTGGTGTTACTGGAATCGTTTCTTTGTGAACAGGAGCAAATGCAGTCTGACACCGCCGCCTCTGCGGGCCGCGGGGGATCAGGGGGCTGGCCTCCGGCGTGGGGAGGCCGTGGGGACATGGGGGCTTTGGCTCTTGCTGGCAGAGCAGGATGATCGCCCGAATCTCCCTGCTTCCCAGGTGGACATGATCTCTCCTATGAGGACGCCACTCAGGATGCGCCTTCCCCTTTTTCAGTTTGCTGCTTACAACTTGAAGCTACGGGGGAAGTGTCTGCTGCTTGCTAAAACCTCAGCTGCTTTTTCTAAAAACCAGACTTGTGCTTTTAAACCGCTCCCAGAGGATGGCTGGCCACTGCCTGCATTAGCTGTGAGGTGACAGGGCTCCGAGGGCTGACAAAGAGCCTGGGAACTTAGAGCTTGTGAGTTTTATGGTCCCAGCTCACTCCAGCACCGAAGCCCTCTGGGGCTGTTCAGAACCAGGGTTCCCAGGCCTGCCCACACCTACTGGAGGCCCAACCAGAGCAGGCGCTGGGGGAAGGCTCCGGGCTCCTGTGTGGGTGGGCGGTCAGGGCTCTGACACCACAGGGCAAGCCCTGGGCCTTAGCAGAGCTCTGCCCTTGTGGCGGAGGAGAGAGGTTGTGTGGAGATAAAATCTGTGCAGGGGATTAGGAGGGTGGGAGCTCAGGTTTATGGAGCTGCTAGCTGGGACTGTAATTAACACTTCAAGGTGCGGGAAGGAGAAACCCAGTGAGCAAACACCCAGGCCGCCCTCCCTGCATTCTCCAGACACTTAGAAGACTCTCAGAGCAAGGCTGGGAAGCCTCTGCTGTATTTTTTCCGCAGATGAGAAAGCTGAGACTCCAGGAGGGTTAGTGTGGAGCTCAGGGACACAGAGCTGACAAAGGTTGGGTCAGGGCCCCTGCCTTTCCCCTGTGGGAACTGACTTTCTAGGGCCATCGAAGACATTCTCAGAGCCAACAAATCTGATCATGATCTGATGAAGGAACTCATCATTCATAGTTTAAACTGTTCCAGAAAATCAGGGCTGTGGCCATCAGGTCATTATGGGGAAAGGATATGGCCTGGGTCATTTGCCAAAGCTGCTGGTCTGGATGGGGCCCACTGTGGGTGCAAGGCCTGGAGCTGATCCAGCTGAGTGGATGCCTTGGGGGCAGTCGTGCAAGCTGGGAAACCTGGGGTGGGAGAGAAATAGCTGAGTGAGGATTACTCAAAGTCGCCTGTTCCTGTTCCAGGCCGTGAAGTCTGGCCCAGGATTGCAGATGGGCAAGAACTGGGCCTAGTTGGTGCAACCTTGCTTTACGATTGTTTGATTGTTTGCCCTCGAAGTAGGAAACAGTAGTGAAAAGAATATAAAGGAGATGGGGTGTGGAAGGCAGCTGTGGCTCCCCTTGTCCCTGCGAGTCTCTCAGCTCTGTGCCAGCGCTCCCCGCCCTTGGCAGGCAGCACGCTGTGGGTTGACTGCCAGTTTGGAGGAATGCTGAACTCTGTGCTCACTGCCTTTTATATTTCCAGCCACATCAGCCCCAGAAACAGCAGAGACAACCATAGAAGGCAACGCTTCTCCCGGGTGAGCCGCATCCCCTAAGCCTGGTGTGAGGAGTGCTGAGGTTTCTGCGGAGTGATTGCTGGGCGGCCTCCCTTTCTCTGGGCCCAGGAGTTTCCCTCTGATGCCTGCTAGGAGCTTTCTGTGAGCAGGTCTGGCCATGCCCACGTGCCATAAGGAGACCCGACTTTTCACCTAGAGGTTGCAACCTGGCAGCTCACAGGTTAGATTCATTCTGCAGATGTGTTTCATTGGATCCACATAGTGTTTCTAAACATTCTGGATTATTATTTCAAAAATCAGGAATATTTAAAGTCTGGATTTCTAGCTTCTCTTTCAAAAGTCAGAAGATCTGGCACTGTACCTGCATTCCACATGACAATCGGTGATGGGAAGCCCCTGTGAACCCACAGAAAGCTATGAACACATCTGCAGATGATTCTCAATCAGAAAGCAGACCATGAGAAAGGGCAACACACACGTGCCCGCTCCTGCTGTGCTCACCTGTGCCTCTTTGTGCAGCTGGATCTGCCAGCCTGTTAGAATCTAATCCCCATCAAATATTTGCATTTTTTAAAATACCCCTTGCTTTGATTCTTTGCTGACCAAACAACTTCCCAATTAGAATTTGGCTTCAATACTGACCACCCTGAGTAAGAGAAGGCCCCAGATCTCTGGACTGCAGTGAATATGACCAAGTAAACTCCACTTTGTGCAACACTTCAGCCCCTACCTCATTGTATCCCTTCCTTTTAGCATCGACAACTGTAGGAACTGGCATCTGTCTGGGATCGAGGGGCGTGGCCAGAAGCTCTAACTGAAAAAACTGCTCTAACTCCTGCGAGCTCACTGGGCTAGGAGATTCCCCAGCGTTGATGGCAAGTGGTTCTGGATCTCTCCAGTATCTCATAAAGCTCTTTTAATTTCCACCTGTTGATCAGAAGGTATAAGAGAAGGAAGCAAATCTGAGAACAGAACTATCACTGGGACACATTATGAATGCTACCCCTTGTTCCAGTTATCTATTGCAGTGTAATAAACCACCCCAAACTGTGTGGCCTAAAATGGCCATTCTCTTTGTCTGGCAGGTTCTGTGGGTCGGATTTTGGTTGGGACATGGCCAGGACAGCTTGTATCTGTTGTACAATGTCCTGTCCTTAACTGAACAGCTGGGGATAATTTGAATGTTTGGGGCTGGCATGTGAGCTGAGATGACTTGATGGGTTTCTCCATGTGGCTTGGGCTTCTTTATAGCATGGCAGGCTCAGGATAGTCAGACTGCTCAGAAAATAGCTGAGGAATCCTACAGCAAGTCTTCATCAGATGAGCCAGAATCTGCATGATATTTTATGACCTAGCTTCGAAATTGCTTATTTTTTTATTTTTAAAGGAGAAACATGTTCTAATACAGATTAGTATTAAATGAAAGTAATTTTATCTCCCCCTCCATCCTTCTGTCCACAGTTTCTTAAATATTTTTCCATAAGCATGATTAGGCTTAAATAAGTGCATATGATGAACTCACTTCTGGAATGGTGGTGTAAGGAGCTCCGTGGACATGTTCTCTAGCAAAACACCCATAGCTGATTAAAATTATTTTTTAAAAGTTCAATCATTTAAAACCTCTGGATGAGGCCAGGTGCGGTGGCTCAAGCCTGTAATCCCAGCACTTTGGGAGGCCGAGGCGGGTGGATCACGAGGTCAAGAGATCAAGACCATCCTGGTCAACATGGTGAAACCCCGTCTCTACTAAAAAAATACAAAAAATTAGCTGGGCATGGTGGTGCGTGCCTGTAATCCCAGCTACTCAGGAGGCTGAGGCAGGAGAATTGCCTGAACCCAGGAGGCGGAGGTTGCAGTGAGCCGAGATCGCGCCATTGCACTCCAGCCTGGGTAACAAGAGTGAAACTGCTTCTCAAAAAAAACAAAACAAAAAAAAAAAAAAACCTCTGGATGTTGTCTTAAGAGCATTAAATGAATTAACAAATATTTTTTCAAGAAACTCCACTAAATCTCTGTAAGAAGAGCAAGAGTCTGGAACTGAAGCCACAACCTGCTCTCCCCACCAGCTCATCATGATGGCAGTCACAGCCCAGATGTGTGTGCCCAAGACATGGGGCTTTCTCTCCCACCGGCCCTCAGTCAGGGGCTACAGTACCTATCCAGCAGGGGCAGTCCACCAGCATTTCTCCTCTCCCCAAGTTCTGTGTTGAATAGGTTAAATTCCATATGAGTGTGGCTGAGGTCAGGGGCTCCCTTTCTCCTTTCAGCTCTTATTCATAGAGTGGACGCTCTACCCAAGGTGTGGCAGGCTAAGAATACTGTGACCCCAATTGCTTTTGCCCCAACTAAGTCATTGGGTAGAAGTTTCATGCTGGGAGAGGTGAAGCAAAAAGATCAGAGAGGCTAATTTCCCTTCCCAGGATGCTGTTTATAAAGATGAGGTGTTGCTCAGAGAGAAATAAGCAGTGGGGAGAGATTTTTGCTTGGCAGGTAGGTTGTGGGCCTTAAGAGAGCTCCGAAGCTCTCCCTAAATGAACTGACTTTATTTAGAACAGAGGGTGGGGGAAGTTCAAACCTAAGGGAGCTCTCAACAACAATAGACATTCTGGTGGTAAGCAGTCAAAAAGAGGCTGGAAGTGCCATGAGTGCAACAAGTAAAGTTGTGGATCAGTTAGCTTATAAAAAAGAATCAGGGAAAGAGACATCTAAGAAGGACCTTCTTAAGGCTCAAAAACAAAAAGAAAAATCTCAAGCCTAGCTCAAAAACTATCCCTGCAAAGGGGCTTGAACTTGATTGGCTGAGACTGTGGAACAATTTTGCACCAGGGCACTATCAAAAACAATAGAGCAACCAACAGGCAATTAGTAGAATCTAACAGCTGGGTGAGATATCAAGAGACATAGACAGTTTACAGACAGTGAAAGAGAACCCTGCTAAAACCCCTGTAATCCCATGGTGACTGTGTATATGCTCAAGGCTGTGCTTTCTGAGGAGCAACATCAGTGCCTTCACACTGCAGAAAAAGTGGACTTCACTCAAATGGGCCAGCTGGCCAAATTATTAAACAGATAAACAACAAACGAAAACAATCTCTAGAGACAGAGGCTTCAGGGAAAACCAGTATTCTGAGTGACTATAGTATATTATCTAAAATGTCCAATTTTCAACAATAAATTATGAGGCACACAAATAAACATGACAGGGTGACTCATACATGGGAGATAAAAGCAGATAACACAAACTGTTTGTCAGAGGGCCCAAGCATCAGACTTAACAAAAATAACCATCACAAATATATCCAAAAAACTAAAGGCAATCATGCTTAAGGAAGTAAAAGAAAATATGATGATGATGTCTCATTGAATAGTGAATATCAATAAAGAGATATAAATGATTTAAAAGATTCGAATGGAAATTCTGGAGTTGAAAAGTATACTAACTGAAGTAGAAAATTCACTAGAGGAGTTCAACAGTAGGTTTGAACTGCCAGGAAAAAATAATCAGCAATCATGAAGATATATTAATAAAGATTGTGAAATAAAAAACAGAGAGACAAAAAATGAACAAAACCTCAAAGCAATGTGGGACACCATAAAGTGTACAAATATACATGGTGATTATGCAAGAAGAAGAAGGAAAGAAAAGCAGAAAAATATTTGAAGAAATAATGTCTGAAATGTATCAAAACTTGATTAAAAAACATTAATAATCACATCGAAGAACCCCAACAAACTCCAAGTAGGATTAATGCAAACATATCTAGGCCCAGGCACATATTTAAAATGTTAAACCCCTAAAACATTAACAGTTGACTTCTCATCAGAAGTAGTGGTGCCCAGAAGGCAATGGGATTCCATATTTAAAGTGCTAAAAGAAAAAAAATCAACCAAGAATTTTATATCCAGAAAAACGGTCTTTTAAAAAAAGAGGGTATAATAAAAATATTATATAATTAAAAAAAGATAGACAAAAACTAAGAGATTTTATTGCTTGAAAACCTACCTCACAAGAAACACTCAGGGGAAAAATTTTCAGGTTGACAAGTGACCCCAGATGGGATTTTGAGTTCATATAAAAAAAAAGGGGTGGGGGACACCAGTAAACTTAAGTATGTAATTATAAAAGACATGGATCTTTCTATAAAAGACGTGGATGTAATTATAAAATAAATGAATGTTTCTTCTTCTTTCTTCTCTTAACCTATTTGAAAAGCAGTGGTGTAAAACAATATGTATTTAATTGTATTGTTGAGCCAAAACATATAGAGATGTAATACATTTGACAAGAACAGTACCAAGGGAATGATTGTGAACAAAGCTATATTTGTGTAAGAAAACATCAGTTGGCATCTGGAATGCACAAGCACAAATGAAACGAGCCATAAATGGTAAAAATGGCAAATAATAAGGTTAATGTAACAAACTTTATAATTATAAACTTGTTATCCTTTCTTCTCTTCTTTAAAAGACATAAAATTATGTAATGCAAGAAGTATAACTGCACAATTGGGTTTGTTATATATATATGTGCTATTGTTTTTATAACATATGTATTATATAATAGCATAAAAAAGATGGAAAGGTATAGAGCTATGTAGAAGCAACACTTCTATATCTTATTGAAATTAAGTTAATATAAATCTGAAGTAGATTCTAAGTTAAGGTGTACATGATAAACCATGTAAAAGCCAATAAGAAAATAACTCAAAAATACAGTGAAAAATTACTAAAGCAATTAAAATATTTCACGAGAAAATATTTACTCAAGGTAAAAGAAGCAGTAAAGGAGAAATAGACAAACAAAAAAAGACGAGATATGTGGAAAACAAAAAGCAAAATTACAGACATAAGTCCAACTTTAAAAAATAACATTAAATATGAATGGATTAAACAATCCAGCTAAAAGGCTGATATTTTCAGACTGGATTTAAAAAAAGCAAGATCTAACTATATGCTGTGTATAGGAGACACACTTTAGAACCAAAGATACAAATAGGTAAAAAGTAAAAAGATGAAAAACATTTATCACACAAATAGTAACTATAAGAAAGCAGTGGTGGCTCTGATAATATCACACAGGCTGTAAAACAAAAAATGTCACTAAAGGTAAAGACAAACATTTTGTATTGATAAAATATATCAGAAAAATGTAATAATTATAAACACATACCTAACAATAGAGCCTCCCAAAAACATGAAGCAAAAACAGAAATGAAAGGAAAAATGGAAAATTTAACAATAATAGTTGGAGACTTCAATATCCCACTTTCATTAATGGCTAGAACAACAAGGCAGAAGATTAGCAAGGAAGTAGAAGACTTGAGCAACACTATACATTAACCAGGTCTATGAAATACACATTTCATGCATAGCAGGATACACATTCTTTTTGAATGCACATGGAACATTTTTCGTAAGGGACCATACGCTAGGCCATAGAACAAACCTCAATAAATTTGAAAAACTAAAATCATATAAAGTATGTTATCTGACTACAACAGAATGAAACTAGAATTCAATAACAGAAAATCTGGGAAATTTACAAATACATGGAAATTAAAAAATACATCCCTATAGAACCAATATGTCAATAAAGAAATCACAGGGGAAATTACAAAACACTTAGAGGTGAGTGAAAATGAAGACAAAGGATATTGAAACTTATCGGATCCAGCTAAAGCAGTGTCTAGAGGGTATTTAATAGTTGTTAATACTTCTGTTAAAAAAAAAAATTCAAATCAGTAGCCTAGTTTTCCACCTTAAGACACTGAAAAAAGAAAAAAAGAGCAAATTCAATCTAGAACAACCAGAAGGAGGAAAGTAATAGAGATTAATGAAGTAGAAGAAAAACAATAGAAAAAGTGAACAAAACCAAAAGTTGTTTCTGTGAAAAGATCATCAAAATGGACAATTACCTAGACTGATCAAGAAAGAAGACTCGAATTACTAAAATCAGGAATAAAAGAGATGTCAATACTATTGACCTTACAGAAATTAAAAGGATTATAAGGGAATGCTGTAAACAGTTATATGCTAACAAATTCAAAAAATCCGGATGAAATGAACATATTTCTAGGAAGCTCAAGCTACTAAAACTTAATCAAGAAGAAACAGATAACCTAAATAGACCTGTGAAAATGAAGAGGTTGAATTAACAATTTTAAAACTTCCCACAAAAATGGCCTAGGCCCAGAAGGCTTCACTTTTTAATTCTCCAAACATTTAAAATAGAGTTAATATAAATTCTTTTTTAAAAAGCTAAAAGAATAGGAGTGAACAATTACTAAGTTATTCATTGAGGTCAGTATTACCCCCAGATACCAAAACCAAAGGCATCATAAAAGAAAGCTATAATCTTATATCTCTTGCAAATAAAGATGCAAAAATCCCAAATGAAATACTCACAACTTGAGTGGGATCCTATCTCAAAAAATGAAAAAGATAAAAAGTGGGGAGACAAAGTTAAAGTATAGAGTTTTTAATAGTTTTCTTCTTACTTGTTTGTGTTTATGCAATCAGTGTTGTCATCAGTTTAAAATAATGGATTATAAGATATTTTTGCAAGTTTTGTGGTAACTTTAAATCTAAAAACATATAACTGGTACACAAAAATAAAGAGCAAGAAGAGAAACAATTCCACTTACAAAGAAGAATAAACTTGAAGGACTAACATTTTCTTTTTTCTTTTCTTTTCTTCTTCTTCTTCTTTTTTTTTTTTTTTTGAGATGGATTCTTGCTCTTGTCACCCAGGCTGGAATGCAACGGCATGATCTCCGCTTGCTGCAACCTCTGCCTTCCTGTTTCAAGTGATTCTCCTGCCTCAGCCTCCCAAGTAGCTGGGATTATAGGTGCCCATCACCACACCCAGCTAATTTTTGAAATCTAAATAGCTACAAAAGAATGAAATGCTTAGGAATAAACTTACAAAAGAAATTAAAAACATATATGGAAACTACAAAATGTTGTTGAAAAAGACCTGAATAAATGGAACGACATCCTGTGTTTATAGATCAGATTTAATGTTTTAAAATGGCAATACCTCCTCTCAAACTGACCTACCAACTCAAAGCAGTTTGTATTCTAATCCCAGCTGACTTGTTTGTAGACATTGACAAACTGATTCTCTAATTCATATGGAAATTCAAAGGATCCAGAATAACCAAAGCATTCTTGGAAAAAAAAAAAAGTACAGAATTGAAGGACCCACAATTCCTGAATTCAAAACTTACTACAAATCTTATGCCTTATGCACCAGGATCCATTCCTCCAAAGCTGGCCTTGAGCAGATAGTTCTTATCTTTTCCAGTGCTCTTCAGTTCTCTGCTGAAGTTTTATGTTTCTATGACAATTTTTCTTTAACCCAAGACCTTCCTTTAACATTTCTTATAGTGCCAGTATGCTGGTGATTAATTCTCTCAGCTTTTGTTTGTCCGTAAAGTGTCTATTTCACTTTGATTTATTCTCTCTCTCTCTCTCTCTTTATTTCTTTCTTTTCCTGAGTCAGGGTCTTGCTCATGTCACCCAGGCTGCAGTGCAGTGGTGGTATCACAGCTCACTGTAACCTTGAAGTCCTGGACTCAAGTGATCTTCCACCTCAGCCTCTTGAGTAGTTGGGACTACATGCCAGCATGCCCTGCTAAGTTTATGTTTTATTTTTGAAGAGATGGAGTATTGCCCAGTCTGGTCTCAAACTCCTAGCCTCAAATAGTCCTCCTGCCTGAGCCTCCCCAAGTGCTGAGATTACAAGGCATGAGCCATCATATCTAACTATATTTCACTTTAATTTGTGAATGACATTTTTACTGGGTATAAAATTCAAGGTTGACAAGTTTCTTCAGCACTGTAAAGATGTCATCCTGTTGTCTTTTGGTTTCTAGTTTCTGTTGAAAAGTCAGCCATCAGTTTTATTGCTGCTCCTTTGAACATAATGTGTCTTTTCTTCCAGGTTTTCCAGTAGTTTAACTAGAGGATGGTAGCCAGGGTTTCTTTGATTTATCCTGCTTTGGGTTTCTGAGATTTTAAAATCTGTGTGTTGATGTCTTTTCATAAATATTGGGACATTCTTGGCCGTTATACCTTCTACCTCATATATTGTTTCTTCTCTGATATCTTCCTCTTCCTCTTTGGTAACATATATATTGTATTTTAAAATTATGTCCTCTACATGCCTTCTTTTTCCTCTCTGTGCTCCACTCTATAATTTCTATTGTCTCTAACTTGATTCTTTGTGTTTCCAGTCTGCTGTGATACCCACCTGAAATTAAGAAATTAAGGTTCTTAATTTCAGGCAATTTGTTTTTTAATTTTAGCATGTTCACTTGTTTTGTATAGATTCGAATTCTCTGTTGATTTCCATTCATCTTTTCCTCTACTTTCTATTGATTTCTGTTTGTCTTTTCCTCTATTTTCTTTATTTAAAAAAATTTTTACTATTACATTTTTATTTATTTTTTATTATACTTTAACTTCTGGGGTACATGAGCAAAATGTGCAGGTTTATTACACAGGTATACATGTGCCATGGTGGTTTGCTGCATCCATCACCCTGTCATCTACATTAGGTATTTCTCCTAATGCTATCCCTCCCCATCCTCCCACCCCTACTATTTCTCCCCTAGACCCCTCCCCTCAATAGGCCCCAGTGTGTGATGTTTCCCTTCCTGTGTCCATGTATTTTCAGTGCTCAACTCCCACTTATGAATGAGAACATAGAGTGTTTGGTTTTCTGTTCTTGTATCAGTTTGCTGAGAATGATGGTTTCCAGCTTCATGTCCCTGCAAAACACATGAACTCATACTTTTTTTGGCTGCATGGTATTTCATGGTGTATATGTGCCACATTTTCTTTATCTAGTCTATTTTTGATGGGCAATTGGGTTGGTTACAAGTCTTTGCTATTGTGAACAGTGCCACAATAAACATACATGTGCATGTGTCTTTATAATAGAATGATTTATAATCCTTTGGGTATGTACCCAGTAATTGGATTACTGGGTCAAATGGTATTTCTAGTTCTAGATCCTTGAGGAATCACCACACCGTCTTCCACAATGGTTGAACTAATTTACACTCCCACCAACAGTGTAAAAGTGTTCCCATTTCTCCACATCCTCTCCAGCATCTGTTGTCTCCTGATTTTTTCAATGATCGCCATTCTAACTGGCCTGAGATGGTATCTCATTGTGGTTTTGATTTGCATTTCTCTATTGACCAGTGATGATGAGCTTTTTTCATGTTTGTTGGCTGCATAAATGTCTTCTTTTGAGAAGTGTCTGTTCATATTCTTTGCCCACTTTTTGATTTTTTTTTTTTTTTTTTTTTTTTTTTTTTTTTTTTTTTTTTTTGTAAATCTGTTTAAGTTCTTTGTAGATTCTGGATATTAGCCCTTTGTCAGATGGGTAGTTTGCAAATTTTTTTTCCCATTCTGTTGGTTGCCAGTTTCATTCTAATGATACTTTCTTTTGCTATGCAGAAGCTCTTTAATTTAATTAGATCCCATTTGTCTATGTTGGCTTTGTTGCCATTGCTGTTGGTGTTTTTTAGTCATAAAGTCCTTGCCCATGCCTATGTCCTGAATGGTATTGCCTAGGTTTTCTTCTAGGTTTTTTTTATGGTGTTAGGTCTTATGTTTAAGTCTTTAATCCATCTGGAGTTAATTTTAGTGTAAGGTGTCAGGAAGGGGTCCAGTTTCTGCTTTCTGCATATGGCTAGCCAGTTTTCCCAACACCATTTATTAAATAGGGAATCCTTTTCTCATTGCTTGTTTTTGTTTGATTTGTCAAAGATCAGTTAGTTGTAGATGTGTGGTGTTACTTCTCAGGCCTCTGTTGTGTTCCATTGACCTATATCTTTGTTTTGGTACCAGTACCATGCTGTTTTGATTACTATAGCCTTGTAGTATAGTTTGAAGTCAGGTAGCATGATGCCTCCACCGTTTTGTTTCTTTTTTCCTTAGTATTGTCTTGGCTATGTGGGCTCTTTTTTGGTTCCACATGAAGTTTAAGGTGGTTTTTTCCAATTCTGTGATGAAAGTCAATGGTAGCTTGATCGAGATAGCATTGAATTTATAATTTACATTGGGCAGTATGGCCTTTTTCACAACATTGATTCTTCCTAACCATGAACATGGAATGTTTTTCCATCTGTTTGTGTCCTCTCTTATTTCCTTGAGCAGTGGTTTGTAGTTCTCCTTGAAGAAGTCCTTCACATTCCTTGTTAGTTGTATTCCTAGGTATTTTATTCTCTTTGTCGCAGTTGTGAATGGGAGTTCACTCATGATTTGACTCTCTGTTTGTCTGTTATTGGTGTATAGGAATCCTTGTGATTTTTGCACATTGATTTTGTATCCTGAAACTTTGCTGAAGTTATTTATCAGCTTAAGGAGATTTTGGGCTGAGATGATGGGATTTTCGAAATATACAATCATGTTATCTGCAAATAGAGACAATTTGACTTCCTCTTTTCCTAATTGAATACTCTTTATTTCTTTTTCTTGCCTGATTGCCCTGGCCAGAACTTCCAATACTGTGTTGAATAGGAGTGGTGAGAGAGGGCATCTTTGTCTTGTGCTGCTTTTCAAAGGGAATGCTTCCAGTTTTTGCCCATTCAGTATGATATTGGCTGTGAGTTTGTCACAAATAGCTCTTATTATTTTGTTATATGTCCCATTGATACCTAGTTTATTGAGAGTTTTTAGCATAAAGGGCTGTTGAATTTTGTTGAAGGCCTTTTCTGCATCTATTGAGATAATCATGCAGTTTTTGTGTTTGGTTCTGTTTATGTGATGGATTACATTCATAGATTGGCATATGTTGAACCAGACTTGCATCCCAGGGATGAAGCCAAATTGATTGTGATAGATAAGCTTTTCGATGTGCTGTTGGATTTTGGTTTGCCAGTATTTTATTGAGGATTTTCACATCAATGTTCATCATGGATATTGGCCTGAAATTTCCTATTTTAGTTGTATCTCTGCCAGGTTTTAATATCAGGATGATGTTGGTCTCATAAAATGAGTTAAGGAGGATTCCCTCCTTTTTTATTATTTGGAATAGTTTCAGGAGGAATGGTACCAGCTCCTCTTGGTACCTCTGGTAGAATTCCCCTGTGAACCTGTCTGGTCCTGGATATTTTTTGGTTGATAGGCTATTAATTGCTGCCTCAATTTCAGACCCTCTTATTGTTCTATTCAGGGATTTGACTTCTTCCTGGTTTAGTCTTGGGAGAGTGTAAGCGTCCAGGAATTTATCCATTTCTTCTAGATTTACTGGTTTATTTGCATAGATGTGTTTATAGTATTCTCTGATGGTAATTTGTATTTCTGTGGGATCAGTGGTGATATCCTTTTTATCGTATCTATTTGATTCTTCTCTCTCTTCTTCTTTATTTGTATGGCTAGTGGTCTATCTATTGTGTTGATCTTTTCAAAAAACCAGCTCCTGCATTCATTGATTTTTTTTTGAAGGGTTTTTTTGTGTCTCTATCTCCTTCAGTTCTGCTCTGATTTTAGTTATTTCTTGTCTTCTGTTAGCTTTTGAATTTGTTTGAACTTGCTCCTCTAGTTCTTTTAATTGTGATGTTAGGGTGTTGATTTTAGATCTTTCCTCATTTCTCTTGTGGGCATTTGGTGCTATAAATTTCTCCCTACATACTGCTTTAAATGTTCCAGAGATTCTGGTATGTTGTATCTTTTTTCTCATTGGTTTCAAAGAACATCTTTATTTCTGCCTTCATTTCATTATTTACGCAGTAGTCATTCAGGAGCAGGTTGTGCAGTTTCCATGTAGTTGTGCAGTTTTGAGTGAGTTTCATAATCCTGAGTTCTAATTTGATTGCACTGTGGTCTGAGAGGCTGTTTGTCATGATTTCCATTCTTTTGCATTTGCTGAAGAGCATTTTACTTCAAATTATGTGGTCAATTTTAGAATAACTGAAATGTGGTGCTGACTATGTATATTCTGTGGATTTGGTGTGGAGAGTTCTATAGATGTCTATTAAGTCCACTTGGTTCAGATCTGAGTTTAATTCCTGGCTATTCTTGTTAATTTTCTATCTTGTTGATCTGTCTAATATTGACAGTGGGGTGTTAAAGTCTCCCACTATTACTGTGTGGGAGTCTCAGTCTCTTTGTAGGTCATTAAGAACCTGCTTTATGTATCTGGGTGCTCCTGTATTGGGTGTATATATATTTAAGATAGTTCTTCTTGTTGCATTGATCTCTTTACCATTATGTAATGCCCTTCTTTGTCTCTTTTGATCTTTGTTGGTTTAAAGCCTATTTTATCAGATATTACGATTGCAACCCCTGCTTATTTTTGCTCTCCATTTGCTTGGTAAATGTTCCTCCATCACTTTTTTTGAGCATATGTGTGTCTTTGCATGTGAGATGGGTCTTCTGAATACAGCACACCAGTGGGTCTTGACTCTTTATCCAATTTGCCAGTCTGTATCTTTTAATTGGGGCATTTAGCCTATTTACATTTAAGGTTAATATTATTATGTGTGAATTTGATCCTGCCATTTTGATGCTAGCTGGTTGTTTTGCCCATTAGTTGATGCAATTTCTTCACAGTGTTGATGGTCTTTAAAATTTGATATGTTTTTGCAGTGGCTGGTACTGGTTGTTCCTTTCCATGTTTAGTTCTTTCTTCAGGAACTCTTGTAGGGCAGGCCTTGTAGTGACAAAATCTCTTGGCATTTGCTTGTCCATAAAGGATATTATTTCTCCTTTGCTTATGAAGCTTAGTTTGGCTAGATATAAAATTCTGGGTTGCAATTCTCTTCTTTAAGGATGTTAAATATTGGCTCCCTCTCTATTCTGACTTGTAAGGCTTCTGCCAAGAGATCCACTGTCAGTTTGATGGTCTTTCTCTTGTGGGTAATCCGACCTTTCCCTCTGGCTGCCCTTAGCATTTTTTTCTTCATTTCAACCCTGGTGAATCTGATGATTGTGTGTCTTGGGGTTGCTCTTCTCAAGGAGTATTTTTGTGATGTTCTCTGTATTTCTTGAATTTGAATCTTGGCCTGCCTTGCTAGGTTGGGGAAGTTCTGGATAACATCCTGAAGAGTGTTTTCCAACTTGGTTTCACTCTCCTCAACACTTTCAGGTACATTTATCAAATGTAGATTTGGTCTTTTCATATAATCTCATATTTCTTGGACACTTTGCTCATTTCACTCTTCTCTCTCTAATCTTGCCTTTTCCCTTTATTTCATTGAGTTGATCTTCAATCTCTGATATCCTTTCTTCTGCTTGACTGATTTGGATATTGAAACTTGTATATGCTTCATGAAGTTCTTGTGCTGTGTTTTTCAGCTCCATAAAGTCAATTATGTTCTTCTCTATGCTGGTTATTGTAGTTAGCATTTCATCTAACTTTTTTTCAAGGTCTTAGCTTCCTTGCATTGGGTTAGAACATGCTCCTTTAGGTCAGAGAAGTTTGTTATTACCCACCTTCTGAAGCCTGCTTTGGTCAATTCATCAAACTCATTCTCCATCTAGTTTTTTTTCCCCTTGCTGGTGAGGAGCTATGACCTCTTGGAGGAGAAGACACATTCTGGTTTTTGGAGTTTTCAACCTTTTTGCACTGGTTTGTTTCTTCCCATCTTTGTGGATTTATCTACCTTTGGTCTTTGAAGTTGGTGACCTTTGGATGGGATCTCTGAGTGGATGTCCTTTCTGTTGATGTTGAAGCTATTTCTTTCTGTTTGTTAGCTTTCCTTCTAACAGTCAGGTCCCTCTATAGCAGGTCTTCTGGAGTTTGCTGGAGGTCCACTCCAGTCCCTGCTTTCCTGGAATCACCAGTGGAGGCTGCAGAACAGCAAAGATTGCCACCTGTTCCTTCCTCTGGTAGCTTTGTCCCAGAAGGGTACCCATGAGATGCCAGCCAGAGCTCTCCTATATGAGGTGTCTATCAGTCCCTGGTGGGAGGTGTCTCCCAGTCAGGATATACAGGGGTCAGGGAGCCATTTAACGAGGCAGTCTGTTTCTTATCAGAGCTCAAGCACTGTGCTGGGAGATCCATTGCTTTCTTCAGAGCTGCCAGGCAGGCATGTTTAAGTCTGCTAATCTGTACCCACATATGCCACTTTTCCCAGGTGCTCTGTACCAGAAAGTTGGATGCTTTATTTATAAGTCCCTGATGGGCCATTGCCTTTTTTCAGAGATGCCCTGCCCAGTGAAGAGGGGGTCTAGTGATGCAGTCTGCCTGTA
Organism: Saimiri boliviensis; assembly: GCF_048565385.1. NCBI lineage: Eukaryota > Metazoa > Chordata > Mammalia > Primates > Cebidae > Saimiri > Saimiri boliviensis. The sequence goes on along the minus strand of NC_133452.1, from coordinate 139,999,391 downwards.
GTGGCCTTGCTGAGCTGCCATGGGCTCTGCCCAGTCACTGTGTAAACTTTCTGGTGACTTTGTTTACACAGGTGAGGTTAAAACCACCTATTTGAGCCTCAGCAATGGCAGATGCCCCCTTCCCCCACCAAGCTTGAAGGTCCTAGGTTGAGCTCAGACTCCTGCATTGGCTGCAAGAATTTCAAGCCAGTGGATTTTAGCTTTCTGGTCTTCATGGGGGTGGGACCCACAGAGTCAGATCACCTGGCTCCATACCTTCAGCTCCCTTTCTCAGGGGAATGAGCAGTTCTGTCTCACTGGTGTTCCAGACACCACTGTGGCTAGCTAAGTGTCTTCGCAAACAGCTGCCCAGTTTTGTGCTGGAAACCTGGGCAGGCTGGTGTCATAGGCACCAGAGGGAATCTCCTGGTCTGCGAGTTGTGAAGACCGCAGGAAAAATGCCTTATCTGAGCCAGAGTGCCAGGATGCCGGCAAAAGTCCCTAATGGCTCCCCTTTGCCTAGGAGAAGGAGTTCTCCAGCCCCATGCACTTCCTGGTTGAGGCAATGCCCCACCCTGCTTTGGGTCGCCCTCCTTGGGCTGCACCCACTGTCTAACCAGTTCCAATGAGATGAACCACATACCTCAGTTGGAAATGTGGAGATCACCCACCTTCTGTGTCACTCTCACTGGGAGCTGCACACCAGAACTGTTCCTATTAGGCCATCTTGCTGGAAAGTCATCCTCTACTTTCTTTAATGTTACCTATTTGAACATCCCTCCCTTCTAATTTCAAACCCCAAATTTTGGGTCAGTTTGCCTCTATTGTTCATTTTTGTCTTGACTATTGATCATATATTCCTCTGTCTTTGTTGTTGTATGCTCACTCATAAAAGAACTAGACTGGCTTCATGTATTTTTCATCAGGAATGGTCTTCATTTTCTTCTGTGTGGCATCCTGTGATTACCTAAATGAAAAAGGGATCTGAGCTGGGTTTGGACTACGTTGCAGTTTTGGTAAAACTTGGTTCAGCTCTGGTTAATTTCTGTTCTTTGGATGTGGTCCTTTTAGGCTTTGATTTGAGTCTAGCTATTCTTTCTCTCTTCAGCTTTAGAAGTTTTGTCATTCCAGGGTTTTAACTTAGTTCTTTCCCCCCTGCTGCTACATGTAGCTTTAAAACCTGACAAACATGTTATAATGAAGACCTGTTGCTTGTTTGTTCTAGGCTCCTTCTCTCTAGCATGACATTATCTTCACAGCACTGTGAGAATGTGGAATATTTTACTTTTTTTTTCTGGCCAAACTCCTCAGCCTTCTCTACCACACCTGCACTCAGCCAATGACTAACAAGGAAAGCCAGCTTTGCATTTGGCTCTCTCTTACTTCCAGTTCTTTGGGCTGGTTCAATGCAACTGCCAGAAGTTCTGACGGCATCTCCTTACCCTAGCCTAGTACCTCTTTTTGGGGCCAGAGTTGGCAAATGCTCCTAGGAAAAAAAAAACATGGCCAGTGATCCTTGAATTACCTTGAAAGGAGTTCTTTCTTATTTGAAATTTAGTTCATCTAATTTTTGTTGCTTTTGCATCTCTCCAGTGCCTTTAAAAATATGATCATTACAATTTAGTTTTTCAAATTGCAGCAAAAATGCTGCTCTTTCCTGACCTCCTATATTATATTTATTATTACTATTTTTAATTACAACTCTCTTAGGTTTTCTGCGTGTTGTTTGAATAAGAAACTACTTGATGAAGAAGACTGTACATTACACAGAGAATTGGAGTTACACTGAGTACATTTCATGTAGGCATGAGCAAGAGGAATATGGATATTGGGAAGTTAAAGGGGTGGACTGTAGCTGACACAGTTGATTGTCTTCTGAGGATTTATTCCTTACTTCTTTCCTCTTAAGAGGATTCAAAATTTGTTCAGGCAACAACCTTCCCATGTGCTATTCACTCTCATGTGACTTATGGGAAAGCTAATTCTCTGCTTAGCTTTAGGAAGTAGATCTAACTGGTTTAAGTATAAGCTCATCTCTATTGCCAATGACTTAGTTAAGGAAAGCATAGGTATTTCCATGGTTTGGGATGGATGGATTTTTGATGCTACCTTTGCATGTGGGAGGTTCTCACCTGGGAAAGTTGAAAAACAACAAAGTTATGAGGTTTTATCATTTAGTTTCTAAAGCAGCATCAGAAGCTGAATAGTGTTTAGTTTAAGCAGTTCAGTGATCTCGATGCTGTTCTAACATATGGCATTATATACCCCAAGTAGCCTCTTAAGGCAAAGTGTATTTGTTTATGCTTGATCCAGCTCTTGATCATTCACATGAAAGTGAATAAGGCCTCATTGTAATGCAAGGTATTAGATCCCTTTGCAACTCATAGTGTCATAAATCAAGCCCTGTGGTTGACTTGGCCCTTCAGTTTCATCTGCAATAACAATTGAAGCTCTGTCTTCCAAACTGAACTGGGTACATAGCTAAAGTCAACCCAGGGAGTGACCGCTTTTCTCTGGCATTATGTCTTCATTTCCCCCATAATTCATTTGAACAGGAATTTCTGTGGCTTACACCAAGAAATAGCAGCCCATTCACATTTATAAATGCTCCTGTATAGTTATAATTATATCTTTAATAATTGGGTCCTAGCAATGTTTTGGTTTTATGCCCATGAGTATTTCACGCTTAAATGAATGAAAAGTTTTATATTTTTATTTCTTCCTTCAGCAAACATTGACTGGGCATTTGCTATTTCAGGCACCGCCTTGGGAGTAAGGAATGTGGAGTCACCTCTTCCCCCAGAGAAACATTGACAAGAATTAGCTCACAGACATGTGCGCACAAAGATGGATGCTCACAGTTGTCCATTGGAGCACTGTTTGAAGCAGCAAAAGGAGCCAGTTCAGCTTTCCCTCAGTAGGAAAATGGCTAAATAAATAGTAATTTATTTACAGGAAGGAATATAATACAGTTGTTAAAATCATGAAAAAAAGTACATATTATACCATGAATAAATCTCAAAAACATCAGTTTTTTACAAAAGCAAGTAGCAAAAGGATCCATTCACCCTGATACCATTTATGTAGACCTCAAATAGCCAATGCATGCAATAGTATATCTTGATCAGGAATGTGTATATATGAAATAAAAGTACAAAAACATGCTGTAAGATGGGTATTTCCTCTGAAAAGGAAAGCATGAGGGAAGTATGGGGGAGAGGCTTTATCTGGTTAATAACATTGTTTTTATTATTTTTTAAGAAGAAATACGAAGTCAACTAGACAATCTATCAATATTTGCTTAATTTTGGTGGTGGATACTTAAGTATCAGTTATATATTTTTTTCTGCATGAAATATTTTAACATGAAAACAACATTGGAATAAAAAACACAGAGGCATTATCTGTGAGTATAATAGCTCACATTTTAGGTGAGGAAGAGAAACAAGCAAACTAAGAGTGGTTTGATAAATGCTGATAATACAAAAGACAAGGCAGCTGCTGGCAGCTCAGCCTGGGGGCTTGGGGGGACCTCCCGGAGGAGGTAATTGTTGACTGGAATGTCTGAAAAGCGGAATGGAATTAGGAGGATGAGTTGGGGAGGAACATTCTAGGCAGAGAATAATAGACATTGTTGATATCTCTATAGTATCAGGGTAATAACACCCATTATTAAAAATTGATCTTGCTAACCAAGGCCAAGACTCCCCTGTGTTAAATTTTTAGATAAATTTATCTTTATATAAGATAAGCTCCCTTTCTAGCAGAATCAGAGGCTGCTCAGGGCCTGTGAGATACCCTTGGGGAAGAGAAAAGTAGTCTAATGATTAACTTCCAAAAAAAAAAAATAGCTCAATCTGATGGCACTATGAGCCAACTACCACTTCTAAGAACTTTTCCTGTTTTGACTCACTTAAACATCCCCACGAGGAAAGTACTATTATAGTCATCCAATTTACAGATGAGAAAACTGAGGCACAGAGAAGTGAAATAATTTGCTTCTGGATACTCAGCTATAAGGGGCAGAGCCAAGACTTAAACCCGGACAGTCTGGCTTTACAGTCTCATGCAAGGTCCCCAGAACGTCTCTCTCCTGAGTCCTGAGATACTACATTGCCTGGGCCCTCAACACAGCATTGAGCTTAGATGCCTTGGTTCCAGGCCCTCACCTTCTGGATTCAACCCAGCTACCAAAACCCTCAGCCCTGACTCTTCATTCAGTGCCTGGCTCCCATTTCCAACAAGCACTTTCTTCCTTGACCCCATCTGCCCCAGCTCTTGAGCTGCTCACGCCTGAACCCCATCCCATGCCTGCACCCAGCCTTCTCCTGCCTCCTGTCTTACAGCTTGCCTTCCTGCCTACCTGAGGCTCTGTACTACCAACATGCTGCTCCCAGGACAAGACCAGCCTTCAGGACAAGCACTGCACTCAGAAGGCATGTCATTCAAGTCAGGGACAAGCTTCTTAGGGTCAAAAATGGTCTCAATTCTGGGGATATCATCTGAAAAAAGACTGTTTTCAGGAAACAGTCTTCCATCTGTGGTGATTTAAAAAATATAATTCTTAAATTGCATGTAGGAAAGAAAGTAGCAATATGGAAGAAGAGCATGACCATGTGGATAAAAAGATGATGTATTCACATGAACATGCAGAACTGAGAACTTAGGTTAAGTTACAGCAAGATAATGGTAGGTACTATGGTTTGAATTGAAGAGGGAGACCCAGGCATCTCAGATCAACTTCCCCTTTTCCTTTCATTCCGAAGATTGTAAACTGAAACGCTTTTCATTCCTAAGATCCTAAACTTCCCCTTTTCATTCCTAAAATCGTAAACTTCTCCTTTTCATATGTAATTCCTAAGACTGTAAACTGAAACCCTTTTCATATGTAATTTCTAAGACTGTAAACAGAGACCCTTTTCATATGTTAAGCTATGAACCAAAGATTCTTCCACATATAAGCCTATATAAAGAAGGATCCTTCTTTTGTTAGGGGAGATTGGATATTAGGCAAACACCTGGCTCCTGGTCCGAATAAACTCCTTCCTCCAATATTCGGTGTCCAGGAGATCTGTTTCCCGTGGCCGCTCCTGCAACAGAAGGTGTTCCCCAAAGTTCATGTCTTGGAAACTAAATCTTCAATGCAACAGTGGAGGCTTTAAGAGGTGATTGGGTCATGAGGATTCTGCACTCATGAATGGATTAATGTTGATATCATGTGACTAAGTTATTGCATCTTGATAAAAGGATGCATTCTGACCCCTTTCTTTCTCATGCACACACACACTCACTTTCCCTTCCGTCTTCCCCACCATGGGACAACACAGCAAGAAGGCCCTCTCCAGATGCAGGCCTCATGACTTTGAACTTTCCAGCCTGCAAAATTGTAAGAAATAGATTTGTACTTCATATAAAAATTATAATGTGCTTGATGCTTTATATGCGCTTCTCTTGCAACCCTTTACAATGACTTCATAAGTCAATCATTATTGCTTCTATTTTATAAATGAAATAACTATGGTATAAATAGCCTGCCCAAGATCACATAGCTCATAGCCAGTGGGCCTTCCATTGAAATCTGTTAGACTGTAAATTTTGTGCTCTTTTCATTAGACCATGCAAGACTTTGTGTATCTTTCCTACTAAGGAATTTTACAGAAAGAAGCCATCCTTGTTCATAGTAGTTAGAGATGGCATAATTAGCCGGGCGCGGTGACTCAAGCCTCTAATCCCAGCACTTTGGGAGGCCGAGGTGGGTGGATCACGAGGTCAAGAGATCGAGACCATCCTGGTCAACATGGTGAAACCCCGACTCTACTAAAAATACAGAAAATTAGCTGGGCATGGTGGTGTGTGCCTGTAATCCCAACTACTCAGGAGGCTGAGGCAGGAGAATTGCCTGAACCCAGGAGGTGGAGGATGTGGTGAGCTGAGATCGTGCCATTGCACTCCAGCCTGGGTAACAAGAGCAAAACTCCATCTCAAAAATAAAAATAAAAATAAAAACCCCAAAAAACCGACCAGATCTCCAGAGAACTCACTCACCATCACAAGGACAGCACCGAAGAGATGGTGCTAAGCCATTAATGAGATATTCACCTCCCACCAGGCCCCACCTCCAACAATGAGGATTATACTTCAACATGAGAGTCAGGCGGAAACACAGATCCAAACCATCCAAACAGAGACAATAGAGACTATCTGGTCTAATTGTCTTGCTGCTGCCTGAACCCCCTTTGTGGAATGTCAGTTATATAAAAGCATGAACTCATTCATTCTCCCACTCTTTTAAACTTACTTTTCTTTTTTTTTCTTTTTTCTTTTTCTTTTTTTTTTTTTTTGAGACGGAGTTTCGCTCTTGTTACCCAGGCTGGAGTGCAATGGCGCGATCTCGGCTCACGGCAACCTCCGTCTCCTGGGTTCAGGCAATTCTCCTGCCCCAGCCTCCGGAGTAGCTGGGATGACAGGCACGCGCCACCATGCCCAGCTAATTTTTTGTATTTTTAGTAGAGACGGGGTTTCACCATGTTGACCAGGATGGTCTTGATCTCTTGACCTCGTGATCTACCCGCCTCGGCCTCCCAAAGTGCTGGGATTACAGGCGTGAGCCACCACGCCCAGCCAAACTTATTTTTCTTTTTGAAGTTTAGTTTTTTTTTTTTTTCATCATGGTGGAGAAAAGAAAGCTTAATTTCCTTGGAAACATTGTCTTGGAATGGGAAATCTTTTTGTTATACGGCATTGCAAAGCTTAAATCTTTCATGCGTAAAAATTATGTAGCCCTCATTTTTCATTTGGAGGGGAAACATAAAGATTTCATGATCCATTTAGACTTAACTTAAACTGACATAATTAAATAAATGCAGAAATGTTTGATTATGAATTAAGTTGATATAGAGTCTATATTTTTTATATTTATTAATTTTAGTGTTTTTTTTTCAAGACAGAGTCTTGCTCTGTCGCCCAGGCTAGAGTGCAATGGCACGATCTCAGCTCACTGCAACCCCCGGCCTTTCAGGTTCAAGCGATTCTCTTGCCTCTCAACCTCCTGAGTAGCTGGATAACAGGCATGCACCATCACACCTGACTAATTTTTGCATTTTTAGTAGAGACAGGGTTTCCCACATTGGCCAGGATGGTCTCGAACTCCTAACATCAAGTGAGCCACCCACCTTGGCCTCCCAAATTGCTGGGATTACAGGCATGAGCCACCGTGCCTGGCCTATAGTCTAAATTTATAAGTTAATTGTAAAATTCTGGAGATAACTCACTGTAGAAAGGTCTTCAGTATGAACTAAACTTTAAAAACTCTTTGATGAGAGCACATTGGTGTTATTTGGCTTTACAACCAGCATTCTTATTTCACATTTACTCACTGTTGATTACATACAGATCTAAGGGAAGAATACTGTGTCTGATTAATTAATTAAAGGCAGTTATTAAAAGGAAAGAGTATCATGCTAAGCATAATGGTGCTGGGTTGGCCTCCGGGCTCCTTTTCCTTGGGCCCAGTAACTAACATCTGTAAGCCTCAGTGCACTCAGATGGAAAACGGAGAGAATTTCAGTCCCTCCCTTCCAGAAAGTTGTGAGAGATTCCATGTAATACTGCACTCCTGGCAAACAGAAAATGCTCTACATATACTGGCTCTTGTTCATTCCTGCGATTCGTATGTGTATTGTCACAATAATATGGGCTGGGTGTGGTGGCTCACGCCTGTAATTCCAGGACTCTGGGAGGCCAAGGCAAGAGGCTAGCTTAAGGCCAGGAGCTTGAGGCTGCAGTGAGCTTTGACTGATGCCTCTGTTCTCCAGCTTGGGCAACAGAGTGAGACTCTGACTCATCAATAATAATAATAATAATAATAATACAGGCACCGTGTGGCAGCTATGGAGAATGTGGAAGACACGGCCCAGGCTTCTGGCTATCACCTTAGTTGAAGAACAAGCACTCGCTCTGCACTGCACTTGCTATGTCTGAGCTCATGTGTGTCGAGGTGAGAAGGCAGGCCCTGCGCGGCCTCCAGCACCAATCAGCCACACCAAGGCTGCAAGTCTCTGAAAGGAGACTTTTGTTTAATATGAAATTCCATATATTTTAGGGCAGGAAATTGAAATAGTGTCTCTGAAAATGATGAAAGAAGGGATTTTGAACATGCATACATGTACACATTTTAGGTAGTAATCAAGACACGTTTAGTCACAGAAGCTTACCAAATTTTAAGGACTGCAATTTTTTTTAAAAGAGGATACCAAAAATGTATCTGGATCTCTGCCTTTAAGTAAACATAATTGGCAGCACCCCTTCTGACTGTATGTGACCTTGGCATATGATTTTGTGTGCCTTTCCAATGGTTTTCAAGATTTGTCTTTTTTTTTTTTAAAGTATATATATATATATATTTTTTCAGGAGTAGTAGGAAGGTATTGTCATTCTAGATACCTGTCGTTTGTTTTTGCAACGTCTTGTAAGAATATATTTCAGAGCCAGGAGCCATGGCTCACACCTGTAATCCCCACCTGTAATCCCAGCACTTTGTGAGGCCAAGGTGGGCGGATCACCTAAGGTCAGGAGTTTGAGACCAGCCTGGCCAACATTGCGAAATCTCGTCTCTAAAATACAAACATTAGCCAGACGTGGTGGCGGGTGCCTGTAATCCCAGCTACTCAGGAGGCTGAGGCAGGAGAATCCCTTGAACCCGGGAGGTGGAAGTTGCAGTGAGCCAAGATCTCGCCACTGTACTCCAGCTTGGGTGACAGAACAAGACTTTGTCTTAAAATATATACATATATATATATGTACACACACATTTGAGGATGGTTAATACTTACGATGTTCCCGATTTGTAGGCTCCGTCAGCTTTGTCATGCAGGTGGGGACTTCTTTTGGGAATTGTCAACATTGACCCAGTGGCCAATAATAAATGTGCTGAGCCTGTCTACAAATGCAGCTTTTATCATTTATGGCCAGAATATGTTTACCTTCTTTTAATATTTGGTTGATTCCTAGTGAAGCAAGCATATTATGCATATGTGAATGCAAAACATAACAAAAAGGTGTATAATGCAATCCACTTGTTAAAGAAAAGACCAGTTGAAGTAAGAACAGGTCTATGTCCTTGGCAAGGTTGCTAACCTTCCAATCGAGGCATCTCTTCCGATTATGTTTTAGTTCCAAATCTTAAATGTTGATTCAGGGACACATCACACAAGTTGCTAGAGAAAATATTGGTTTTATTATTCAAAGAATGTGAGTTTTGGAAATGACACATAGATATTAGTATCATTTTGGAAATGACACAAATAACAATTGACCAGCGAGTTTGCCTTGCATTTTTATTTTAGCTTTGTAAAATATATCAAAACATAGATGGTGTCGGTAATTGCCAATTATTATCTTTTCATTTTCTGAAGTGTTTGGCACGGCTGTCAAGGCTGGATGATATTGCTCACGGAAGGGGTTTCTGAGAAGCGCATAAATGAATGGGTTTTTAAAAAGCAGTGAGGTGGAATAGAAATAGCAGATAAAGGAAAACACATTTTCGAATGATTTTATCACTCAGTTGGGCCATTGCACGTTATATTTATTAGAACGCCCACCCCGCATTTACTTTCCTTTTGGAAAGTCTTTCTTGTAAACTCTTAGTGCATTTGTGATTGTGTCCTGATCTGCCAGGGCTGGGGGCCGAGCGGAAAGTGCGCAGCCGCTAGGTGGAGTCAACGCCGGCAGGAGGGCTGGGCGCAGGGCCAGGGCCCGCCTCCAGGGGGCGGTGTGCGTCCTTGGCGCTGGAGCACCTGCGTTTCGGGGACCCTGGCGGTGTAGGGGTCTGCACTCGGCTCCGGGTCTCCTGCGGGTAGGGATGCTTCATTGACAGATTTGGGCGTCCTCCCCTGAACGAATCTCCTCGCGGGCGCGCTCAGCCAGCAGCCAGCTTCAGAAGCAATGGCTGTGTGTCGTGGGAAGGGGAGAGAGAGGGTTGGAAAGACTAAAGGATTAAGTGGTCACGTCTTTTGCCATCCCAACCTTAAACTGCAGTGTTTAAGGCCTCGTCTGCCTGCTAAGGTCACAGCACTTTTTACTTTACGTGAAAAAGGGAGGTACAGGAGCTTCGGTTCTGAAACCAATGAATGGTCTTAGAGCCCTCAACGAGCCGTCACTAAAGTATCTGGGTCACAGTTGTAGAGGAAGTGAGAAGCGTTTTTGAACCCATCTGAAATAGCTTCATGGAAGGTAAATCTCAAGCTGAATATTTAAAAGGGAAAGCCTGTGGTTTGGCCGAGAAGAATAAATGATATATTCTAGATCCACGTGTAGTGACTTGGTTTAGGAAAAAAATAATTCATAGGGAAAGGAACAGCGCAGAGGGTTCTGCGGTCCGTCGCCCAGGCTGGCTTGCGGAGAACGGAATTCAATCTAGTTAGTTTAAGCAGAAGGGGATTTGTGGCAGGATATTAAGTGGTTTACAGACTCTTTGGGGAGACTGAAGGATCAGATTCCAGACTGATCTTTTAAGAACACAACCCAAAGCCACCCTGAAGAACTAAAGAAACTATTGCCTCTCTTCGAATTTAGCAGAGTAGGTAAACTGGCCACAGCTGCTAGCTCCAGAACCATTCCACCTGCCCAGGCCGGGAAGCCACCCAGACAGGCAATTGACATAGTTAGGAAACTCTCCCAAGCAGAAAGCTGCTTCTAGTGCTGCCAGCTTCCAAACCATGACACCCCTGGTGTAACCCACACCAGCAAATAGGTTCCCTGAGCGGTGCTTTTTAATACTCTACAAAGCCAGTAAGTAGACACTGAGACCGCTCCTCACACTTTCACAGAGAAACCAGGTACCTTCACAATGGTGCTTGTCAGCAGAATATTAGAAACATACCTTCCTAATCTTGCACTAATTTGCCTGAATAGTGGAATCTAAATCACTGTAGACCCTAGATTCAAGGGAGTTGGGGAAATATAGTGAAAACTAGCACCCCAGCTCCTGCAATACATGAAGACATGCTAGGAGGATATCAGCATGGTTGCTGGGTGACTCAATCCACAGCATTCATCATAGTCTTCTGCCTGGTTACTAAACTCCCATACACTCCTCTCTTCTCATAAGCACACTTCCAAATGGCAATGATTCCCCATGTGATAAAAAATGGAACTCACTTTCTTTCCAAAACGGGGAAGTGCCATGAGCCACTGCATCCTGTTCTCATGAAGGTTCTATGTTCTAGATTCTTTTCTGGTGTTCACTGAAGTTCAGTCATAATCCTACCTTGATATTTTATAACCCATAGACTGAATTATATACAACACGTCTGCCTTATATAAAACACATCATATCTTACATAAAACACATCCAATATAAAATGTTAAGGGAAAGAGGGAGAAAATATAGAAATTGACTAGGCTAGCGAAAAGAAGGAAAAAATAATGCTATTGCAGTCCTCATTTTTTTCAAGAATCGTGGGTCTGAGGTTGGGCCTTTCAGCATCCTTGCTTTATCCTACGATGTATTTCCTTTCACCCCACCGGCAACTCTGCTGGTTAGAGCTCTTTATCTAGTGGAGCGATCTAAGTCTTTTTTCCTGAGAGGTCCTATTTCTGTGTGGTCTTTCTTGTACTGAGATACTGTAGTCTTCCACCAACTCTGTGATTGGACATACAGCATTTGCCTGTGATTTTCCTTGAGGGGTTCTGCAGATACCATCATATCCTGAGTGGCTTCGACACTTCTAGCACTGCTAGATCTGTTACAGGTCCATGTGTGGTAAAGCTGCTTGCACATGACCTGAAAAATTTGCTCTGTTTTTTGTTTTTGGTTTTTAAGACAGAGTGTCTCTCTGTCACTCAGCCTTGGGTGGTACAGTGGTGCAACCATAGCTCACCGCAGCCTTGAACTCCTGGGGCTCAAGAAATCCTCTTGCTTCAGCCTCCTGAGAAGCTAGGACTACAGGTGTACACCACCACGCACCCAGCTAATTAAAAAAAAATTTTTTTTTTGAGACATTGTCTTGTTATGTTTCCCAGGCTGGTCTCAAATTTCTGGGTTCAAGTGATCCTCCTGCCTTGGCCCTCACAAAGCACTGGAATTAAAGGCATGAACTACCATGCCTGGCCTGCCCTGGGATCCTCTCAAAGCTGGCAGACTAATGGGTTATTCAGAATAGGGGTCAGAGCTGCACAGACACACATGCACAGACACACACAAACACACAGATACACACAGACACACACACAGACACACACAAACACACAGACAGACAGACAGACACACACACACACATACACACACACACACACACGGTATATGTTGGTTCTCCAGTCCAGAGTTATATCAAGTGCTATAGCTCTTTATTAGCAGTAGGGGGTGCAAAATTCAGAGAGATACCTCATTGCTCACCAGATCACTGGGCACAACAATCCTGCTGAGAGAGCAGCTCTTGAATTCTTGTGGCACTACATTCCACGCTTTGGCACACATCTAGGCACATAATGTACTTGTTCCTGCTCACTAGGTGCAATAAGAATATTACTAATGTGTCCTCTGGAATGGTGGCGTGAACAAGGTTCCCTGCAGATGTAACTGGGAGAGAAGGCAGAGTCCTAACACAGGGTAAGACTGTGGAGATGTATTGCTGGCCCTACCAGGTAAAAGAATATTGCTTCTGGTGGTTTTGTTGAGAAAGAGACAACAGATTTACCAAATTAATAGCTGCATATTGGTGCTGGGGGCTGTGTTGATTTGCTGTAGTCATAAAACTATGTCTAGAACAAGAGCTGCAATTGAAGCCATCTATTGACTAAATTAACAGTGAACCGTCATTATCCTCCAACAGCCATGTATGTTCTACATAGGTCAAGCAGCGGAGTTAAGTGGGTGTCATAGGAAATGTCATCTCTACATCTTTCAAGTCTTTGGCAGTTCATTCAGGGATGTGATGATGCTTTTGATAACTCTTTTTAGGAAGAAGCAGGGTGTTCCAGGGTGTTCCACTTGATCCTTTTTACCTAGAGTCCTCACTTCCTGGGCCGGGGATGAGTGTGGGGATTCGGTAGCTGGGGTGTTTCTGCATGCATTCATAGAATTTCTGCATAGAGAATGCTCTGCATTCAGAAACTCAGGAAGTGGAATAGGATAAGTTTATAGACCTGCAACGTACATCATGAGAAGCACTTGAGCCAAAACTCCACTTACCCCTTGACTCCTGTAACCCCAACTCTGAAAGCAGAGTTCATGCGACTGTTGTGTCACCTCTTGCCACCTTCCAATGCAAATGAGACCTCTGTGCTTCAAGCCCAGCCAAGTCAGATAACTTAGTGGTCTTCAATTTGTTTTCTCCATATACTACTGAAGACAATTTAGAAAAATAAAATACCCTTCACCCACTTTTTAATTGACATCTCACCTTTTTCTGAAACGTGTAAAATAGTTGAAATGGATCACAGAACATTAGAAGCTTTAAAAAAGCTAACGTGACAAAACCTAAGAAAGAATTTTTTAAAAAATATTTATTTATTTATTTATTTATTTTTATAGAGTTTACTCTTGTTGCCCAGGCTGGAGTGCAATGGCACGATCTCGGCTCACTGCAACCTCTGCTTTCTGGGTTCAAGGGATTCTCCTGCCTCAGCTTCCTGAGTAGCTGGGATTACAGGCATTTGCCACCATGCCTGGCTAATTTTGTATTTTTAGTAGAGACGGAGTTTCTCCATGTTGGTCAGGCTGATCTTGAACTCCTGACCTCAGGTGATCTGCCTGCCTTGGCCTCCCAAAATGCTGGGATTACAGGCGTGAGCCACCATGCCAGGCCAGAGAGAAATATTTTCAGTGAAGATCTGCCTGATGCATCTCTTATGTTTTTGTATAGACTGGCTTCTGGTTGTGTACATTTCCAACCTTATTTCTTGTCTACTGTCCACACATTCATGGTCATGGTCACCACAGAAAACGAATATCACAGCATGACTCCTGGCCCTCAGCACCACGGGCAGAGGGAGTATTTCTACAAATCACTTTTACACCATAGTGGCTAGCAATAACATAACCATATGTGGAAGTTACTGCATCAGTAAATACATCCTCTAAAACCCAAACCTACCTATTTCTCCAAATTCAATTAGTGGACTTTCAAAAGCACCCGTGGCCACTGCAATGCCACCACACATGAGGACAAGAAAGACAAAGGGGAGTGTAAAAAGAGGTATCAATCATTATGGTCAAAACGTCTTACTCTTGCAAATTTTACTAAAATATGTGACCCAGAAGAGCCATTTCTAGGCCTTGGAGGTGGCCTGTGCTAGTGAAAGCCTTAGAAGATTAGGGTTCATTAGCTTCAGGGTGAATCTGCCTCTGCACTGCCAATAGGGACGCTATGATAAAAATGCCATGTAACTTTGTAGAAAGTGTCCATGGAGCTAAACACTGTAATGACACGCTATTGGTCGTCATTTACTTTAAAAATATTTGAACAATCTCTTTAATTTTTAAAAATGTTGTCTTTTTATTCTTTGAACATATATTTCCATTTCACTTTCTTCTCAGAATTCTATCATAATGTAATGTGTATGTGTATATATACATATATAGGTTTTTTTTTTGAGACAGGTTCTCACTCTGTAGCTCAGGCTGAAGTACAGTTGTACAATCACAGCTCACTGCAGCTTTGAACTCCTGGGCTTAAGCCATCCTCCCACCTCAGCCTCCTGAGAAGCTGAGATTACAGACATGCGCCACCACATCCAACTAATTGATTTTATTGATTTTTGGTTTCTTTTGTAGAGATAGGGGTCTCATTATGTTTCCCAGGCTGGTCTCGAACCCCTGGTCTCAAGAAATTCTCCCATCTCAGCCTCCCAAAGTGCTGTAATTATAGGTGTGAGCCACTGCGCCCAGCCTAATGTATATTTTTTTAACAGCTTTATTAAAATATAATTCACATATACAATTCACATACATAAGGTGTACAATTCAATGCCTTTTAATATATTCACAGTTTTACATCATGACCACAATGTATTTTAGAACATTTTTATTTCAAAAGAAGCCCTGCACCCCTTAGGTATCACCCTGGCAATTGTTCCATCTCCCCCAACCTCACCCAGTTCTAGGTAACCATTCATCCACTTTCTGCCTATAGAGCCGCCCATCCCAAACACTGATACGTAAATGGAATCATGCAGTATGCTGTCTTTTGAGACTGCCTTCCTTTAGTTAGTGTCACTTTTTCAAGGTTCATCCTATACTTATGCTTGAAACATTTGCTAATCACCCTTTTCTGCAACCAAAAATGTATGTGAATTGAAATTGTAAAATGTTCTTTATTTCCTGTGACCAAAAGACTTTAGGAGCTTAAAGTGTTTTCTGGGTCATGATTACAATGGTTGTTATCATAATAGGCAACTAATGAAAACAACATAAATGTTATAAACATTGATAAAACAATCGGGTCAATACAAACAGTGAAATTTTATTGGAAATGTATCACTTACATGATGATTTTTTTTTTTAAATTTTCTCTGTCTCTCTCTGTCTTTTCTGAGTTGGGATCTCATTTTGCTGCCTAGCCTGGAGCGCAGTGGTGTAAACTTAGCTCACTGCAGCCTCAAACTCCTGGGCTCAAGTGATCTTCTCACTTCAGCCTCCTGAGTAGCTGGGACTACAGGTGCGTGTCACCATGGATTACAGGTGTGAGCTACTACACCCATCTGGAATTTTCTTATTTAAAAAATGTAAGACTGAATATACCACTGCCAGAATATACCACTACCAGAGTATACCACTGCCAGAGTGTACCACTGCCAGAATATATCGCTGTCAGAATATACCACTGCCAGAGTATACCACTGCCAGAATACATCACTGTCAGAGTATACCACTGCCGGAATATACCACTCCAGAATATACCACTGTCAGAGCATATCACTGCCAGAATATACCACTGCCAGAGTATAGCACTGCCAGAGTATACCACTGCCAGAATGTACCACTGCCAGAATATATCACTGTCAGAGCATACCACTGCCAGAATATACCACTCCAGAATATACCACTGTCAGAGCATATCACTGCCAGTATATACCACTGCCAAAGTATACCACTGCCAGAATATACCACTGCCAGAGTATACCACTGCCAGAATAAACCACTGCCAGAGTATACTACTGCCAGAATATACCACTGCCAGAGTATACCACTGCCAGAATAAACCACTGTCAGACTATACCACTGCTAGAATGTTCTGCCTCAATTCTTTTTCTATTTGTGCTTCGTAGGTATTATTGCCGGAAAGCATGATCACAAAATTAAGGTGATGGGAATGGAAAAGGTTTGTTATAGAAATGTCAGTCAATTCTCCCAATTCCTTCCTCTTTCTCTATCCCAAATCACCTGACATGTCTTACCCAGGTCCCCACAGGACTCCTGCAGAACGATGCCTCCTTTGACAGTAGATAGACGTGTCAGAGACGAGGTCATTACTCAGCCCTTGTCATTACTCTCGTCAGCTCACTAACATATACCTGAATTCAGAACATCCCAGCATGTGCCAAAAGCCAGGTCCCTTCCCCAGCAGAAAGTACCATGAGACAGGGAAAGCTGGAAAGGCAGAGGATGCTGGGGCCTTGCTTGGTTATCAGGATAGGCTTTCCCTGTGTTTGGCATTTAAGAGTTTCTAAATCCTTGTGGAGTAAGTTTAGGAAGGCTGAGGGCTAGTGCTTTCTTTTATAAAGTGTGCTTTTGAACTCTTGCCTTGAGGCACGAATGTATACAGAAGGTGAGGATCTGGAAATCCATTTCTTTAAAATTATGTGTATACATTTGGACCCAGGAGTTTGAAAACCACCCAGTCGAGCAATCTGAGACTTTGATTCCTAAGGCTCAGTCCTACGACCCCTCCTGATACCCGCCTTGGTATTGGTCAGGGTTCAGTTACAGAGCAGAGCAGAAAGGGATTTATTTCAGGATATTAAATGGCTCATGGAATTACAGGGAAGGTGAACCAGCAGGCTCTAGCCTGAGCTTCCTAAGGGACTCCTGGAGTCCCATGCAGTGGGGAAGCTTGAGGCTCCTCTCTGATAACTTGGGAAGCTGCTGCTGCAGCTGCTGTATCAGCCTCACCCTATGCAGCTTCACCTGGCTGCTGCACCTGAGCTGGGTGGGGTTTAGATTTCCAGCCCCGTGTAAAAGTCGGCACACCATCCACCCCGCCAGTGGAGGACAACATGGCAGGCATTGAGAAGGTGGCAGGATTTTTCAGAGTTAAGTGACTGTGGTAAGTAGGATGGCCTACAAGAAGAGGTGAACGCTGGCTGAGCTTGCTGTGGCTGTGAGAGCGTGAAATTCCAGGAGGGAGGCAGGGGCCAAGGGGCACCACAGGACTCAGTGTGCCAGGTTTACCTACAAAGATCATGCAGACCAAGCGTGCCTGAAGCCGTGCTCTGTGGGTACAGAATATGACAGCAGTGTTTGCCAGCCCACTTCACTCACAAGGTGTGAGCTCTATGCCTACTTATTTCCAAAGACTCTGCCAGGTAACTTTGTGATTCTTCAGACTATTAAGTGGGCCAGGCACAGTGGCTCACACCTGTAATCTCAATGCTTTAGGAGGCTGAGGTGGGCAGATCACTTGAGCCCAGGAGTTTGAGACCAGCCTGACCAACATGTGAAACCCTGTCTCTACTAAAAACACAAAATCAGCTGGGCATGGTGGTGCACATCTGTAATTCCAGCTATTCGGAAGGCTGAAGCAGGAGAATTGCTTGAACCTGAGAGGCGGAGATTGCAGTGAGCCGAGATCACACCATTGCACACAAGCCTGGGCAACAAGAGTGAAATCTCATCTCAAAAAGAAAAAAGTTAGTCGGGCCTGGTGGTGCATGCCTCAAGCCATGCAGAAGGATCACTTGAGTCCAGGAGGTTGAGGCTACCTGAAGCTATTATCACACCACTGCACGCTAGCCTGGGCAACAGAGTGAGACGCTGTCTCTAAAAAATCAAAAATTAATAAAAAATAAGTTAAAAATTAAAAACAAAGACTGTAAGTGCTATGAGTTGATTTATGGTTGTTTTCTCTACAATTTTATTCCCAGCATAGGGAATACATGCAGAAGAGGTGCTTAATAAATACATCCTGAATTAACAGATAAAATGAGGGTGCATAATAAGAACCTAGACTCCTTGGAGGCTCCATAGGAAGGTTTTTCTTTGTATCTTATGACAAACTTTTAGTCCCAGGATGCTGCCAGACAAAAAGTTGGGTCCTTGGAAGGTGATTTTGACAGTGTCTGAGGTCTGCAGAGAAGAGGCAGGTGTTTTGATCACCTACCAACAATGTTCATGACATCGAAGGCCATGATGGTACCATATGGCTTTGAAACTACATTCTCAACAGCAACAGGAATTTAATGAGGGTTGATTATGTGCAGGATATTGTAGTAAGTGTTTAATATTCATTATCTCATGTAATCCTCACAATAGCCCTTGGGGTAGCTTTTATTATTCCTATTTACAAATGAGCAAACGTTTTCTCAGGTAGGTAAGTGACCAACCCAAGGTCCTTGGATTAGAGCCTAGTTGAAGTTTTACATGAGTCATTTACTCTGGCCGCAGGATAGGAATACTGGAAGGAAATGCAGAGGACTTGTTGATACAGTTTGGATCTGTGTCCCTACCCAAATCTCATGTTCATGTAAGCTTCCTGAGGGCTCTCCAGAAGCCAATCAGATGCTGGCACCATGCTTCCTGTACAGACTGGAGAACTGTGAGCCAATTAAACCCCTTTTCTTTATAAATTACCCAGTCTCAGGTATTTCTTTATAGCAGTGTGAGAACGAACTAATATGCTTGGGCTCTGGACCCAGCTCTGCTGCTGCCTGCCCCAGCTTGGTGGATGTCACCAGCCTCTCTCGTGCTCTGCCCACACAGAGATACTGAAATCCAGGTCGGTCAAGAGACTCCCGCCCAGGCGGGCTGAAGGTATTGAGAGGCAGATGCCCAGATAGCACAACAGAGGGAATCTATCCTGGGGACCAACAGCCTGAGAACCTGCAGGACTGACAGCTCTCCAGACTGAAGGCCCCGAACAGAGATTCCTCCACATATTTATTTGCTCTTTGACAGGTGATTCTTATTAATACATAGGTATTCTACATATACACATAACTCAGGAATATACCAGGTAGGCAGCTGTTATCTGCCTACCACTAATTACAAACTAAAAGTATCTTCCACAAAGGAGCCATGGGGGCAGAGTAAACGTAATGTTCCTCAACACAGAGATGTGCACTTACAAGTCACTTCTGGGAGATAGTCACATGGCCAACTCTGCCCAACAGGCAGTGAATGGAGATGATTTGTGCTGTGTGTGGGTAAAACACTTTGATTGCTGGTTGACTCATTTTCTCCCACCGTGAGACAGAGGATATGTGTGTTCCCCAACCTCCCAGATGAGAAGGCCATGTTCTTTGATGCTGCAGCTATAAGACGGCAGAGCCTACATCCTCCGTCCCACATGGGGGTGGAGAGCAGAATTCCATGCAACCCATGTTGGATACCGTGTGAGCAAGAGCACACACGTATGTTGAGGCACTGGGATTTTAGGATTGTTTGTCACCATAGGTAACCCAGGTTATCGTGACTAATGTACTTGGTCTACTCTTGTTAATCCTCTGAGTCTCAATTTTGCCACCTGTAACTGCTGATGATAGTATCTTACAAGTCAGCTATATGGGGGCTGTTAAAAGAGATAAGGGAGGAAACGGTTCCTTCTAGGTCTAACATTCTTCAAAACCATCTAGCTTAGCAATATGGCATGCTCTAAAATAGAGTTTTCTTCAGGGTCATTGTATTATGTGCTTAAGGTCTTAAGATCTGACTCTCACTAATATGCTAACAGTGAGAGTCAGGTCTTAAGACCTTAAGCACCTAAGCACTCACCCTTCCACCCATCCACTCATCCATCCATCCATCCATCCATCCATCCATCCACCCATTCATCCACCCACCCACCCAACAACCCATCCATCCATCCATCCATCCACCCATCCATCCATCCATCTACCCATCTACTCATCCATCCACCCATCCATCCACCCACCCACCCACCTACCTATCTACTCATCAGTCCACCCACCCACCCATCCATTCATCTACGTATTCACTCATCCTTCCACCCTTCCACCCACCCATCAGTTTATTCATTTATTTACCCATCCATCTGTTCATCTATCCACACACCCATCAATCCATCTATGTCTTTGTCTATTCTTCCATCCTTATTCTAGACACCAAAGCAAATGACCAAATCATGATATTTTCACAAAATTCAACTCTTATATTTTACTTGAAATTGTATGTAAAAGTTACCTTAAAAGAAGAAAGCAAACTTATCATGGACTTTTCCTTAGATCACATGATTTCTGAGAGGAAGAAGAATCCAACTTTCATTGTGAGAAAAGCTTTTGTTTCTAAGGAGGGCCCTGCTTCATTTTGTTTGCACATAGAATTAAATAAGGAGTTCTTGAGTTGGGGTCAGACAGCTGGAAAAGGTATTTAATCAAACATATTCTAATCAAAATAGTTTTGCTCCACTTCTTACATCGATTTACTGAATCAAAAATAAACTTCCTCTTATTGAAACTTGATTCCTGACAGATGGAGAAAAAGGGGTAGGAACCTGGAGAAAAGATCACAATTGAGTGACTTGGCAACCTCGTGGTGAGAGTTTCCATCCAAAAGGGCCAGCAGGCAAGAAAATGAGAATAAGATTTACAGGAGAAATTTACATCATGAAAGCATAGATCGGTGCAAACCCATGTGTATAACTCTGTAAGGAATCCGGAAAGGAAAACATAATTCCTCTCTTGTAGAAAGGAGAGAGGGCCACAGGCTAAGATTCTGGGTGAGGAGGAATCCCTAGACAGAGAGGGAATTTTGCTATTTGTTATCAGGTAATAGATCAAGTTTCACTTGGAACAACACCTGGTAAGATGGAGAACTGGTTAGATCTCCTGAGCTGGGGATATCAACAAACTCTCTCAAGTAGTGACTGTCTTTTTTTTGGTTAAGATCTGGGTTTATTACCTATGAAAGAAAACCCACAGTTATAGTGACTTGAACATACAAGTGTTAAATCCGTTATCAGGTCTAAATGTAGGCATTTCTGAACTGGTATGGCAGTTTCATAATGTCAGCAGAGACCCAGGTCACTTCTGCCTTTCTGATCCCACGTCCTTAGTACATAGCTTCCATTCTAAGGGTAACCATGGTCCAAAATAGTTGATGGAGTTCCTGCTATCACATCTGCATTCCTGACAACATCAAAAAAGGAGCCATGAAAGGGAAAAATGGGCTCACTAACCAACTGAATTAGCTCTCTTTAAGAAACCCTCCCCAAAGTCCCACCAGTACTGCCTTATTGGCCAGAATACAGTTATTAGTGATACTTAGCTGTAAAGGAGATGGGGAGATGTAGTTTTTAGTTGGCCATGTTGCCGCCCCCAAATAAAATCAGGTTCTGTCACTAAAGAAAAAGAGAAGAAAGGATATTATGAGGCAACTAACAGCTCCTGTTACGTTATTTTTTCCCGTCTATTATTTATGAGATGACTATTGAGCTCAGTTATATATTCAGAAATCTTAAAGCATATTCAGTTATCAGCAGAGAAAATCATACCTTGGCTCTAAATTCTGAAATATATCAATTTAATCTATGTAAGAAGGCTGGTGTTTCCAGACTATGTTCTGACAATACCTAGTTTCATGGGCTGTGAGTAGCTGTCAATGATGCAATTTGAAAAGTCAATTCTAGTGACAAATTAATCTTAAAGTAATTTTCATAAGACTTTAATGTGCTAATATGTTTTGTGATTCTCCACAAACAGTGTCTTTCCAAATCATCTGAGTGTTTTTTCCCTGAGCATTTCATGGAATTACTGCTCCATAGAAAACATGGCCTTGGAAGACCAGGTCTTCATCCTCCCTCCCTCCCTCCCTCCCTCCCTCCTTCCCTCCCTCCTTCCCTCTCTACCTGCCTCCCTCCCTCCTTTCCTCCCTCCCTCCCTCCCTCCCTCCTTTCCTCTTCCCCGCTCACCTCTCTCTGTCTCTCTCTTTCTTTTCTTTTCTCTTCTCTTCTTTTCTTTTTTCTTTCTTTTGAGACAAGGCCTTTCTCTGCTACCTAGGCTGAGGGTAGTGGGGCAGTGGTGTAATCAAGGCTTTCTGCAGCCTAGACCTTCTGGGCTCAAGCAGTCCTCCCACTTTAGCCTCCCAAATAACTGGATCTACAAGAGTCCCACCACGCCCAGCACTTTGGGAGACTGAGGTGGGAGGATTGCTTGAGACCAGGAGTTCAAGATCAGACTGGGCAACACAGTGAGATCTCCATCTCTACAGGAAAAAAAAATTGCTGATTGTGGTGGCCTTGGCCTTCCAAATGCTGGGATTCCAGGCATGAGCCAGCATACCCACCCACATCCTCTGTTCCTTTGGAATATTGCTAGTCTACTGTAAACAATCCCAATATATTTTCTAATAGCTGCTCAAGTCATTGGGTGATTCTGATCATTTCACAAGGAATCCAGAGGTAGTGCATTTTCATCCTATGATGAAAGATAGGTTGGATCCCATGGGTTGGAGGAGAGGCTCCTGCGCCCAGCTCCTTCCTCCACTCACACCTCAGGCTTCTCTGTGCTCAGGCTTCCTGTTCACAATCCTGATTTATGCTGGAAGTTGGGCTGCCACGAGTCTTCTTCCAGGGTGACGCATTCTCTGACAGTAGCTGAAGAATGTAAGAGGTAAGTTATTTCAAAAATGTACCATTCCGCTGTATCGTTTATCTGAATACAGAATATTCCAACACAGGCTGAAATGCTCAGCTGGTCAAAACAGCCTCACCCTTCATAGAATTAATGTAAGACAGGGGTAGATGGGGTGTCCTGGCGCCTGTTTAATCGTTAACTAAGTCTCTCTGTGTTTGGGGAGGTAGGGAAGATGTCACTCTTTTGGACAGAAAGTACAATGGGGCTTCCCAGGGGCTGCAGCAAGGTGCGTGGGAGTCTGTGTTTAGTGGGTACAGAGTTTCAATTTGGGAAGATGAGAAGATGAGAAGGTTCTGGAGATGGATGGATGGTGGCGATGGCTGCAAAGCACGTGAGAGCAATAATGCCACTGAACTGTGCACCTAAAAATGGCTGAGTGGGCACGTTTTATGCTATGTGTATTTTACCACGATACACATACAAATGAAAAAAGAGATGGCTTTCTTCTGTGTGGTGGGACAGCAGCTGTGATCCCTGGCTTGTTCATGGGAAAAGAGCACCTATGGAGACAGAGGACCAGGGAAGGGTTTCCTTCTTAAAATCTTTGTCAGCCTGTGTTTGTCACTTCCCTGGGATCCCGGGAGCACAGGGTGCCTGCTGCCAACTTCTCCTTGGGCTCTGCATACCCGGGGCGGGGTGGGGAGGGTTGCCAACACACGTAATTTTAAGGGCCAATCAGGTAAGGTCAGTTAGTGAGTCAGCGGGGTGGGTCATTGGGTAGGGGGGTACTTGTGTTTCACAGGTGACAACAGCCCTGCCTGTTGATATAGATGGAAACATTTTCCAAAGCATTGCCATGGCTAAATTATACACATTGTTGCTAAACTGGCTAAAGAGGCCCTGAGTTTGTGGTTTCTTAGTCCATGCCTACATACATACATACATTAATTTATTTTCTTAGCAACATCACAAAGATGGCATTATTGCCATGGTTTGGTGAAGAAGCGGGTTCAGAGAGAGGAAAGCAGAGTGGATGTCGGAGTTGGGGAGCCCCGTGTTCCCATTCCTGCTCTTGTCAGTGCTTGGACTCCGCGGGAGGCAACTGGACCTTCTGATTTCAGCTTTGTCCCATCAAATGGTAGGTGTTCTCTTTGCCAGCAAGACTGAGGCAAGGGAAAGGACAGACAACAGAGGTAATCATTGTTGCCTTGAAAGGTGGTTACAAGGATGAGAAATTATGCTTAAAGCGCCTAGTACAGTTGGTAGAACTTCATAGGTCCTCAGCAGATAGTACCTGAATCCATGAAAACAAGTTATAAGTTATATTCTAAACAGGATCTTTTCAATACTGCAAAACATCTGGATGTGGAGAGAACATTGTGTCAATACGGTTTAAATCTTCCTACTTGGGAACACTTGGAGGGTTTTAGCCCTGTGCAGGCTGAATGTAGGTTCAGTGAACTCGATGGGGTCACATAGCAGTAAACAGAGCTGGCAATGACCCTGGCCTTGACCTTCAGCCATGACTTCTACTGCAATACGGCAGCCATGGAAGCGCTTTCCTTCTTCTTCTGTGGCAGCCGAGGTGTGAGTAGACGGGAGCGCTGGGAGATCATCCTGTGTATGTGCACGCATGGCTGGATGCTCTGTGAATGGGTGAGCCTCCGAGACATATGGTTTCAACATCGAAACCCTACCCTGACATTGAAAGTAGGCCTGCTCTCTCTGTTGGCCGGTCAGAGCGCTTTTCTGGCGATCTTTCTGGTGTGCTGGATGTCAGCCAGCCAGCCGAAGCGCAGGGAGCTGGGCCTGGGACTCTCTCAGTCCCACATAAGGAAAAGCATTCTGCACTCCTTGTCCTTGTTCAAGTCCAGCTGCCTGCTCTAGAAGAGGAACCACAGGCCTCCCAGCTCCCTGGCTCTGAGACCTGGGTTCTTACAAGCATTTTACCTAGGGACCCTCAAATTACGAGACAAAGTTAAATATATCTGCACTGAACTTCCCTAGGCCTGCTTTGATGCCTACACACATATACCATCATGGTTGTAATGTATGCGTCCTTTCTCCATCTTTCTTCCCGTCAGCATCTTCGACCTGGTTCACGCACGTGAAAGAGCATTCCAGCAAAGCTCAGCCGGTGGCTGTGGGTGAGGGGCCTGGCAGAACCAATGTCCGCAGCGGGAGCTGAGGCTGGAACACAGCTGAGCACAGCACTGGCCAAGGTGTGTTTCTTACAACACCAGCTGCAGGGAAATGAGCCGTTCCTATCAGAAAAAGGAAGACACTCCCATGATCCAGTAGGTTTGGGAAAGGATGATTTTAAGCCCACCTTCTTTGGGGGAGATACTTCTTTCAGGCTAGATTATGGATGGCTGTGGGATGGCTGTGGGCTGCAGAGGCTCTGAGAAGACCAGTCCAACTAAGTGTTTGACCAGCAAAGGGCAATTCACCTTAGGAGTCCGCGATTCACGTCTGCTAAGCCTTGCTGTGTGCTTCACCTGGCATCTGAGGCATCAACAATTACACTGCAGCACCTTCTGCCCTCCAGGGTCTGAGGGCGAAATGAGATCAGGTCTGCACACACAGGAGACAGCAGCCTGGGGCAGGGGCGGGTGTGAGGGGGGAGCCACCCAGCCCTCCCTCCTTTTCTTCGGTCTTTGTCTATTCATTTATTTTGTAAATTGCCATCGCTAAGGTCTATTATTTTTGGCTTAAAAATTCTTGCTCTATTAAGAAGTAGACATAAATGAATTTCTCAAAGCCAAGACCAATAAACATATACATTAACAAACAAAGCATGTCCGTCATCAACCAGCTATTTTGAGCCGAATTCACTGCGTATTTGGATCCATTATCCCCAAAAGTAGGTTTTGTCCAAATGAACAGTCTAGCAGCTACCTACAGACAAATAGAATAGAACAGATAACTACCAGACCTACTGTGTGCCTTGCAGACAACGGGAAAATCCATCACTTCTGTAAAATGGATCTAAAAATACTACTCGCTTCGGACCGAAAGCTCATGCACGTCGTCAGAGGGATACCTGAGCTCCCGCGGCCTGGTTTCAGTGCGACCTATTATCACCACATAACTCCTAATAATGTTCCCAAAGAATCCTCCCTGGTCTGTATGAAGCACTTCCTCCCACAGTTTCTCTTGGTTTGCTTCCCTTGGTTTTATGCGATGCTGACCACCCAAGTGCCTGGAATCCTGCCTCAGCAACCCAGAGGAACGGACTTAGGACAATTTTGAGGTCTCTTATTTTTATAAAGGGCATAGTTGGTACTGAGAGGAGAGCCAAATTATTTCCTTTTTTAAGCAAACCTTCATTTCTTCCAGACCACTGAAAGCTGTTCTTTAAAAAGGGGTTATTTATTTGGCAGTATCTGTAATACCTTGGCGTGTCTATTTTTAAGTGGTGTGTAAGTGTCTTTATATAGGTCAGTTTCTCCTGTTCTTGAAAGTTTGGACACTCTTGTGGTCATAACGGTGGTTCAGGCTCTTGATCGTCATGTCGCTGTTTCTGAAACAATAGCCACCGCAGTCAATCTGAGGTGTCTTTGGGGAGCAGAGTCCACGGTGTGTAATAAAAGCAGACACAGGAAATAAACCTGCAGGCCCTTCCTTATGGTTTTCACTTGTGGGGTTTGTTGAAAGTCAAAGTGCTCACATATTTTAAATCATCTGTAGGCTACTTTTAAGACTGAATACAGTGCAAATAACATATAATGTAGTTGTTATACTGTACTGCTGTTATTTGTATTTTTTATTGTACTGTATATTTGCAAACAAAGTCTCTGAAAACATGGTGTGCTCTTTAGCCAACTGTCTATGTCTGCAAGCACAGCCAGAGAATGTGATATCCTCATGCCTATGTATTGTGCAGTTTTCAAAACAGCATCAGGGTATATGTGCTGTTTCGGCACATGGGGAGACATCCAGCTAGCAGAGATGCATTTCGGAAGTGTCGGCCGTGATTTGGGAGTGGGGGCCCGGAGGATTGCTGTGTTCGGGACAAGTGCCCCGGTGGCTGCAGGTGAATGTCAGATGGATCTGCAGAGACAGCCTGGCTGTTGGCTGCAGTGTTGTGAAAGCTGCACCTGAAAGGGAAGAATTTAACAGTCCCTGTCCCTGGCTGCTCTCGAATCCTGCCCACGCCATGGTCATTACAGGTGTCCCTTAGTATCTGGGGAACTGGTTCCCAGACCCTGGAGGATACCAAAATTCTAGGGTGCTCAAGTTCCGAAATGTCACATTTGCAGTTAACCTGATTTGCACCGCATACTTTAAATCACCTCTAGACTACCTTTAAGACCGAATACAGTGCAAATAGTTGTACTGTTATTTGTATTTTTTTATTGTTGTATTGTTATTTTTTAATTTTTTTTTTTTTGAGATGGTGTCTCACTCTGTCACCCAGATTGTAGTGCAGTGGCGTGATCTTGGCTCACTGCAACCTCTGCCTCCCAGGCTCAAGTGATCCTCCCACGTCAGCCTCCTGAGCAGCTGGGACTACAGCCATGCACCACCGTGCTTGGCTAATTTATAAATAAATAAATAAACACACACACACACACACACACACACACACCTATATATATATATATATATATATATAGGTGTGTGTGTGTGTGTAGAGATGGGGTTTCACCATGTTGCCCAGGCTAGTCTTGTATGGGGCTCAAGCCATCTCCCTGCTTTGGCCTCCCAAAGTGCTGGGATTACAGGGGTGAGTCACTGCACCTGGCTTGTATTTTTGATTGTTTTGTTTTTTCAAATAATTTGATCTGTGGTTGGTTGACTCTGTGTGTGCAGAACCACAGATAAGAAGGGCCAACTGTATTAATGTAAGTTAAATCTGTGAAACATCTGATACCATTTTTATGAGAGACAACTGCTGTTCCGGGACATGAAATTTCAACTTCCAGGTACATTTAATTGTTCAAGGATGCTCAAGATATCCTAATGGACTATTTCCAACTTTCCTAAGATGGCATCATTGGTGAATGAAGCAGGATATTGGCCCAGGAAAAGATTGTCAAGGAGCAACTTCTGTCCTGATTTAGGTCATTCTCTGGGCAGTGACTTCTCACTGGAACTGGAGGGTGTTTGGCTGCGGAACTCTGAGACTAAGGAAAGTGTGCTCAGCATTTGGCAGCTTTTGTGTGGCTGACTTTGGGAATGATACATGCAGAGGCGTGTGTCCCACTGACACATGCTCTCTGCTCTCTGCTCCCTGCCCGAGCGCACTTGGGGTCCCTGCGATGAGGGACAGGATGAGCTAAGGTATACAGCATTCAGCATAAGGGCCAGCAATCATATTTGTTATCGTAATTATTATTATTGTGAGGACCTCATGGTGTCTTCTTATACAGGCATCTATCCTTGGATCTACTTTGAAATAAAAGTCTTCATTAATCTCGTTTAAGAATGATGATTCAAAATCCTTATCAAAATAGGAGCAAAGAGAACCTAGCAGCTTATTAAGAGAATAATGGACTGTAACTCAGTGGCTTTTTTTTTTTTTTTTTTTTTTTTCAGGAAGGCAGGATTGACTCAAAGTAGGAAATATATTAATCACATTCAACATATTAATAAACTATAAGAGAAAAATGATTTAGTTATTCCACAGATTCTAAAAAGACATTTATCAAGATGCATTATTCTTTTTTTTCTTTGCATAATGGAGAATTTCAAACAAATACAAAAGTAGATGGATAGTAAATGAACCGCCATGCACCCACTGCACAGCTCAAACTATGGCGAATCTCATTACTCTATACTCCTCGCTATCCTTCCCCGTATACTCTTCCAAACCAAATCCTAGACAGCATATCGTTTCATCCATCAGTAATTTAGTACATATCTCTTCAAGGTGAAGAGAACATAAAACATAAAACAACCTTAATGACATTCTCACACCAAAAGTAATTAACAATACTTTCCTAATGTCATCGAATATCCAGTATGTGTTCAAAGTTCTAATTGTCTCCTGAATAATTTTTTGACATCATGTTGATTTGAATCAGGATCCCGATAAGGCTGCACATTGCATTTGGTTGACATATTTTAAGTTTCCTTTAACATAGCGGGACCTCCCTCCATCTTTCAGTTTTCCCCACTTGGAACAGATCTGTTGAAAGAGCTGGGCTGTGTGTCCTGTAGGGTTTCCCAGAGTCTGTGTTTTGCACTATGCTCCCTGTGTGTAGTGTATTAAATAGACTGTTCTTCTGTCCTCTGCATTTCCATAAATTGGTAGTTAGATCTAGAGGCTTGATGAGATCCAGCTTTGAGATTTTTATGCAAAATTACTTTTTAGGTTGTGTGTGCTTTTCCATCAGGAGATACCTGATGCCTGGCTGACTCTTTGCAATGTTAGCAGCCATTTTTGGTACATGTTTAGCTCCATTAATTCATTAGTGGTATTTGTTCCGTGTACAATTTCTTAAAATAAAAATAGATACATCCTTAGCATGATATAAAAGCATATTTCAATCCCAAAGACAGTATTATACCTAAAAATGCAGAAGCATTTGAATCATTGACATTAAAGAAAGGACTAAGACAAGTATATACACTTTCACAAATATCGTGTAACACTGTTCTAGACATCAGTCAATATAACACACTAGAAGAAATGAGATGTATAAAAATTTAAAAGGAGAAGGTAAACTATCATCATTTGAAGCTTCTATGATAGTTATTTTATTCTAGCAGATTTTCTTGGGTTTTCCAGGAAATTACAAACAGTAACATATTTTAGAAAGTTGGCTGGAATCAAAATTTATACTCTGTAGTCATTAGCTTTTATGTAGACAAATGAAAACTAGTTAGTCTAAGACATAATGAAATAAATGTTCTATATACTATAGAAAAATCATGAAAAGCCCTCCTAGTAGCAAACTTAATCAGAAATCCAAATAGGACTTAGTCAAGAACAAACAATAATAATAAACTAAAACCAAAACCAACCAACCAACTAACCAATTAACCAACTAACCAGACAAATAAACCAAAAAACCCCAGAACAACAAGAAAAAAACCACATACCATGTTACTTTATGACACTCCATATCATTAACAGGTGGATTTTCTATAGGTTAAAGATTTCTATATAATTTTTTTGGATGTAGACAGTTAATGCCCAAGCTCTTATGGGAAGATAAATAAGCAATCAGAGACAGGAAAGTCCTAGAAAAAAAGGAATAATAGGAAAGGGGACTATCTGTGCCAGATATTAGACACATATTAAGCTATTATAATTAACACTGAGTTTCTCATGTGGAGAGAAAGCTCAATGGAACAGTCTATAAAGTTCCAGAACATTCAAATACCTATCAGAATTTTGTATACATACTAAAAATATGACAAATGCAAAAAGACTAAAAGAAAATAGATACAGTGGATTGGGTCCAGGACCCCCACAGATACCAAAATCTGCAGATACTCAAATCCCTGACATAAAATGGTGTGATGTGTACATATAATGTAGGCACATCTTCCTGTATACTTTAAATCATCTCTGGGTTACTTAGGATAGCTAATACAATGTAAATGCTATGTAAATAGTTGTTATACTATATCATTTTTACTTGTATCTTTTTTTATTGTTGTGTTGTTTTTTATTGTTTCTTTTCCAAATATTTTCCATCTGTGGTTGGTTCAGTCTGCAGATGTGGAACCCACGGAGGGATGACCGGATGTATAAGAAAAAACCTTCCACAAGGCAGAAAACAAACAAAACAGTAAAGTCCACCAAATACCTAAGGGTCAAAAGGGAAAGAAATGCTTCAACTTGGACTGCACAGGGGTCTAATACTCTTGATGTGTAGAGTTCTTACAAATTAGTTAAGGAAAGAGCCCAGTAGAAACATAGGCAAAGAGTGTGAAGTGAGAGTTGAAAGACAAGCAGAACCAATGCCTCTAAAGCCTAACAAAAGATGTTCAACCTCATAGTATTAGAAATACAACTTGGCCAAGTGCAATGACTCACACCTGTAATCCCAGCACTTTGGGAGGCTGAGGTTGCAGAGAGCCAAGATCGCACCACTGCAGTCCATCCTGGTGACAGAGTGAGACTCCATCTCAAAAAAAAAAGGAAGATATACAACTCAAAACTTCAATGAGATTTTTTTTCGTTTATCAGATTAAAAAAGATTAAATAGGTGATAAAATATCATAAGTAGCTGGGTGCGATTGCTCACGTCTGAAATCCCAGCACTTTGGGAGGTCTAGGCGGGTAGATTATGAGGTCAGGAATTCAAGACCAGCTTGGCCAATGTGGTGAAACCCGGTCTCTACTAAAAATACAAAAATTAGCTGGGTGTGATGCTGGTGTCCTGTAATCTCAGCTGCTTGGGAGGCTGAGGCAGAGACTTGCTTGAACCTGTAAGGCAGAGGTTGTAGTGAGCCGAGATTGTGCCACTGCACTCTAGCCTATGTGACAGAGCAAGACTACGTCTCAAAAAAAAAAAAAAAAAGAAAAAAGAAAAAAGAAAAGAAAAAAAAATCATAAGTATAAGGAGAGACAGGCACATTCACATACGGTCAACTTAAGTGAGAACTGGCATCAATATCTCTGCAGGACAATTAGACAATCCCTATCCATAATAAAAAAGCACATGCCCTTTGACATAGCAATCCCATTTTAGGACTACATCTTGCAGGTATAATTTCACAAGAATGTGCAACATTGCTCATAATAGGAGAAGTCTGAGAACAACTTAAATGGTCATCAGTGGGTGGCAGGTTAAATAGATTATGGCAAATCCACATGGGGATTCTACACAGCCATGAAAAAGAACAAGACAGTTCTAAATGTACTGATACAGACTGGACTCCAAGCCATGGTGCTAAGTGAAATGAACAAGTAATACTGTGCTATGACATGCCAAAAAAAAAAAAAAAAAAAAAAAAAAAGAAGCTATATGCATTAAATTTCTTTAAAAAGCTGTCTGGGGTTTGGTGAACACATAGCAGTCTCTAACAAAAATTTTATAAAGCTGAAACAAGGCCCTGGGTACAGATAATGATCTGAATATTTCAAGGGGGGAGTTTTAAAAAACCAAAACCAGATGAAACTGATTATCTCTCACAATACCCAGCTAGAAAGACTGGGCCAGGATTTTCAAGGAAGTTTGTTGCAATCAGGGCCTGGTAATTTTATTATCAGGGTATCACTGATTACTGATCCCAGGTGGCCACCTGAGATAGCATGATTACCCTGCAGGAGCTGAGGCCCCACCAAGAATGCAGCAGGTGCCCAGGCTTCCTGCTGTGGGGACTAGTGCTTAACTGGTAGCTGATTGGTTCAGGAGGTGGCAGGCTGGTTCCCAAAAAGCTGATGTCAAGGGTTTTATTTGTATGGGCTCTGTGTAGATTCACATGAGCCCTTGGTCACATGGGATTCTGGGCAGGGGAGCTGTTTGGGGTGGATGGTTAGAACAGATCTTCGTGCTGTTGCCTTCTCTGTGCCTAGACTTCCATCCCACCTCTGCAGTCATCCACTTACTCAAGGAGGGTGAGTATCAGGTCTGTCTACCTGATACCAAACCAGGTGCATTCTGCCTGCATGCAGTAAGCCAATCACTGTGACAGTGGGCTTTGCAAAAGAGAAAGGGTTTGTCCATGAGGAGTCAGGAAAACAGGTTTCAAATCCGCATCCCCAAAAGTTGGGTTAGAGATATGTATGGCTTAAAGAAGCAGGGCGATCTGAGGTGTGGGGAAAGGTGACTGAGGGTGAGGAAAAGTGAGGTAGTTGGTGATCTGCACATGCATAGTCAAGCTTCATGGCTCTTCATGGCTCTTCATAGGCTGTATGTTCAGCAATTGATAGTGTTAGCGTGATCTGAGAGGGCAGTTTTTGGCGCTGTGATTTAAAAAGTCACCTCTCAGGCATTCATGCAGGCCTAGTTGAAAGGTTGGTGATCTCAACTGGTTTAAACTGGACAGGACCTGCCCCTAGTTCCTAAAAAATAGCTTTAAGCGACTGTTATTATAGTGATTCACTGTCAGAGATGTTATCTGTGAGGAAGCTAGAGACACTTTAGGTAGAAGCTTTTGGCTCTGTGACTTTCAGCTACATAGGTTAAAAAGTTGACAAGAAGCGAGTGATTAGAAACATGCAAGGCAGGTTAAATTTGATGGGCTTAATCAGATTAGCCTTTGGTTTCATGCCCAAAGCCATTCATTCACTCAACACTCCCATGGCTTGCCATGAGCTGGGACTAGGAGAAGTGGAAGATGCTCTTGCTTCCTGGACTTGACAGTCTAATGGGAGAGAGACAGATACACAAGCAGGCACACATCATGTGGGCAATTCCTGCCGTGCTAGAGGGAAAACACGGCACAGCATAGGAACCCTAAGAAGCTCAGGAATGGGATTGTCTGAGGGACCACTTTGATGGTTTACAGGGAAACCATCTGCCCAGGACAGTAGGGAAGCTTTTTTAGGAAAGGTTGTTTAATATAAGAATAAAGGGTCCTGAATGTTGGAATTAAGATCCTCATAAGCAGAAAACTCCTTAGGTGCCTCAACATCCGGGAAACATGGCAGATGCCCTGCTCCTAATTTCTCATCAGGTTTCTCTTTCTCGTTATCCAAAGCTGTCCCTTAACTTCCTCAAAAGACAACATCAGTCCTGGCTGCCCTCCAGCAGAGCCATCCCAAGGCATTATCTAGGCATCAGTGTCTTCACCAGGGCAACACGGAACATCTCTGCAGAATACCTGGTGGCTGCAGTGGCTGATATGGGATGTGTGCCTGCTTTCCATCAGATTCCCAAAGCAGAGCCCCGGGAGGCTTTGGCCCATGCCCGTGAGGCTCCCTTTCACGAGGAATAAATTCTTTGGAAAGCCAACACCACTACTGGAGAGAAAGTAGAGGGTGTGTTTTAGAAGTACTGTCTTTACTTTGGGAGGCTGAGACGGTGGATCATGAGGTCAAGAGATCGAAACCATCCTGGCCAACATGGTAAAACCTCATCTCTACTAAAAATACAAAAATTAGCCAGGCGTGATGATTCGTGCCTGTAGTCTCAGCTACTTGGGAGGCTGAGGCAGGAGAATCCCTTGTACCTAGAAGGCAGAGGTTGCATTAAGCCGATATCACACCATTGCACTCCAGCCTAGTGACAGAGCAAGAGTCCATCTCAGAAAAAAAAGTAGCTCACAGCTGTATAGAGTGAGCTTAACTGCTGGGTCCCTGTGATTAGGAAGAGAAGGGAAACTTAGCCTCCAGGACGTGAGAGCTCCATGGAAGGCAGTAGCCCAGAATAAAACAAGTATCATTACAGAAAACCCACCATCACCCAGAAACAGGAAGAAATATTCCTGCTAATGGCTTCTTTGCACACCTCCATCCCATCCCCTGGCTCAATCTCCCGTTCTCTCATAGCTGGGGAGGTCTCCATTGTAATTTGTATTGGGAGGTTAACCCGCAGGCTATTCTGAGGATCCCAGCTCCCTTTCACTGCAACCTGTATCTGCATCCTTTGCTTTGCAGTAGGAGTTGAGAGAGGTGGGATGAAGGTGTAGCCACAGGCTACATTTAAACATGCCATTGCACTCCAGCCTGGGTAACAAGAGCGAAACTCTGCCTCAAAAAAACAAACAAACAAAACAAACAAACAAAAAAACCCCCACAAAAAACAAGAAAACAGAAAACATGCACAGAGTTCAGAGGGGGAAAAAAACCCAAACCAAAACAATAAAACCTTCATCAATCATTAAAGAAATGAAAATGAACCTTTTGAGGTTATCTATTTTTATCTACTAAGTCAAGAAAAGCTAATTTAATTCCTGGCAAGTTCACAATAAAAAATATATATATATACTCGCTCTTGGTGGTATTGTAAGTACTAGTTAAAAGCTTTTCGGGAAGCACTTTGGAATACATCAAGTCTTGAAAATGATTATACCAGCGGATCCAATCATCTTGCTCACAGAAATTCATCCAAAGGAAATAATTAAGTGGAAAAAACAACCCGTCTACCCTTGTTGCACCCAAATGCCCAGCAATAAAGGAATGACAAAAGAAATCCCAGCGCATTCTCTGAACTGAACAGAAATGGAGCATTTGGAACTAGAATTGAGCAGACTGAATTGAAAACGGAAGTGGCTTTAAACAATGTTAAGTGGAAACATTGGATGTCCGGTCGAAACTTGGTAAGAAACACATTCCAATGGTCAGAATTGGAAAATGTCAACAAATGAAAATCATGGGGTTAACAAAGAGGTGTTGTTGGTTGCAGAAAGCATTTTCAAAAATTAATGATTCAAAATTATTTTTCAAAAAAAGTAGAAGATTTAAAATCATGCATTTCAGGAAGTATGGCCCATGGTGTCTCTTCGAAAAAGTGGAAGACCTGGCACATTGCCCAAAGGGAACTCTCTAGCATAAGATTACACTGATGAGGACTGGGAAAAACTCAGGCACTTTCAGGCCTGAG
This sequence comes from Saimiri boliviensis, assembly GCF_048565385.1. Classification (NCBI taxonomy): domain Eukaryota; kingdom Metazoa; phylum Chordata; class Mammalia; order Primates; family Cebidae; genus Saimiri; species Saimiri boliviensis. The sequence goes on along the minus strand of NC_133452.1, from coordinate 139,964,217 downwards.
TGTCCTTTTATGCAGAAAGAAGGTGTTCTGTGGTCCACCCTTTATACTTGGATACTCAGATCAGAATTCTCATCAGGCAGAAGGAACCAGGGGAGGAAACAGCATTTTTTCAAAGCTGAAGAGAGCTTTTTGGAGGGGAAATAAAAAATCCTAGGAACTCCTTGTATGACTGGTGGTTTGAACAATGGCTTTGCACCCCAAGACCAGCCTGGCCTCGTGGTTGTAAATCTGGGGGCTGCTGACAAACGGTTTCCCACCTTGGGACTTGAGTCTGCAGTTTAAGAGTCACGTGGGCCTGCTTGAGCCGCAGGGCTTGGCCCCTGTGTTGAGCACAGACTTCTAGAAGAAGCCTTACGGGAAAGGAAACGCTCGGGTTTCACTTGAAGGAGGGTGTATGTGGAGGGGGCAGGGCGGGAGCGGGAGGGAAATAATGGTTCCTTTCAATGCAGACAGATGCAGTTTGGCTCAGAGTCAGCCCGGTCTCAAAAAAACAAAAAAAAACCCAAGTGGTCCAGTAACATTTAAAAATCTGCACACATTCGAAGTTGTATTTTAAATACTGCACAAGGACGGATAATAAATGTGATGGCTTTTCCATCCCCTGCATGTGGAGTGCTGGTCAACTCCTGAAGCACTCGGCATACCGGCACAGGGAGACACACGTGCATGCCCATGGTGGGTGTGTGTAAACGCTACCTACAAACACGAGCGCACACCCACATATGCCACTGCGGCACACATACTTCCATTTTCGCCTCCGAAAGCTCCCAGCCTGCAGCTGATCTAAATTTGGCATGGGCTGAAGGCCGCTCTTAGAACAGCTGCTTGGACTTTCTCAGCAAGGTGACAGGCGAAGCTTCTAAGACAACAAATTCCTTTTTTATTGTGTTGGTAAATGAAGGTATCAGTCTTAGAAACCTTGCTGCAGAATGACCCAGCCCTGATTCACTCCTTCAGGCTCTAGGACAGAATCATTCTGCTCACGAGCTTCCCGTGTCTAAGTATTCACTCCATGATGGAGAAAATGACATGAAAAATAGGAGTCACGGGGTTTCCAAGACCCAAGGAAGGGACCCGTCCCATCCTCACGATCCTTTCCTTTATGCTGTGGCATATTCAGGTGTTCCTCACTCAGGACAGTTCAGAGCGGCAGGTCTGGGCCAGGAAAGGCCCTGGGGTGCCTCTCTGGGGAGCCGGCTAGACCCAAGGTGGAGGGAAGGCTGTAAATCAGGCGCAGTCTTGAGGACTGCATCTTGAGGACTGCAAACGCCTCATGAAACTGTTGCCTAATGCAGGCAGCTTGAGTCCTGGGCAGGCGTGGCTCTGCTGCCCCAGGGTAACCTGAAGGGTTGAACTAGGGTGGACAGGAAAGGTAAAAGGAAAGTGTCCCGCACATCAGCTTTATCCCCTTACCAGCCTGCCAGGAACAGTGGACGGATAGGGCAGGGCTGGGGGCCAGAGGATCACTGAAGGGCCCACAGGTGGGGCTGGCTCGATGGCTGTCTGCAGGCCAGCGGGGTCTGGGTGGGTGCCCACAGCTGCCGGAGAGCAAGCCCTGGAGTCACGCAGGAGCCCAGAAAGCAGTGCAGGGCTGGTTTATTTATGCGATCCCTAGGTATTCTCCTGGGAGAGCGGGATGTTCTATCGGGAACAACAGGGAGCTGTGGAGCCCTGTGCCTTTCATGACTTTGGGAAGGTCACGGTGCCCTTGCACCCGACCGTGCCCTTTTCTAAGAAGCATGCTCTGTGCCGGCTCTCTGACTCCTCCTGCTGGGACTCTCTTCCTCTCTGTTTTGGCTTCGTATGTGCTAAATGGGGCATGTTATGCCAGGTCAGTTTTCAGAAAGCTGGCACTCCAAGGGCTCTGAGGGATCATCTTGTCCAACCCTTTCATTTTACCAATGAGTAACCTGTTGCTCAGAGAAGGTACAGGACTCCCTAAAGCGACCAGGGGCCAGCAAGCTGGGCCAGGAAGCCAGAGGTCCCCAAGAGATGCTTGTGATTTCTGCTGCTTCTCACCACCAGTCTTGGAGTCCGGGCTGTCCTGAAGATTGAGGAGCTGGAGGAAGCACTCTACAGTGCGTGAATATTAAACCAAGTGTGGGAACACTCGCCTTGTGTTGCAACAGTAAGAGGGATACGCTGGAGGGGAATGGGAAGGGGGCAGGCTGCCTGCTCGCTGCCCACGCCCTGGGTTCTCTCCACAACCATCACCCCCGGCAGTTCAGGCAGGCCTAGGAAGGGGCCTGTACAAGTCACTGATGTTCTCTTCTGGGGAGGGAGCTAGAAAGAGCCCTGGTGCCAGAGATCTGAAAAGCAGCAGGGCCCGGGCAGCACTGACAGTCACCCCTCCCTGTCTTTGCCCATGTGTTTCTCTGAAATTGGAGCAGAATGGGAATTGGTTACCCTTGTTTTTTTAATTGTTATTTTATTTTTATTGTTTTTTTAAATTTATTAATATAAAATTTACCATCTTAATTTTATTTATTTATTTATTTATTTACTCTTTGAGATAGAGTCTTGGGCCAGGCGTGGTGGCTCACGCCTGTAATCGCAGCACTTTGGGAGGCCAAGGCAGGTGGATCACCTGAGGTCAGGAGTTTGAGACCAGCCTGGCCAACATGGTGAAACCTTGTCTCTACTAAAAATACAAAAATTAGCCAGGCATGGTGGTGCGTGCCTGTAATCCTAGCTATTCGGGAGGCTGAGGCAGGAGAATTGCTTAAATCTGGGAGGCGGAGGTTGCAGTGAGCCAAGATGGCACCACAGCACTCCAGCCTGGGCCACAGAGCAAGACTCCATCTCTCTCTTTCTCTCTCTCTCTCTCTTTTTTTTTTTTTTTTTTTTTTTGAGATAGAGTCTCGCTGGAGTGCCGTGGAGCCATCTTGGCTCATTGCAACCTTTGCCTCCCAGGTTCAAGGATTCTTGTGCCTCAGCCTCCCCAGTAGCTAGGATTACAGGTGTGTGCCACCACGCCTAGCTAATTTTTGTATTTTCAGTAAAGACGAGGTTTCACCATGTTGGCCAGGCTGCTCTCGAACTCCTGACCTCAAGTGATTCCTACCCTTCAGCCTCCCAAAGTGCTGGGATTACAGGCATGAACCACGTGCCTGGCCCATAACCATTTTTAAGTGTGCAGTTCAGTGTGGCATTAATTATATTCACAGTGGTGCACAACCATCACAACCATCCACATTCAGAACTTTTCATCTTGCAAAACTGAAACTCTGTCCCCAGTAAACACTAGCTCCCCATGCCCCCTTTCTGCAGCCCCTGTCACCCCTATTTTACCTCCTGTCTCCACGAGTCTGAGGACTGTAGTGCAACGGACTGAATGTTCATGCCCCACCTCCTTCTCCACAAAGTCATATGTTGACATCCTGAACCCCAAAGTGATGGTCTTAGGAGGTGGGGCCTTTGGGAGACGATACAATTAGGTTATATAAAAAAGACCCCGAGGGATCCTCGGCCCCTCCCACCGTGAAAAGACGGCAGGAACCAGGAAGAGGACCCGTGCCAGGCACCACATCTGCCGCTCCCTTGATCTCATACTTCTCCGCATCCGGAAGAATGAGAATTGAATTTCTGTCATTTATAAGCTACAGTCTATGGTATTTTTCTATGGCAACCTGGAACAGAATGACAGGTAGCTGGGTGGTCAGTGCTGAGTCACACAGTAGTTGTGCTCGGGTGACTGGCCGATTTCACTGAGCGTTTTGCCCTCCAGGTTCACCCAGGCCGTGGCACGTGTTTTGCTTCCTCCCTCCCCCACCCCCGCACTCAGCCCGCGGTTTCGGCCATCTGGGAGCAAGCCGGCTTGCTGGGAGCGGGTGCTTGGCACTAGTGCCCTCTAGCGTTGCTGGAGTTAGGGCTGTCCCAGCACAGGCTGGATTTCTGGAGCGCTGGCCCTGCACTCGGCTGCTCTGGGGCTCCTCTGCCCCAGACCCCTCGTCGCATTCCCGCTTCCCTGTATTCACCCAGGAGGGAGACTGAGACTCAGGGCGTGTGCAGGGAGACGGCTCCTGAGGATGGGGATTTTCACACGCTTTTGCGAGACTTAGAACGTTGATGGCTTTAAGCAGTTTTTCTGGGTTTTTCCTAAGTTAACATTTAGTATTTTGGAGAAAATGGGTTTATACAGCTGACATAATGCCCGACCTTCATCACGTGTGCCTGCTGGGCTTTCCCGTGTACTCTATGGCCACCAGGACACTACTTCAGGGCAGCACCTAGTGTCTGGATGCAGAGGGGCCTGTGTGCAAAAGAGTGGTTCGTGTGCATTCCAGGTGAGCAACCAGGATCAGCCGTCCAGAATATTCCTTTTCCTTGTTCACACTAGACACCCCTGGAGATGCCCAGGAGCAACGCGGCGAAACTTCATCAGGGAAATGGGCCTGGGGTGGGAGTAGGGAGGATGAGAGACTCTGGATTGCAGTGACTGTTTGCCCACCGGCGTCCTGTGCTGGCCAGCCTGGAGGTGCAAAGCAGCGCTGACGCTGAGAATACGTGCAGACACAAACACCTCTTCTTGCAAGAGGAGTGGAAACCAAGCAAGGGGTACACTCAGTGTTCTGGAGGGTTTTCCAGCCCTGAGGGCACGGCAGGCAGGGAGGGAAGGCACGTCTGCCAGCCAAGCCCTTCTCCAATCAGGACGTTTAAATATATATAATTATGCCGGGCACGGTGGCTCACGCCTGTAATCCCAGCACTTTGGGAGGCGGGTGGATCACGAGGTCAAGAGATGGAGACCATCCCGGTCAACATGGTGAAACCCCGTTTCTACTAAAAATACAAAAAATTAGCTGGGCATGGTGGCACGTGTCTGTAATCCCAGCTACTCAGGAGGCTGAGGCAGGAGAATTGCCTGAACCCAGGAGGCGGAGGTTGCAGTGAGCCGAGATCACGCCATTGCACTCCAGCCTGGGTAACAAGAGCGAAACTCTGTCTCAAAATAAATAAATAAATAAATAAATAATTTATACATAAATGTAATATATATTTATATTTACATATTATGCAGATACACACATAAGTATGTTATTTGTGTGGTAAAATACCATAAACATCACTCTTTTAACCATTTTTAAGTATGCAGTGCAGTGGGATTAAGTACATTTGTATCAGGGCCGTCTCCTCTTCCCAAGCAGAAACTCCACCCATTAAACCCCAACTTGCCACCTGCCCTTCTCCAGCCTCTGGCAAGCTCTACTCTACTTTCTGCTTCTGTAGATTTGACCACTCTAGGAACCTGGAGTGGACTGATACAGTATCTGTCCCTCGTATCTGGTTTATTCCACTTTGCATCACATCCTCGTGGTTCATTCATGCATAGCATGTGACTGAATTCCCTTCCTTTTTTATTTTAGAGATGGGGTCTTGCTATGTTGCCCCAGCTGGAGCACAGTGGCTGTTCACAGGCACAATCCCACTACTGATCAGCACAGGAGTTCTGACTGATTTTTTTCCTAAAGCAGAGTAACATCCCATTGCGTGCACAGACCAGTGAGGAAGTTTTCGCTGAGTGCGGGTCTGTTGGAGAGGTGGTCCAGTCAAATCTGGTCTCCCTTCCTTCTGCTTTCTGGTCTTTCCTTGGCTTTATATGGAAGAGTTTCTTGCCTTTTCAGGTCTGTAGTCTGGTGAGGGGGCCGAGGCTAAGCCCTGTGGCTGGTCAGGCAATCAGGACCATGCTGAGACGAGCTGGGCAGCTTTGGCTTGGGGGTTCACGGGGCTCCAAGGAAGGAGAAAGCACTATGGGCTGAGAGGGAACCCATGAGCTGGGTGGGCTTCCTGGAGGAGGAGGCAGGGCTTGAGTTGGGAAGAAGAGGTTCAGATGAGTTGGTTAAGGGAGGGGGACACAGGGAGGAAGAGTGTCAAGCTGTCCTCACAGGTGTAAGCATTTATTTCCAGAGCTTTTCACAACGGGCAGTTTAAAGGTGACCTCTGCTATCTCCTTGATCAGTTTTCCTTTTGCATGAAACAATAGAAAGCCAGTTTTGAGCTCCTGCGTCAAACGAAGCTATGAGCTCTGGAGGTGGAAAGATTTGGATTTTTCTGCTATTTTAGACTGGGCCACCTTGGACGTGCTTCTGAATAACTTGAGGCATATCTGTGGAATAAGCACACCTAAGCCTGATTTTCAGAGTTTTTGAGGGTATTAATTAATGCATTTGAAGTTGCCCAGCACAGTGCCTAGCACATAGAGATCCTCAATCGATAGTAGAAATGGTAGGAGCCAAAGTAGTGGTGATAGTGACGGGAGAGTAGTAGATTATGTCATTCATTTAAGGCATACTTAATTTCAGCCTGCTGTGAGCAGACACCAGGTATCATGAGCAGCGAGACAGGCAAGACACCTGCACTGAGGAGCTATGTGAAGAGGGAGATGGTGTGAAAGAGCAAAATAAGTAACCAAGATTGTAAGGTCGTGATGAATAAGATGACGCATTGAGAATGACGCCAGGCCTTCTCTTAAGGCAGGTAGCTCAGGCTGTCAGGGAAGACCTCTCTGTGCGGTGATGGTCAGGGCTGGGAGGGAGAGCTGGGAAAGAACTTGGTGCCTCTGAAAAGAACGGAGTCCCTGGGGGTTACTCAGGGAGCCAGCAGGGCAGTGCTGAGAGGTGGTTTGGAGGTAGCTAGTAAGGAGAGGAGGAGACTGAATTGCATTCCAATGCAGTAGAAAGCCGTGATGGGGGGTAAAGTGGGAGACAACTAGATCTGATTTATACTTCAAAAGATAAGCCTAAAACTCAGCAAGAAATCAACTGAAAAATGATAAAAGAACTTGACTAGAAATTTCTCCAAAGAAGATATACAGATGGCCAATAAGCATATGAAGAAATGCTCAACATCACCAATCATTAGGGAAAAAAACAGCAAAGCCTCGATAAGATCCCATTTCATACCCATCAAGATGGCTACCACCAAAAAATAATAATAACAAGTGTTGGTGAAGGTGCAGAGTAACTGGGACTCTTGTGCAGTGTGGGTAGGAATGTAACATGGGGCAGCTGTGGTTGGGAAACTGAATGGTAGTTCCTCAAAAAATTAAGCCTGGAACGATACCATATGATCCAGCAATTCCACTTCTCAGGATACTCAAAAAATCTGAAAGCAGGGGCTTGAACAGATACTTACCTGCCATGTTTATAGCAGTGTTATTCATGATAGCCAAGAGGTAGAAACAACCCAATTGTGTCCATTGACAGATGAATGAGCAAACAAAATGTGATCTATCCACACAATGGAATATTAGTCTTCAGAAAAAAGACATTCGGACACATACTACAACAGGCACGAACATCATGCTCACTGAAATATGCCAGACACCAAAGGACAAATGCTGTATGATCCCGCTCATGTGAGGTACCCAGAGTTGTCAAATTCATAGAGACAAAGCAGAGCAGTGGCTGCCAGGTGCTGGAGTGAAGGGAATGGCGAGCTGGTATCATGATGACAGAGTTTCCATCTGGGGAGATGGAAAGTCCTGGAGATGAATGGTGGTGATGGTTGCGCAACTGAGTGAACGTGCTTAATGGCCCTGAACTGTCTTATTAAACATGGCTAAGACAGTACATTTGATACTGTTTCGATCTTACCACATACACACACAGAGATGGGACTGGAAGGCTGTGAGTGTAGAGACAGGGGCCCAGCAGGCAGGCTGTTGCAGGAACCAAGCACAGAGGCTGGCAGCCCAGGCCAGGGCCATGGCAGTGAGTGGGGAGAAGCAGGTGGCCTGCGATGCTGCACAGACAGGACTGCCGTGGGTTGAATGTGGGAGTGAGGACGGGACAGAACCCAAGGAGGAAGCCTCAGGTTTTGAACTGGGCAATGTGTGGTGCCATTTGCTGAGGTGGTGGCAACTGGGGAAGGTTCACCTTTGGGGGAAAAGCAAGTGCTCCTTTTTGTTCATACTATTATTTCAAAACCATTTCATCGAGGTATAATTGACACACAATAAATTATACATACTCCAAATGCATGACTTGATAAATTTCAACATACATACATACTAAATTTGAGATGTTTATTAAATATCCAAGTAAGTATGACAAGAGGCCAGTTGGATATTTGGATCTGGAGCTCAGGGGAGAATCTAGAGCTAGTCACGTAATTTTGGAAATTACCAGCATAGGGAGGGTATTTGCAGACTTAAGATCAGACAACAGCATGTTAGAAATAGAAAGAGGAAGAGTTCCCATTTCCTGAATACCAGTATATACTGCGCACATTTAATCTACCTACCTGTTGCAACAGCCTCAGGGGAAGGAAGTATCACCTTTGTGACAGAAAATGCCTCAGCCTTCTAAGTCAATTGGGACTGCAGGTGCACATCACCATGATGCCTGGTTATTTATTTATTTTTAATAGAGACAGGTCTCTCTATGTAGCCCAGGCTGGTCTCCAACTCCCAGCCTCAAGCGATCCTTCCACCTTGGCCTCCCAAAGTGCTGGGATTACAGGCATGAACCACCTCACCCAGCCTTCCTTGTTTGTTAAGCTCCTGAATTTCACTGGTCTCTTTGTTGCAGCAGTTCATTCTGCTGTATCTAATATTATGATTTTATGAATGTTTGAAGAAGTTAAATAAGATACCCAAGGTCATATAGCTAGGATCCAGATATTGTTCTATCTGACTTTAAAAACTGGTCCCATCCATTGCTCCACTGCAGAGGGACCACTCCACCCATAAAGACTGAGAAAGGGACTGCAGCTTTGAAATATCTGGGTCCCCAATTCAGGGCCAGCTTGGTAGTGATTGCAATAGGAAGCATGTGGTCTGACAACTCCTGCCCTGGGAAAACATTGCAGAAAAGTTAGAGATCTTCTATACCTGCAGAAGGCAATGTCTTGTTTGATGCCCATGGTATGTTATGTGTAGAGGACCCTGCAGGGGTCATGCACACTGAGCTCTGCTCATATGGAAATATGAGCCATGCTCAGCTCTTCAGGATTTCTGGGAAACTTGATTCCCAAAGTTTCTCCCTCAGATGCCAGAATTGTGATGGGATCCTAATAAGAAAAAGAGATCTTTGGTTTGGGTTTTCATGACAACCAAGTAGGCTGAGAGCTGTTGCAAGGTTAAAGAGGACTCCTTAGCTGGGCTGAGAAAGAGCACCGTCTTGACCTCCAGGTCACAAAGCAGGAAGTGCTTCCTCCCATCACCATGATGCCATCCATCCTGGTGGGCCTGGAGCAGATGCCAGGAAGGTTGCATGGCTGACCCCACCGTCACATGGGGCACACACAGCTACTCAGGCCAGCACAGGAGCTGACATGGCTTGGGGCCTCAAGTATGCCTCGGACTGTTAATCACCGCTGCCTGCTTTGGAACCAAGACCAGTCGAGGGCGCCAGGCTGGTGATCATTGCTGGAGCCTTCACCTGGAGGAGACACTGTCAGAGCTTCAATTCTGATTCCCAGCTCTAGATCACTGCTGGGATCGTCACCAAGAAACGGGCTTGCTTCCCAACATGCAAAGACACCAATGCTGGGGCATGGGCTTTTGAGAAAATAAAAAGTGTTATTGCGAGTGGACTGGCAAAGAGACCGGAGATGACACTCAAATCTGTCTCCTCCAGCCAAAGTCTGGGGGCAGGTTTTATAGGCAGAGGCTAACTACGGGGGAGACAGAAAGATGCCGCAAGGTGGGATCCGATTGGGTCATACAAAGAGGCGTGACAGGCCCTTGGCTCTAAAGTCTGTACAGCAACAAAACAGGGCACCTCTTGCTTCTTAATTTGTTCTCTGTTTTGTAATCTGAGTATTTCGGTTCCACCTGTGCTTGGCTTTTATGTTCTGGTCAGCATGGATAGGGCTTGCTCAGTTCATCTGGCACACTCGGGTTATATGACTTGCAATCTGGCTGTTTGTTGTGCTGAGAAACAGTTCGCATTTCATTAGCTTTTGTTACTGACAGGGTTGAATATCGATTTGAACTAGTTCTGTGGTTACAGGACGCCTTTCAATCTGAAAGGGGATGATGTTAATGATGACCCTGGGGCAGTAGGATAAAATGATACTACCCTGGGCAAGCTAGAAGGGATGGCCACCATTCGTAGCACTAACCAGTTCCTACAAGGGCCGGGGAGGGTTTCCGCCTTGACCCATTGGCTTCAATACATGAACATCTCTAATGATCCCTCATTACAGTCTTTTTCTTATCTATCAGTTGTGTGTGTGTGTGTGTGTGTGTGTGTGTGTGTGTGTAATGTGTTTGCTTTGAATCAGGTTGCAATGTTATAGATTTATAAAGAGAACACGCAAAGCCTTCATATTTTTATAAGTATTCCAAGTGCTGTAAGTTTAGTCTTTCTTCCCATGGTCTTGCAGGGAGAGCCACCCAGGGTGATAGCATAAAAGATGAATAATTATATCTAAAAAGTCAGATGCTTCCAGCTTCTCATGGACTTTCTGACTCCTGTATGCGCTAGAATCTGTAGACTTGTAAGTTTACGAGTGTATTTCTTTGGATTTTTGGCAGAGTATTTTGTGTGTCTTAAAATCCACGTTCAATAACGTTCCCCACAGCTAAACAGCTAGACATGGAGATCCTGGGGTGAATGGCCCCTTCCGCTGCCTGCGTCACTCATTCCTGCTTCCTGGCGCTGATTTGGCCAATGGAGGGGTGGAGTTACAATGACACTTGGGGACAAGTGACCGGCTCTGGCCCTCTTCTTCTTGAAACGACGCTTAATTATCACACCCCTGCCTGATCTGTCTTGTCCTGAGCTGTCCCCACCGAAATCCCACTGAAGGTGCTTCCTCTTTAGAGCCTGCCACTTGCTGCCTCTCTTGACCAGGCAAGCTTCCAGCACATTTTAGGGTTACGGCTCCCCATCTTTCCTTCTGTGGGTGTCCACCCAAGCTCCTGTTGGAAGTGCTGGTGCTTCACGGAGCAGAGAACCTACTAGCAAATGAAGAATGGGCTCCTCACTTTCCCTGGAAAGAATTCTCTCTCCACACTAACTTTCTTGTAATATAGGCTCTGTTGTGTGAAATGCTGGGGACTGTCAGTTTGCAGTTAGAGCTCAATAAATCCTGTGGCCTTGAGTTGGCCCCTGGGATATTGCCGTCCACCTCATAAAACTATTACTTAATTAAGTACAGCTCCGTACAATTGGCCGCCTCTGCTTCTGGCCAGAGCACCAGACTTGAGTGTAGATGTGCTCTGGTAGCGTCTGTGCCTCAAGACTGGTGGGCCCCTCGTGCTGCAGAGGAGCCTTCTTCACTGAGCCGACCTCTGGGATCGTGGAAAACACTCACGGTTGTTACAGAACTCCCTCCTGTGTGGTAAGAACTCAGTGCTCAGAGGTCGCTGAAGGGCTTGCTTTTGGCAAATTGTGTTTCATAGATGTGACATAATTAAAAATAAATAACAAAAAAACTTTGATTGGGGAAATGCCAGATCAGTGGTCATTTAGAAACACTGTTTAAAACGTGTTTCACTTCAGCAGAGCTTTGAGCAAAAGGGTTTCAGACATTTAGACCCGATTTATCTGAATTAAAAAAGACTGCTTCCAAGTTTCCTGGTGATAGTAAAAAATGATGATAATAAATGTCAATGGTTTCTGATGCCTGCTATAGAAGGATGCTATATAAGTCACGGTGAAACAGCAGATCCAGCCCTGGGATAAACATGGTGATGTCTCTGCGTGAGGGACCCACGAACCAGCTGGATCTGCTTATCTGGGCAGTGGAAGCATCTGTTCACAGCAGTAATGCACACTGTACAGATAAGGCAATCAAAGCCACCAAAGCCCTGCTTCATATGGAGTCCCCTACCTGATTGAGAAGTCCTGTGGAAGTGCTTGCTCCTCCTTGTGAATCAACTCCAGAATGTATCCATGCTGCTGTGAGGCCAGATGTCATTACAGAAACTCTAAAGGAGATGATAGCTGAAGAGTCTGAACCAATGGATACCTCTCCTATTCCTACATCACCAGATAGCCATGAACCAGTGAAAAAGAAGAGAGCTGGCCATAAACCAAAGATCCAGCAATCACCAATTTTTCTAATGCGTCTCCTGAGTTAAGATAAAGAAGAAACTGAGAGAAGGAAAAGGAAATACAACCTATTTGTGGAAGTTTCTTTTAGATCTACTTCAAGATAAAAAATACTTGTCCCCAGTATATTAAATTGACTCAGAGAGAAAAAGGCACGTTCAAGCTGGTGGATTCAAAAGCTGTCTCTAAGCTTTGGGGAACGCATAAGAACGAACCAGACATGAATGATGAAACCATGGGGTGAGCTTTGAGATTCTATTACCAAAGGGGAATTCTTACAAAAATTGAAGGACAGAGGCTTGTATATCAGTTCAAAAATATACCCCAAAACATAGCGGTCATGGATGATGACAAAAGTGAAATCTGTAATTACAATTCAGCAGGAGCTATGGATGACAAATCATCAGAGCGAGTGTTGCTCTCTGCAGAAAGTCTCCTGAAAGCAGCATCCTCTGTTCATGCTGGACAATTTTCATCCCCTATCAACTGCTTCAGAGCAGAGAAGGGTGTAGCTAGAGTTGTGAATATCACTTCCTGGTCACAATGCTTCATCCGTGTTTCCAACTACCACTGCATCTGTATCAGCAACAGCAGCTCCAAGGACAGTTCGCGTGGCAATGCAAGTACCTGTTGTAATGACATCATTGGGTCAGAATATTTCAACTGTGGCAGTTCAGTCACTTAATACAGGTGCACCATTAATAACCAGCACTAGTCCAACGACAGCCACCTCTCCAAAGGCAGGTATTCAGGCAATCCCTATTGTGATGCCAGCTTCTACTGAAAATGGAAACAAAATCACCATGCAGCCTGCCAAAATTATTACCATCTCAGCTATGCAGCTTGCACTGTGTCAACTGCAGACAAAGTCAAATCTGACTGGGTCAGGAAGCATTCACATTGTCGGAACCCTGTTGGCTATGAGAGCAGTTACCCCTGTAGCCCATGGTATACCTGTAATGAGACTATCAGTGCCAACTCAGCAGGCATCTGGCCTGACTTCTCCTCGAGTTACCAGCGCAGTCATAAAGGGGCCAGAGGTTAAATCAGAAGCAGTGGCAAAAAAGCAAGAACATGTCGTGGAAACCTTGCAGTTGGTAGAAGAAAAACTGGCAGATGGAAATAAGACAGTGACCCACGTAGTAGGTGTCAGTATGCCTTCAGCTGTTGCCCTTCCTGTAACTATGAAAGCAGAAGGACTAGTGACATGCGAGAAATAAAATAGCAGTTCCACTGCAGACCGCAGGCTGTTAGTGGCAGAAATGACATAAACACTGGCAAGGGAAATCATCAAGAAAAGTCAGAGAAGACTTTAAAACATTTTTAATGCATATAAGAAAACAATCAAGCTTACTGGAAATAAATGACGTGTCCCATGTTTCAGTGGGAAATAAACTATGTAGTGAGATCTGACAGAAAACTGCATTTTCCAGTAGGAAAATAACTGAACCCATCTCTAAGAAAAAGGATTGAAAGGGACCAAGCAGCTCCCTAGGATATCAAGTTACACTGACTTGGAACACTAAGATTCTGTAAGAGGTTATATAGTTTTCAGTGGGGAGGGAGGGATGGGTGATCTCATCGTTACATATAGCAATTTTTGATGCATCTTCTGTGTGTACCAGTAATTATTACTGTGTTCACACAGTACGCAACTGGTGCTATGTGAAGACTCTGCTAATTATGTATTTTAGAATATGAATTGAAGAATGGATCTAAAAACTTAAGAGGATTGCAAAAAAAGATCCAATGTGATAAAATATATATATATATATATATATATATATATATATATATATATATATATAATATAGCTTAAGCTGATTTAAAACCAAGGCCCTACACTAATTTTCCGTTTTCTTTCTTGAAATAAGCTAATGGCTTGTTTGTGTAAAGCCTTTTAATTTTCATTCATTCATTCATTCATTCATTCATTTTTGACATGGAGTCTCGCTCTTGTTGCCCAGGCTGGAGTGCAGTGGCACAATCTCGGCTCACTGCAACCTCCACCTCCCAGGTTCGAGCGATTCTCCTGCCTCAGCCTCCCAAGTAGCTGGGATTACAGGCACATGCCACCACGGCGAGCTAATTTTTTGTATCTTTAGTAGAGATGGGGTTTCACTATGTTGACCAGGCTGGTCTCCAACTCCTGACCTCAGGTGATCCACCTGCTTCAGCCTCCCAATGTGTTGGGATTACAGGTGTGAGCCACCGCGCCCAGCCTAAAGCTTTTTTTATTAAATGAAAATAAAAAAAAAAATCTTGTATCTAGCACAGTATTGTTATAGAATTTACATGTAACATTTTATGTGGTAGTTTAAGTCTGTCAGTTTTTTAATTGTGGGTAAATTAACAGTTGGCCCTGGCCTTCTGCTGTAATGTGTTTGTGTCACTCACTGAGCCCTGGCATTTGTGCAGAAATATCAGCTTCAGTTCTACTATAAGAGCCTATATAGTTTCCAGTGGGTAGGGTAACCTGGAAGTTCAGGCTCAGCATGAATTTTTGTCACGTAGCTCCTGGAGTTTTCTTTTCTTTTATTTTGTGTTTTAGTTGAAGTTTGTGAGGGAAAGTACCAGTGTTCAGATTTGAACTGTAATAGTTTGTGTATTCAACATTTGAAGTCTGTTCTATTTTGTTGGATTCTCATTTCAAAGTGTATTCAAGTAGGTTTTCTGAAATATAGAAATGAAATTAAACTAATAAAAATAAAGTAGATACACAATTCGCAATTGCAAAGATATGAACCAACCTGTGGGTCCATCAGCCAATGAGTGAATAAGGAAAATCTGGTATATATACATCATGGCATACTACTCAGTCATAAAAAGGAATGAAATAATGTCTTTTGCAGTAACTTGGGGATGGAGCTGGAGGCCATTATTCTAAGTGAAGTAACTCAGGAATGGGAAAGAAAATATCATATGTTCTCACTTATTCGTGGGGCTAAACTATGAGGATGCAAATACATAAGAGTGATATAATGGGCTCTGGGGACTTGGAAGGAAGGGTGGGAAGGGGGGTAAGGGATAAAAGACTACATATTTGGTACAGTGTACACAACTCAGGTGATGGGTACACCAAAATCTCAGAAATCGCCACGAAAGAATTTATCCATGTAACAAAAAATCACCTGTTCCCCAAAAGTATTGACATAAAAATCAACATTAAAAAAATAAAATGGATATTCAGGTGACCCTTGAACGATGTTGGGGGCAGAGGCACTGACCCCTGCACAGTTGAAAATCTGAGTGCAACTTTCGGCTCCCCTATCAATAGCTTGCTGTCGCCCAAATGCCGTACCGATAACATAAACAGTCTATGAACACATATTTTGTGTGTGTATTATGTACTGTTTTCTTAAAGTAAGCTGGAGAAAAGAAAATGGTATTAAGAAAATCATAAGGAAGAAAAAACACATTTACTGTTCATGAAATGGAAGTGGATCATCACAAAGGTGTTCATCCTCTTCGTCTTCACGTGGAGTAGGCTGAGAAGGAGGAAGAAGAGGAGGGGTTGGTTTTGCTGTCTCAGGGGTGGCCAAGGTGGAAGAGAATCCACATCTAAGTGGACCCATGCAGTTCAAGCCCATCTCCTGGGATGCAGGCAGAAGCGTCCCCTCTGCCTGGCTCTCCTCCTACACAGGAGGCACTGAGGCAAGAGTGCACTGTGGGGGAGAAGGCAGCTTTCTCAAGGAGCTCCGCCAGTGTTATGACCTCACGTGTGGCTGCAACTGTGGTGCTCCATCCAACTTGCCACGGAGTCGAGTTCGAGCCCTTGCTCTGGGGATATAGCATAGGACAGAATAAGCAAAACTCCACTCACTTTGTCCTCAGGTCTCTTGGAAGGAAACAGGCTGTGCATCAGATCTGAAGTGGGGAACTCCATCAGTAAACATTTGTTGTCTGGGACTGAATTCTTCACCACTGGGCCCCACCACCCCTGAGCAAGAGCTCTGTGCTCCATGCCTCCTCATTCTCCTCTGGCTCCTCTTTGTGTCAGGCCCAGGAGATTTGAGTTTGGGAGTGCCCCACTGAACAGGTGCCCGCTGAAAGGTAGCTGGCTGGCCCTTCAGTTTCACACAGAAAGCCACTTTCACACAGTATGAACTTGCTGTGGATTGCACAAAAGGCCCAGGGGCAGGACTTCCAGAAGGGCAGCGCCCCCAACCGCCGCCTCCTTAGCAAAGCAACCATTTAACTGGAGAAAATTAATTAAAAGGTAAAACATAAAGCAACAACCATGTAAAACCTCTAGTAATTGTTCTAAGGGCAAACAGCAAAGGGAAAACCATCATTCAAGAAAACATACAAAGTCTCATACAAAGTACTAAAAATACTTGATTGCTCTTCCCTGGAGGAGTCACCACGTGGTACAGCCCTGGTTGATGAGCTAAGAACAGAAGTCTCTGAGAGAGTTGCCCCTTCCTAGATACAGCAGTGACGCTATACTGGGTAAAACGTCTTTGAGCCGCATTCATTCTTTTTTTCTCTTTCTTGGAATGCAAATGTGAGACCTGGAGATGTAGCAGCCACTTTCCTACCATGAGATGATAAATCTAAGACTGAAGGCCTCCACTCTAAGCATGGCAGAATAAAAAGAAGTAGTCTGGGTTTCCAATGGCACAGCTGAGGCATCGTCCCCCTTCACCGCTCCCCCACCCCTCCGTTGTTGTCTGACACAAAAAAGTCAGTATCTGGTTAGGTCACTGGCAGTCAAGATTCTGCTGCTAGCAGCTGAATGCAATGATATCCGCTACACCTCAAAATAGCAAGAGTCTATGGCGTTTGAGCCAGGACTTGCAACCCCATGGCCTTTCCATCAGCCCTGGGTGGTGGGGACTCCCTCTCCCAGCAGCTCCCAGTCCAAGCTCCAGCTTCACACCAGTGGGGGTGGGTCATCTGCATCTCGGTCTTCCTCAGGCTTGCATTGTGGAAGTGCTACCTGTGGGCTCAGCATGGAGGACTGAGGCTTCCCTTGTCACATAGACTCCATTTGTAGGGGACAAAGAATACGGGGGCTTGGTCACTCTACTCCAGCTCATTGGAAGGAGCTTCCAGGCTTAGTAATAGAAGACCCATCATTAAGAGGCCTTGAGCCTTTCTGATTCCAGGGACTTGAGCATAGCCTCTGACCACACACTAGCTCAGCAACAGTACTCTGACCCAAGGCTGACTCCTAGGAAGCCAGGTCTAAAAATAAAATCATACTTATCCCTGGTCATTTGGAACACTGTGCATATGCCCAAAGCTACACCTCTCCAGGAAAGAGAAACTCTGAGCTACCAGACCCTGGCTAAAGGCAGGGCAAAATCATGAACTCTCTGAGCAGTGAAAGCAGTCTCCAACCACACACAGACCCAGAGCTGAAGGTGAAAATCTAATTGGCCAAGCAGCTTAAGCACAGTCTTTGATAGTAAGTGGCTTATTCAGGCCCAGGGTGAACCCTAGGATGCCAGGGTACAAGACATAATCAAGGGGATAATATCTGAGCAGGGACATCATACTGCAAGGAAAACAAGGCTTCACAGATTTAGCCCAGATTGTCGCTAATCAAGTAAACACAGATTGTTGCTAATCAAGTAAAGAACCAAAATGACAAGAAATCAAGCCACCACATGGGATGTCAGTATCCAGAGTTATGACAAGGTACTATTTTTTTTTGTTTTTTAGGGTTTCAACAGAAATATATCAGACAAGGTACTATTTAATGTCCATTTTTCAACAAAATATGAGGCTTGCAAAGAAACAAAGAATGGCCGATACCCAGGAAAAACAAGGCAATGGAAACTGCCTTTGAGGGGGCTCGGATGTCAGACTAAGCAGGGATGTGCCCAAAGTAGGATTGTAAATGTGTTCAGAGAACTAAAGAAACCAGCTGTGAAGAATTTAGAAAGGGCTTGATAGCAATGACTCATCTATAGAGAACATCATGAAAGAGAATAATTACAAAAAAGAGCCAAATGGGAATTTGGGGTTGAAAAGCACAACAAAAATTTAAAAATCACTAGAAATGCTCAACAGGAGATTTGAGTTGTTAAAAAAAAAAAAAAAAGAATCCACAAACTTTGAAGGTAGATATATAGGATAGGTAGAAATTATGCAGCCTGAAGAACAGAAAGAAAAAATGAAGAAAAATAAGCAGAGCCCTGGAGAAATGTTGAACACAAGCTCACCGTACATCAGTACACACAGTGGGAGCACCAGAAAGGCCCAGCCCCTTAAATTTTTTTTTAGTTAAGATTTTTTTTTTTTTTTTTTTTTTTTCAAGAAAGTGTCTTGCCCTGTCACCCAGGCTGGAATGCAGTGGTACGGATTAAAGCTCACTACAGCCTCAACCTCCTGGGCTCAAGCAGTCCTCCTGCCTCTGCCTCCTGAGTAGCTGGTGCCACAGACACACCACTACATTCAGGACTGAGGAATGATCTCGTCTCTGACATCTCCAACTATTGTCAAAGGAGGTATTGTTCTTGGGGAGGAGTCCTGTGAAGACCTGGATGATCTGGGAAATATAATGAAGAAATAATTGGGTAATTGACTGACATATCTATATCAAAACTTTTGCATTCCCATCAGCTTAATTTTGTGATGAAGTTTTCCAGAAGTTATGTCTACAAAGCACAAGATGGTAGGAAAAGAATTAATTCCAAACTATGTTGCATTCTGGCAGTGGCATCTTTATCCTGTTACATTTTAAAATGAGAAAATTCCAACTGGGTGCGGCAGCTCACACCTGTAATCCCAGCACGTTGGGAGGATCAATTGAGACCAGGAGTTTGAGATCAGCCTGAGCAACACAGCAAGACCCTATCTCTACAAAAAAATAGAGTGTGGTGACATATACCTGTAGTCACAGTGACTTGGGAGACTGAGGCAGGAGGCTCACTTGAGGCCAGGAGTCCTACAATGAGCCATAATCATATTACTGCATGCTAGCAGCATGACAGCATGAGATCCCAAATTAAAAAAAAAAAGAGAGAGAGAGAAAGAGAGAAAACTCATCATGCAAGTGATACATTTCCAATAAAAATTTCCTCCTTGCATCTAGTAACAATTTTTAAATCAATATTTATAACATTTATGCTGTTTTCATTAGTTGCATACAATAACAAAAGTTGTAATCATGATTCAAACCAGAAAATACTTTAAACTCCTAAAGTCTTTTGGTCACAGGGAATCAGGGAATAGAGAACCTTTTTTAATTTTTTTTTTTATTTTTTTGAGATAGGTTCTCACTCTGTCGTTCAGGCTGGAGTATAGTGGTGCAATCATGGCTCAATATAGCCTCAACATCCTGGGCGCAAGCAATCCTCCTGCCTCAGCCTCCCAAGAAGCTGAGATTACAGGCACACACACCATGCCTGGTTAATTTTAAAACATTGTTTTTTAGAAATGGGGGCGGGGGTCTCATTATGTTCCCCAGGCTGGCCTTGAACTCCTGGTCCTAAGCAATCCTCCTGCTTACGCCTCCTAAAGTGCTGGGATTAGAGGTGAGAGCCACTGCACTGAGCCTCCAGACTTTTTTGAGAACTACAATAAGCAATACATTTCACACTGCTACAATCTAACACATATATGTGTGCGTGGATTGGAAACAGAAATTTCTTGAAATAATACTTATCCTTACTATATATTATTTAATCCAATGTTTAACATTCTATTTCCTTAAATTAAAAAAAAATATTTTTATTTGATTTATGGATTTTTTTAAATTAAGTTTTTAATTTTGCAAGAGACAGGGTCTGTGTTGCCCAGGTAGACGTGGCTATTCACAGGTGTGATTCCCTCACTAATGAGCATGGGAGTTTCTGCTGCTCTGTTTCCAAAGCAGGCTGTTCATTCCTCCTTAGGCAGCCTGGTGGTCCCTGCTTCTGATGCTGAACTTAGTTCGGACACCCAATGGGTGTCACCTGATGGGCACAGCACACTACAGCCCAGAACTCCTAGGCTCAAGCAATCCTTCCCACCTTGGCCTCCCAAGCAGCTGGGACTATAGGCACACCCCACCCTACTTGGCTATTTATTTTAAAGTTTTCTTTATATGGGTGGTCACAGCCCATTGCAATGATCTCAGGACCCTCTACTGGGCAGCCTGCTGGATGAGAAATGCTGTGCTGGGGGATGCTTCTGCCTACTCTTAACCAATAGATGGAGAAATACCTTGTCCTCCTTGCCCTTCTTGCCCTGCAGAAGCAACAGGTTCTCAGCATCTCTTGCCTGCTCCTCAGTGCTCTTGTACCCTGCCTGATCGTGTGGTTCATTCAATATTCATTTATCCCACCAGTGAATGTAACAGTGATTTGCTAAGCACTAACTATATACAGGACACTGTTCTGGGCTCTGAGAATATGTCATGGAACAAAATAAGCAAACAGATTCCTGTCCTTGTGATTCTCACATCCTGGCTGAGGGAAACGGGTAGGAATCAAGGTAAATAAGTGGAATCGGTAGCTTGTTACATGGTGGCAGGGGCTACGAAGTAAAATAAAGCCAGGACACAGGGTGCAGTGAGCTGCACTCCAGCCTGGGCGAAAGAGCAAGTCTCTGTCTCAGAATAAATACATAAATAAAATAAAGCCAGGAAAAGGGAACGGGGGGAGGTGGAGGGTGTATGCTTGAGTAAATATTGGGAAAAGATGAGAAATGAACCTCAAAAATAAGGCTTATAGGCAGAGGGAGCAGCAGGTGCAAAGGCCCTGTGGTGGGACCATGTGTGGAAAGTTCAAGGTGTTACAAGAAGGACAGAATGGGGTGATCTGAGCAAGAGGAACAGCCAGAGAGGTCACAGAAATAACAGGATCTGGTTACAGAGGGCCTTGTCGCCTGTGTAAGACTTTACTTGGCTCACAACCCTTGGAGAGTTCTGAGCAGTGGGCTGGTGTGCTCGGACACATATTTTAACTACATTGCTTAGGCTTCTGTGTGGGGATTAGAATGAAGGGTGCAAGGAAGGACCCAGGGACGCCACTTAGCACCCAGGTGAGAGCTGGGTCTCCAGCCCGGGCTGCAGCGGTAGGACTGACAGTGGTGGCTGCCTTCGGTGCTATCTGGAAGGTAGAGCTACGGGACCTGCTCATGGGTCGGATACAGGGTTCAAGAGACAGGACTCATGGAGGGGACCATCCTCCAACACAAAGGTGCTGGTCTTGAGTTCCATTCCATTCAACATAATTTTAGCTGCTGGGGACTGAGGGAGATATTTACACTAAAATAAAAGGTGCCGGAAGCTCAAGATCTCATCTCCATTAACCACCCCCACCCCCCACACAAAAATAAGCCAAAACAGTTCTGATTCTGGCAAGAGAGGGAATTGAAGGAAATGCATGGATGCAGCCCTGTCCCAATTCCCTTTTCTGTCCCCAGATCTCGTGCTCCTGACCACACTGGCACCGTCCACGTGTGGCCCTGGCTCACTGCTAGCAGAGCTGCTATGTCGCAGACAATGATGATTTCCAGTTTTCCTCTTTAATCTGAGCAAAACGAAAGTGATGAGGGGACACCAGCCGTTCCCTGTTTGTGCCTGCCTGTGTCTGGACAGAAGGGAACGTTCCTCTGGCTGTCTGTGCCACTTTCTGCTCTGTCTGCTCATTTCTGCATCTTGAGGGTGGTTGAGGATGGGACAAAGAGCTCCCCTCCACTGCTAGGAGGTGGGGGCCACCTGCCAGGGCATGCTGATGTTGCCCCCTGCCACCCCAGTGCCACCTGGGACCTTCTGGGCTCTCTGCACCCAAGTCTGAGGCAAAGAGGGCAGATAGCCTCGTTCTTCCTGACACAGCCAGTCTGGGTGTCTGGGAGGGGATGCAGGGAAGTTGGTGCCCTATTTTTCTATTTCTGACCGTCTAGCTTCACTGATACCGTCTTTGACAAATACTACACATTTGTGTTCTGAAGGGTCTATCTTTACGTAGCTAGCGGAACTAAATGAATCCTTTCAGGGATCCCAACATGAATTACCGGCTTTAATGGCTTCTCCACAACGTGCTTAAGCAGAATTCCATCTTGCAGTTTGTAACACTTGCTTCACTGGTGTCTCCTTGCTGCCCCCAACCCCATTCTCCAGCACTTCACCTAAACATGGAGGGGTGCCACGCTATTCAAGACAGTCTTTCAAGGATAAATAAACCACATGTTTTCAGTGACTAGACAGGATTAGGCCACCCCATACACCCTGTAAAACATGTAGCGTGGACACTTCCTGCTGGGTAGAAAACGGAGAATGCAGAGGTGGCCAGCCTTGTAAAGAAAACCACACATTCTGGGATGCAAGTCACTTGCTATTCCCTGGAGAGGTGTCTTCAGTTCTGGCTTGGACATGCGGATCCATCAGTGACACCTCCATCAGCACTGCTGGGATTCAAGTGTGAGGCATGGCCTCTTGGCAGGCAGTGTGGCCTTAGCGCTCTGCACTGTCCCAGTACCAAACCACACAGGCTGCTTTCTTACTTCCTTAGGGTTTTGACTGGGGCAGTCCTTGATTAGTAGTTTCTTTGAGCAAATTGTTCTTCAGATGGGTGGGTCAGTGCTTGCTCCATGAAATCATTCTTGTTAAATCAAGGTTATTCTAGATAATGCTTCCCTCCATGGAATTCATTTTTCTGTATCTAAGTGAGACATCGAAGTGCATTATGCACTGTTGGAAATGATGTTGGAAATAGATGCTCCGTGCTGCAGAGAAAAATTGGTACCGAGACAAAGGATTTTTTAGCAACACAATTTTTACTTCCTGGACTGGAGGACGGGTACTCTCACTAGCCATCTTGCCACGAGAGTACAATGAATAAAGGAAAACAGGCAAATTTATCCCATACACATTTGGGGTCATCCTTACTGCTGTGTTTGATCTCTGTTGGTTGGAGCCAGAACTCACAATTGAAACTAAAACCTGATTGGCTAATAACTTGAAACTTTTCTAAACAGATAAAAGCAGTGGAGAGTTGGGATATGCCTGTGAGCACATCCAGCACAGATATCTTGGTTGAAGTATAAGGACACAGAATGTACTATGTACCTGTAAGCATGGCATGTTTAACAGCTACATAGGACAGGGCCTAACAAAGTTATTAGCACACTTATTCTTTAACAAGAAGAAAACTTTAAAAGGGAACTTTTTTACTTTCCACATGCACTGACAAAATGCATTCATAGTAGGAGAGATGAGATTAGATAAAGGGGCTCCCTGCTGCTGGGGGTCTCTGCTGGTCAATCTGGTGCTGCTGCCACTGGGATTCCTAGCCCACAGGCTTCACTATGGGTCCTCTTGTGGTTTCCATGCAAGTCCTGAGCAGGAAAAAAGACTTAAGGATCTGGCTAGAGAAGGTTTTCAGAGCCAAATATTCAGGCTTTTTTTTTTTTTTCTAATGGACTTTGCTGATTTTGGCAAATTCTTCCATTTATAACCCTTAGTGCATTTATAAATAATAACGTGAGTTGAGAGAGGAGAGTGAGTGTTTCCTGATGATACAGTCAGATTTCATTGTTTATGATACCACCACAAAAGAGATGATTTCAATGTTTCCTACACATGCATTGTTGCAGTGACATGTTTTTGCCAGGTGAATTAGTAGCACATGGAGATGGGTGTTATGTGTGTGGTTATAAGCACTGACAAATTCTTCATCAGTTGAGATGGTTTATACACTAAACTGGACCATTTGCAGATTGGTACAAAGAAAGTCACTAAATGTAGAGCATATTTTGACATAGATATTTTAAAAACAAATATACAAAAATATTTTCTTGGAGAAATAGGAAGTAAATGTAAAACAATAAAATGTAAAAAGATAGATTCATGATTCTTAGGAGCCAGTGAAGCTATTTCACTTGTTGTTACAAGCTCATGTGTGGAGTCCAGGCTTCTGCTAGACTGGTAGGTCCAAATGAGATGATTTGCAATGTGGAGGTGCAGAAAAACTTGAAGAAACAGCCAAGGCCAATTGAAGCATCAAAATATTTTGAAGACTTAGACTGCTATGGATGTGAGGTAAAGCAGAGAGAATTCCGGTTCAGTATACCCTTCATCCAGCTTCCCCCAATGTGAGCATCCAACACATTTGTATTATAGTAGTCAAAATCAGGAAATTAACATTGGTCCAATGTTTAACTAAAGTATAGACCTTGTTAGTTTTCTGTTAATGCCCTTTTTTCTGTGGCAGGATGCAATCCAGGATCCTGTATTGCAGTTAGCTGCCATCTGTCCTGAGTGTCCTCCACTTATCACAGAGACCATTAATAACAACAATGACAATCATTATACTTTACATTTCCACCTTGTCTCATGGGATTATTCTGCTTAGGTTTCATCCAAAGGTTGTAGGATTCTGTCTTGCAGTGCAGCATCTCAGAAGTCAAAGAACTTCGAGCCAATTTCTCTGGCCTGAAGCTCTCTTATAGCTTCTCTGTATTCATGAGACTTAGCCATCAAGAGAGTGAGATTTCTTCGATTTGTGATACTATTCAATATCAGAAAAGGTCTAATTGCATTCTACACATCTTCATACAGAGAATAGTAAATAAACACATCAACAAACAAATAACTACTGTTTACTGGGAATGCCAGGAAATGTGAATCTGATTTTCCCGTTTTCTCTTTTTGCAATTTTACTATGTTTTATTTTTTGTATAGCCCCCTGTTCTGTTTCTAATCTCTGAAAGAAAAGTCATTATGGATGGTGGCATTTTACCTTTTTACAGTTGTGGTTTCTGGCATTGCTTTTGACATTAGTTATAATGATGATAATAAAGATAATGAAAACTATGCTATATGCATTTCTATCCTGAAATTTATAGGACTTTAATATCTCTTCCCTTACTTATCCTCAGAGCATACTTGGGAAGGAGGAGAGAAAAACGTACCTCTGCTGCAAGGGCGACATCTGTCATTTCAAGTTGATATTTGCATCGGCTAGGATACCCACACCCACTTCTTGGCAATGGTTTGTTTCCTTGGCTCTTTGGATGGAACATGCTGCTGTTTTTTCTGTGCGTCAGTTTCCTTCTGCTGAGAATTATTCTATTTCAATCATGGGTGTAGTGGCCCATTTCATCATACTGAAAACACTCACCCTAGCTAAGTATCCATGCCTGTGCCTCTGTCCCATTTAAAGGGCAGCTGCTCTAGGTTCCAGATTGCAGTGTTGGCACCTGTTCATTTACTAATGGAGGTCTTGAACGTAAGATGCAGAGTCTGGCAAAGGATAGGGGATTGGGAGTTACCTGCTGAGTAAACCTCATTCCAGTCCTCTCTGTCTCCCCAAGCTCCAGACCGCGTATCCAACGACTTGCTCAACATCTCCAGATTGACAGCTTGTATGCCTTCACACTTGACATTTCCCAAACCTGCCTCCTGCCCAGGATCCCTATTTGTAGAAAGCAGCCCCACTGGACAAGCCATTGTTAGGCCAGATTACTGAGAGGCTGACTCTGGTCTCCTCCTGCCACCTCACTTCATATATTCAAGTCACCGCCAAATCTTGGTGTTTCTCTTTCCTGAATATTTCTCGCAGGTGTCCACTTCTCCTCACCACCTCCCCCATCCCCTGGCACCACCTGTCTGCAGGACAGCCCCAGCTGTCTCCACTGCAGCTGCTTCCCTGGCTTCCAGTGTCATTCCTCATTAGTTCCTTCTCTTCTCTGCCACCAGGGTGGAAATTTTGTTTTGTTTTGTTTTTTGAGACAGAGCCTTGCTCTGTCACCCAGGCTGGAGTTCAGTGGCCCAGTCTTGGTTCACTGCAACCTCTGCCTCCCAGGTTCAAGCAATTCTGCCTCAGCCTCCCACATAGCTGGGACTACAGGTGTGCACCACCACACCCAGCTACTTTTTAAATTTTTGGTAGAAACGGGGTTTCACCATATTGGCCAGGCTGGTCTTGAACTCCTGACTTCAGGTGATCCACCCACTTGGACCTCTCAAAATGTTGGGATTCCAGGTGTGAGCCACTACTCCCGGCCCCAGGGTAGAACTTTTAAAATGCAATCCGGTCAGCATTGCTGCTTAAAAGCCTTCAATAGTTTTTCAGTTCTCTCAGGAGAAAGCCATGTTTTTCACAGTTTTTGACCAGCGTCAATTGCAAGGAAGACTTCTTACATCTAGCCCCAATAAACACACACATGCACACACAAATGCACACATGCACACACACACACACACACACACACACACACACACACACACACGCTTTGGTGGGTCACAATGCTAAGATAAAGAATAAAGATACGTGTAAGTTAAAGTGCATCTGCCCCAAGATTCTGCTGCCGCCATCCTCCCTGGCCTCTCACTGTCAAGTCTGAGGTGCTCCCAGATGCTTGAGTGTGCTGCATTCTCACTCGCTGAGATGTGAGCTTTCCTCCACTTGCAACAACCCTACGCCTGCAAACATCTCCCTCGCCTCCTTCACTCCAGCCTTTAGGGATCAGCCTGAATGTGCCTGCCTTCTCCATGGAGGCTGTGCCCAACGTGGCCTCCACCTCCCAGCCTTAGCTCCAGTTACCCCTGTTAACTTTCAGTCTGTGTGTCACCTATGAGCTGAATAGTGATGTTTCTGCCCCTGGAGGGTGGAGGCTGCGTTTGTCTTCCTCACTGCTGTATTCAGAGTTCCTGGTCTCAGACAAGTAATAGATATTTGCTAAGTTACCAGGTTGATTCATCATACTCTTTCTCTGATGTGGTCAAGCTCGTTAACTTAAATCTGTGAAAATAAAAACATTGCTTCCTGATTGAAAATTAATTATCTGGCAGTGTGAAACTGGGTTTGGATTTCTCAGCTAGGTTTCCAGGAGTACTGTATCTTACATGGTTCAAGAGGACATTTATAGAACTGTAAATTCATGTGCACTTAATGCTTAACTATTTAAATAGCCTTACAGTAACTTTAGTACATCATAAATGTCTAAGTTAAACAGACTTTGGGTTCCTAAGATAAAAAACAGCAAATGAGATTTTATGATCAAACTGAAAATTAAATTGTAGAACTATACAATACATAAATTTTGGCAATACTGTGCTTACCTTAGTTGAAAATGTTATTTTGATCATATGGTTCAGTATATTTTGAGCACCAACATAACCATGTGATTGTCAATACATTACTTTTATCCAGCGAGATATATTATGCTAAAATAGTAAAAACTACAGAGAAACTTTTAATAACAACTTTATTAGTCCATTGGCCAAATACATGTCACTATTAGAAGGACATGGAGGGCTGGGTGTGGTGGTTCACGCCTGTAATTCCAGCACTTTGGGAGGCCAAGGCAGGCGAATCATGAGGCCAGGAGATGGTGACCATCCTGATCAACATGGTGAAACCCCACCTCTACTAAAATACAAAAAAAATTAGCCAGGTGTGGTGGTGCCCACCTGTAGTTCCAGCTACTCAGGAGACTGAGGCAGAGAAATGTCTTGAACCCGGAAGGTGGAGTTTGCAGTGAGCTGAGATCAAGCCACTGAACTCCAGCCTGGTGACAGAGCAAGACTCCATCTCAAAATAAAAAAGAAGAATGACATAGAGATCAAGATCTTAGGTCAGAGATGTCCAATGTTACTGTTTAGCATTTTCTTATTGTTTTGTCATTGTAATGCTCTGCCCTATATTTTGTTAGTTAAAATCCCTCAGCATAATTGATTCTTAGAAATCCTCTTCATCATACCTCAAACCCTCCATATGGTCCTCTGCAGCAATTGTCCAGCCTGTACCTCCCTCCTGAGGCACGTGTGCTGGAGCAGGCTCACGCCTGGCTGAAGCCGTGTGTTTCGTGCCCAGACAGCTAGACTGATGAGAAGGGCCTCACGTACGTGGAGCTGGAATCTGGCCCCTCCCCCATAGCTTTGGCCTCCTGGCTGTCTCTATCTGACTTCTGAATCCAACAGAACAAGGCCAAGTCTGTTTCCAAAGCCAGCTCCCAGGGACTTGAAAGCAGCGGCTCACATCTGTTAGAAGGTCCTCCAGCTGCCCTCGATGTGCAGAAATCATGCCTGGTGTGGCATGATTTCTGCCTCCATCAAAGACTTGGTCTCCCTTCTTGGAATCTAAGAAACCCACACTGCTTTTCAAGCCACTTAGGCAGTGCATCAGCCAGGGACCGACTGGGAAATTTGAACAGCGAAAGTTTAATATAAATAATTATTAGCCGGGAGTGATGGCTTATTCCTGTAATCCCAGCACTTTGGGATGCCAAGGCGGGCAGATCACCTGAGGTCAGGAGTTTGAGACCAGCCTGGCCAACATAGTGAAACCCCATCTCTACTAAAAATACAAACTAATATTATCCGGGAGTGGTGGTGTGTGCCTATAATCCCAGCTACCTGGGAGACTAAGACAGGAGAATCACTGCAACCGGGGAGGTGGAGGCTGCAGTGAGCCTAGATCATGCCACTGCACTTCAGCCTGGGACAGAGTGAGACTCCATCTCAATACCAACAACAACAACAAAAAGAATTATTAACATAACTGCCTAGTTAGAAGTGGACTCAAGAAAAAAGAAATAGCATATATATATAAGGAATGCCCAGCTCCCATGGACTGATACATTTCCCAAGAAAGGGCTCCTATTCCCCAGCCTGAGGTTCAGACCTAGTTAGAAAGATCTAATCAGCCATGGTCTTAGCTCCCTGAATGGCAGAGAAGCTGCTCTGGTATTGCGTGGGAGGACTTTCTGGAAATCCATCCTTTAGAACTTGCTAGAAATTTCCCCTCTAGTATCCAGGGAAAGCTTCACCAGGAGGCATCTCGCCAGAGGCCCGAACTCTAGGTGGGATCTGGAAGGGAGCTCCTGGCCACTGGGGATTGCTGGCTGCCATGCCTGGCAGAAGCCTGACAAGAGGGCACACTGGAACCAGGACGGAAAGTTGTAATCTTTCCTGATTACAGGAAATCCTGTAATCTTCCTCTAATGCCCTCTACTGACAAAGTTTAGCACTACCGGCTGGCAAAAGCAGCACACTTCGTGGGCCAGCAGCTATGTTTTTGTAGGTAGGAAACGAATGGGTAAATTTGGAGCTGTTGATAAACTGACAGTGGGCACGGGT
Source organism: Saimiri boliviensis (assembly GCF_048565385.1). Taxonomy (NCBI): domain Eukaryota; kingdom Metazoa; phylum Chordata; class Mammalia; order Primates; family Cebidae; genus Saimiri; species Saimiri boliviensis. The sequence goes on along the minus strand of NC_133452.1, from coordinate 139,935,192 downwards.
GATGGACAGGTGGCCTGGGTCATGCCACGAACATATCCCTGTGTTTGCCCCGAATCTCTGTCTCCCGCTGAAGCTGAGTCATGTTAGTGCTGTGAGCACTTTGGGCTGGAGGGAAGCATCTGGGGTGGGCAAACTCCCATGGCAAGGGAGCATGAGACATGGCTGCTGTCATGTGGGCTGGGAGAGGAAAGAGTTCTGGGCTATGTGCCCAAATCCGGCCCTCTCCTCACCCTGGCCACCTCCTGCCCAACGTGAAGTTCCTGCAGCAGGGGACACTTGACGCCTGTCAGATGAGGAGCGGTTCTGCTCTGCTGAAGTCCCAGGTAACTGCAAGGAACCAGTGAGACAGCGGGAGAGTCGAACGCAGGTGTGAGCTGCTGGCATGGCTGTTTCCACTAGTAACATGAGTCGGCTTGGTCCTGGGTCTTTGTTCATGGATGGCTTTCTGCTTCCGAGATAGGGTCTGTGGTGGAAGAGAATAACCTCCCATATGAAAGAAAGTAGTTTTGAGGGGGTTAGATGTATCTGTCCATTAGCCTGGGTCTCTGACTCTCTCCAGTGATAAGCATACATTATGACCCGGACTCCCTCAGTCACACCCAAGGATGTTTGCCCTGTGCCTAACCAATTGCTGCAGGGATGCCGGCCTTGAGAAGAGCAGCCCATTCAAATGAGAAGGCTCCAGAGGCAGGAACAGTGAGTGAGGCGCAATCCCACAGGCACCCCGCTCAGGCCAGCAGGACTGAGGCCAGGGCCTGGCAGTTGGAGCTGAGGGGAGAGCCTGCGAGTTCCCTTTTTGAAGAATTTGGTAGCACAACACAGGCCCGGCAGAGCCTGAAGTGCAGATACAAAGGGGACGCCTGGGGAAGCTCGGTTATTGAAAACAACCACGTGGTAGGGAGGATGCTGAGTGGTGGCCTAACAGAGGAAAAAGAGCTTTTCCAGAGAAAGGATTCAGCTCTGTGGCTGCAAACGCTGATCTGAGCTTCTACTCCAAGGACAGGCGCTCTCCCTGCAGGATGCTGCGGAGGCCCCCCTGGCTTGTGCCAGCCACCCCTGCAATCTGGGCCTGGCTGTGTCCCACGGCCCTGGCCAAGAGAGCCGCTTGCCAGTGCTTTTCTTGCTCTGCATAAACCAGACACCGGCTCTGCTTGCCAAGTGCACTTTGCTGTTAGGCTGGGGGCTGGGGCCTGGCTCTGCAGAGGGGAAAGTCAGCGTGCCCATCTGCTGCCCACCCTGGCCCTGCCCCTGCCTGGCCGGCCCGGCCTCACACACATCTTTCAGGACAGGAGCTTGCTGAGCCGAGCGAAATGCAAGCTCCTTAATGGAACACTGCGTGTCCTGTTTGTCCCTTTTTTCAGCAGGTGGGACTTGTGCCTAACCTAACAGCCTGACCGCGGGAACTGGGCTCACAGGGGAGCCATCTGTGTTGATGCCTGAAAAACCCTGGCAGGTTGGCTCTGGCCCCAAGTACCCTGAAGAAGGGGCTCTGGGGTGACATGTGCAGGCGTGACCTAGGACTCCAGCCTCCTTGGCTGGTTGCCATCACACCCCTGGGGCTTTTCTTATTCTCACCATCATGGGAGGTGGGCACTAGTATTTCCATTGTACGCAAGGGAGGAGTTCGCATAACTGTAACTTTCATTCTTGTCCCTGTATAGTATTTCAATTGCACAATGTCTAAGCAAGAATATGCAGTGAGTTGGTGTTCCTGCTAGAGCAGTGAGAACTCAGTACTTGCAGAATGTGAATTACCGATAGGTCAGTCTTCCTTTTACGTAGGTAAGATGGGTTGAATTATGTCCCATGAAGTTTATATGTTAAAGTTCTAAGCCCCAGTACCTCAGAATGTAGCCCTGTTTGGAGTTGGGGTCTTTACAGGAGTAATAAGGTAAACGTGTAATCTTTAGAGTGGGCCCTAATCTCACCTGACTGTTGTCATTATTAGAAAAGGAAATGAGGTTACAGACTCACACACACACAGGGGAGGTGATGTGAAGACCCAGGTAGAAGACACCACTTACAAGCCAGAGAGAGATGCCCCAGGAGAAACCAACCCTGCAGACACCTCAGTCCTGAACTTCCAGCCCAAGAATCGTGAGAAATAAAATTCTGTTTCACATTCCTATCTGCAATATTTTGTTATCGCAGGCCTAGCAAACTAGTATGGGAGGTCAGGCAGTGTTCTAGCTTTTCATTGCTGCAAAACAAATGATTCCAAACTTAGTGGCTTAAAATAATAGTCTTTATGTATATATGTACAATATATATCTTTATATATGTGTAAACTATGTATATGTAGTTCATGACTTTGTAGGTCAGGATTTCAGGCAGGGCTCAGCCAGGCAGTTCTTCTCCTCTGTGTGGAATTGCCTGGCATCACTTGGTGGCATTCAGTGGGGAGAATGGCCAGTCTGGGTGCTCTGAGACTCATATCCGGTGCTGAGGGTGGGGAGTGGAAGATGAGACACCTGAGCACAGCTGGGCTTAGGGGCTGGAGTGCAGCCACAGTCTACAGCCTCAGGGTAGCTGGACTTCTTATATGGTAGCTCAGAGATCTAGGAATGAGGGTTCCAACAAGCAAAACGGACACTGTATGGCTACTTATGACCTCACAGTAGAATGCAGCATCATTTCCATGACCACACTCTACTAGTCAGAGGAGCCAGGAACCCACTTAACTCTAAAGGGTGAAGGGAATCATCTCCACCTCTCAGCAGGAAGAAGGGCAAAGACCTTAGTGTCCAACTGCCCTATGTGGCACTTTGGGGAGATCATACGGGGCATGTTGGCATTCAGTATACACCAGCCTCTGTCATTTCAGTAACAAGCTGGCTGGCTTTGGGCAAATCCCTTGGGCTTTAGCTTCTACCCTGTAAAAAAGATAAGACAGATCAAAGGATCTTAGCAACGTTTCCAGCGCTAAGATTCCAGGAATGGATGTGCATCAGGAAAGTCTTATTCAAATGTTGTCTAAGTGTATCCAATGTTTCCTGGAAAGTCAAGGGTGTGGCATCTGAGATGGAGGGATACATTTTGGTTGAAAGACGAGAACTGGATTTGGGGCAGCTTCTGCTATTTGCTTCTCTCTGGATCTGGTAGCTCATGTGCCTAGGCCCCGATATGCTTTTGGAAGGTAGAAGGGAGGCCTCCTATATGAGAACAATGACAACCATGCTCATAACCACCATCAGAATGTCTGGAGCTGTGGGGCACAGCGCAAGGGACAGGTGAGAGTCTCAGAACAAGTGGTGGTGTTGAATGGATGGGCAACCATTAGGCTGGTGGGGGTGGGGAGGTGGAGACACTGGAGCAGTTCTGAAGGGACACCTGAGTGCCAGGAGTTTGGTCTCTGAGTAAGGGAGGGTGTGACTATTCACTGTGGTGTTTACTTATTTATCTCTCCTTAGAAAAAGAGCGGAGTGCCTAATGGGGCCCATCAGAGTGGGCACAGGAACTTGGGTGTGAGTTCCTAAGTCTGGAGCAGGGACTCTAACTTTCTGCCAGGGGCAGGTGAGGGTGGGCAGGAAATGGAGCAGTGAGGTACTGCATTGCAGTGCTGGGTCGTCCACAGGGCTCCACGTGATACGATCCAGATCCTGTTGGCTGGTAGGAGAGGGAGCTGAGGCTGGTTGCAGGGCAGACCCAGCTCATGAGTAACAGAGGAGAAGTGGATCAGGTCGGGATGGGAAACCCAGAAGCCCGGATGGAAGCTCTAAGGCTGTAAAGTGAAGTGCTCTTCTTGTGCAGGATTCCAACAGGGTTTGAGCAGATGGTGTCATGTTGGAGAGAACAAGAGCCGGGGCCCAGGGAGGCCTGAGAACTCTAAGACTGTGTGGTGTCAACAGCAATGCCTCAGGTCTGTTTCCTTTTTGATTCTCGCACAGTGGGGGTGACCTTGCTGCAGGTTTCAGTAGCTCCAGAGTGCTCAGAGCAACTGCACATAGAGGGAGTTGGGCATGCTTAGGGGACTCTGATGGAGCAGCGGCACCTGTGTGGAGACCAGAAGAAGCTTCCACACAGAAGTCAGCAGGGAGCCCCCTGGGGAGGGAGGATGCACATAGGCTGGGGCCATGTCACCAGCCCCTCTGTCCACCTGGAGACGTATTCTCTTGTTGAAGCCCTTCTCTGCTTAGGCCTCAGAAGTTCAAGTCTTCATAAGGGAGACTGCCACTGGATGCAGGTAGCACTGGTCAGGTTCCTGTTTGTGGGTATTTGGTTTCCTTACATTTATGTCATACAAGGGCCCCTAACCCCCAGGCCACAGACCAGTACAAATCCATGGCCTGTTGGGAATCAGGCTGCACAGCAGGAGGTGAGTGATGGATGATTGACCATTCCTGCCTGAGCTGCTCCTGCTCCCGTCACACCAGTGGTGGCATTAGATTCTCACAGGAGCATGAACCCTACCGTGAACTGCACATGTGAGGAACCTAGATTGCACATTCCTTAAGGAATCTAACGAATGCCTGATGATCTGTGGGGAAACGGTTTTATCCCAAAAACATTCCCCAACCCACCATCTGTGGAAAAATCATCTACGAAACTGGTCCCTGGTGCCAAAAAGGTTTGGGACTGCCAATCTAGTAGCTCTCTCCACTTTGTGGCTCATTTTGTTTTATGTAAAACCACGGCCAATGATAAAATACACCAGGCTAAAGAAGAGCTTAAATTATGACCAAGTCTCTCAAGATGATTCAAGTGGGGCTGAGTCCATAGGCTTGTACAATCACTTGGCTATCAAAAAATGTTAACTCAGTTGGGCATGATGTGACCCTGTGATCCCTACATCTTGGAGGGCTGCAGCAGGAGGATGGCTTGAGCCGAGGAGTTCCAGACCAGCCTGGGCAACAGAGTGAGACCTGGTCTCTACAAAAGAAAAAAAAAATGAGCCAGGCATGGTGATATGCACCTGGAGTCTCGGTACTCAGGAGGCTGAGGAGGAAGGATTGCTTAAGCTTGAGTCCCAGGCTGCAGTGAGTCATGACATGACAGTGCTACTGCACTCCAGCCTGGCTGACAGCAAGACCTTGTCTCAAAAGAAGAAAAAAAAGTCAACAACCCTTAGTTTTTCTTTTCTTTTCTTTTTTTCTTTTTTATTTTTTATTGCCTTTTAGGTTCTGGGGTACATGTAAAGAACATGCAGGATTGTTGCATAGGTACATACATGGCAATGCGGTTTGCTGCCTCCATCCCCATCACCTATATCTGGCATTTCTCCCCATGTTATCCCTCCCCAACTCCCTACCCCCCACATTCCCTCCCTTAGTCCCCCCGCCACAGACCTCAGCATGTGATGCTCCCCTCCCTGTGTCCATGTGTTCTGTGTCCATGTGTTCTCATTGTTCAACACCCACCTATGAGTGAGAATATGCAGTGTTTGATTTCCTGTTCTTGTGTCAGTTTGCTGAGAATGATGGTTTCCAGGTTTGTCCATGTCCCTACAAAGGACACAAACTCATCGTTTTTTATGGCTGCATAGTATTCCATGGTGTATATGTGCCACATTTTCCCTGTCCAGTCTATCATCAGTGGCCATTTGGGTTGGTTCCAAGTCTTTGCTATTGTAAATAGTGCCACGATGAACATTTGTGTGCATGTGTCCTTATAGTAGAATGCTTTATAATACTTTGGATATATGCCCAGTAATGGGGTTGCTGAGTCAAATGAAATTTCTATTTCTAGGTCCTTGAGGAATCACCACACTGTCTTCCACAATGGTTGAACTAATTTACACTCCCACCAACAGTGCAAAAGTGTTCCTATTTCTCCACATCCTCTCCAGTGTCTGTTGTCTCCAGATTTTTTAATGATCACCATTCTAACTGGCATGAGATGGTATCTCAATGTAGTTTTGACTTGCATTTCTCTAATGGCCAGTGATGATGAGCATTTTTTCATATGTTTGTTGGCCTCATATATGTCTTCTTTTGAAAAGTGTCTGTTCATATCCTTTGCCCACTTTTGAATGGGTTGGTTTTTTTCTTGCAAATCTGTTTTAGTTCTTTGTAGATTTTGGATATAGGTCCTTTGTCAGATGGGTAGATTGCAAAAATTTTTTCCCATTCTGTTGGTTGCCAGTTCACTCTAATGATTGTTTCTTTTGCTGTGCAGAGGCTCTGGAGTTTACTTTGGTCCCATTTGTCTATTTTGGCTTTTGTTGCCAATGCTTTTGGTGTTTTGGTCATGAAGTCCTTGCCTATGCCTTTGTCCTGAATGGTTTTGCCTAGGTTTACTTCTAAGGTTTTTATGGTGTTAGGTATTATGTTTAAGTCTTTGATCCATCTGGAGTTAATTTTAGTGTAAGATGTCAGGAAAGGGTCCAGTTTTTGCTTTCTGCACATGGCTAGCCAGTTTTCCCAACACCGTTTCTTAGACAGGGAATCCTTTCCCCATTGCTTGTTTTTGTCAGGTTTGTCAAAGATCAGATGGTTGTAGATGTGTGGTCTTGCCTCCAAGGCCTCTGTTCTGTTCCATTGGTCTATATCACTGTTTTGGTACCAGTACCATGCTGTTTTGATTATTGTAACCTTGTAGTATAGTTTGAAGTCAGGTATCATAATGCCTCTAGCTTTGTTCTTTTCGCTTAGAATTGACTTGGCTATGTGGGCTCTCTTTGGTTCCATATGAAGTTTAAAGTGTTTTTTTTCCAGTTCTGCGAAGAAGGTCATTGGTAGCTTGATGGGGATAGCATTGAATCTATAAATTACTTTGAGCAGTATGGCCATTTTCACTTTATTAATTCTTCCTATATATGAAGATGGAATGTTTCTCCATCTGTTTGTGTCCTCTCTTGTTTCGTTGAGCAGTGGTTTGTAGTTCTCCTTGAAGAGGTCCTTCAAATCCTTTATTAGTTGTATTCCTAGGTATTTTATTCTCTTTGTAGCAATTATGAATGGCAGTTCATTCTTGGTTTTGCTCTCTTTAAGTCTGTTACTGGTGTATAGGAATGCTTGTGATTTTTGCACATTGATTTTGTGTCCTGAGACTTTGCTGAAGTTGCTTATTAGTTTCAGGAGATTTTGGGCTGAGACGGTGGGGTCTTCTAAATATACGATGATGTCGTCTGCAACTAGAGACAATTTGACTTCCTCCTTTCCTAATTGAATACGCTTTATTTATTTTTCTTGCCTTATTGCTCTGGCTAGAACTTCCAATACTATATTGAATAGGAGCAGTAAGAGAGGGCATCCTTGTCTAGTGCCAGATTTCAAAGGGAATGCTTCCAGTTTTGCCCATTCAGTATGATATTGGCTGTGGGTTTGTCGTAAATAACTTTTATTATTTTGAGATACATTCCACTGATACCATGTTTATTGAGAGTTTTTAGCATAAAGGGCTGCTGAGTTTTGTCGAAGACCTTCTCTGCATCTGTTAAGATAATCATGTGGCTTTTGTCTTTGGTTCTGTTTATGTGGTGAATTACATTTATAGACTTGCATGTATTGAACCAGCCTTGCATCTCCAGGATGAAGCCCACTTGATCATGATGGATAAGCTTTTTGATGTGCTGTTGCAATCGGTTTGCCAGTATTTTATTTTATTTTATATTTGCATCTATGTTCATCATGGATATTGGCCTGAAGTTTTCTTTTCTTGTTGAGTCTCTGCCGCGTTTTGGTATCAGGATGATGTTATTCTCATAAAATGATTTGGGAAGGATTCCTTCTTTTTGGATTGTTTGGAATACTTTCAGCAGGAGTGGTACCAGCTCCTCTTTTTACGTCTGGTAGAATTCGGCTGTGAACCCATCTGGACCGCGGCTTTTTTTTGGTTGGTAGGCTATTAATTGCTGCCTCAACTTCAACCCTTTTTATTGGTCTATTCACGGTTTTGACTTCCTGGTTTAGGCTTGGGAGGATGCAAGTGTCCAGGAATTTATTAATTTCTTCCAGGTTTAGTGGTTTATGTGCATAGAGTTCTTTGTGGTAATCTCTGATGGTGGTTTGTATTTCTGTGGAATCTGTGGTGATATCCCCTTTATCATTTTTTATTCCATCTATTTGATTCTTCTCTCTTTTCTTTTTAATTAATCTGGCTAGTGGCCTATTTTGTTGATTTTTTGAAAAACCAGCTCCTAGATTTACTGATTTTTTGAAGGGTTTTGGGTGTCTCTGTCTCCTTCAGTTCTGCTCTGATCTTATATCTTGTCTTCTGCTAGCTTTTGAGTTTTTTTGATCTTGCTCCTCTAGCTCTTTCCATTTTGATGATAGGATGTCAATTTTAGATCTTTCATTGCTTCTCATGTAGGCATTTATTGCTATAAATTTTCCTCTAGACACCACTTTAAATGTGTCCCAGAGATTCTGGTATGTTGTGTCTTCGTTCTCGTTGGTTTTGAAGAACATCTTTATTTCTGCCTCCATTTCATTGTTTATCCAGTCAACATTCAAGAGCCAGTTGTTCAGTTTTCATGAAGTTGCACAGTTCTGAGTTAGTTTCTTAATTCTAAGTTCTAATTTGATTGCACTGTGGTCTGAGAGACTGTTTGTTATGATTTCTGTTCTTTTGCATTTGCTGAGGAGTGATTTACTTTCAATTATGCGGTCAATTTTAGAGTAGGTGTGATGTGGTGCTGAGAAGAATGTATATTCTGTGGATTTGGGGTAGAGAGTTCTGTAAATGTCTATTAGGTTTGCTTGGTCCAGGTCTGAGTTCAGGTCCTGGATATCCTTGTTATTTTTCTGTCTCATTCATCTGTCTGATATTGACAGTGGAGTGTTAAAGTCTCCCACTATTATTGTGTGGGATTCTAAGTCTCTTTGTAGGTCATTAAGAACTCGCTTTATGTATCTGGGTGCTCTTGCATTGGGTGTGTATATATTTAGGATCGTTAGCTCTTCTTGTTGCATTGATCCTTTTACTATTATGTAATGCCCTTCTTTGTCTCTTTTGATCTCCGTTGGTTTAAAGACTATTTTATCAGAGACTAGGATTGCAACTCCTGCTTTTTTTGCTCTCCATTTCCTTGGTAGATCTTCCTCCATCCCTTTATTTTGAGCCTATATGTATCCTTGCATGTGAGATGGGTGTCCTGGATACAGCACATCAATGGGCTTTGACTTTTTATCCAGTTGGCCTGTCTGTGTCTTTTGATTGGGGCATTTAGCCCATTTACATTTAAGGTTAATATTGTTATGTGTGAATTTGATCCTGCCATTTTGATGCTAGCTGGTTGTTTTGCCCGTTAGTTGATGCAGTTTCTTTTCTTTTTTTTTAAATTTTTTTATTGCATTTTAGGTTTTGGGGCACATGTGAAGAACATGCAAGATTGTTGCATAGGTACACACATGGCAGTGTGATTTGCTGCCCTCCTCCCCCTCACCTATATCTGTCATTTCTCCCCATGCTATCTCTCTCCACCTCCCCACCCCTCTGTCCCTCCCCCATTTCCCCCCAACGGACCCCAGTGTGTAGTGCTCCCCTCCCCGTGTCCCTGTGTTCTCATTGTTCAACACCCGCCTATGAGTGAGAATATGTGGTGTTCGATTTTATGCTCTTGTGTCAGTTTGCTGAGAATGATGGTTTCCAGGTTCATCCATGTCCCTGCAAAGGACACGAACTCATCATTTTTGATGGCTGTGTAATATTCCGTAGTGTATATGTACCACATTTTCCCTGTCCAGTCTATCATCGATGGGCATTTGGGTTAGTTCCAGGTCTATGCAGTTTCTTAATTGTATCAATGCTCTTTACCGTTTGGTTCATTTTTCAAGTGGCTGGTACTTGTTGTTCTTTTCTATGTTTAATGCTTCTTTCAGGAGCTCTTGTAAAACAGGACTGGTGGTGATGAAATCTCTGAGCAATTACTTGTTCATAAAGGATTTTATTTCTCCTTCACTTACGAAGCTTAGTTTGGCTGGATATGAAATTCTCGGTTGAAAGTTCTTTTCTTTAAGGATGTTGAATATTGGCCCCCACTCTCCTCTGGTGGGTTTCTGCTGCGAGTCTGATGGGTTTCCCTTTGTGGGTAACCCGACCTTTCCCTCTGGCTGCCCTTAGCATTTTTTCCTTCATTTCAACCTTGGTGAATTTGATGATTATGTGCCTTGGGATTGCTCTTCTTGAGAAGTATCTTTGTGTTGTTCTCTGTATTTCCTGGACTTGAATATTGGCCTGCCTTGCTAGGTTGGGGAAGTTCTCCTGTATCATATCCTGAAGAGTGTTTTCCAGCTTGGATTCATTCTCTCTGTCACATTCAGGTACAACTATCAAACATAGATTAGGTCTTTTCATATAATTCCATATTTCTTGGAGGCGTTGTTCATTTCTTTTTACTCTTTTTTTCTCTAATATTGCCTTCTTGTTTTATTTCATTGAGTTGATCTTCAATCTCTGATATCCTTTCTTCTGCTTGGTCAATTCGGCCATTGAAACTTGTGTATGCTTTGCAAAGTTCTTGTGTTGTGTTTTTCAGTTCCATCAGTTCATTTATATTCCTCTCTAAGCTGTTTATTCTCATTAGCATTCCATCAAACCTATTTTCAAGGTTCTTAGTTTCCTTGCATTGGGTTAGAGCATGATCTTTTTGTTCAGAGAAGTTTCTTATTACTGACCTTCTGAAGTCTGTTTCTGTCAATTCATGGACTCATTCTCCACCCAGCCTTGTTCCCTTGCTGGTGAGGAGTTGTGATCCCTTGAAGGAGAAGAGGCTTTCTGGTTTTGGGTATTTTCATCCTTTTTGCACTGGTTTCTTCCCATCTCTGTTGATTTATCTACCTGTGTTCTTTGTGGTTTGTGACTTTCAGATGGGGTCTCTGAGTGGACATCCTTTTTGTTGCTGATGACGTTATTTCTTTCTGTTTCTTTGTTTTCCTTCTAACAGTCAGGTCTCTGCTGTAGGACTGCTGGAGATCCACTCCAGACCCTGCTTGTTTGGGGATCCCCTGTGGGGGCTGCAGAACAGTAAGGGTTGCTGCCAGTTTCTTCTTCTGTTATCTTTGTCCCAGAAGGATAACCACCAGATGTCAGCCTGTGCTCTCCTTTATGAGGTGTCTCTTTGGTTACATGGGGGTCGGGAGCTGCTTGAGGAGACAGTCTGTCCCTTATAGGAGCTCAAGTGCTGAGCTGTGAGCTCCTTTGTTCTGTTCAGAGCTGCTGGGCAGGTATATTTAAGTCTGCTGCAGTGGAACTCATAACCCCCTTTTTTCCCCAGGTGCTCTGTCCCAGGGAAGGTGGAGTTTTATTTATAAGTTCCTGTCACTCTGCTGCCTTTTTTCAGAGATGCCCTGCCCAGTGAGGAGGTATCCTAGTCACAGTCTGCCAGCAGAGGTGTTGCTGAGCTGTCATGGGTTCTGCCCAGCAGCTGTGTAAACTTGCTTTCAGTTTTTTTTATAGGGGTATAGTTAGAACTGCCTTGGTAATGGCAGACTGCCTCAGTAATGGCAGACTGCCTCGGTAATGGTGGACTGCCTCTGTAATGGTGAACTGCCTCAGTAATGGCGGACTGCCTCGGTAGTGGTGGACTGCCTCAGTAATGATGGACACCCTTCCCCTAACAGAGCTGGACCATCCCGGATCCAGCTGTGCTTGCTGTGAAACTCTCAATCCAGAGCAGTTCAGATTGGTCATCTTTGGGGGGTGGGACTGGCCGAGTCAGATCACCTGGCTCCCTGTTTCAGCCCCCTTTTTTCAGTTGAATGAGTGACACTGTCTCCCAGGCATTCCAGTCACCAGTTGAAACGGCGCCCAGATTTGTGCACGTTTTTGTGTGGAGATCCACTGTGCTGGCTGAAACAGCTGCATTGGAGACTCGTGTCACACATCCGCCTGAGAATCTCCTGGTCTGTGGGCAGTAAAAATTTGTTTGGAAATGTGGTGATCACTCACCGTCTGCATTTTCACTGGGAACTGCAATCCAGAGCTGTTCCTATTTGGCCATCTTGGATCCTCCCTTTTTTTTTTTTTTTTGAGACAGAGTCTCACTCTTTCACCATGTGGGAGGCTTGAATGCAGTGGTATGATCTCGGCTCACTGCAACCTCTGCCTACCAGCTTCAAGCAATTCTCCTGCCTTAGCCCCCCAAGTAGCTGGGATTACAGGCTCATGCTACCATGCCCAGCTAATTTTTGCATATTAGTAGAGATGGGGTTTTACTATGTTGGCCAGGAAGGGCTCGATCTCTTGATCTCATGATTCACCTACCTTGGCCTCCCAAAGTGCTGGGATTACAGGCATGAGCCAACACGCCCAGCCAAAAGTGAACAACTCTTAGGATGACTCAGTTGAGGGCATATGGGAGCAGAGTTCTTTTCTCTTTCACTTTTAGGATCGATGACTGAAAGTGACATAAACAGGGTTTTGTATTGGCAGGAAGCAGAAATCCCTGGTTCAGGGACTGACCTGGCAAAGAGGACTTATAAATGGGGCTGGTCACTGACTCCTAAGGTCCTTCTTACTCCAAGAGCTCAGGATTCTGTCATTCCAAGCCAAAGCTTTTCTCCTTCCAAGATAAGCCTTTGGATCCAGGATGCTCACACGGGAACTATAGGCCCTGCCTGCAATGTTTTATAAAAGGTTCTGGGCGATGTGTTTATGCATCCCCTGAGAAGAAACCAATTTAGTCCTAATTGTGATTTCTTTACCTTCAAATAATAAATGTCAGACTTGCATGAGTCTGGACTTTTCACTCAGGGCTTGTGTTTTAGGTGAAAGCTTTGCACCGTGAAAAAGCAAACGCATCCCAGAGGGGCTGCAACACAGCAGTAGCCACTCCACAGATCTGAGAAAAAGGCTTCTGCCAACCCAGGGTGTAGCTGGGCTCCACAAAGCGAGGCACGGCCTCGTGTCCCATCCTCAGAGCTGGCCGGGGACACTGCTAGAGGACTGTGACTTTCACGTCTTTTTTTTTTTTTTTTTTTTTTTTTTTTTAATAGAGGCAGGGTTTCACCATGATGACCAGGATGGTCTCGATATCTTGACCTCGTGATCCACCCACCTCGGCCTCCCAAAGTGCTGGGATTACAGGCTTGAGCCACCGCGCCTGGCCTCACGTCTTTTTTTTTTTTTTTTTTTTTTTTTAACTGCAATGGACATTTTATATTCCAACCCAGCACATACTCACAGATGTAACCAAAGCAAAAGCTTCACAAAATAGCAACCTACGTTACTTTCCTCCGCATAATTGACTCTGATATTTCCAATCATATTTTCTGATAGGTTCTTTTATTTTCGACCTCATTTAAAAAAACGTTGGTCACAGTTCACTCAATTGACTTTGTGATGCACTAATGGGGTGACGGCTTAGTTTGAAATTTTGAAGGAGACTGAATCCTGAAGTCAATTGTGGTATACTCTAGCCCCACTTCATGGATGGGAAAATCAAGGCTTTGATGTTAATCAGTTTATTAAAATCTGTCAAGGCTGTCAACATTGCTTAGGAAAATGAGATCAAGAAGCTGAGATTTATATGTACTCATGTGTCTATGTGTGCATATGTCCATTCACATTTATTGAATCAATATTTATTACATGGTTACTATGCATCAGAGGCTGCCTGACTCTATGGATATAAAAATTAATAGTTCAGAGCTGGGTACAGTGGTGTGTGCTTACAGTCTCAGCTACTTGGGAGGATCGCTTGATCCCAGGAGTTTGAGGCTGTGGTGCACTATGATTGCAACATAATTACCTGTGAATGCCAATGCACTCTAGCCTGGACAACATAGTGAGACCTCATCTCTAAAAAAATTAATAGATTAATTAATTAGTCAGGTAGGGTGGCTCACACCTGTAATCCCAGCACTTTGGGAGGCTGAAGCAGGCAGATCATCTGAGGTCAGGAGTTCAAGAACAGTCTGACCAACATAAAGAAACCCCATTTCTACTAAAAACACAAAAATACAAAAATACAAAATTACAGGCCTGTAGTTCCAGTTAATCAGGAGGCTGACGTAGAAGAATCACTTGAATATGGGAGGTGGAGGTTGTGGTGAGCCGAGATAGTGCCATTGCACTCCAGCCTGGGCAGTAAGAGTGAAAATCCATCTCAAAAAAAAGTTTAATAAATTAATAAATTAATAAATTAATCTTTCTCTTCAGTGAACTCACAGCCTGGAAGATTAGAACCAATTCAAGATGAAACTTTTTTCCTAGGGTCCCCTAAGCTTGACTTTGGGAAACCTGGCCTTCATGCATAGAACAGGGAGGCTGGTCTTTGGTGGGTGAGTGTCCTGTTGGCTTTGGCTGACTACATAAAATAAAAAGCATTTATAAAAGTTTCAGGGCCACCACATGCAGACCTCCAGCCTCCCTCCCTGCACTCCAGAGGAGAGGAGTGTGGTGTGGGAAGGGAGCCAAGTTCCCTCTCTCTTTGCCAAGACCCTCCCATTTGGTGTCTCCTATGCTCAGACAGAGGCCAGTGGCTGCACAGCATTTCTTTCTATTAGTGGGAAGAGGCAAGAGGTCCCTGGGCGCTGGATGGTGAGGCGTGACCACCAGGGAGGGCCCACATGCTGACCTGGCTCCAGATGCCATTTGGGGACAGCCAGGCTTTGGTTCTTCTAGGATGAGCTGATGGTGTGAGGGGCGACCCTGCAGTCCCAGAAAGTACAGTAATAATAATCCCATGCCCTGGGCCCTTTGATCACTCACACAACCCACTCAACAACCCGAGGAGGGGCAATGAGGCCCATTTTGTAGATAAAGTAAAGCACGGTATAGTGAATGTTGCCCAGGATCCACAGCTAGAAATGGCAGAGGATTAGCCTCCATCTGCTTGTGGGTGAGAGCTGAGGCTAATCCCAAGGAAGAGACGAGCCCAAAAGAAACTGACCAGGTGGTGGCCAATGCCTGTAATCCCAGCACTTTGGGATGCCAAGGCAGGTGGATCACCTGAGGTCAGGAGTTCAGGATAAGCCTGGCCAACATGGTGAAAACCCGTCACTATTAAAAAATACAAAAATTAGCTGGAAGTGGTAGCAGGTGCCTGTAATTCCAGCTTCTTGGGAGGCTGAGACAGGAGAATCTCTTGAGCCGAGGAGGCAGAGGTTGCGGTGAACCGAGATCATGCCATTGCTCTCCAGTCTGGGTGACAAGAGCGAAACTCCATTTCAAAAAAAAAAAAAAAGAAAAAAGAAAAAGAAAAAGAAAAGAAAAGAAACTGAGAGTTGGCGGGAAGGCCTTGGAGGGAGGGGTTTGGGGTTCCCCGTCCAGTTTTTCCCAGCTCCCCTGCACTGTGCCACCCTCTGCCCCAGGGTGGGGCAGGCTAAGATGGGCCCAGCAAGGACACGGTGAGTGTATATTTTTGGGATCCCGTGGAATTCGTGCACACGGCTCTTATTCAGTCTGTGTCCTCGGCTGGCTCAGGCAGCTTGGGAAGCTCTTTTGCTCTTTCCCTAAGGCCCCACCTTAATTTGCAGAAACGTATGAGTGGGACCTCCGTCTGCTTCTCCTAGGAAAGTCGTCGTCCCTGTCTTCCTGGAAACTCTGCTTCAGGCTCTGCCCCGTCAAGTGCCTCTCCAAGAATGAGGGTGCCCGAGGAGCTGGTTCTATCGGTGATGACGCTTTGCTGCAAAATGGCTTATCCTCTGGGCTGATGCAGTGGGCTCTAGATGGGATAGGTGGATGCGGGCAGGAGGCAGCTGGGCTCGGTGCTCCGCCTGTGCTCCTTGCTCCCGCCTGTGCTCCCTGGCTCACTGAGGTAGTGGGCTTTCTAGGTGGGGCGGGAGGTGGCTGTGCTCGGTGCTCCCACCTGTGCTCCCTGGCTCGCTTGTGTCAGTGATGTTCTCCTAGACCTGTAATGGCATCAAAGTTTGGAAATTCCTGGGCAGACACAAAATGTTCATGCTAAATGCTCATGCTAAAGCATTGTTGATATAGAAATGCCTTTTTATTTCTACATCAAAGTAGAAATAAAAAGTTTGCTCCTTGGGGAGACCACAGAAATAGAAGCCAGCCCCTTTCCATCTCCTGCAGATAGCTGGCCATGCCAGGGCCTTGAGTAGGAAAGGGGTCATTTCAGATTCTTGAGTGTGCGCTTCTTGGCCCTTTATCAAGCTATATGTTTAATGGGAGAATCAGACCATTATTGCTAAGCAAGAACAATGGGTCTAGGTCCCAGACAAAGCCATCTAGAGTTTCACAGACCAGAGCAGTGTTATTCAAAGTGGAACACCCCACCCCTGATTGAATTTATGAATTCAGCCAGGAACTTGGGGAATATACAATTTAAGTTGAAAAACAAAACTGGGAAGGGTATTATATGTCAATCTGGTTACCAAAAGAGAAGCTGCAGTCCAGCCTTGTCTTGACACCATGTGGCTTTCTCGAGAGGCCCCTATGTAAATCCAGAGGCTGTGTGCTGACAAAGCCTTTTGATAAGATCAGCCTTACACCCGACCATAAAAATTTCATTGGGAAAACTAGACTTTTGCTTTGAATAAGCCATCAGCTTGGAAGACATCCAACTATGGCAATGAAGTCCATCAAGCAATGAGAATGTTCATTTAGACACGCTTTGCAAACTTCCTTCAATGCCCAAAGAGGGGAGCAAGTTCAGGAGCCTTGAACTGCAAAAGACTTAGCTGGTGTGGGATACGACGTGTTTCAATCTGGGTTTCTGTGGAGAGACAGACTTTCAGGGTTCTGGATGAAGCCACTCCTGTCTTTGTGTGTGGGATGAACTGTGTCCTCACTCCAAATCCTATCTTGAAGTTTCAACCCCCCAGGACCTCAGAATGACTGAATTTGAAGATAGCACCTTTAAAGATGTAATAAATAAGGTTGGATGAGGTCATTAGGGTGGGCCCTCACCCTAATGTCTTTATTACGACTTTATTAGAAGAGCAGATGAGGGCACAGACACAGAGGGATGACCCTGTGAGGACACAGGGAAAAGAAGCCATCCGCAGGCCAAGGAGACAGGCCTCAGGGGAAACCTGCCCTGCCCACACCCGGACCTTGGGCTTCCAGCCCCCAGGACTGTGAGGAAATGAAATTCTGTTTAAGCCACCCAGGCTGTGACATTTTGTTATGGCAGCCCTAGCAGAAGAATACACTTTGTAAGGAAGAATGACCTTCACTGTTCTGGGCGTGTTGGCTCACACCTGTAATCCTAGCACTTTGGGAGGCCGAGGTGGGCGAATCAACTGAGGTCAGGAGTTTGAGACCAGCCTGGCCAACATGGCAAAATCCTGTCTCTAGTAAAAACACAAAAATTAGCTAGGTATGGTGGCATGCACCTGTAATCCCAGCTACTAGGGAGGCTGAGGCAGGAGAATCTGGAGGTGGAGGTTGCAGTGAGCCAAAATCATGCCAGTGCACTCTAGCCTGGGCAATAGAGCAAGACTCTGTCTGAAATAAAATAAAATAAAATAAAATAAAATAAAGAAAAACGACCCTCATTGAGCTGTTCTGGCAATGGCCTGGGGACATTTTGAGGTGACCGAGAAAACAAATCATTAAGCTTTCAACTTCGAAAAGAAGTTATGCCAATGTAATGAATGAAAAAGATATCCTCTCTTCCTGCCTGCCTGCCTCCCATTCAGCCCCACCCCTGGGATGAGAGAGGCTCAGGCAAAGGGTCCGGGAGTGCTGAAGAGGGTAGGTATTAGTCCATTCTTGCATTGCTGTAAAGAACTATGCAAGAGTGGGTAATTTATAAAGAAAGAGGTTTAATTCGCTCACGGTTTTGTAGGCTGTACAGCAAGCATGGCTGGAGAGGCCTCAGAAAACTTTCTTATTTGTTTATTTATTTATTTGAGACAGGGTCTCACTCTCATTGCCCAGGCTGGAAGGCAGTGGTGTGATCTCAGCTCACTGCAGCCTCCACCTCGCCAGGCTCAAGCAATTCTCCCACCTCAACCTCCTGAGTATCTGGAACCACAGGCACGCACCACCAGGCCCAGCTGTTCTTTTGTATTTTTGGTAGTGATAGGGTCTCGCCACGTTGCCCAGGCTGATTTGAAACTCCAGCCTCAGGAAACTTTCAATCGTGGCGGAAGGCGAACAGTAAGCCGGCATGTCCCACATGGCTGGAGCAGTAAGAAGAGAGTGAAGTGGGACATGGCACACACTTCCCTTTTCCCCAAGACAGAGTCTCACTCTGTCGCCCAGGCTGGAGTACTACAGCGGAGCGATCTCACTTCACTGCTACTTTGGCCTCCCAGATTCAAGCGATTCTCATCCCTCAGCCTCCTGAGTAGCTGGGATTATAGGCGTGTGCCAGCACGCCCAGCTAATTTTTGTATTTTTAGTAGAGACAGGGTTTCACTATATTGGCCAGGCTGGTCTTGAATTCCTGACCTCAGGTGATCTGCCCATCTTGGATTACAGGCATGAGCCACCGCCCCCAGCCTACACTTTCAAACAACCAGATCTGGTGAGAACTCACTATCATGAGAACAGCAAAGGGGAAGTCTGCCCCCCCACCTACCCTTCGTGATCTAGTCACCTCCCACCAGGCCCCTTCCCCCGACACTGAAGATTACAATTCAACAGGAGATTTGGGCGGCGACCCAGATCCAAACCATGTCAGGGTGCAGGGCCTGGCATGGCTACTGGGACCTTAGCTTTGTAACAGGTGTGAACCTGACCACACAAACTCAGATAGGAAAGGCTGCTCTTCTCTCCTCCTTTCACATAATATCAAATCAAATCAAATCTGACTCAGCCCTTCCCCTGCTGAGCTGGTGGGAAATCCATCTCAGTCATTCATGGGGCTGTGACCAAGGCATTTTCATTTTTATATTTTTTATTTTTTTAATTGTGGTAAAAGATAACATTAAGTTTAGCATTTTCACCACTTTTAAGTGGACATCCATAATGCCATGCAATGGCCACCACTGTCCCTCTCCAGAACGCTTTCATTTTCCCCAACTGAAACTCTGTACCCCACTCTCTGCTTCCCCGGCCTGTGGCAATACCCATTCTGCTCTCTATGACTTTAACTACTTTAGGTGCCTTACCTAAGAGGAACCCTACAATATTTGTCCATTTGTGACGGGTTCATTTCACTGAGCACATGCCATCAAGGTTGATTCACGTAGCATGTGTCAGAATTCCCTTTCTTTTGACAGCAGACTAACATTCTACTGTAGGGATTAGTCATGTTAGTTTATCCATCCATCTGTTGATGGTCATGGTTTGCTTCCAGGTTTTGGCTATGGTTAGTATGGACATGGGTGTGCAAATATCTGTTTGAGTTCTTGCTTTCCGTCCTTCTGTGTGTATGTCTAGGGGAAGCATTGCTGGGTTGTATGGTAATTTTAAGTTTAACTTTTTTAGGAACTGCCATACTGTTTTCCACAGTGATTGCACCATTTTACACTCTCACTGGCACTGCGCGAGGGTTCCGATACCCACATCTTCACCCACACTTGTGATGTTTTATGTTTTTGTCTGGATAGTAACCATCCTAATTGGTATTTCAAGTATTTCTCAAAGGAGACTGGATCTCACAAAGACCCAAAGCACCAGAGAGACCACTCTGGTCACCACTTGAGGTTCTGTGCTCAGTGGACGTGAATTCTGTGGCTACCAAAGCATGGTCATCTCTCTAGGGGCTGAGAGACTGTTCTCAGGGCCTGGCCTCCTCAGGCATGACATTCAACTACCCCGATGGCCTGCCACCATCCCAGAACGCTGGCATGGGGAGGACCTCACAGTCCCTGGCCCCTTCTCAGTGCTGGGCACCTTGTCCTCTCTCCCCTGCCCTCCCAGAACACAGCACACCATCTTCTCAACGAGTCCAGGCCAGAGGCCACACACCCGACTCCAGCACTGAATGCAGCTCAGAAACCTGCTTTGGTTAGCTCACAACAAATTTAGCTTTAACTTTAATTAAAATCTATGCTTGCAGTGGGAGGTAAACCATGAACCAACAGCCAGATAAGAGACAGCTTGGAATGCCTGTGCTGTCTTCCCTCCTG
Source organism: Saimiri boliviensis (assembly GCF_048565385.1). Classification (NCBI taxonomy): domain Eukaryota; kingdom Metazoa; phylum Chordata; class Mammalia; order Primates; family Cebidae; genus Saimiri; species Saimiri boliviensis. The sequence goes on along the minus strand of NC_133452.1, from coordinate 139,915,324 downwards.
ATGGGCCCACTGGCTGGTTGGTGTGGCATAACCACTGACCCTATGGACTGGGATTTCCAGGTACTTCCTTCCTTTGTCCTAGCCAGTCCTGTAATAAAGGGGTCTCTGTGCTTACCGCCTGGAGTAGGCCATCACAAAGGTGGGTGAGAAGTGGGCGTGAGGCGACCCTGTGTGGCTGTGGCTCTGTGATGCAGGCTTGCTGACCGGCTTGCAGTGGTGATTTCATAAAAATACTGAGAGAGTAAAAGGTAAATTCTGTTCTCAAGAATGCATATTTTTACACAGTAATTTCATAAACAAGCAAGCTAAATGGAATCATTTAACTTTCCTTGTCGATAGCTGTTTCAATACCACAGCTCCAAAATGGCCATATTTTTTCTGGCTTCAGCCAGTCCAGCTCACTGTCCTTGAGACCCACGAGTCTGACCTGAGAGCAAGGAGGGATTCTGAGCAGGGGCATGGGGAGATGTATCGGGGTGGGCTATTTGGAGGCCTAGATACATCTCGAGTTCTCAAGACCATCTACAGGCTTGAGATGTCCCTGTAAATCCATGGACTAGGCTACTGTGTGCAGTAAGTCAAGAAGTCAGAGTGAATACTAACCCCAAATAATAACCACAAAGACTGCCTGCTTCTGCAAGTGAGATCATGACAGTGGTGACTACCATTCAGGAGCAGGTGACTACCATTCAGGGGCAGGATGACAGCATTGAGATTTAGGTATTTATTCCATCTATATTTTATTTTTTTAATAAACCTTATTTTTTTTAGGGTAGTTTCAGGTTCACAACAAAATTGAGCAGCAGGCACAGAAAGTTCCCATATACTGCCTCTTCCCACGCATGCACAGCCTCCCTCACTATAGATATCCCCCAGGACAGTGGCACATCTGTTACAATCGGTGACCCTACAATGATACACGGTTTATACCCAGAGTTCAGAGTTTATGTTGGGGTTCACTCCTGTTAGACATCTATGAGCTTGGACACATGTATGATATATAGCATCTTGCAGAGTAGTCTCACTGCCATAAAAATCCTCGGTGTTCTGCCTATTTATCCCACCCTCCCCTTGATCCCTGGCAACCACTGATCATTTTTTTCTGTCTCCATAGCTTTCCCTTTTCCAGAAGAGGTACTAGTTAGTGTTTTAAACTTTGTAGAATTTAACAACCATTAAAACCTTTTGAGAGGTTTTTATGTCCTTTATATGAAAACCAAATTCCTTCAGCTGTCAACGTCACCTTAAATTAGTCCATTCCTTGTGTTATTTTCTGCAAACACCACACCCTGAATCGTCATCATCATCATCTTCGCCACTGTGATTCATACCTAGCTGAACGCTTCACAGTGCACTGTTCACAGGAGCTGACTCATTCGTCATGTGCTCATGGCTCACAAGTTTTTCCCCCATCATTCATTTTTCCCGTTTTTAAAAAACAACTTTATTGAAATATAACTTACCATGAAAATCCACACATTACAGACGATCCTCAATGTATAATGGGGTTATGTCCTGATAGACCCATTGTAAGTTGAAAGTATCATTAGGTTGGAAATATATTCAATATACTGAACCTACCTCAGCCCAGCCTACCTTAAACATGTTCAGAACACTTACATTAACCTATAGCTGGGCAAAATCATCCAACACAAAGCCTATTTTATTATAAAGTGTTGCATATCTCATGTAACTTATCGAATACTGTGCCGAAGCTGAAAAGCAGAAGAGTTGTATGGGCACGCAAAGCATGATTTCTACTGAATGTGTATTGCCTTTGAGCCATCCTCAAGTCAAAAAAATCATAAAGTGAACCATTGTAAGTTGAGAGCTGTCTGTACAAGTGTACAATTCAATAACTTTTTAAGATGGAGTCTAGCTCTATCACCCAGGCTGGAGTGCAGCGGTGTGATCTCGGCTCACCGCAACCTCTGCCTCCCCAGTTCAAGTCATTCTCCTGCCTCAGCCTCCTGAGTAGCTGGGATTACAGGTGCATGCCACCATGCCCAGCTAATTTTTGTATTTTTAGTAGAGACCGAGTTTCACCGTGCTGATCAGGCTGGTCTCAAACTGCTGACTTCGTGATCAGCCCGCCTCAGCCTCCCAGAGTGCTGGGTTTATAGGTCTGAGCCACCACACCTAGCCATGATTAAATAATTTTTTTTTTTAGCACATTTATAAAGTTGGGAGGCTGAGGCAGGTGGATGACCTGAGGTCAGGAGTTTGAGACCAACCTGGCCAACATGGTGGAACCTCACGTCTACTAAAAATACAAAAAAATTAGCTGTGGGTGGTAGTGCATGCCTAACATCTCATCTACTTGAGAGACTGAGCTAGGAGAATTGCTTGAACTGGGAGGTGGAGATTGTAGTGAGCTGAGATTGTGCCACTGCATTCCATCCTGGGAGACAGAATGAGACTCCACATATTAAAAAAAAAAGCCAGTGTTCCATTTTGAGTGTTTTGTGTATGATATGAGGTGAGGGTATAAGGTTTTTTTTTGTTGTTTTTGCATGTGGATATCTAATTGTCCCAGCACCATTTGCTGAAAAGCTACCCTTTCATCGTTGAGTTACTTCGGCAACATTGTCTGGAAACTTAAAGATGTATTTCTTGCCTTTGTGTTCTGTTCCAAGGATCCATGTGAATCTCAACATCAGTTCTATGCTGCCTTGATCACTGTAGCTTCATATGAAAGCTTTGCAATGGGGCAAAGGCTCGGTTTGATGAGACATGTTTGTTCATGCTCCTTGGCCCACTTTCTGGAACTGTGAATCTATTTACAGGTTACTTACAGAGTTAATTTCTTTCTTTCTTTCTTCTCTTTCTTTCTTTCTCTCTCTCTCTCTGTTTCTTTCTTTTTGTTTCTCTCTTTTTTTTTTTTGAGATGGAGTCTCAATCTGTCACCCAGTCTGGCGGGCAGTGGCACGATCTCAGCTCCCTGTAACCTCTGCCTCCCAGGTTTAAGCGATTCTCCTGCCTCAGCCTCCTGATTAGCTGGGACTACAGATATGCACATCCATGTCCAGCTAATTTTTGTGTTTTTAGTAGAAACAGGATTTGGCCATGTTGGCCAGCCTGGTCTCAAACTCCTGACCTCAGGTGAGCTACCTGCCTTGGACTCCCAAAGTGCTGGGATTACAGGGATGAGCCACCACGCCTGGCCCACTTATGGACTTAATTTCTTCAAGCTTAAGTATGTTTCTGGGAATCCTAAATCTTAGACAAGTTCATATGCAGAAGAAGAAACTTGCCAGGGAAAAATGTTAAGGCCCTTCCAAGTCCTGTCTCTAAGTCACTTCTATTGGAATCAACAGAAGTCTCAACTGGTCCAATGGGACCAATCAACGTTGGTCTCATTTACAAAGGGTGGCAGAGTCCAGACCTGACTGTTGTGTGGTCTAAATAAATGGAGACCAGGAAGCCGTCCTTTAACTCTTTAATAGATTAGAGACTTCCCTGATTACCTAGAAACTGTTCCCATAGAATAAAACAACAACAACAACAACAACAACAACAACAACAACAACAACAACAAAATGACTAACAAATTTTTGAGCTTACAGGATAGCAAATAAATTCACACTGAAATTCCTTCCACTTTTGTTTGTTTTATTTTGAGACAGAGTCTCGCTCTGGTGCCAAGGCTGCAGTACAGTGGCTCAACCTCAGCTCACTGCAACCTCTGCCTCCCAGGTTCAAGCAATAATCCTGCCTCAGCCTCCCAAGTAACTGGGATTACAAGCACACTCCACCACGCCCAGCTAATTTTTTGTATTTTTTAGTAGAGATGGGGTTTCGCCATGTTGGCCAGGCTGGTCTTGAACTCCTGACCTCAAGTGATGTACCCACCTTGACCTCTCAGAGTGCTGAGATTACAAACATGAGCCACTGTGCCCGGCCTCCCTCCACTTGTGAGATAACAAAACCAGCTGAAGTTGGTTGAAACCAATATAGCCAACTGGAGTCTGTGCAGAATGAACTTGCTGATCTAACAGCCCAAATTTCCACCATACATCTCATACAAACTCCCCCCAAATTTGTATGTGCCAATTTGAATGCAGGAAGAGATAACGGTGCATACCTGAGGACCTTCAGATCTTCTCTTTCCTTCCACTAATCACCTACTAGTCCCAGAAACCGCTCCCTAAGCTTTTTCTAATAAAATAACCACCTTGATGTCAGCAGACAGACAAATTTGAGTTGGATTCCTGTCTCCTTGTGAGTTGACTAACAGAATCGTTTCTCAAAAACTGTCATAGTACTGATGTCTAGCACATTGGGCAGAAAGTCCTTTTGCCCAATAACAACCATCTACCTGGAACACTGTGATGCATCTGCCTGAAATATACACCACATTCAACTGCTCTGATGCCTGGATTTCACCATTACCAATTATTATGTTGTGTGCTGTGTTTTTGTATAAATACGGTCTCCTTCATTCACTAAGTTGTAAGTCCCATGCCTTCTGTTTTTTGTGTTTTGGAATAACCATCTCATGTTTGGCATACAGTAGGTACTAAATAGATTAGTGTAGGCCGATCGACTAGTTCATTTCTAATAGGTCTTGCCCTCCTTCTGATTTCATTTAGGAAAAAAAGCAACTAAGTTTTCAGTTAGTTTTTAAAATCTAAACTTTATCACATTGAAAGTTAATTTTCTTGACCAGGTATTTATCATTCTATAATAAACCACTCCAACATTAAATTACTTAAAATAATAATGATTTATTTGCCTACAATTCTGCAATATGATACCAGCTCAGCTGAGACCCAGGTAGTACTTCCACTGTCTCCCCTGAGGTCATTCAGGAAGCAAAGTCATCTGAAGGCTTGACTGGAGCCGGGTGATTCAAGTTAGCCTCACCTACATGGCTGGCACCTCAGATGGGACAGTTGGAACAATTTCTGTCTGTTCTTCTTGGCTGATCTTCTCTCTTCATGAGGTCTCTTTGGCAGGGTCCTTGAACTTTTTTTTTTTTTTTTTTTTTTTCTTTTGAGATGGAGTCTCATTCTTGTTGCCCAGGCTAGAATGCAATGGCACGATCTTGGCTCACTGCAGCCTCCATCTCCTGGGTTCAAGCGATTCTCCTGCCTCAGCCTCCCAAATAGCTGGGATTATAGGCATGCACCACCACACCCAGCTAATTTTTATATTTTCAGTAGAGACAGGGTTTCACCATGTTGACCAGGCTGGTCTTGAACTCCTGACTTCAGGTGATCTTGCAGGTGTGAGCCATCACATCTGGCCCTTGAACTTCTTAATATGATAGCCCAGGACTTCAAGACAGCAAGCATGGAAGCTGCAGTGCCTCTTATGATCTAGGCTGCTGCATTCTGTTCATCATAGTGAGTTCTCATGCCATAATCCCAGAAGGGGAAAATAGGTACCACCTCTTGATGAGAGAAAGTGTATGTGTGTGCATTCAGAGACAGGAGGAACTTCGCCTACCATCTTAGCAGGCAATCTACCAAAATTCTCAACCCGAAAGACTTGGTTTTGTGTGCTAAGTGCCACACTGTAAGATGTGGGAACAGAGTAAATGCTAAAAAATAGTAATTGACTGATTGTATACGTGCCTCCTCAAGGTGAGAATAGCACAACACTGGAAGGTAACATTGGAGGCATTGAGAGTTAAACCTCACAATTTTTTCATGAGTTTTGTACTGAGTCCAATGATGTTAAGGCCAGTTCTGCCAGTCATGATGGAATTCTTCACTGGAGCACAGGCTCAAACCAGTGCTTTTAGTCCAATTTACTAGAACAAAAATAGATGGAAACAAAATCTCGTTTCTGGTGTTTTCATCCTTTTTGTGCTGGTTTCTTCCCATCTTTGTGGGTTTATCCACCTGTTGTCTTTGTAGTTGCTGACTTTCAGGTTGGGTCTCTGAGTGAACTTCCAGTTTGTGGATGCTGAAGTTACTTCTTTTTTCTTAGCTTTCCTTCTAACAGTCTGGCTCCTCTGCTGTAGGACTGCTGAGGTCCACTCCAGGCCCTGCTTGTCTGGGGATCACTTGCAGCAGCTGCAGAACAGTAAGGGTTGCTACCAGTTTCTTCTTCTGCTATCTTTGTCCCCGAAGGATACCTGCCAAATGTCAGTCTGGAAATAGAAATTCCATTTGACCCAGCAATCCCATTACTGGGTATACAGCGAAAGGATTATAAATCATTCTACTATAAGGACACATGCACACGAATGTTCATTGCAGCACTGTTTACAATAGCAAAGACCTGGAACCAACCCAAATGCCCATTGATGACAGACTGGACAGGGAACATGTGGCACATATACACCATGGAATATTGTGCAGCCATCAAAAACGATGAGTTCGTGTCCTTTGTAGGGACCTGGATGAACCTGGAAACCATCATTCTCAGCAAACTGACACAAGAGCAGAAAATCAAACACCACATGTTCTCACTTATAGGCGGGTGTTGAAAAATGACAACACATGGACACAGGGAGGGGAGCATCACACACTGGGGTCTGTTGGGGGGGAAATGGGGGAGGGACAGAGGGGGTGGGGAGTTGGGGAGAGATAGCATGGGAAGAAATGGCAGATAGGTGAAGGGGAGGAAGGCAGCAAATCACACTGCCATGTGTGTACTTAGGCAACAATCTTGCATGTTCTTCACATGTACCCCAAAACCTAAAATGCAATTAAAAAACCCAAAAAACAAAAAACAAAATCTCACTTCTCCTTTTGTAAAAAAATCTGCTTCCCATGTCAGACAGCTCCAGGTCATTTTATTTCATCCTCCATCAAGTTCTGTCACTTACACCTACTAGATAGCCCTCAAATCTATCTCTGCCTCTACCTGCATTCCTCATCTGCTTACCTCCAATCCTCTCTCATCTTCCAGCCTCCAGGCATACTTCTCTTCCACATCACTACCAGCATCATTTTTCTAAAATGCTCATCCAACACAGCACTCTTATGCCAAGAGGATGAAGTCTCAATTGCTTAGAAGAGTGCACCAAAGCTTTTGTCATTGAGCCCTGCCTACGTCTCTGGCCACTTCTATCTCTGCTCTCCACTTGAATTCTTTATGCCAGGCACCATATGCTAACCTTTAGAGCCTAAAATTTTCCTTGAATATGCTTTTCTGTTTTAAGTCTCTGTACCTTTGCACATACTGTCCATTAGGCCTGGAATACCCCTCCCCCCACCTATAACATCCACCTGATGAAGATGCCTATGAATGCACAACTTTTCAAAGCCTTGTCACACACCAACTCATGCAATTACATAAAATGATTTAAAGATAACATGTATGAGCAGTTTCAGCCTGGAGTAATATTTAATGGTATCACACAGAGTCACAGACATTGTTGGTTCCCACACAAAAACTGGTCCTCCTTTTCATCCTTGCTAAAAGACTTTGATTTGACTCAGCTTCTCACATTCTCTGTGCTGTGGGGGGTGTAGGTCCCAGCTCCATGGAAAAAATCATCATTGACCCAAGCCGTGATTTACTCATGACCTTGTAAAGCAATTCTAGCCAATGTAGAGGGAAGAGAGTAGAAATCTGTGGAGGGATTTGTAGGAAACCCTTCTTCACTTTTAAAAAAAGTAAAAGAGAAAGATGATTTTTTTTCTTTCTGCTGGATATTGTTCAGTTCACATATGATAAACCCCAACTTGCTAAGAACATGAAGATGACAGAATTGAAAGTTGAAAGGAAATTGGGTCCTTAATAACATCCCTGAATTGCAGAATTAAGCATCTCTGAAATTGACCTAGATGTAGATTTTTGGTGTGAGACAAATCAAGTTTCTTTATTGTTTATGTCATTTTAATTTGGATTTCTTATTAGCATGTTAGCCCAAATTGAATCATATGCTCTCATCTGAACTGTGAACCTAAGGATAGGAATGTTGATTAATTTACTCTGAGCTACACTCTCCATCCCTGACATCTATTATATATTTTATAATGTAGTATTTTAGGTTATTTTTAGATTATTAATTTTTCATTATTTGTGGATTTTGTATTTATATATTTACCCACTGGCAAAATTTATTTGCAACCCCATAATCAATACTTTCAGCACTTTTGTGGTCATTTCTGGACGTGTGCATGTGCAGAAAAATGTAAAAATGGACTCTCTGAACACACAGATACCTAGCTAAGGTGGAACAAGGTGGTTCTCTGCCTCATTATACTGTTAGTATTCTTCTTGCAATCTATCTGGTGCTGTGTTTTTTACATTTTTGTGCTTTTGTTGGCAATGTTGCTGTTTAAGATGGCTTCCAAGCATTGTGCTGAGTGCTAGCTAGCATTTCTGAGAACAAGAAAGCTGTGGTTTTCTCAGGGAGGCAATATGTGTGTGACAGAAGCATTATTCAGATGCTTCATTGTTCAGAACTGTGGTGCTATTGGCTGTAAATTCAATGTTAATGAATCAACAATATATATTAAATAAGTTATCCTGAAACAGAAACACAGATAAGACAAGGTTATATATTGATCTGCTGATGAAAATGTTGTGGCCAAGAGCTTGTAGGAACCTAACCCTGCAGTTCCCCTAGGAGCAATGCTTCTGTATTTGCTAATTCAGTGTTTGCAGTGACTTTGTAAGACATAGCTACCATTAATAATGTGACTCAATCCACTACATAAGATATATAAGCTAATGGGAAAGAAATACAATCATGTTAACATACTACTTTCACCACCACCACTGCCACCATCACCATTTGAAAACATATGCTGAGTTTCATAATGTTGCAGAATTACCTGGAACATTCTGGAAGACTTCATTAGAGGAACAATTCTTCATATGAGTCTGGGAAGATGGGCTCACCAGGGGCTCAGAAGATGGGCTCACCAGGGGCTCAGAAGATGGGTGAGTGGGACCATGTGGGGAGCGGTAGGAGCATGTGACTTTTCTCAGAGTGGCCGGAAGATTAGCATCAGGTCAGGGAATGCAGAGGGAGGCTGGGAAGGTAGGCTGGTATAATATTTCCAAAATTCTTCTGTATCAAAGAATTTGGGTGATTTTTCTATAAAGCCATTCCTCAGCACTCTCATGCCCTAGCCATGTGAATAGGCCTCTGTGACTGTGTTTGTACCAGGCTGTGACCCTCCTGATTAAGGTCACACAGCTGGGCAGTGCTCCATAGCTCCATAGCTGGACTATGCCAGTATGATTACTCTCTTAAGAATTTGGAATTGAAACTGGAATCACTAAGCAGACTTGGTTAAAGCTTGTACTGGGAGGACACAAATTTCAGGAACAGAGCAGAAGCTGTCTTTTTCCCTCTGCATTGAGAAGTACAGAAAAACGGCCTAGAGAGAGAAAGAAAGAGAGACAGACACACAGAGAAAGTCAGAGACAGACTGAGACCTGATCAAGGACTGAATTTGGTTTTCCTCAAATTCACATACTTTAATCTCCAATGTATCTGTGGGTAGAGATTGGGCCTTTAAAGAGATAATTAAAGTTAAATCCAGCCATAAGGGTGGGGCTTGACCCAAAAGAGCTATGTGTCTAAATGAAGAGAGATACTGGCTGGGTGAGGTGGCATCCAAGCACTTTGGGAGGCTGAGGCAGGAGGATTGTCTGAATCCAGAAGTTTGAGACCAGCCTGGGCAATGTGGTGAAATCCCGTCTCTACAAAAAATATTAAAAAGTCAGCCTGGTGTGGTGGTGCACACCTGTGGTCCCAGCTACTCGGGAGGCTCAGGTGGGAGGATCACCTGAGCCTAGGGCAGAGGTTGCATTGAGCTGAGGTTGCACTGTGGGACTCCAGCCTGGGTGACAGAGTGAGACCCTGTCTTGAAAAAAAAAAAAAAAAGAGAGAGAGAGAGACATACCAGGGATGGACATGGCATTTGAGGACACAGCAAGGAGGTGGCCATCTGTAAGCCAAAGAGGGTGGCCTCAGAGAATCCACCCCTGCCAACACCTTGATCTTGGACTTCCAGCCTCCAGGACTATGAGAAAATATAAGCCCCCTAGTCTGTGGTATTTTGTAATAGAAGCCTAGGCCAACTAGTAAGGAGATAGAGAGAGAGACTGGGGCACAGAGAAATAAAGAGAAGCAGGGACAAAATCTATGGGATGCCAGAGATGGGAGTGGGGAAGCTGACTGCCCTGGCTGTAGATGGTTTCCGTTTCCTGCTTCTCATCTCGTACGGGGCTTGACTACCCGTCTTGTCCTTGGGTTCTGCGGGTTCTCTCTGTATCCTTGTGGTAAACCATATTTTTCTGAAGCTACTTCTAATGAGTTTCCATTACATCCAAGACAAAGGCAGAGGCACATGTAGGAGGTAATGATTCCAGCTTTCAGCAGGCTGAGTCCGCAGTACCAGGTGGAGCTGCCCCGTAAGCAGCTCAGGACCAGAACTCAAGGCAGAAGAGAGAGCCTACCAAAACCTCCCTGGGACCCAGCTCTGTGAAGAAAAGGATCACTCCATCCCGGCCCCTAGCTCTGGCCCTAGAACACGATAGGCATTCAATAGTCATTTATTAAATGAATGAGTGAAGATGGATTTGCTACCTAGTCATAGACTTTGCTTTTCACAGTTGAAGGTTTTGTGAGACCTCAGTGATTCCTGTTTGGGGCAGCAGCTTTCTTCTTAAAGCCCTGATAGTAGAGCAACACAAGGCACGAGGGACTGTGCTTGTCATGTACAGACCAGAACATTCCCTGGAAGATTATTTCTATTTTCTTATAAATTACTTTCACAAAATCCCCAACATTAGCTAATTTTCTTCTGATTTTATTTTTTATCTTTCCTAAAAATGGAACGGGATAATCAGTTGCAGTTCTAAGTCTCTTTTAAGCATTTGATCCCTAAACTTCAATAAACTTACACTCTGGACTATTGGAATTTATATACATTTTTGAGGCTTAACATTGGCTAATGACAACCTCAGCTCAGAAATGAAGCTCATTTGAACTGTTTTTTAGGCTGCTCAATACATTCTGAGACTTACCTGCTTTCCAGGTATTTTTTCTTAGGGCCCAAAGGCCTAAAATATAATTTAAAAAAAATTAGGAGGCACGTACTTACCAATAAATTTAGTTGGGTGCAGAGGTTTGGGGTGACTTTATAGACCTCCAACTATACCGAGAGAAAAGCTGAGGAAGAAGATTAAAGAGACCAAATTCCAGAAGTCACTGATTTGGAAAAGACTCAGTGAAAGATTGAAGGCCCTAGTGGTTGTTCTGGGCTTAAGAAACATAAGTGCTTTTGGCCACTTTACTTGCTTTGAAAACCACACAAAATAGTTTTTCCATTTTACTTAGGGTTTGGAACGTCTATGTTCAAAATAACTTCAAACAGATGTGTTTGATGTCAAATATTCTCCCAAAAGACCACGCCTGCTCCTCTGCAGGGGAAAGTGACACATGACCCCTGGAAAACAGAGGCCCTTATGTGATAGTGCCATTTATCTTCTTTCTCTCCGGATTGGGAAATAGTCAAACTCAAGTCAAGTTGGCCACAATTGGCTTTGAAAACATATGCTGAGTTTCATAAAAACTGAAATACAAAATTGAATGTGGTAATTCAAAGACTAAGAGTTTGAGGGAAGAAGGCAGGAGAGGTAGGGAAAGGATGGAATATTTCAGGGAGCAGACCTGCTTGAAAAGGTCTGGATTTTGCCTGTTTAACTTGATATTCGATGTAGTTGTCTATTACCATCCTTTGTAATGAGGATTAGGCATGTTTGTCTCATTCCAAGGGGTTGATTATAAATAACACATGTAGGGGCTGGGCGCAGTGGCTCATGCCTGTAATCCCAGCACTTTAGGCGGCTGAGGTGGGTGGATCACGAGGTCAAGAGATTGAGACCATCCTGGTCAACATGGTGAAACCCCGTCTCTACTAAAAATACAAAAAATCAGCTGGGCATGGTGGTGCGTGCCTGTAATCCCAGCTACTCAGGAGGCTGAGGCAGGAGAATTGCATGAACCCAGGAGGCGGAGGTTGCGGTGAGCCGAGATCACGCCATTGCACTCCAGCCTGGGTAATAAGAGCGAAACTCTGTCTCAAAAAAAAAAAAAAAAAAAAAATACATGTATGCACACCACCGCTACCTCTACCTGCACCATTGTGATTATCACCAACACAATACTACCTTCACTGCCACCACTGCCAACAACAACATAACCATTAGCATCACCACCGCCACCACCATCAGCATTGCCATCACCATCACAATCACTATTACCACCATCACCATCCCCACCATCACCATGACAACACTATCATCGGCATCATCACCACGACCACCACTGCCATTACCACCACTACTACTATCATCACCACCACACTACTACCTTCACCACCACCACTGCTACCACTAACATCGTAACTATTACTATCATCATCACCACCATCACTATTATCATCACTAGCACCATCACTACCACATCACAATTCTACCATCATGACTATCATCCCTATCACCACCACCACCACCATTACTACCATCATTGCAATCATCACCATCACCACCACTGTCACCACCACAACACCACTACCATCACCAGTATCACCACCACCATCACCATGATGGCCAAAACACTACCCTCAATGTGTGAAGCAGAAACTTCAGGTTAAAAGCAAGGACAAAAAGTTTGCATGTAGAAGTCAGCCCACCCTGGATTTATATTTACTAAATCTGCTTAAGAGGATTAAAATCCTAATTTAACAGCCATCTGTTACAAAATTCCTCTAGATAATTACCTCTATTATGTCAAGGATTATACATCAAAGTCAGGTTGTGTTTCTCATTTTACCCCACAATTCAGCCAAACCCTTCTTGAGGAATTTAATTTATTTCCAAACTACATCTCACTGATGTTCCTCGCATTCTTACCTAACTATGTTCCTTGTATTTACTTTGGCTGATGCATCATCGCATGGTTAGACGAAAGGAAATAGCTGTGTTTTCCAAACTGCTAACACTAAGAGTTGCACTTAATCTTTAGAGTATCTTGAGGAGAAATCCAACTTCAAGATACGTGCCAGCAAACACGTGGATTCTTTGTGCTGAAATTTTCAGGGATCATGACTAATGTCTAGTGCAGAGCACACTTAATGAATAGAAATCTCATAGCAGAATGGGCCTTGTTTCAACATTTGAAAGTGAGCATTTGGTATGATTTTCAGAGTTCTTTGAACTCTTCGAGAACTGTGTTTCTTTTTCCTCTTGGATATGATGTTAATAGGAATAATAGCTATTTAAGTGCAAAGTTTATTAATTGCCTTCTTGATACAGGTATTTGGCCAGGCAATTTAAGATTCATAAGCTCATTTAGTTCTCCAAGAAAATTCCAAGGTAGGTAAACACTTTGCACAGTGCCTGACACACAGAAGAAGCTGGAGAAATATGAGCTATGATCACAACTATTCTAATGCTCCAATGGGGAAAGTTATATCACATGCTCCTGGTCCTACAGTTATGGGTTAACATATGGGGTAGAATTCAATTCTGGCTCAATGTGACTCTGAAACCCAACTTTCCAACTTACCAGGAATGCTCCCTTTAGACAACACACACACCTAAACTATGGGTTAGCAAAGACTAGTATGGATCCACCCTTACTCCATCCTCAGACCCCTTTAAGACCAGTGGGTGGGAGGACAGTCCATAGCTTTGGAACAAATCTAAGTTGGATAAGCCCAAGCAGCACTGTGATCTACCTGGGAGCTAAGTCTAGGGAAAAAAAACAGCTGGCAATGTTATTTGAAGCAAAAGCAACCCCTGCCCCCATTACTTGCACATATGGGCGCATGTGCACACACACACATGCACACGCACACACGCACACACATACGCAGGCATATACCCAGCCCCACATCTCCACGTATTGCCTTTCTTTTCTCCTCAGCTTCCCAAGGCCTATTCACATTTCCTACTAATATTAGCATTGGGAGGTAGAAAGACCCCATTTCTAGTGGGAAGACTTTGGAGCAGCCCAGAGTGGGCATTGATGACCCACAGCTGAGCAGGAGTTGATGAGCTCAGATGAAGAGTGGTCTCTCCTCTAAAAGTCTGGTGAAGAGGCCCCTTTCAGGACATCATTGCTGCCTCAAAGGATCTTCATATATATGGATCTTCAGTACATATATATGATCCTTCAAAGGATCTTTATATATATATATATATATATATATATATATATATATATATATATATATATATATATATAATATACTTTAGAGAGTCTTGATTATCTAGCCAACTCACTTCCAGATTTTTTTTTTCAGGAAAAAAAAACAACAACAACAACTTTAAACGTGTGATTTTGGAATAATGACAGATCCACAGAAAGTTTCAAATTCAAAGGCCTGTGTACCCTTCCCAACTTTACCCCGAGAGTAGCGGCTTACATAACAATGGTACAGGGCCAGGAAACAGACATAGGTATAATACTGCTGACTGGTCCTCAGATCTTTGGTGGAGTCCCCAGTTTTCCCCTGCACTCTTTGTGTACGTGTGTGTGTATAATTCCATGCAGTTTTGTTACATGTGCAGTTTCCATCACAACCAAAATCTCAACTGTTCTATCTGCACAACATCACTCACACTACCTCTTTTTTGTGTGTATCTGCAGAAACTTAAAAAATTTCTTTTTTTACTTTAAGTTCTGGGATATATGTGCAGAATGTGCAGGTTTGTTACATAGGTATACATGTCCCACGGTGGTTTGCTGCACCTATCAACCCGTCATCTAGGTTTTAAGCCCCGCATGCATTAGGTACTTGTCCTAATGTTCTCTCTTCCCTGGCCCTGCTCCGCACAACAGGCCCCAGGGTGTGATGTTCCCCTCCCTGTGTCCATGTTTTCTCATTGTTCAACTCCCTCTTATGAGTGAGAACATATAGTGTTTCGTTTTCTGTTCCTGTATCAGTTTGCTGAGAATGAGATTTCCAGCTTCATCCATGTCCCTGCAAAAGACATGAACTCATTCTTTTTTATGACTGCATAGTATTCCATGGTGTATATGAGTCACATTTTCTTTATTCAGTCTATCACTGATGGGCATTTGGGTTGGTTCCAAGTCTTTGCTATTGTAAATAGTGCTGCAATAAATATACATGTGCATGTGTCTTTATAGTAGAATGATGTATAATCCTTTGGGTACTCAGTAATGGGATTCCTGGGCACACTGCCTCTTTACAGTCACATGACACTGCACACACACATTCCTCGCTGCATCCCCGTCCCCTGGCAAACATTAATTTTTCTCCATCTTTACAATGATATAGTTTCAAGAATGTCATGGAACCTTCTGCGATCGGCTATTTCATCGGCATAAAGCCCATGAGATCTGCCCCAGTTGCTGCATTTGTCAGCACTGCATTCCTTTTGACTGCTCAGTCATATGCCTCGGTGTGGATGTGGCACAGTGTGGATGTGGCACGGTGTGGATGTGGCACAGTGTGGATGTGCCACAGTTTAACCATGCATCTCCCAAGGACATTTGGATGGTTTTCAGATTTTGGTTCTTGCGAATAAAGCTGCTACAAATATTTGCATGTAGGTTTTGCATGGACCTGTTTCCCCTTCTCTGGAATCAATGCTGAGGGGCAAGTGCTGCACCATGAGATAAGTATATGTTTAGTTTCCTAAGAAATTGCAAAACTGTTTTCCAGAGTGGCTGTACCACTTTGCATTCCCACATGCAATGTCGAGATGCAGCATGTCTGCCTCCTTGCCAGTGTTTGGGACCATCACTACTTTTGTTTGTTCTACCTGCTCTAATAGGTACGTAGAGATGTGTCAGATGTCTCATCGTGGCTTTAATTTGCATTTCCCTAACGGCTAATGAAGTTGAGCAACATTGCATTGCATATTTGCAATCTCTTCTTTGGTGAAATGTCTGTTCAGGTTAGGTTAAGTTGTGATGGTCATCTTTTCTTGACTTTAATTGCATTTGTATAGTCATTACCACACAACTGAATAAGGGAAAATTAAAGTGAGGAGTACTTATTCTATTATCTGTTTTTGCCTACATGGTGCTGTGTTTGGAGTCCAAGGCTCCGCCAGTTGTAAACAGAATGCACTATCCTTTTACGTTCTATTAAGGAAAAACATGCTGAAATTAAAATAACCAATGCTGATTTTAGAGCTACTCAAAGAAAAGGCAATGTAGATCTTAGAACAGGAAAAGAGTATGTATTCTTTAGCCCTCACTTTTATAGGTAGGCTGGGTCAGGTTTAAGGTATGAGTTAAGACCACCCTTGGTGGTGGAGTCAGGCTTTCCAGGTTCCGGCCTGAACAGAAACCTCCTTCTGCTCTTTGGTCTCAGGTGGTCTTGTGTGTATTGCTTCTGCCTCCTGAGTTTGTTAGAAGGTTCTTGGTCTCAAGAAGTCAATCAATGAGTGATCCAGCATTACACTTCTAAGAATAAACCCCAAAGAACTGAAAGCAGAGTCTAACAGATACTTTATGCCTATGTGGATAGCAATAGCATTCATAACAGGAGAAGGTGGAAACCACCCAAGTATCCATCAACAGGTGAATGGCTGAACAAAATGTGATGTATCCACACAACAGAATCTAATTCCACCTTATAAAGAAAGGAAATCCTAATACCTGCTGCAACATGGACCTTGACATTATCCTACGTGAAATAAGCCAGTCACAAGAGGACAAATGCTGTGTGATTCTACTTGTTTAGATACCTAGAATAGTAAAATTCATATGGACAGGAAATAAAATGGTGGTTGCCAGGGGCTGGGGAGGACAGAATAGGGAATTATTGGCTAATGGGTGCAGAATTTCAGTTTGAGAAGATTTTTAAAAATCCATGGAGGTGAATGTTGTACAACAGTTGCACAAAAATGTGAATTACTTATACCACAGAACCATAGCCTTAAACATGGTTAAAATGGTACATTTTATTTATTTATTTTTATTGTATTGCATTTTAGGTTTTGGGGTACATGTGAAGAACATGCAAGATTGTTGCATAGGTACACACATGGCAGTGTGATTTGCTGCCTTCCTCCCCTTCACCTATATCTGGCATTTCTCCCCATGCTAGCTCTCTCCAACTCCCCAACCCTTGCTGTCTCTCCCCTATTTCCCCCCAATAGACCCCAGTGTGTAGTGCTCCCCTCCCTGTGTCCATGTGTTCTCATTGTTCAACAACCGCCTATGAGTGAGAACATGCCGTGTTTGATTTTCTGCTCTTGTGTCAGTTTGCTGAGAATGATGGTTTCCAGGTTCATCCATGTCCCCACAAAGGACACTAACTCATAGTTTTTGATGGCTGTATAATATTCAGCCATGGTGTATATGTGCCACATTTTCCCTGTCCAGTCTATCATCAATGGGCATTTGGGTTGGTTCCAGGTCTTTGCTATTGTAAACAGTGCTGCAATGAACATTCGTGTGCATGTGTCCTTATAGTAGAATGATTTATAATCCTTCGGATATATACCCAGTAATGGGATTGCTGGGTCAAATGAAATTTCTATTTCTAGGTCCTTGAGGAATCGCTACACTGTCTTCCACAGTGGTTGAACTAATTTACACTCCCACCGACAGTGTAAAAGTGTTCCTATTTCTCCACATCCTCTCCAGCATCTGTTATCTCCAGATTTTTTAATGATCGCCATTCTAACTGGCATGAGATGGTATCTCAATGTAGTTTTGATGTGCATTTCTCTGATGACCAGTGATGATGAGCATTTTTTCATATGTTTGTTGGCCTCATGTATGCCTTCTTTTGTAAAGTGTCTGTTCATAGCCTTTGCCCACTTTTGAATAGGCTTGTTTTTTTCTTGCAAATCTGTTGTAGTTCTTTGTAAATTTTGCATATCAGCCCTTTGTCAGATGGGTAAACTGCAAAAATTTTTTCCCATTCTGTTGGTTGCCAATTCACTTTAATGACCATTTCTTTTGCCATGCAGAGGCTGTGGAGTTTGATTAGGTCCCATTTGTCTATTTTGGCTTTTGTTGCCAATGCTTTTGGTGTTTTGGTCATGACGTCCTTGCCTATGCCTATGTCCTGAATGGTTTTGCCTAGATTTTCTTCTAGGGTTTTTATGGTGTTAGGTCTTATGTTTAAGTCTTTAATCCATCTGGAGTTAATTTTAGTGTAAGGTGTCAGGAAGGGGTCCAGTTTCTGCTAAAATGGCACATTTGTGTTATAAATAAAAGCTTCTTGTGGACAGAGACCATGACTTTTGTTCCCCAGAGCTGGAAACACACAGACACTCAGCAAGAGGTGCTTGTGGGTTGTTCGGGAAGGAATCCTTGTCCTCAGAGAGCTCACACTGTACCTGGAGTGTTATCCAGACATACAGGCACACGTGAACCAAGATGGGCCACAGGCAAGCGTGTGCAGGTGTGGAAGAGGCACTGCAGCAGGGCTGAGGGGGCGCTAAGTGAGGGGAAGGCATCCTTCGTGATGGTGCCAGTCAGGAGTGCTTCGTGGAGCTCTGTCTTAGACTGGGGCTGAGAGGAGCGTGGGGATTTTAGTAGTTGGAGTGG
This sequence comes from Saimiri boliviensis, assembly GCF_048565385.1. Taxonomy (NCBI): domain Eukaryota; kingdom Metazoa; phylum Chordata; class Mammalia; order Primates; family Cebidae; genus Saimiri; species Saimiri boliviensis. The sequence goes on along the minus strand of NC_133452.1, from coordinate 139,896,855 downwards.
AATATGGGACTTCAAAGTGGATTTCAAAGTGGACAGGAAATGCCTGGAGGCCCCTGAGTGCAGAGGGTAGGCAGGGGATGGAGAGGGCTGGTGTGGAGGAAGGGGACTGTGGGCAGGTGGGGAGAGATAGCACAGGATGCAGTGTGGGAGGGGCAGGCTGAGAGGGTCCAGAAGGCAGGTGTGAGGGTCTATCTATCTATCTATCTATCATCTGTCTATGTACGTATGTATGTGTGTATCTCTATCTATCATCTATCATCTGTGTATCTATTATCTATTCATCTATTCATCTATTACCTATCTATCATCTGTCTATGTATCTATGTATCTATTATCTATCTTCATCAATCAATCATCTATCTATCATCTATCTTTATCTATCATCTGTTTATCTTCACCCATCTATTTATCATCTATCTTCATCTATTATCTATCTATATTCCCCATCTATCCATCTATCAACCTATCACCTATCATCAGTCAATCTATCATCTGTCTTCATCTATCTATTTATCTATCTATCCCTCCATCTATCATCTATCTTTATCTATCTATCTTCTCCTATCTGTCTACAGTTGTGTTATAATACACACAATCCACCATTTCAACCATGTAAGGTGCACAGTTCAGTGTCACTAAGCACATTCACACTGCTGTGCGGCTGTCACCACCACCTATCTCCAGGAATTTCCCCATCTTCCCTGACTAAAGCTCTGCACCCATTAAACACCAACTCCCCATACCCTGCTCCTCCCAGCCCCAGGCGAGAGAGATTTAGTTCTGAACTAGCAATTAAGAACAAGACCTTGTGTCAGGAGGCCTGGTGTGTATGTCTACAGTGTTTAGGTCACAAAAAGCAAACTCCTCCCCAGCTGGTTCAAATGGAGGTGCTCTGTGAGGGAGACGCACAGAGAGCAGGAGGTATCCTTGCTGCGACCCCACAGTGGAGCCATATAAGGAAAGACAAGGTGGAGGAGGGGGTCCCAGGTCAGAGGTCCTCTCAGTCCTGGGGGCTTCAGACAGCCTCGCAGACACATCTCTAGTGACTTCAGAGTGACTCAGCTCCCCTCCGTTGGTCTGGTCAGCTGACAGTTCCTCTGTTCAGGTTATGAATAGTAGCTGGCCAGAGGCTGTGGGGGGACTGAGGCATAAACACCGTCCCAAGGAGCCGGCAGAAGAAGTGGCACTGGCCTGGGAAGGAGTAAACGGAAATGGGGCACACGTGGTATTCAGAGAAGACTCTCACCCAGTTGGTTTTCAGGACATAGCAGCCAGGGAGACCCACTTAGGGCTGATACAGTGGCCCATTGTGAGAGGGAGGGCTAATGCCAGGGGAGCGGTGAACCCCAAAGGTGTGTCAGGAGAGGAAGTGCTGGGAGGCACAGCCCTGAAGGGCCAGGGACCATGCAGGTTGAGGTTTGAACTTGGAGGATGTGGTGTGTTATCGGTAGGGAATGACGGTATTCTCTACCGCCTGGCACAGAATTTCTTCCTCTAATCCTGTCACAACTGTCTAGACTCAGGTAATACCTGATGTTTGGTAGATGATGGATCTGAACTTGAGCCCTGGTGCTGCCATGGCAACCTGACCTTGGGGAGTCATCAGCTCCTCTGAATCTCAATGTCCTTGTTTGCAAACTGGGACTGGAACCGACAGGTTCACAGGGTCCCCACACGAGACGCAAGGTGAGGTGAAAAAAAAATCAACTTCATTCCAGTGCTAGCAGTCAGGAAATGTCCAGACTCATGCCTCTGAAAGACCATGTCATATTTTTTGGCTCAGTAAGAAGTTTAAGGAGGGAACCTCAGTATGAGAAGCATGTGGGAATGGTGCTGGGTATGGGATCTATGTATCTTTTTTCTTTTCTTTCTTTCTTTTTTTTTTTTTTTTTTTGATGGAGTCTTGCTCTGTAGCCTAGCCTGGAGTGCAGTGGCGGGATCCTAGCTCACTGCAACCTCCACCTCCAGGGTCCTGGTACAAACAATTCTCCTACCTCAGCCTCCCAAGTAGCTGGGATTACAGGCATGAGCCACCATGCCCAGCTATATGTATCTTGTTTTGATGGTTACCTAGTCCTCCTGGAGTGCAGGCTGGAGCCATCTCGACAGTGGCTGAGTTGTAGATGAGCCACCACGAGGTCACCTCTAGATAGGAGGGTTTCGCAGTTGGGTCTCCATGTCTGGTTCATTCCAAGATTACGCCCTGGAATTTGTAAACAAGCATGTAATTAGATTAACTATCACCGTGCAAGGAGTGTCCGGTGGGAAGTTAGGGGAACAAAGAGTTTCAAAGTATATGTCAAGGCTAAAACTAGAGAGAAGAAAAAGATGTTTTAAAATGCATTTTGGAGCGAAGCTGCTTGGCTACAGGACCAGTCACAGGACCTACCTCATGGAGTTGCACAAGGGATCAACAATACGCTGTGTTAGATGCCTGTTAAGATACTCGGCACATAGGAGATGCTTCAGGAACAGCAGAGTGCTATCAGGTGTTGTCAGGGCCTTAAGTCAGCATTTTCCAAGGCCGTCAATTCTTCCCTGTCCTGGGCAGAATTCTAAGAGGGCCTGTGAGATCTGAGAGCTGGCCCCCTGAGCATGCACCCTCACAGCCCCTTCCTGGGGCATGAGTGGGGCTGTGGACCTTCCGGGCTCTCACTTCTGTGTTTGGGCCACTAATTTGTTGATTTCGTGATAATCAGAAAGGAGACTGACCTACTCGTCATCTTCAACTCGTATTGTATTATTCTATCTCTTACCCACTCTACATAACTTTTTTCTATTTTTCAAACATTTCAAAGTTTGTTCCCACATGAGGGCTGCCATGCATAGAAATAACACCTTAGTGGCCAGGTGCAGTGGCTCATGCCTGTAATCCCAGCACTCTGGGAGGCTGAGGCAGGTGGATCACAAGGTCAAGAGATTGAGACCATCCTCGACAACATGGTGAAACCCTGTCTCTACTAAAAACTCAAAAATGAGCTGGGTATGGTGGCACAGGCCTGTAGTCCCAGCTACTTGGGAGGCTGAGGCAGAAGAATTGCTTGAACCCAGGAGGCAGAGGTTGCAGTGAGCCAAGATCGTGTGCCATGGCACTTCAGCCTGGTAACAGAGCAAGAGTCTGTCTCAAAAAAAGAAGTAACACCGTAGTCTTTCTCCCTCCTCCCCCATGGCAATCACATGAGGTTCTGCACCTCTTTGTAAATCTTCCACAGCTGCCATTTATTTCTGTAGCTACCCCTTTTCATCTTGATGCTTATTTTGATTGTTTTCACTTAGAAAAAAATTAATTTTGGAGATGATAGAGTATGTTGGTGTCAGTAGGAATTTCACTCAGCAAATAGGAACCAATGAAGACATAAGAGGGTACATTTGCTGGTTTCTGCTCATCAGCAATGTTGAAGATGGACTAGGAAGAGAAGGGCCCAGAGCCAAGTGAAAGGTATTAATTGTTCCAGGAATAGAATCAGGTACAAAAACCCCTCTGTGAAGTGATCTGTGGTTGCTCGTGATGATTTCCAGCTGCAGCTCATTACAAATGGGTAGGGGAAGCCTGTGCACTAAGGTAAACGCAGCCCCCAGAGGAAAGGGCTCTCCTGAAGGCGTTTCCCTCTTCCCGGGGTGGCCAAGAAACAGAGGAACCAAGGAGCAGAACTTTAATTGTGTGTTTCTTCAGTTGCTTGGGTGGTCAGTTTCAAACAACAGCGATTTCACCCTCAGTACATGCTGTCTTTGTCCCCTCCTCCTCTGAGGATTCAGACAAAACCCTCTACCCCTTTCTCAAGGGAGGGTCTGGTTTGTGAAAAACGCGCACTTTCCCAGAGTCCCACAATTGCTTTTCAAATAACTGCTCTAGATGCTTTTTGGAACCAGATACTTTTGTTGGAATTCATAAAGCAAATCTTTGGGATCAGAGGCATAAAGCTTAGAGCTCAGTAAACCAGATGTTTAAAAGAGAGAGCAAGGAAGGACGTGAGGCTTCGGGGTGTGACACGCAGGGTTGGGTGGAACGTCATGGCCCCATGGGCCCAGCGCCTGCAGTACCTGAAAGAACCCTTGGGGGGAAATGCCCCAGACCTGAAATAAGAAAATGTCCACCTAATCTGGTGAAATCCCCACCTTATTTGTTCCAATGAATATGTATTTGCATGTGTTATAAAATTTCTAAGAATTCACTTTCTAAAGAACATTTAGTAGCATTATTCTATTGGTCTCTGGTAAAGATCTAAGCAAAGTGAATGCCCATTAACTGAGGAATGGTTGAATAAATCGGGATATGTCTATTTTGTGGAGTTTTATGCAGCCCTAAAAACACTGAGTGACAGCCACCCTACCAACTCACCTGGAGGAATTTCCACAAGGCGTGTTTGGGTGAAGAAAGGAAGGTGTGGGGATGTGTGAATACTGGGACCCCAAATTTATAAAAGAAACACTGAAAAGCCTTGGGATACCCATACGTCATAAAGTTCAGAGATCCTGATGGTTACAGGGGCGTGGGTGAAACCCTGAAGGATGCATGCCAGGTGTCACCTGTGGTGGAGGCAGGGGGAGGTGACACAAGGAAGAGACAGATGGGGGCAAGCAAGCAAGGAAAAGAAGGCCATGTCAGCATCAAAGCTTGAGCTATATGATGTGACTCCATTTACGTGAACTTTCACCTGTCTGTCTGTGAAAAGAAAATAGGATCTCGAGACCCTCAAACTCACTAAGCCAAAGGGAAAAGTCAAGCTTGGGAACTGAGTCATGTAAAGACTGCCTGTTTTCTGCTCCTAAGTAGATAGCTATAAAGATAAAAGGCTGAGCCAGGCACGGTGGATCATGCCTGTTAATTCCAGCACTTTGGGAGGCTGAAGCGGGTGGATCGCCTGAGGTCAGGAGTTCAAGACCAGACTGGCCAACATAGTGAAACTCTGTCTCTATTAAAAATACAAAAAATTAGCCAGGTGTGGTGTTGGGCGCCTGTAATCTCAGCTACTAGGGAGGCTGAGTTGGGAGAATTGCTTGAACCCAGGAGGCAGAGGTTACAGTCAGCCGAGATCGTGCTATTACACTCCAACCTGGGCAATAAGAGTGAAACTCTGTCAAAAAAAGAAAAAAAGATAAAAGGCTACAAAAGGTTCTCCAGGTCCAGGCAAGGTGGCTGACACCTGTAATCCCAGCACTTTGGGAGGTCAAGGTGGAGGGAATACCTGAGGTCTGGAGTTTCACACCAGTCTGGCAAACATGGGGAAACCCTGTCTCTACTAAAAATACAAAAATTGGCTGGACATGGTGGTGTGCACCTGTAAACCCAGTTACTCAAGAGGCTGAGGCAGGAGAATCGCTTGAACCTGGGAGGTGGAGGTTGCAGTGAGCTGAGACGGTGCCACTACACTCCAGCCTGGGCAACGAGAGTGAAACTCGGTCTCAAAAAAAAAAAAAAAAAAAAAAAAAAAAAAAAAAAAAAAAAAAAAAAACAACAAAAGGCTCCCCAGGGGCCTCTCACACAATTTACTTGCAAGAAAATTCCTTGTGCACTTCAAGATCTTTAACCTAAAATGGTTCTGTTGAATTTCACCCTGACAGTATAAATCACCAGCTTATCTTCACAGGTAGGGAACAAAGGTAGGTCTAGAAGTCATTCATCTGCTCACCTAAGACAAATGCATGTGTGACTGCCCCCTCTACTCTGTTTATCTGATGTGAAAATGCAAATTTACTGAGCTTGATCAACTGATCCTCGATCCCCTCCCTCTCACATGCAAAACATGGGTGCACTGAAAGCTGATCAAAGCCTTAAAAGAATACAGTTGCTTGACCCTTATACACTCCCCTCTCAAATTTTCCTCTTTCCCCAACTGTCCACTGTTTCCCTTTAAATACGGAAGTGCCCAAACCCTCTTTGGAAAAGCACGGACCACAGATGTTCCTGTAATTCGGCTCCCTTTTCCAGAGCATATCGTCAACCTTGGCAACACAAACTTTTAAATTAATTGAGACTCACTTGGTCATTTTCTTTGGTTTTACATCTATCTGCAAGAAGAAATGAGATAAAGGAGGCTGGTCTCTCCATTGGTAGGAAGTACATTAAGTCAAATATGTTAGGCCAAAAAGGCTTGATGCCAATTAATATGAGTAAGCCAAAAAAAATCCTCAGGCCCTCTACCAACTGGATGGACCCCCCTACCCTTGGCCAAGGGGATCCCAGAGAAACCTGAAAAAGTGAAATCTAGGCCATGATGGGAAGGAAGTTTGGACACCCCCCCTTGTTTTGCAGTTGAGACAGAACTGACCACCACCAACATTAAAACAGAGATCCTAAAAGTGACAGAACAGACTTTTTGGCAATAAGACACTGAATTTCAACCTGACTCTGGTAAGGCATCATGTGACAGATAGCAGACCCACCTGAAGACAATCAAAATACTTTACGTCAGCCGGGCATGGTGGCTCACGCCTGTAATCCCAGCACCTTGGGAGGCCAAGGTGGACAGGTTAGGAGTTTGAGACCAGCATGGCCAACATGATGAAACCCTGTCTCTATTAAAAATACAAAAATTAACCTGGCATGGTGGTGGACATCTGTAATCCCAGCTACTTGGGATGCTGAGGAAGGAGAATCCCTTGAACCCAAGAGGCAGAAGTTGCAGTGAGTTGAGACCACGCCATTGCACTCCAGCCTGGGCAATAGGAACAAAACTCTCTCTCAAAAAAAAAAAAAAAAAAAAAAAAAATTACCTTAAAATGTATTTCCTTAACATATTTTGAAATGGACCTGTAAAGCTGTCTCTTGAGGGGAAAATTTGCATCTGTACATAATTCCCTTCCTTTTCTAGGTCTTTCCCAGCTCTAAGAGATTAATTGAATCTGACACCTGTGGAGTCTGAAAAGAAATTTCACTGTGTTCTCTCTAAGGCTGCTACCTGGAGGCTTCATTTGTATAACAAGAACCTTGGCTTCCATAACCCTCCTTATCTTTTTTTTTTTTTTGAGACAGGGTCCACTCTGTTGCCCAGGCTGGAGTGTAGTGGCACAATCTCAGTTCACTGCAACCTCTGTCTCCTGAGCTCTAATGAGCATGCCACCTCAGCCTTCAGAGTAGCTGGGACTACAGGCATGTACCACTGCGCCTGGCTCATTTTTTTAAATTCTTAGTAGAGACAGGGTTTCACCACGTTGCCCAAGCTTGTGTTAAACTCCTGGGCTCAAGCGATCCACCCACCTTGACCTCCCGAAGTGCTGGTATTACAGGCCTGACACATCGTGCCCAGCCAAACCCTCCTTAACTCAAGCATTTACTTCTTTAGACAAAGCTTAACTCTTTCAACCAATTACCAATCAGAAAATCTTTGAATCCATCTATGACCTGTAACACCACCTCCTCACTCCACTCTACTTAGGGTTGTTTCACCTTCGCTGGCCAAACCAATGTATACCTTACATGTATTGATTTATGTCTTTGCTTATAATTTCTGTCTCCCTAAAATGTTCTCAGGACTTTTTGAGATTGTACCCAGCCCTCGGTCACTCATATTGGCTCAGAATAAACTTCTTTAAATATCTTTCAGTTTGATTTTTTCATCAACATGTGCATGCAATGAGTCTAGTTCCATAAAAAGAAACAAAATCTCCATGTGTACAGATATTTGTTTTCAATCCATTTATAAGCCAGGGGAAAGTGTGGACACAGATTTTTCAGGTTTTTAAAAAACAATGCCTTAGTTTTGTTTTAACATACCTTTATCCTCTGAAATGGACAGAAACTATGTGAGGCACATGAAAAAGTTCCACTCACTCTTTAAGGAAATCAAAATACTTCACCCCAAGATATACTTGTCTGGCATATTTTGAGACTGCCGTTCAGAGAGCCTGCAGACAGACGTGACCTTCCAATGCTGTCTTGTCGGGGGATGAGCCTCTGTGGAGAATCTACATGGACACAGCCAGGCTTCCTCTGTGCCCTGCACTTGTCCAGATCTAGGAAACGCTGCCATCTTAAAGGTCCAAAAGGGTCATTTACCTCTATTCTCTCTGAGGGCTGCTACCTGTACAATTTGATTTCTTTATTTTTGAGATGGATTTCACTCTGTCACCCAGATCTTGGCTCACTGCAGCCTCTGTCTCCTGGGTTCAAGTGATTCTCCTGCTCAGCTTCCCAAGTAGCTGGAATTACAGCCACCCACCACCACACCCACCTAATTTTTGTATTTTTAGTAGAGACAGGGTTTCACCATGTTGTCCAGGCTGGTCTTGAACCCCTGACCTCAAATGATCCACCCACCTCAGCCTCCCAAAGTGCTGGTATTGCAGGGGTGAGCCTTCATGCCAGGCCTATTTACTTATTATTTACTTATTTTGTTTTGCAAGGCCACCTTTGCTGGCCAGGCCTCCTCTTCTCCCCCTCCCATAAACTGTCTTGCTGTGATCTGAGCCCTTATTCTTTCTGTAACCTCTAGATGGTGTAAAAACATCACTCATCTGGCCACTTTTTTGCGTGCTTACATTTTGTGTGACCCCAGCGCATGGTAATACCTTGGTACAGTCTGCCTTTTGTCAATTGATTTTTTCAGCAAACCTTCAGAGGGTGAATGGGGAGCTTTTCCGTGGCCCCTGCATTATCTGAGCATCTTGCCCAGAAAGAAGGCACTAGAACAAGGTCCTAAAGTTTGAGATAAAGCAGCTACTAGAAATTAATTAGGGAATGCCCCATGTTGACAGAGAATCATCTTTTTAAGTTGGAACTCTTTTTCTGCCGAGACCATTCTATGTTACAATCCACATGTGACCGTGAGGTTCACAGAACAGACAGTGGCATCTAATAAACTAAGCTTCAGGGTAAAGAAGATGTTGTCCCCAGCCACTTCAACTTGCTCTGTAAATAGGCCAAGACTTGTTCTCCATTTATTAACCATTCGCTAGAATGGAAGTGTGTGTGTATCTGAGCCTGTGCGGCTGGCATTTAAGCTGCGGTTCATCACGAAGATTCCATAGTTGATCCCAACATCGGCTAGGGTTTCATTGACATCTGGAAAGTTGGAGTTCTGGGAAAGCTGACATTTTTGTGGGCTGGAATATAAGGGTTGGGATTATGGTGGCCATTTGGAAGATTCCTACCCTGCTTATTGTGTGGGGTTAATGGATGGTCTTTTTCAGCATCTTGAACTCTCCTAGGTTTCTCTGTTTCAGACACATCATTTACTTCCTTTTTGATGATGACACCCAGGACAGTAATTGCTACTTTAGTGCATAATTAAAACTTTAAAAAAGTCTATGCATGCAATGGAAAAAACTGGAAACTTGTGTCTGGTCTTTATCACATGATGTAAGTAATGTGTGCAGTGAGCTGACTTATTTTATTTAGCATTCTGTGTGTATCCTCTGGCGCGTTAAAGCCCCTGCAGTGGAGAATCTGCAAGTGGCAGACAGCTGAGACAGTTAGGGGGAAGAGGTTTAAGGGAACACATTTCTGCTGGGGCAGAGCTGGCTGGCTGCACAGAAGGGAGTGCCTTCAGGAAGCTGCTACTAGCCATGGGGCACCTACTCACTGACCAGCCCTTGCATGTAAGCGGGACTGTGAGTGGCTTTGGCAAGTGGGTACTACTCCATGATCTAATGTGATTCAGAGTGTGTTACGGGCTAATTATGTCCTCTCCCAAAATTTATATGTTGAAATCTTAAGTCCCTATATCTTAGAATGTCACTATTGTTATATTTGAAGATAGGGTCTTTAAAAAAGTAATTGAGATTAAATGAGGTCATTAGGATGGGTCCTAATTGTAGGGTCCAAGAAAGGTTGTTCCTTCACCCTCTGAAAATCAACTCACAAAAGGCAGATTAACAGAAGAAACGGCATACAAGTTTATTAACATACATAGAGGGAAAATCACAGAGTGATTACCCCAACCCCTTAATGGTGTACGGAGCTTGTATACCATCTTTTATTACTATTATTATCTTTTAGACAGGGTATCACTCTGTCACCCAGGCTGGAGTGCAGTAGTGCAATCTCTGCTCACTGCAACCTCCGCCTCCCAGGTTCTTGTGCCTCTGCCTCCTGAGTAGCTGGGATTTGTATACCATCTTGAGGTTACAAAAAAAATAGGAGTTCACAGCATAACCAAAAACAGGTATGGTGGTGAATGAGGTTACCCTGTCAAGACAGGTTCTGGGGGAGAAGCAGAGGCCTGGCAGTGGTCTTGTCATGTAGATGAAACGTCACAGGGAGCATCCCTTACAGAGAATAGATGGTAAATGTTCTTTTCACACCTTTAAAGGTGCCAGCCTCTCAGTTAATCTTTCCTAAATCAGGACAAGGGAGGGCCTCCGAGAAAGCCTGGCTGCATGGGTGCGGGTTCTCTATAGAGGAAGATCTCTCCACCGAAGACAGTTTGCAGGGTTACTTCTGTTTGTAGGCCCTGACAGCCACCTTGAACTATGTCAAAAGAGTATTTTTGTGGGTGAAATATTTTGATTGCCTTCAGTCCCCACTTTGAAACTTTACTTTCAGAAAGTTTCACATTAAAGCCAAGTTGATAACTTTGGGTTAGAGGTTGTTAGATAAGAGATAGGCAAAGGAAGGAAGGAACATATTGGGATAAGCAGAAAGGAATGAATTTAAATTTATCATCTATCCTCATATCTTCTTCAACCATTCTCTGAGTCCTGAAAATAGATCAGTTGAGTTAAATAGCCGTGTCTCATTCCAGGAGGTGGCATGCAGCTAAGCTCTCAGCGCTAGGCCTCTACGTAGGACAAAGGCAAACTCTAGTAAGAGGCATTTCTATGGAAACAGAAGGAAAGCAAAGGCTTATGTCTGGGATGGTCTAGTAGACTAGTTTTCTTAGAACCTGAAGCATCTGCAGATTTCAGTGGCAATATGACAGATTTTTCTGGATTGCAGTTCAAATCATGTGTTCTAGTCGACGTTCTGAGTAGTCCATTCATCCACAGGAACAAAGGCTGTTGATATATGAGTTACTGTAGGAATTTCTCCCGAAGTTTATATTAAGTTGTCTAACTTCAGTCTGCAGGGCTTCAAGAAAAGCATAGTTTGATTTTCTAGTGATTCCAAGTCAGAAAAATGGGAGAAAAAAATTTGAAAACGTTAGTTTGGAGGCTTGTAGCCAGGGAAGAATTCAGGATTTAGTCCAAATTATAGGTTAAAAATAAAAACTCAAAAACAATGGACAAGGCTAGAATCTAATAATAGGTATACTATAGTTTTCATCTGTTAAAAGAAAAACTTCAGCTGAGTCAAATTTAAAGGCGTTTTAATCGAGCAATGAACAATTTGTGAATTGGGCAACCCCCAGAATCACAGCACATTCAGAGAGATTCCAGGGGTGATTCATGGTCAGAACAAATTTATAGACAAAAAAGTCTATACGTTTGTAGATATTTGAGTAGAAATTCTTAAAGCACAGAATTCAGAAGTGAGGTATAGGAACAGCTCAATTGGTTACAGCTTGGCGTTTGGCCTATTTGAACACAGTTTGAACACAGCAATGTATGACTACTTGAAATATGGCTGCTGGGATTGGCCAAGACTCAACGACTGTTACAGGCACACACTCCTAGGTTAGGTTTTCAATCTTGTCTACCTATTAAGTTAGGTTGCAGTTCATCCACAAGGACTCAAATACAGAAGTCGGGAGTCCTTCACAGGCCATATTTAGTTTACTTTAACACTTCTAAATCATAATTTTTCTCTCTCCAGTCCAACATTTATACCAAGAATTATTCATATAATGACCGATTTATTTGCAAGATAAGTTTTAGTATTATTGAACTTGGCCTGTTTATTTGCGTAAGTGCAGCGCAAATAGTAATTGGCCATATATGCTCCTTTTAAGTTGGCTTTGCTGAAATATTTTCTCTTTCTTTCTTTTTTTTTTTTTTTTTTGATACAGAGTCTCACACTGTTGCTCAAGCTGGAGTGCAATGGTACCACTCGGCTCACTGCACCTCTTGGGTTCAAGCAATTCTTCTGCCTCAGCCTCCCAAGTAGCTGAGATTACAGGTGCCCGCCACCACGCCCTGCTAATTTTTTGTATTTTTGGTAGAGACGGGGTTTCACTATGTTGGCCAGGCTGGTCTTGAACTCCTGACCTCATGATCTGCTCACCTCGGTCTCCCAAAGTGCTGGGATTACAGGAGTGAGCCATCGTGCCTGGCCTATCAAGGGAATTTCTAAGGCTAGCCATGACACTATTATTTGTCTTTCTTTTAATTTAATCTTAGAAATAAGGCAATTGCTTAGAAAGAGAAATCTCTAAAATCCTATTCTTTTTGAGATGGAGCCTTACACTGTTGCCCAGGGTTGGAGTGCAATGGTGCAGTCTTGGCTCACTGCAACCTCCACCTCCCAGGTTCAAGCAATTCTCCTGCCTCAGCCTCCTGAGTAGCTGGGATTACAGGTACCTGCCAGCACACACGGCTAATTTTTTGTATTTTTAGTAGAGACGAGATTTCACTATGTTGGCCAGGCTGGTCTTGAACTCCTGACCTCATGATCTTCCCGCTTCGGTCTCCCAAAGTGCTGGGATTACAGGTGTGAGCCACCGTGCCCGGCCTTTTTTTTTTTTTTTTTTTTTTTTTTAAATTTAGAAGTCTAATTTTAAGGATCCATCTTTTTACCAAGAATGATTAGAATTTCCAATGGTGTACTTATGTACTTATTCCAATAGCAACTCAATCCAATAGACTCTTCATTGGAAGCCTAGGAAGTAATTTTCCAGGTTTAGATTAAATTTTAGCATATGTGCAGGAGGTGTTTCCTGGAAAGGGCATAGAAGAGGCAATTCCAATGATTCCCCATGGTTGCCACAGATGGTTAAGAATAATGTTTGTATGTGTGATGCCTCCATAGCCCAAAAATTTATGGGGCTCCAATGGTCACAGACTCATTAATCTTTGACACTGGGTAGGTTGTCTTAGGATTGGGCTTGGCCAGGATTATGAGGTCACAAGGGTTGAGATAACAAAAACCCCTAATGGATGGGACTTCTTGGTAAGATAACTCCCCCTGAGAACCTGACATGTTTGGAACAAAAACTGTGCTGCTTTAAATCTTATGTATCTCAGATTCTCAGCCATTTTCAGATTGCCCACCTGATGTGACCCAAAAAATCTCACCCCATGGATGGTGGAGACCAAGAGAGAGCTCCCACCTGGTCACAAGTCAAGCTCGTAGGGACATAATGCAAGATGACAGGGAACCTCATCCTGCTTTTATTTAGGGACCCACGGTGAAGTTTTGTCTAAATAGATACAGGTCTGATTAGAGCCATAAAACTGACTGGCCTGCAGGGCTGGCTCGAACAATGAGCTAAGGCCCGTGTTCTATCCCGTGGTACCCTTCCTAATGAAACAACACAACACAGAAAGACAAAGACAAAGGAACAGACTCCTTCAGGGAGGAAAATGGATCAAGCAATATGGGCATTCACACTAAAAAGTACTACAGAGTTGCTACACCCGAGACTAGTCACAGATCCTTTGTTCTTATTAACCAAAACTTTTCAGAGAGAGTGATTTTTACCATCTGCTCAACCTGATTCCGCACAGAGAGATGCTGAAGCTGGATGGTAAATTTTTCCTCTTCTGCCTGCCTGTCAGGTCCTGGGTTACCTTGACTATGGCTTCCAGAAGAGCGGAGCTTTGGAGTCCTGCTGACAGTGCCAAAACTGCGGGTGTCAAGAAATAACCCTTCCTTCACCCTCCGAAGTTTCACTGAAACATCAGCAGACAAAAAGCGGATTAACAGGAGAAATGGCATGCAAATGTGGTAACGTGCGTGGAGGGAAAAATCACAGAGTGGTTACCCCAACCCCTCAATGGTGTACAGAGCTTCTATACCATCTTGAGGCTCCAAAAAGAATGAGTATACACAAAACCAGCATACACAAAACCAGGGGTGGTGGTAAGTCAGGTTCCAGTGCCAAGATGGGTTTTGGAACATAGAGAAGAGGAGGTCTGGCTGCAAAGGTGGTTTTGTCATGTAAATGACACCTCACATTAGCAACCCTCAGAGAGAAGAGATGGCAAAGGTTTCTCTCTGACCTTCACTGTATCAGACTCTCATGTAATCTTTTCTAGATCCTTCCCAAGGAAGGGCATCAGAGAAAGCCTGGCTTGGTCAAAATAGCTTTTCTATAGAGGTGAATCTCCCCATGAAAGAAAGCGTTACAGGGCTACCTCTGTCTACCGGCCCCCCAACAGGTACCTCAAAATATGTCCAAGGAGGCTAGGCACAGTGGCTTCTGCCTGTAATCCCAGCACTTAGGGAGGCCAAGATGGTTGGATCACGAGATCAGGAGTTCAAGACCAGCCTGGCCAATATGGTGAAACCTCATATCTACTACAAATACAAAAAAACTAGCCCGGTGTGGTGGTGTGAGCCTGTAGTCCCAGGTACTCGGCATACTGAAGCAGGAGAATCGCCTGAACCAAGGAGGCAGAAGTTGCAGTGAGCCAAGATCGTGCCACTGCACTCCAGCCTGAGCAATAGAGGGAGACTCCGTCTCAAAAAAAAAAAAAAAAATTCCAAAGAGTACATTTTCAGATAAAATATTTTGGTTTTCTCCCTCATCAATATGACTGGTGTCCTTATAAAAAGAGGAAATTAGGACACAGACACACACAGAGAGAGAAGTCCTTATGAGGACACAAGGGAGAAGGCGACCGTGTGCAAGCCACGGAGAGAGGCCTCAGGAGAAACCCGCCAGGTCACACCTGGACCTGGACTTCAGGGGCCAGAATATGAGACAACAGACTTCTGCTATATGGACCCCAGTCTGTGGCACTTTGTTACAGTAGCCTGAGGTGACTCCTGAAGACTGGGTGTGTAACTGCCTTTGCAAAATTACGACGGTAAGATAAATCTGACATAATTGATTCCATCTTGCTTCTGACCTCCAAGTGAGACAGAGTTGAGGTTGAGTTTCATCCCCACAAGAGCATTCCCACTGATCACAAAACCCGCAGCACTAGCTCACTGACACCGTGTTTAACCATGCCTTTTTCTTAAATAATTCCAGAAACTGGTCTTAGGAGATAACCAAGGTTGTGGAGTGTCCCGTCTAGGGAAGGAAGCTGAACAATTGATTTACAGCCTTGTTGCTGTTGGCCAAACCATGAGGTGACCTATTATTGATCAAGAGAACCATTGCAACAAAATAATGCTGACCCGAGTATCCTATCCTTCACGTGCTTTGCCCAGCCCAGCCGGCACACCCTATCTCTGACGTCAGTTTCCATGCTTTGCCTCATGAAAAAGTCCCACCAGCTCCTTCAGGGGAGTCAGTCATGGAGTTCTCTCTCTCTCTCTCTCTCTCTCTCTCTCTCTCTCTCTCTCTCCCTCCTGTGCTGTCTCCCTTATGTCCAGCTGTAAGTTCCAATGAAGTCTTGTCTGGAAAACTCTTTCAGCCTTATGCAAATTTCTATTGCACCGAGAGCCCATGAACTCATGGTGGGTAACACAAACTGTCTTTGGTCATTCTTGGGCATAGACCAGGCTAACTGTGGAGGAATTTTAGTTTATAGTTTAACTTCAATGATAACAAAGTTAACTTAAAAGTTAACTTAAAGTAAAGATGATAATAGTCCTTCCCTGAAACTAACTCCCTCCTTGCTCAGGGACCAACAACAACTTTGTAAGCAAGAATAGGATTATGAGAGGGGCCTGAACTCTGCTAAGATATAGATACATTTTCTATAATCTTTTACTGCTAGAGGGGTAACGGAAAATGTGGCTAGAGGTCACAAGGTTTGTGACTTTACCATTAATAGATAACATGACTATTGAAGAACCTAAGGGCTTTTTTGAGATGTTTTTCAGACTGACCCCACCCAGACTTGTGACTCAGGAGGTGCAGACTCAATGCCAGAGAACCATTTTTCACACATCCCTATTATTTCATCCCCTACCAATTAGCAACACTCACTCCCTAGCCCCTTGCTCACCAAATTGTCCATAAAAACCCTAACTCTGAGCCTTCGGGGAGGCTAATTTGAGTATTAAGTCCTGTTCTCCTGTGTGGGACAGCCTCCAGTCCATGAAAGCCTTTCTCTACTGCAATGCTGTTGTCTCAGTGTGTTGATTTTTGTCTGTGCCGTGGGCAGGAAAAACCCATTGGATGATTGTAGCTGCACCTTTTCTGTTACCTTTCTTCCTGTCTTGCTGGATGGGCTATGGGTGTCCAGAACAAACTTGGAAGCATTGCCGAAGATGGTGGGTCCTCTATTAGCCTAGGTTTCTGCATAATTCTGTGGTTTGGAGCCTGCTATTGATGACAGTCAGAAACATCCATTGGGATTTTATGTAAAGGAGGATCAAACTTGTATCACATGAAGCCACGGAAATGTTGAGATTTATTCACTACAACAGTCAGAGTTACTCTCCCCAGATGGAGAAACACTCCAAGTAGATGGAGGGAGACAGATGGCTACCCCTGGAAGAAGGTGAGCAGCAGTGGAAAGTGAAGTGCTGCCTCCTCAGCTGAAGAGTCCCTGGGGTGGCCTAGGAAGGATGAATCAAAGCTAACAAGATGCCTCATTAGGTACTCAGTAAAGACAAATAGCTCAGAGAAGTCTGAGCTCTGTGAGGCATGCAGACCCAGAGAGAAAATAGTATAGGACTTCAGCCGGTTCCTAACCCTGCACCCAGACGCAGGGGCTAGTGTTTTTGTTTTATTCTTTTGAAACAGGGTCTAGCTCTGTCACCCAGGCTGGAGTACAGTGGCTCAATCACAGCTCACTGAAGGCTTGACCTGCAATTCTCCTGCTCATACCCCTGAGTAACTGGGGCCACCTGTGTGTGCCACTGCACCTGGCTATTTTTTTTTTAAATTTTTTGTAGAGATGGGTGGGGAGCAGTCTCAAACTCTGGAGCTCATGGGATGCTCCTGTCTCAACTTCCCAAAGTGCTGGGATTACAGGCATGAGATGCTCAGTCCAGTGACAATTATTTCAGGTAATTTTGTGGCTGACAAGCTGCCTCACCCATCATCTTTAAGTTCCTGGATTTTGTGATATAAAGAACAATATATAGACAATCAATAGCTAATGTTATTTTAATGTATCTGTTTGGTAAACAGTTTGGGAACTGCCCTTTCTTTCTCTTTAAAATCTTCTTGTAGGCCAGGCATGGTGGCTTACGCCTGTAATCTCAGCACTTTGGGAGGCCAAGGTGGGCGGATCACCTGAGGTCAGGAGTTCAAGATGAGCCTGAACAACATGGAGAAACCCTGTCTCTACTAAAAATACAAAATTAGCCAAGTGTGGTAGCACATGCCTGTAATCCTACCTACTTGGGAGGCTGAGGCAGGAGAATTGCTTGAACCCAGGAGGCGGAGGCTGCAGTGAGCCGAGATCATGCCATTGCACTCCAGCTTGGGCAGCAAGATCAAAACTCCACCTCAAAACAAACAAACAAAAAACAAACAAACAAACAAAAAACTGATTGGAGTGCATACTCAGGGCAACCGGAATCTGTGCTCCCAGCTTGCAACTTGAGAGCATGATCCAAAGAAACTCCCTACTTATGTAAATTTTACCTCAGCATCTTCTTTCAGGTCGGCATTACCATACGGTCCTGGGAGTGGAGAGGAAGTAAATGCTAAAACCACATGATGTCACATGGAAATGCTATGATCCAGAACGAGAAATCCTTAGTGGAGTGATTCTCGTTAAGAAAGACTGTGGGTTCCGGGCTGCTAAATTATGGCTGCGGCAGAGAATGCAGAGAGTGCGTGTTTATGTTGGCTTCCACTATTCGGGCTTTTCATGTTGAGGGTATTTATTGTGTGTGATGCTTTCTGTCTATGTTATTTAATAAGTCACCAAAGCGCCAGAGTAATTAAGAGGTGGGTGGTCTATGCTGAAGGGCAAACAATATAATTCATCTGTGGTCCTTCCTGCTCCTGCTATTGCAATGAGTTCCATCTTCACAAAGCTCAGTCAGAGCTAAAATCCAAACCTGCACTTGGTTTTAAGTGAGTGAATGATCTGCCATCCAAACCCAGGGACCCACTAGCACCTACCTTGGTGTGGTGGGCTGTGAGGGGATTGCAGGTCTGGAGCCATGCACAGGTGCCAGGCTGCCTGCTGCCTCTCTAGGACTGTCCTGCTCTGGTGGGGCTGACTTTCAGCTCCTCAAGATGCCATAGACAGTGTTCCTGCTCATTCTTTTGGCCTCTTCTTCCTCCAGGTTCATGGAGGGGGTGTGCCCTGTCCCGTTGAAGTTAGGAGTGACCATGTGACTTGCTTCAGTCAGTGAAATCTGAGCAGACCCATCAGATGCCACTTCTGGATGGAAGCATTTGGGAGCTGGCACCAGGTTTACCATGCCATATCCTCCCAGCCAGTGTGATGACAGAGCCCAGGGTGGCACATGTGAAGCAACCTGGAGTACCGAACTCCCCAGGGAGACAGTTGTCTGAGAAGGTGTCCTAGACCTTCAATGGACTGAGCAAGAGCTCACCTTTTGTGCAGTTAGCCAATGAAATCTTGGGGTTCCTTTGTTCCTGCTCAATCTTGCCCATCCTGACTAAAGCCAAGCCTAGTCTTGTGAACATCTCTTAATGCCCACGGGGGCACTGAGGCTGCTCCTTGTGTCTCAATATCTGTTCTCCTCTTCTTTCTCAGATTAACAGAGACTTTTTAGCTGGGCACAGAGGTGCATACCACAAAGGTGACATTGCTTTGCTCCCCTGTGTTAAAACTCACATTCTGAATGAAGAGACCCCCAACAGGCTTTGTGTGAGCAACATGACTGTTTATTTACCTGGGTGCAGGCAGACTGAAGCCAAAAAGGGCATAAGTGGAGGGCAAAGGGACAGGATTTGGTTTTATAGGTTTGGGGTGGGCAGTGGAAAGTTACAGAAGTTACAGTTTCCTGTTTTTTGAAAGCTGATAGGGGGTCATAGGTTTGCAAGCTGGGAGGGGGTCATAGGGTATGGACTCAGGAGGTTGGCCAAGCTGGGAAGGGGTCATAGAGTGTGGAGTCACGAAGTTGGCCAAGGTCAGTTACAAAGTTCAATGGCCTTGCCAATTGAGGCCGGAATAAGAAACGATAGAAGAATGTCTCAGGTTAGTTAGGTGCTGCAGGGGCTGATCATTTCTTCCAGGAACTCGTCTGGTGTACATGCAGGTCACAGAGATTACCATGGCATTCATGGTGCAGTCAAACCTTCCACCCTGTAGCTAGGACATGGTTGTGTAGCTGAGTCCTCGCTGTGGTGGCCCGCCATGTCTGTGTTGGAGTGTCTCTTTGTGATGCCACCAGTCCATGTCCACAAAGGAGACAGCAGAAGGATGGCAGGGCTGTAAGGCAGAAGGAGTTTGAGCCCCTTACAATTTCACAGAGCTCAACTGCGGCACCTGCTTGGACTTTTACGTAAGAGAAAAACAAGTTTCTCTCTCATTTAAGCCACTATGATTTTGGGTTTCTTGTAAGGAAGGTGAACCTACATCATGACCAAAACATTTACTTGAATTCTGTTGAATGCAAAGGCTCCAGGAAGCAAAATATCCTGCAACCAAGATTTTTCAAAGAAGCTGAGAACACTCATGTTACTGAAAGTTTATCAAGAGGCTTGAAGTCAGATATGTAAATTACAAAAACTAGTCTCTTCTTAAACTAAATTACGGACACTAGTCTCTTCAAAATGAAGCAAAGGCGACTTGGGAAAGATGGGAGGAGAAAACCCGGGATGGAATGGATCACTTGGCAGGTAAGAGGGAGTTAGGGCAGCTCAGCAGGCGGACTGATGATTTGCATTCTTATTCACAAGAATCCTTTTGTAGATCAGGCTATATAGCTTTTTTCAAAAGAAAAAGAGTATCTACATGGAATCATGTTTATATTAAAAGCTAATAAAAGTGACATTTTAAATGTGCCATCAATGTGTGGCTACATATACATGGCTGCAACCCACAGTAGAAATGTAAATTCCTTCTGAAGTGACTCAGAAAGATGTGGAAAAGAGGAAACGCTCACACACTGCTGGTGGGAATGTAAATAAGTCCAACCTTATGGAAAACAATGCGGAGATTTTCCAGAGAACTAAAAGTTGATCTACTGTTCGATCCACCAAATACCACTACTGGGTATATACACAAAGGAAAAATCATTATATCAAAAAGACATCTGCACATGTGTGTTTATTACAGAACAATTCACAATTACAAAGATATGGAACCAACTTAAGTGCCCATCAACCAATGAGTGGATAAAGAAAATGTGACACGTATGCACCATTAAGTGGTACTCAGCCACAAAACCGAATGAAATGACATTTTTTACAGCAACTTGGGTGGAACTGGAGGCCATTATTCTAAATGATGTAACTCAGGAATGGAAAACCCAATACCGTATATTCCCACTTCTGAGTGGGAGCTAAACTATGGCTATGCAAAGGCGTACTGAGTGGTATAATGGAGACTGGGGACTCAGAAAGGGGGAGGGTGGGAGGGGATGAGGAATAATGAACTGCATGTATTGCATTACACCTGTAATTCCAGCACCTTCGGAGGGTGAGGTGGGTGAATCACTTGAGCTCAGAAGTTTGAGACTGGCCTGGGCAATATAGTGAAATCCCATCTCTACAAAAAAATATAAACATGATCTGGGTGTGGTGACCTGCACCTGTAGTCCTAACTTCTTGGGAGGCTGAGGCAGGAGGATTGCTTGAGCCCAGGAAGTTGAGGTTGCAGCGAGCTGTGATTGTGCCACTGTACTCTAACCTGGGTGACAGAGCAAGACCCTGTCTCAAAAAAACAAAACAGAACATTACATATTGGGTAATCAAACACTATTCAGGTGACGGGTGCACTAAAATCTCAGACTTCATTATACGGTTCACCCACGTAGCCAAAAACCACTTGTACCCCAAAAGCTACTGATTTTTTTTAAAAGGAGGTCAGTTCTCTGTTTGTGAAAAATAAACTGAAAGAGTTTTATCCACTGTGAAGAGTGATAGGTGGCATAGAGATGGAGCCATCACTGTAATGGGAGCTATTTGTTTTTCTAATCCTCAAATTTAATGTTGTAAGTGTTACAAATGGCTAAAATTAGGACAAAGGTAAAATACATCACTGGCATCATCTGATCTCAAGCCCATCCAGTTTGTGAGTGAATCAGAGCAAACTGTCAGTGTCTTGTTTTCATTCCGATTTCACCCCTGATCCTGTGCACACCGACTATGAAAACAGACCAAATACAAAAGCTGAAAAGCAATCAACCTATCAGATGCAAATGGAGACTTTAATGAAGAAAATCATCTGTCTTTTCTTGGACTGGAAGACAGTATTATAAAGGACAATTTCCCCTAAATTATTCTATTTAATTCAGTAGCATTAAAGATAAACATCTCAAGAGAATTTGGGAGAACTTAACCAAATTATTCTAAAGTTGAGCTGGGAAATAAATATTTGAAAATAACTGAGAATATTTTGGAAAAGAATAATAAGGGAAGAATTATCTTCTACAAATGAAATACATTCTTATAGTAAAAAAAAAGGTACAGTAATAAAAACAGTGTTGTCCTAAACAGTGTGTAATAGACAGGTAGATTAATGGACTGGAACAGAAGGTTCAGATAGACTTGCACAGATCTGGGAATGCCATGCAAAGAAAGACATTGTGTCAACTCAGAAATCAGAAAACAACCTAATAAAAAATTTGGCACAAGATTTGAAGAGACACTTCAACAAAGAAGATCTATAAATGGCAAATCATCTGTGAAAAGATGCTCCATGCCATTACCTATTAGGGAAATGAGTCGCCACTACAAGCCCGTTAGGGTGGATGAAGGAAACAGCCAGAACAACATAGCAATGGAAAAGTCCAAGTGCTGATGGAAACGCTGGGCAACGCATCTCCCAGGCACTCCCCGTGGAAAGGCAAAGTGGGCCACTGCTTTGGAAAACAACAAGAGGTCTCTCATAAAGGTAGGAAACACTTCTCAGATGCTATGACCCAGTAACGCTACTCCTAGCCTTTTGCCCGAGACAAATGAAAATGTATTCTCTCTGGAAAACTTGTAGGCAAGTGTGAATAGCAAACTCACTCACAACCACAAAAAGCAGAAAACCTCCAATGTCCTTTAACTGGTGAATGTGTTACTGGGAAGTGTGGCTTATTAAGGAAGTAAGAGTACACCCCAAGATGGAAGCGGGCTGGCCTGGCTGGGGGCAGCTCTGAGGGCTCAGCATTGGGCTGTTGATTACATCAGACTGTTCCTGCCTCTGTCTTGAGTCTCAGTCTTGTTCCCGCCTAGTTCCCACCCCAAGTTTGTGGGTTCTCCCTTACCATCGGTTAATGTGCATGTGCTGATGATCAATATGAGTCCTGCCTGATGGCAACGTTGCTCATGCCAGCCACCGCAGGAAGGTTCCATAGAGGTTACATTTGTGCCTATTGTGCCTGCGTATCTCTTAGGAATTTCCCTTTTGCCCTTCTTCCATTACTATCAGCACACTGCTATCGACCTTATGACAGGTCAACTGCAGAGCGAGCAATGACTGGGTATCCTCAGGAGCATTCTGGGGTGTTCCCTTCTGCATAGGAATCTTCCCTCCTCTCTGCTTATGTCTAGCATCCATATTTCAGGTGGTCCCAGGGGACAGTGTGAGATTTTCCACAACTTCCTTTTTCAGGGGTTCCCCATCCCGTTCATGGCTATCTGCCTACTCTAGCAAATGGATAAACAAACTATGGCACAACAGAATACTACTCAGTAGTGAAAAGCAATGAGCTGTCAACAGACACACACAGCAACACGAGGGATCTCATGGGCTGCTCATAGTAAAAGATGTGGTGCTCACAGGTACACGTGATGCCATTCTATCCTTACATGTTCTGGAATGAGCAAAGCACCGGGGTGGAGAAGAGAGCAGTGGGCTACTGTGGGCTGGGAGTGTGGACTGATTACAAAGGGCCAGTGAGAGGGAAGTCTTGTTGGTGATGAAACTGTTCTGTGCCTTGTGATGGTAATTACACAACTCTACACATTTGCCCAAATCATGCAAGTATACACCAGAAATGAATTGTATGCAATGGAAAATGTAAAACAAACTTAAAAAGACATCATGTCATCTTTGAGTTAAAAAGTAAATTATCTAATATATGAGCTATGGTAACAGGCTCTTGACTTAGAGAAAAAAGAGAGGTCTTTACTTCAGACGTTACATGAGAAAAACATCTAGGTGGGTTGAGGATTTAATTGTAAATAAAGGAATTATAAAATATCATAAGAAAATATGGGTGAATATTTTTATAAACTTGGTTGCAGGAGGTCCTTCAAATGAACAGGTGAGAAATTCCCAGATCCATATATATGGTGATATACAAATTGAAAACTTTTTTTTTAAGATGGCATCTTGCTCTGTCACCCAGGCTGGAGTGCAGTGGCATGATCTAGGCTTACTGCAACCTTCGCCTCCCAGGTTCAAGTGATTCTCCTGCCTCAGCCTACTCAGTAGCTGGGATTACAGGCTGGGATTACAGCTGATTTTTGTATTTTTGGTAGAGATGGGGTTTCACCATGTTGGCCAGGCTGGTCTTGAATTGTTGACCTCAAGTGATCCACCTGCCTCAGTCTCCCAAAGTGTTGGAGTAAACTATAACAAAATAAAATAAGCAGGTTGAAAACTAAATTGGTAAAAAATATTGGCAACCCACATACTAAAAGATAAATTTCCTTATTAAACAAATAGCAAAAAAAAGAAGAAAAAAAAACAAAAATTAATAAAAAATTGGAAAGGGCATAAATTGACAATTTATAAACTAATTAATAAACATCTCATGAACGACTGAAGAGACAATAAAAACAGCAGTTAGTTTTGCTTGTGTTATCAGATTGATCAAGAACAAAGGAATTGGTACAATTTCCTAGCGGCAGGGTTTAGGAAATGGGAACTCTCATGAGCAATTAGTGGGAGGGTAGAGTTGCATAGCCTTTGGGGAGGGCACTATGCATGCTTTGTTTCCCCTAAGAAAATAATAACACACTAAAAAATACACTTAAGGATACTTGTTTCAGTATTGTTTGTAATGACAAAACTTTTTGCTGTAAGTTTTGTGAGCCCTGAAAACGGGAATGCTCTCTGCGACCTCCAGGTGGGGACCGTGATATACAGAAGCTTCTCAAAATTATTTGACCAGAGGAACCTCTCCCGTGCTACTCTTTTCTTTACTTAAATGGGTAACCTGTAGGTCATAAAGAGGGGACTGGAAAAATAGTCACTAAAATGTAATGAAGGCCACATCTGAGATGGCGAGATATTTACTTGTTTGTTCTCTTCTGTACTGCTTGAATTCTTTAAGCAATGAACATTTATCATTTTGATAAAGAATAATATATTCATTTTCAGAAGGAAGAAAAAGGATCCCATCTATACAAGAAGAGTTACATGAAACTTCATTGCAAAGCAAACCCTTCGATAAGTCAGAATGACATACAGACAAGAGTCTGGTATGTAGAAGACACTCAAAATCTTCAAGTGAAACAGAGACCAAGAGGTTCAGAGTTGAAAGATAAACTTTTGGCTCAGGACAGTGGCTCCAGCACTTTGGGAAGCCAAAGTTAGAGGGTAACTTGAGACCAAAAGTTTGAGACCAACCTGGGGAACAAAGCAAGACCCAAGAGCCTGTCTTACAAAAACATACAAAAATTCGCTGGGCATGGTGGCGCACACCTGTAGTCCCAGCTACTCGGGAGGCTGAGGTGGGAGGACCACTTGAGCTCAGTAGGTCCAGGCTGCAGTGAGCCAAGACTGAGCCACTGCACTCCAGCCCGAGCAACAGAGCAAGACCTTGTCTCAAAAATAAATAAATAAATGAAGATGAATTTTTGAGCCCTCACTGTGGCTTATATTCTTTGGCACTGGACACATTATTTAACCTCCCTAAGCTTTAGTTTTCTTGTCTGTAAAATAGAGATAATGGTATCTATCTTGCCTCACTCACCATAAGCGGCTGTTAAAATGAGTTTCAGTGTAAAATGACTTTGCTTAAATCCTTGAAGTAATTCTGGGAATGGTTACCTTGGCACCTTGAAGAATCTGAGGCTCAGAGAGAATAACATTCCTCAGTCACATGAACACTAAGTGATGAAACCGACAAATAAATTGAACAGGGAGAACTAAGCCTCCTCCAAAGGTTACATCCACCTATGCCTAGATCTATTCTAGAGCTTTGCTACTCAAAGTGTGATCTACTGATTAGTGGAATCAGAACTGCTTGAGAAACACAGTGCTGAGGGCCTGATCTAATGAAACCGATTTTGTATGTTAAGAAGATCCCCAAGTGATTCTGTTAACGAAACACCAGAGGTTTGGTCTAGGTCTTATTGCTTGTTGCTCAGAAAGCCAATCACTGAGACGAGTTTTGCCAGGCAAGAAGGCTTTAATTGGGTGCTGCAGCTGAGGTGATGGGAAATCTGTCTCCTTGACTGACTAAAATTGGGGAGTTCATATAGTGCGGAAGGAGTGTAAAACAGAATTGGGGGGGTAAAGAAATGATATGGTTTGCTGTGTCCCCACCCAAATCTCATCTTGAATTGTAGTTCCCATAATCCCTATGTGTTGTTGGAGGGACCTGGTAGGAGGTAATTGAGTCATGGGGTAGTTACCTCCATGCTGCTGTTTTCATGACAGCGAGTGAGTCCTCACAAGATCTGATGGTTTTATGAGGAGTTTTTCCCTCTTTGATCATTCTTTTTCTCCCTGCCGCCATGTGAAGAAGAGCATGTTTGCTTCTCCTTCTGCCTGAGGCTTCCCCAGCCATGCTGAACTGTGAACCAATCAAACCTCTTTCTTTATCAATTACCCAGTGTTGGGTATGTCCTTATAGCAGTGTGATAATGGATTAATACAATGGATTAATACAGGAAGCAATCATGAATGAGTGGACTGGCATCTTGTTGGGATATAGTGATCTAACGAGTTTCAGCTCCTTACTAAAGGAAGCAACTCATATAAGAAAAATACAAGTTTCAATTTTTAAGGTCAGGAGGGTCAGTTTCTAAGTTTATTCAAAACATTGTCTGAGTTCTAAGGGACAGTTGGGCCGGTTTTAATTCAAGTGCACACCCAAGTGTGAGAGGCATGGTTTTATGGGACATGGTCTAATCTCCAGTACAGTCAGTCCTCTGTATCTGTGGGTTCTGCCTCTTTGTATTCAACCAACTGCAGATTGAAAATATTCAGAAAATAAATTCTGCAAAGTTCCAAAAACCTAAGCTTGAGTTTGCTACACATTGAGTACTACATTGAACCGACATGAATGAAGTGATGTGTAGGCAGTGTATTAGGTATTGTAAGTAATCAGAGAGGATTTGAAGTCCACGGAAGGAGGTACATTAGGTTCTATGCAAATTCTATGACTTTTTCCATCAGCAACTGGATGATTCACAAGTTTTGGCATCTGCCAGGGTCCTGAAACCAACCTCCCTATGGATACCAAAGGACGAATATATATAAAAATCTCTGTGATAATGAATAGGACTTTTCTATCGTTGGTAAGATGACTAAACATTAGTTTCTAATCTGAACTGTTGCTACAGACTGTCCTGGGGAAAATGAAGTTATTTAACTCAGCATTTATTTCCCAAATGCTCCTTTTCCACAATAGCAATTAACATAAATTAACTAAAGAATTAATTCTGTGGATCACACTTTGAGGAAGATCCATCTACGTAACATGTGAGGCTCAGTGTGTTAAATACAAATGTGAGACCCTTTGTTCAAAAATTATTGGCCATGTGCAGTGACTCATGCCTGTAATATCAACACTTTGGGAGGCCATGGTGTGGATCACGAGGTCAGGAGTTTGAAACCAGCCTGGCCAACATGGTGAAACCCCGTCTCTATGAAAAATACAAAAATTAGATGGGTGTGGTGGTGGGCGCCTGTAATCTCAGCTACTAGGGAGGCTGAGGCAGGAGAATTGCTTGAGCCCGGGAGACAGAGGTTGTAGTGAGCCGAGATCACACCATTGCACTCCAGCCTGGGAGATAGAGTGAGACTCTGTCTCAAAAATATAACAAAAATAAAATAAAATAAAAATTAAGCATTTTGAGACAGTAGCAGGAGAGCATTAAATGGAATTCAGGGGGCCCTTCTATATTTGGAGCCCTATGTGACCAAACGGGTGTCGCCCACCCTAAAGCTAGCCCTGCACTGGGGAATGTTAGCGATTGTAAAGAATGATGACTGTGGGAAATCCAAATCAGCAGAACTGTGGGATAGAGCCAGATTGGTCACTGCTAAAGCCATGCTACATTTTTGATAACTTCAAATCCTTGTCAGAGGTTAGAGCCTGGAACTCATAGTCCAGAGGATGCATATGTCCGTCATCCGCCGGGGTCCCCTTGGGACCTTTTATAGTTCTTCTGTCTCACTCCTCCCTGCTCCAGTCCCCTCCTCCAAACTTTCTCTCTCTGAAGCTTGGTTCTCATTTTCTAAAATTTCATAAAAGTAGAACCAGGCAGTATGACTCTTTTGAGTCTGGCTTCTTTTGCCCAGTGTATCATTTGAAGATGTGGCTCTGTTGAGGCATGTATTCGACAGTTCAAAAAAAATAGTTTTTTTTGAGACGGAATCTTACTCTGTTGCCCAGGCTGAAGTGCAATGGCGTGATCTCAGCTCACTGCAACCTCCACCTTCTGCGTTCAAGCGATTCTCCACCTTCACCCTCCCAAGTAGCTGGGATGACAGGCACCCACCATCATTCTTGGTTAATTTTTGTAGAGACGGAGTTTCACTATGTTGGTCAGGCTGATCTTAAACTCCTGAGCTCAGGTGATCCACCCACCTCAGCCTCTCAAACTGCTGGGATTACAGGTGTGAGCCCCGGCGCCCGGCCCAGTTCATTGCTTTTAATTGCTGAGTGGTGTCCCATTGGCTGGATGCTGCTCAGTGCATTTATCCAGATTTTGCTTCCCCATCCAGCCAATGATGGACATTTAAGTTGCCTCGAGTTTCAAGCTCTTACAAATAAAGCTGCTATGAGCCTTCCTGGATAAGTCTTTGTGTGATCGTATGTGTTCAGTTTTAGAGAGTAACAAGCTGAGAACTGACTCTCTGGGTGGTAGGATGGGCGTACGTTTGAATGGAACTGCCGAGTCTCTTCTGGAGTGACCACAGCATTTTTCGTTTCCATCCCAGCATCTGAAGCCAGTTCCTCCACCTCCTCATCAACACTGGTTGTGGCTGGCCTATTTAGTGAGCCATTCTAATAGGTGTGTGGTGGTCACTTACGGTGGCTTGAATTTGTATTTCTTTTTCTTTTTAATTTTATTTTGTCTTGAGATAAAATCTACATATAAAAGTAATCATCTTTACCTTTTTTAATTGTACAGCTCAGTGGTAATAATTACATTTTAATCTGTATTTCTCTAGTGACTAAAGCTGTTGTATTCCTTCTTACCGTCCCTATATGATCTTTGGTGAAATGCCTGTTTATAACTTTGGCCCATTTTTAAAAATTGGGTTTTAAAAAAATTATGAATGAGTTCGGAGAACACTTTATATATGCTGCCAGCAAGTCCTTTATCAGATACACAATTGTCTGTGGATGGAGCCTCCAACACGGGCCAGGCGAGGGGGATGCAGCAGCGAAGAAAAACAGCAAAAAGTTCCTGCCTCAAGGGAACTTACTGGAGTAAAACACTGCACGCCGGGGGCTGGGGTCCAGGCAGTGGGAAAGGCGAAGGCAGAGGTGTAGGGGGAGCAGGCAGTAAGGGAGGGCTGCTCTGAGGCTTGCAGGTGGGAGGGAGCCAGGCATGTCGGGATAAGGGGCCCGGAGGAGCTGGAGAAGGGAGGGAGGAGGACAGAGGGGTGACGCGAGAGGACTGTGGCCGGGTGCTCTGGGGCAGCTCAGGCTAGTCCACGTAGGTAAATCCAGGCCCCTGGGTTTCCCCTGGGTGAGGTGGGAGGCCACTGGATGGCAGGGGCGGGGGTCAGAGCCCAGACAAGAGGGGATGTGGCAGGTTGGACAGGGTCTGTTCTGATGGGTCAGATGTGGTGTGTGATAGAAAGAGGTCACAGTGGAGCCCAGGGCTTTGGGCCAGGGCCAGTGAGAGCTTGGGGTCGCTGTGCTCTGCAGGGGTGTGGGAAGATCAGGCTTTCGTGTGGAAGATCAGGAGTTTAGTCCTGGACGTGCTTCATCTAGGGTCATCTATGAGACAGAGAACAGAGGCGCCAGGTAGGCAGGTGAATCAGACATGGGGGGAGAGCAGCATGTTTGGCAGTGATTAGCACAGCAACTGTTTTGAAAGGCAGGACCTGCTGGATGGGATGGGAGTGGGGAGGCTTGGTTGGCTCCAGAGCTTATTGATTAAGGAGAGGAAACAGTATGAGAGACCTGGATGAATGAAGGGCAGGTAAGGAGAGGTGAGTCCTGGAGGTCAGAAAGGTGGAATCTCTGGGAGAGAGTTGCCGAGAACCTGCATCCATCGGGTGCCCTGAGAAGTCAAAGGAGCTGAGGAGTCAGAAGGGCCAGGGGCAGGCCTGGGGTGGAGGTTGGGGGGCGGGCTGCCTTCTGATTTAGATGGGTGGGAGAAGCGCCAGAATGTGTGTGTGCTGATGGGAATGGAGACCCAAAGGGCAGCTCCGGTGTGAAGCACCCAGCATGGCCTGAGTGCCGACCGTGGCAGTCCCTGGTCTGAGATTCTTTCCAACCAGGCTCATCTCCCCAGGCGCAAGAGATGGTGCCAGAGACAGCACGAGAAACACTGGAGCCCTTCAGAGCACAAACTCCCTGCCCAGCTGAGATCACTGTGCTTTTCTCCACCTGCAGCCCCTGTGTCCGGGGTTCCCTAGGCCAGGCCCACATTGAGTCTATTGAGTCTGATGGCCTCACCTTTGCCTCAGGGTGGTTCTTACAATTTAAGGGGAAGATGATTCTGGGGCAGGTCCAGACGGTGGCAGCATCTCCACCTCCTTCCCCGCAGCTTGCCGTGTGGCTGGGCTGGAGTGGACGCTCCACAGCCTTTGCCTAGTGAATCCAAGACTCACTTTAAAAACATACTTTCCTCATTGAAGCCTTGATTTGGACAAATGCATACAAGACATCCCACACTTCCACAATAAATTTCCACACAGCCATTTAAAAACACAGCGTAGAAAAACGACAACAGACTGAGGCCAAAGCAGAGACTCCTAGAAACTTCTTTATACAATTTAAGGTTGGGAGGCTGGACGCAGTGGCTCATGTCTGTAATTCTAGAACCCTGGGAGGCTGAGATAGGAGGCTCTCTTGAGACCAGGAGTTCCAGCCTGGTCAACATGCTGAGACCGTCCCCCACCCCATTCCATCTCTTAAAAAAGTTTTAAATTAGGAAATAACAGAAGTCAAACTTGCCATTTAATGGAGATGAGGATGGAGGGATACTTTTCCTTGTGGACAGTTTCATTTTCTGGCTGTGATAAAGCCAACACTTGCTTCTTCTGATCACCAGGACATCAGTGAGAGTTTTTGGTGTGAGACAGCGTCCAGCCTCTTCACTGACATTCAAGAGCTGAAAAGACTTTCTAAGCCTTCAGAGGGGAGTGGAAACAAGAGGAGAACCTGACGTTTGCCCCAGTGTTTGGCTTGCAAAGATGCAATGTTCTTCTGTGGACTGAGAGTGTTGGATTCAGGCAGAGGCAGAGCTGTGAGGGCCTACGCTAAGAGCTCCCAGTAGAGGACAGGCTCGCTTTAGAGAAACTTTGCGTCATATGAGCTCTGTCCATGAGGTGGCGCTGTTGTGCCACAAAAGAAACTTTCCCTTTTAACTCTTGCTCTGATAAACCCAGTAACAACTTTTTTAAAAAAGGGATCTTGCTCCCCCATCCTGCCTCCCTTGTCTTTTAACCTGGAGTTTTGAGCAGGCTCCTGGCTTTCTTCCAGTGTTTACATTACAAGCATTCTCTTGAATCTAGGTGTTTGCAAAGTATGTGTTCCCTACCATTAATGCAATGTCTTCTCTGCTGCTGTTTTGTATCTGAGGCTAATCTTGTCTATCTGCCCTCGTGAACATAATTCTGGAGTGCTGGCGGCGGGCAGAGGCTCTGCTGTGGCGTCTTCAGTGCAGACTTCTCTGCACCCCCAGGCCCACTGGCAGAGGTGCCCAGCCGCCAGCAGAGTGAGTCTCAGTCCCAGGACCCCTCCAGGAGCTGAGGGGCCCTCTCCTACCCCTCTCAGGAGCGGGTCCACCCTGCAGCCACAGATTACTTTTTTCTTTTCATCTTATGTGGCCACATAACACACAATTTGGCATTTTAACCTTTTTTTTTTTTTTTTTTTTTTTTGAGACGGTGTTTCACTCTTGTTACCCAGGCTGGAGTGCAATGGCGCGATCTCGGCTCACCGCAACCTCCTCCTTCAGGCAATTCTCCTGCCTCAGCCTCCCGAGTAGCTGGGATTACAGGCACACGCCACCATGCCCAGCTAATTTTTTGTATTTTTAGTAGAGACGGGGTTTCACCATGTTGACCAGGATGATCTCGATCTCTTGACCTCGTGATCCACCCGCCTAGGCCTCCCAAAGTGCTGGGATTACAGGCGTGAGCCACCGCGCCCGGCCTGGCATTTTAACCATTTTTAAGTGCAGTTTAGTGGCATTAAGAACATTAACACTATTGTGCCACTGTCACCACCACTCACCTCCAGAACTCTTTTCATCTCTGCACTCATGAAAGACTAGCTCCCATTCCCCCTCTCCCCAGCGCCTGGCAATCCTCATTCTCCTCTCCGTCTCTATGTACTGGGCTCCTCTGGGTACCTGGCATGAGTGGACCACACGGTTTTTACCCGTTGTGGGAGCGACTTGCTTTACAGAGCATGACATCCTCAAGGGTCATCCATGCTGCAGCCTGTGTCAGATTTCCTTCTTTTCTCAGTCTGCCTCACACTCTCACACTCCGTCGTATGAATGGATGGTGTCTTGTTTGTCCCGTCATCTGTTGATGGACACGGGGCTGCATGCTGTTTATGAACGTGGGAGGCAAATACCTATCCCAGACCCTGCTGTCAGTTCTTTTGTGGATGTCCCCAGATGGAATTGCTGGCTCAGATGATAAATCTAGCCTACTTTTTTTTTTTTTTTTTTTTTTTTTTGAGACAGGGTCTTGCTCTGTTGCCCAGGATGGAGTGCAGTGGTGCGATCTCGGCGCTCACGCCACCTCCACATCCTGGGCTCAAGTGATTCTTCTGCCTCAGCCTCGCCAGCAGATGGGATTACAGGTGTATACCACGACGCCAAGCTAATATTTGTATTTTTAGTAGAGATGGGGTTTTGCCATGCTGGAGGACAAGCTGGTCTTCAACTCCTGACCTCAGTTGATCTGCCCACGTTGGCCGCCCAAAGTGCTGGGATTACAGGTGTGAGCCACTGCGCCCAGCCTCTAGGTTACATTTTTTTTGAGTAATCATTGTATAGTTTTCTACAGCAGCTGCACAGGGGTTCCAGTTTGCCACATCCCCGCCATCACTGTTCAGTGATGCTAGGCACATACACCCAGGCTAACATGGAGGAAGAACTTCCTAGCAGTTTCTTACAGTTCCTATCGATGTGGATTAATAGGATTACTGCCTTATTATTTCCCAGATATTTGAAACATTTTCTCTATTAATCAATTCTCCTTCCA
The DNA here is from genome assembly GCF_048565385.1 of Saimiri boliviensis. Taxonomy (NCBI): domain Eukaryota; kingdom Metazoa; phylum Chordata; class Mammalia; order Primates; family Cebidae; genus Saimiri; species Saimiri boliviensis. Next base: position 139,864,245 of record NC_133452.1, on the reverse strand, counting down.
CTTCCCTCCTTACAACATGGTCACTTTAAAGAAAACAACACTAACCTTTTCCTTGTCAGGGAAGCATTATAGAGTCATTTAGTTTCATCTTTGAAAGCAGATGAAACATAGGAAAGGAATAGTTTTCAAATGTTGTTGCATTGTAAGCAAAATAAATAGTGAGCTGAGTTTCATAGCTCCAGGTTTTCAGATGAGAAGGAAGTCCAGAGAGGTCAGTGCTCACGCAGGCAGGAGCAGGAGTGTGAGTCCATGGCTGGTCTACGCCAAGGCCCCTACCCAGAGTTTGTAGATTGGTAAGACGCAGACACTGATCTCAAACTTTCATTTCTTACATTTTAGTGAGTGCCAACTACAAATCACAGGATTCACATAGACAATGGTTCATCTATATTATCAAAAAAGCCATGCTCTGAATTTGAAGTTTTGTGTTTTTTCCCCCCTTCATTTTAAGAATTCTGCAGGGGCTGGTGTGGTTGCTCGTACCTGTAATCACAGTGCTTTGGGAGGCTGAGGGGGGAGAATCACTTCAGGATGGGAGTTTGAGACCAGTGTAGGCAAGATAATGAGACCCCCAATTCCTATTTTAAAAAAATAGCCAGGCATGGTGGCATTCACCTGCAGTCCCAGCTACTCCAGAGGCTGAGGCAGGAGGGTTGCTTGAGGCCAGGAGGTTGAGGCTGCAGTGAGCCCTGATTGCACCCTGCACGCGAGCCTGGGGGACAGAGCGAGACCCAGTCTCTAAAAAGAAAAGAATTCTATGGAAGGATAAGCATTTCTCACTGAAATAATTCTTTGTTCTGTGGTGTGCAGAGTCAGCCAGCAGCTCGTGTTAAACTCACCCCCTCTCCTGGGTGGCTGGGGCCCATCACCTCACCTGGGCTGGAGTGCTCATGGTCCCTGAGGTGTGTGGCATGGCTTACCTCCCTGTGCACTGGCCTGAGGCACAGCCACTCCCTCCAGGACTCCATCTGTTGGCATCAGAGTCTTCATATATATGAGCACCCCGGGAGCATGGAGCAGAGGAGAGATGCATTATTTAAAACAGGATACATGTTGCCATAAACTCTTCTGATTTTGTGTGGAATAGAGGGCTATGTCCTGGATTTTAAAAGTCCTACGTTAAAATCTTTCATTTCATTTTATTATTCTTATTTATTTAGTTTTTGAGACAGAGTCTTGCTCTGTCACCCAGGCCGGAGTGCAGTACTGCCATCATGGCTCCTTGCAGCCTCGACTTTCTGGGCTCAAGTGATCCTCCAGCCTCAGCCTCCAAAGTAGCTGGGACTACGAGCGTGCACCACCACACTCAGCTGATTTTTTCTATTTTTAGTAGAGATGGGGTCCCACTGTGTTGCCCAGGCCAGTCTTGAACTCCTGGGCTCAAGTAATCCTCCCACCTTGGCCTCCCAAAGTGCTAGGATTACAGGTCTATGCCACTGCATCCAGCCTTAAAATCTGTAATTTTAATTGTCTTCTGTTATCTGTGCAACATATGTAAAAGATGCTTTGGTGAATTGTGTGTGACTGCGCATTGGCGAACAGGAGCACTGGGAGTTGGATGATTAGTTCCGGTCGTCACTTTGTGTATGAGTACTTCTCCCACTCAGTGAGTGACGCAGAAGGAGAAGGGAATATTTCACCTGACAGGCTCCCGCTTAGTACTTGGAATATCTGAGCTCCTTCTCTCCCCAGCTCATCTTCAGGGACTTTTCCTAAATGCTTGGAGAGGTTGGAATTCTAGTGCTCCCACTCACCCAAAAGGGGTGAGATAAGCTTTCAGCCAAAAGGGGTGAGACGAGGATTATATGAAATAACGTGTGTGAAGTGTTTGGTGATAGAATGTCCTTGCTGTTCTGTCCCAAGGGCATCTTGGGAGTGTTCTGTCATCTTGAGAGTGGGCATGACGGGTAGAGTGGCTTCCAGAAATGTGTCGTCATGTTTGTCCACGGTCACCAGGTGGAGCTGGGTTTAAAAACACGCGGATGAATTCCTTAACTTCAGCAGCGTATTTCTTAGCAGGGAGAGATATGTATGGCTTCCTGGGTCTCTGTACCCTTGGCAGCTTCTGGAAGGATCCTAGGGTCACAGAGTTGTGAAGGGCTGTCTCTTGGGTTCTAAGTTGTGGCTGGGAAGCCCTGGCCTCTACCCTATGGCCGTGGGCACAGCTCTTCCCGTGGCTGTGGGCACAGCTTTTCTCAGATGGCCCACACTCAGCTCCTGGGTGGTCTGAGGTACGTCCCTTTCTGTTCCTTGAGCACTGAATCCATTTTTGGACAGGTTGCTTGTGAGGAACGACAGCCAGTCTCACACACCAAGAGTGGTGGAAGAAAGGGCGCTAGACACTTCCTTGTCATCTTTAACCGATGTGTGCAGCTGTCGGTAAATGTGACATATTTTGTAAGCATTTACAAGAAAAATTGAACAATCGAAAGAGAGATGGAGACTTTTGGATGAATATTCTTTACAAAGTGGAGTTAGCTACTGGAAACACAGTGGAGTGACCTTATTTCTATAATAAAAGACTATTTAGCTTCAATTGTAGTAGAACTAGTGTTCCGGCCAAAAAAAGCAAAGCTGGTCTTTTATTTACAACATTTTGGAGACAAACATAGTCTTAAAAACAACAACGACTGCTGCTGCTAATGCATAGTTAAAACTATGTGGTTTAAAAATTATTTACAAAATATAGGCATCCAAGCAGGTAACTAGGATGTGGGGAATCTGATGGGCTCACAGGTGCCAACTCTGTTTAATTTCAAGGATCGGGGATTACTCATCATCTGTCTTCCCAGGGAGCACGATGCCTGTGGCCACGAGATCTCTCTAACAACTCCACACACTTGTGGGTTCCTTATAATTGGCAAGTGCATTAACTTATACCCAGCTACCCTGTAAGGAATGTAAGATACCCAGAAACTGACATCCTTTAGTCAACTCAGGTCCACCCTAGTCAAAAGCACCTTTTCTCTTTCCTCTGCCTCACTCAAGGTGTATGTCAAAGGGCTCTACTTGGAACCAAAAGTATTTAAGACTTTGGATTTTGAAATATTTGCATATACACAATGAGATCTCTTATGCATATGTAAAATAAGACCTAAGTCAAACATGAAATTCATTTATGTTTCATATACATCTCATATACATACCCTCAAGGTAATTTTACACAACATTTAAATAAATTTCTGCAGGAAACAAAGGTGGTGCATGATGGCCCATCAGAAAGCAACAGGTATGATCCCAGCACTTTGGGAGGCTGAGGAAGGTGGATCACTTGAGGCCAGGAGTTCGAGACCAGCTTGCTCAACATGGCGAAATCCTGTCTCTACTAAGTCAAAAAATAAAAGTTAGCCCAGTATGGTGGTATGGGGCTGTAATCCCAGCTACTCAGGAGGCTGAGGCAGGAGAATAACTTTAACCTGGGAGGCGAAGTTTGCAGTGAGCTGAGATTGCGATATTGCACTCCAGCCTCAGCAACAGAGCCAGACTCCATCTCAGAAAAAAAAAAAAAAAGCAAGCAAAGGTGTTCCTATCTCAGCCACCCGTGAAAATACCCTGTAGTTGTTTGGCATCACCAATCTTCCTGACTCTGAATTTATGTGATACCAATATGCAATCATTTTCTTACATTTATTCACACTTTACAGTGAAAAAATGTGACATTCATATCTGGCATGTGTGGAAGATACGTGCAGCTGAAGGGGGCTGGGATGGTCTTTGTTCCCTTGGGGACGCTGAATAAGCTATGTCTTGAAGGGGTCAACGGGGTCAGATGTGGAATTTTCCACTTGGGGCATCGTTTCTGTGCTTAACCATTTCAGATTCTGGAGCATTTTGGATTTTTGGATGAGGAATGCTAACACTCACACCGCACTGTGTGCCCACAGTCTCTAAATGCTTTAATGTGTATCGAGTCATTACTCCACACAGCGACCTGACCTGTGAAGCCAGTACTACCACCAGCCACTTCATGGATGAGGACACTAAGGCACAGAGAGGCTACAGAATCACCCAAGGCCACACAGCTAAGTGCCAGAACTGAGATCCAAACCCAGCAGTCAGACTCTAGAGCCGTTTCCCTCCCAACCACTGTTCTTTATTGCCTCTAAATGAAAACCAAGTTAAAATTCTAGCCGGATTTCCATGAGCTTCTAATTAGGACAGTACCCAATGGAATCCCACCACCTAACTGCACTGACACTAGATGGCAGTTGAGACACCAGGTCGATTTTCCTCCCAGCAGGCTGCCTTAATGTCCCCTCCAGTCCAGGCATTCCAGAAATCACGCCACTCTGATGTCTGTCTGCCTTCGCAGTGAGAGTTCCTCCAGACTTCCAACCTAAACATTCAGAGTCACTTCCAAGGCTCAACTCAGGCCACTGTGCTCAGGGGAAAATAGTAAAATACTGGAAGTCAAAACCTCAAAAGAAAAGAGTGAGTTTAGAGAAACAGCGATTCTTCAAGGAGCTCTAGCCAGCCAGGAATACATCTTTGATCTGCTAAAGGCTTTAGAAAAGAGTCCTGGCAAAATTTGCAATAAGAAGGCACATGGCAATCATCAATCTCTAGACAGAGACATGGCTAGACTTCAGGTCCCACAACCTGTGCTTGAAGACCTCTAGAATGGTGGCTCCTCAGCTTGTAGCCAGTAGTATCCTGCCTCCCATAGCAGGTGGAAAGGTCTGCAGTGTTCTGCAGCTGCTCCTCTCCTGCCTCCCGAATCCAGGCTGACCTAGAACTTGCTTTGACTGACGCATTGCGGCATCAGCAGCATTGCAAGATCAGAGTCTGGGCTTCCAGGAACCTTGGGCATCCACCATGACCCTCTGGGAATGCTCTTGCAGCCTGTAAGGAAGCCCTGGTGGAGACAAACTGAGTCACGACTACCCTTGAGAAGGTAGAGGCCCAGTACGCACCACCAGGCCTGTGAGGTAGCCCCTGCAAACCTGTCCAGCGGGTGCCAGCTGGGTGCAGCCTCCCAAGTGAGCCCCGAAGATCCCCAGAGCTGGGAGACAGCATGGATCGTCCTGGTTGTAAGCCACCTAGTTTTGGTGTTGGTTTGTTGCATAGTAAGATAACTGGCCTACCTCCCTGGTGGGAAAGTCTGGTGCATATAAAAGGTAATTATGGGTTGGGTGCAGTGGCTCACACCTATAATCCCAACACTTTGGGAGGCCGAGACAGGCAGATCACCTGAGATCAGGAGTTCAAGACCACCCTGACCAACATGGAGAAACACTGTCTCTGCTAAAAATACAGAAAGTTAGCTGGGGGTGGTGGTGCATGCCTGTAATCCCAGCTACTCAGGAGGCTGAGGCAGGGAGCATCACTTGAACTCGGGAGATGGAGGTTGCAGTGAGCCAAGGTTGCACCATCGCATTCAAGCCTGGGCAACCAGAGCAAAATGAAATTTATTCTCAAAACAAAACAAAAACTGTAGTTATTTCCCTGAGTATTAGAGCTGGGAAGGGGGAAAGGTAGGGAGGGTGGGGGGGCGGCTAATGGATCCCAAATTACAGCTGTATAGGAGGAGAGTGTGTTGCTGTAGGGCAGGCTTTAGGGTGAGTGTGGTCAGCACTCATTTATTATAAATTTTCAAAAAGCTACAAGTGAGGATTTTGAATGTTCAGAACACCAAGAAATGATACACATTGGAGGAGATGAATTTGCTAATTACCTGGATCTGATCATTATGCATTATAAACATGCATTACAATATCACACTGTACCCCATAAATATGTACAGTTATTACCAACTGAATATGGGAGGAAAAAACTTTATTGAACCTACTCTCAAATCCAGTTTGAATAAATTGGCTAGTGAACTTATAACTGAAAAAAAAAGTTGGCCAGGCATGGTGGCTCACGCCTGCAATCCCAGCACTTTGGGAGGCCAAGGCGGGCAGATCACACGATCAGGAGTTTGAGATTAGCCTGGCCAATATGGTGAAACCCTGTCTCTACTAAAAATACAAAAATTAGCTGGGCATGGTGGTACGTGCCTTTAGTCCCAGCTACTCGGCAGGCTGAGGCAGGAGAATCACTTAAACCCAGGAGGCAGAGGTTGCATTCAGCTGAGATTATGCCCCTGCACTCCAGCCTTGGCGACAAGAGTGAGACTCTGTCTCAAAAATAAAGTTCTCTCCCTGACCTCAAGGCCTTGCATGAGCTCCACCAGCCCCTCTGTGCCTCTGCCCTCACCTTTGACCTCGCTCAGCCCCCACCAACTTCGGCTCCTGGAAAGCACCTCATTTGCTCTGCTCCAGCCCCTCACAGGGACAACTCCTTTCTCTGGCATGTCCTGCTCCTGGCGGGCTTCCTGCCCAGATGTCACCAGCCTGAGAAGCATAACCTGCTCCCACCTGCAATGTCTGGCCCCACCCTCCCCCTCTGCACGTCCTCCTCCCTTCCCTGGCTTTATTTTTCTTCCCCACTTTTTATCAGCACTTGGTATCGTTACTGCTTTATCTCTTTGGCTGTTTCCCCTCCTAATTACCCCTGCCCTGCTGTTAAAATCAAGCTTCCTGAGTGCAGGGATTTGGTCTTTATTCATGTTGTATCCAGGGCCTGTCCATAATACAAACAATAGCTAAGACCTAAAAAGTACTTCTCACCAGCTGGGCACTGCTCAAAGGCTTTATTTACTCCTCCCAAAGAACGTATGAGGTAGATACAATTTATCCATTTTATAGGTGAGAAAACAGAGTCACCAGCAGGTTCAGTAACCTGCCCTGGGTAACACAGAGACTGAGTGGCAGAACAAATATTTAAACTGAGACTGACTGGCTCCTAGTTGGCACTCAATAAATACTTGTTTAGTACATAAACAAATATGTGACTGAACTTCCTATCTCTCCTACTGCAGCAGGGCTCCAACAGTACTGCTGAGAAATCCCCACTGAGAATAGAATTCCCTTCTTTATTTATAAAAATGAAATTATTTCTTAGCCTCCTGATATTAGTTTACTTCCCTTCAGCATTTTTTTTTGTAAAAATGGAAATTCAGGGAACATTGTAGGACACTAGATCAATATAGAAAAATCAATTGTATTTCTAATAGCAATAAATAATCTGAAAACGAGATTAATAAAACAATTTCAGTTGCATGGGTATCAAAAAGAATAAAATACCTGGGAATCAATTTAAGAAGTGCAAAGCTTTTTGCTCTTAAAACTATAATATGTTGTTAAAAATGAAAGAACTAAATCTAAATCTCATATTCATAAATCAGAAAACTTATTATTGGTAAAATGGAAGCAGTCCGTAAATTGATCTGCAGATTAAATGTAATCCCTATCAATATCCCAGCTGGCTTTGTTATGGAAATTAACAAGCTAATCCTAAAATGTATATAGAAATGCAAGGACTGACTCAGGATAGCTAAACATTCTTGAAAACAAAGAACAAAGTTGGAGAATTCACACTTCCCAGTTTCAAAATTGCTACAAAGTTACAGTAATCAAGGCAGCATGGTACTGGCATAAGGACAAATACGTAGTCCAATGAGACTAAATTGAGAGTCCAGAAATCAACTTTTACATTTATAGCCAATGCCATAAGAGAATAGATTTTTCATCAAACAGTGTAAAAGAATAGGGCTGAACCCCTACCTCAAACCATATTTAAGAAATCAATCAAAGACTTAAATGTAAGAGCTAAAACTATAAAACTCTTAGAAGAAAACAGGTGCAAATCTTGTGATCTTAGGTTAGGCAAACCACATTTGATGTGACACTAAATGCCTAATTGAGAAAAGATAATAGATTAATTGAACTTCATCAAAATCAAAAACTTTTGTGCTACAAATGATATCTTCAACAAAGTAAAGAGGTAACTCACAGAATAGGAGAAAATATTTTCAAGCTATGTATCTAAAAAGAATCTTGTAGCCAGAATATATAAAGAACAACTTCACAATAAAAAGATAAATAATTAAAAATGGGCAAAGAATCTAAATAGACATTTCTCCAGAGAAGTACAAATAGCCAAAAAGATGCTCAATGTCATTAGCCATCGCAGAAATGTAAATCAAAAGCCCGATAAGATGCTGCTTTACACTGACTAGTTGACTATAAGCAGAAAGACGATAACAAGTGTTGGCAAAGATGTCAGGAAATCAGTGCTCTCATATATTGCTAATAGGAATGTAAAATGGTGTAGAAATTCCTATTGCTAATAGGAATGTAAAATGATGTAAAACCTGACAGTTCCTCAGAAGATTAAATATAGAGTAACCATATGACCCAGCAATTCCAATCTTAGACATATACTCATGAACAGTGAAAATAGGCGTCCATACAAAAAATTCTACATGAACATTTATAGCAGCATTGCTTGCAATGGCCAAAAGGTATAAACAACCCAAATGTTCAACAACTGATGAATGGATAAATAAAATATAGTATATCCATACAATGGAATATTATACGGCAATAAAGAAAAGTGAAGTACTGATGCACACTACAACATGAATAAACCTTGAAAACATTATGCTAAATGAACTAAGTCAGACCCCAAAACCCACACATTGTATGATTTTATCTAACATAGAATGGTCCAGAATAGACATATCCACAGAGATAGGAAGTATTGCCGGGGTCTGGGGTTGAGATGTTGGGGTGATCTGGGGAGTCATTGCTAAAGGGAACACTCTTGGGGTGATAATGATATTCTAAAATTAATTGTGCTGGTTGCACAATTCTGAAAATGTTAACAACCACTGAGTTAGACACTTTCTCTGGCAGGTGAATTACAGTAGATCCCCTTATCGATGAGGACAATCTTCCAAAATCCCTAGTGGATGCCTGAAACTGAGGCTAGTACATGACCCTATATATACTATGTTTTTTTGCCATACATACCTATGATAAAGTTTGATTTATAAATTAGGCATAGGAAGAGGTTAACAATAACAACTCACAATAAAATAGAACAGTCATAACAATATATTGCAATAAAAGTTACATGAATGTGGCCTCTCCACCCGCCTGGCCCCCTCCGGCTCCCTGCTAGCAACAGCTTATTGTACCGTACTCACCTATTTTCAGACTGTGACTGACCAGGGGTAACTGAAACCGTGGGTAAGGAGGAGTGACTGTATACATCAGTACAGCTGTTACATTTTAATTTGCTTGTAGTTGACATCAACTGCCTGGACACTCAAAAGCTCCCAAAATGACCAATGATCACCCCCATTTTGAAGATAAGGAGACTGAGATTCAGTGTGATAGGCCCAGAGTCCCACAGCGGGTGTGGGACGGGGCAGATGAGACTCTGGTTTTCGCCAGAGTGTGGACTTGGAGCCCATCTGTCTAAGGCGACCCGTCCTGACTAATGCTGGGCCAGCCAGTTGTCCTCTCCCAAGCCTCAGTTTCCTCATCTGTAAAATAGGAATACTAATAGTCGTACCTATTTCAGGTGGTGGCTGTGCAGGTTGTTTTTAAATTATTATTTCAATTTTTTTATTTTTAGGAGACAAAGTCTTACTCTGCCAGCCAGGTTGAAATGCAGTGGTTCCATCATAGCTCACTGCAACCTTGAACTCCTGGGCTCAAGGGATCCTTCCTGCCTAAGCCTTCCAAAGTGCTGGGATTGCAGGCATGAGCCACTGTGTCTAGCTTGTTGAGCAGTTTAAAAGAATAACTCCCCTAAAGTGCTTTAGCTAGCATATAGTAAATACTCAGTAAGTGACATCTATTAATATATTCTGTCACCATTGTATTGTCTGTTGTCTATTCAATATCCTGCAGTATTTCCATTGTGATATATAGGTATAGATACCTGCTCTGGGGCTGATAGTCCACATCTGATGTGCCCTAATTAGAAATTTGCACTGGTTCACTTTTGAAGGCTCTCAATCAAGAATCTACCCTTTAAAGCAGGGCTGGCAGGCCCACTTTTGTAAACAGTATTTTCTTGGAGCACAACCAGGCCACGTATTTACACATTGTCTAAGACTGCTTTTCCTCCACCATGGTAGAGTTGGCTGGTTGCAACAGAGACCACATGTCCTGCAAAGCTAAACTCCTCTCTAGCTGATTCTTCACAGAAAAAGCTTGCACATGCCTGTTCTATTGTGCTTAACAAACGCCACCATCTAAATCTGCACCTGAGACCTTGTTATTTAGCAATAAAGAAGATTAAAAATGAGTTTCTCTGGTCAAATGAATGGTCATCAAAATACGTGTTAACTGTGAAAGTCCTGTAGGTGCCAGAACGGACCAATCCCGAGGTGAGCCTGGGACTCACACTCAGCAAGAGTACCCTCAGCCTAGACTCTGGCTGGCCCTGCACCCCCAGACCCCCTGCCTCATGGGAATTCCAGATGCCGCTGGAGAGTCAGCCTATGTGCTGCCAGGCTTCAAAGCATCCCTCCCTTCACGGTGCCAGCTCACATGTGTGGAAGGGCAGAACGCAGGGACTTCATCAATCTACGGCAAACTCAGGAAGACTGGCTAATCAATGTGCGTATGTGGGGACAGAATTTGGTTGAAATTGGCTGAGGGCAGCCTGCCATAATTGCCTACTAGTTAGTTATAGTTACTAGGCACTGAGCACCATGGAGGAATTGTTAAAACATAGAAAATGTAAGTCCTGGCATGGTGGCTCACACCTATAATCCCAGTACTTTGGGAGGTAGAGGCGGGAGGATTGCTTGAGGCAGGAGTTTGAGACCAGCCTGGGCAACAAAGTGAGATCCCTGTTTCTACCACCACCACCAAAACAACAACAACAACAACAACAACAACAACAACAACACACACACACACACTCTCTCTCTCTCTCTCTCTCTCTCTCTCTGCAATCAAATTACCTAACAGTCAGAGGATCACTTGAGGCAGGAGTTTGAGAACAGCCTGGATGACAAAGTGAGACCCCTGTCTCTACCAAAAAAAGAGAAAACAAAACCAAACAAAACACCACATGTGCACACAATCTCTGTAATCAGATTACCTAACGGTCTAGGTGAGACCTAATCAGCACAGAAGAGATGGTTAGGGAGCATCTCCAAGCTCACTTGTGTGAGGCACAACACGTGTGCAGTGCAGCTTGGGACACGGAGGTTAGGGACCGTGAAGGAAGTGTCCAAGGGAGCCGCATGTGCTGGGCTGGAGGTGAGGAGGAGGGTGAGGAGAGACAGGAGGCTGGTGAACCAGGGTGACGAATGACGGCAAGGGAGGCGAGGAGGATGTGCGCAGCAGAGTGGGATCTTGGAGGCACCCAAGAAGCCAGAGGCGCCAGGTCCTTGAGCCTTTGAGGATGTGAGAGGCCACATCAAGGGAAGCAGGTGGGGCAGCGGCGCTGGAGGCAGACCCAGGAGTGGTCCGTGAGGGAAAGCACGTGGGTGGCAAGCGGCCAGGAGAGGGAACACCTGTGTATTCTCCAATGCAGAGACACGGGACTTTGTCCACAAGACCACGGGGCCCAAAGAGCAAGACAGAGACTCCTTTTCTAAAAAGCAAACTGTTCCAATGCCCGCTGCCACCCCAGCCCCTGAATCCCATCCGCTGCTGGGTGCCCAGCCTCACCGGACTCTTGGGGAGCACTGGGCCAGGCCTCAGCCTAGCCCTGGTTTTGAATTGTTCCTTGTATTGTTTAGTTTTTTGTATTTAGATCTGTTCTCCATTGGTTTAGAAGTGAGATGCCAGACGTGGCCCACAGTCACGGGCTAGAGGCCCAGTCCTGCCACTCGCTTGCTCTGTGGCCCTGGGCAAATTCGCTCCCTCTCTGGGCCTCTGTCACTTGCCCTGAAAGACCTAGCTAGCAGACATCTGTGGTGGGGGCGGGGCAGAAGCCCTGACAGCAACACCATGGGTGTGCTTTAAAGATTTGGTCACTTCAGAGTTTATAGAAGAGTTTATAGGAGAATGGAGTGACAGTGGTGCAGAGCCAGAGGCTGGCACTGGGGAAGAAATGCAAGTTTTTTTTTGTTTCGTTATTGTTTGTATTTAGTAGAGATGGGGTTTCACCATGTTGACCAGGCTGGTCTTGAACTCCTGGCCTCAAGTGATCTGCCCCCTTTGGCTTCCCCAAGTGCTGGGATTACAGGTATGAGCCACCACACCAGACCGAAAGAGACACTCTGATTGAAAGGTCTAAGAGCCCATGCTCTGTACCTGGGGTGGGAGTTACCTGCAGGCCTTGGGGGCGGCGCCCTGTGGGTTCCCCTGGCAGCTCTCTCCCTGTTCATGGGCTTACCCTGGACTCCTGGGAGGCATTTCACAGAGGTGACATCTTCATCAGGCCCTGTGTCCTCCGTGCTGGGAAGCCTGGTCCTGATTAGGCTGTCTTGTGGGTGGCCTAGCCTCATGGGCCTCAGGCTCTTTCCTCCTTGGTGCTGGATGGTACTGGCAGCCTTGGCTTTTCCAACCATGAGAAGCTACATGGTGTAGAAATTTGAGAGTGGCTGTTCCTCACTGCACAGTCAGCATCAACAGCCTCCCTGTTCACCTCCATGGTGATGACCCCCCCAGGGGCTGTGTGTCCCTGCTGACCATGGCTGCCACCGTGTGACGGGTCAGACGTGCAGCTCACAGCACATGGTCCCATCATCCACACCCACTCTTGGGAAGCAGCTGATGAAAGTGGCCAATGCATTGTCACTTTGTGAACTTTAATAAAAATTCCTCCTGTAAAGACATTCAACAAATCTTTGAGGCCGGTGACATGGTGAAAAGAGAGTGGCTTTGGAGCCTGCAGACTTGGGTGCAAACCCAGGCTGCACTACTGAGCAGGAAGGTAATAGCTGTGTGTCCTTGGGCAAGTCACTTGCCCTTGCTAAGCCTTGATTTCCTATCTATAAAAATCTGCTTGACAGAATTATCGGAAGGATTAAGGAAAACATACATAAAGCACCCACTGTGGTATGTAGCATGTGTTACAGTATGGCAACCAGTATAAAGATAAAAACCATTATTTATGTAAGTGTGACAAGTTACAAATTACTCATTTTTCTTGCCTGGTGAATGTAGGAGCAGAAGATGTTTTCTGTGACCTGCGTTGGCTAAGATGCTTTTTTAAACCCCCACATGAGTCAGGGGTTGTGCTAGATCCTGGCATCACATGAGTTTGTTTGAATCACATCCCCCCATTTCATTCTGGAGCTGGAGAGCCTCTCGGGGAATTGGGTCTCTGCAATTTCAAAAGAGATTTCTGTTCTGAAAGCCCTTGATGTAGGCTCTTGCCCTCAAGTTATAGAGTTTTAGAGCCAGGGAGACATTTAGAGATGACCTGGCCCCATGTCTTTGGTTTTAACAAAGACTCAAAAAAGTGAAGTGATTAGCCAGGGAGGGCTGAGTAGGAATCATCTTCATGGCTCAATGCATTGGGCATTTGCTATGTGCCAGGAATGGTTGGAAGCACCTGGCCTGAAGTGTCTTCTTGAATCTTCCCTGGTCTGTTTTGTCCCCATGGTATGGCGAGGAATAGGGACAGTCAAGTCGTCAGTCTTCAGCGCCTGTGTATTTCCCGTTGCGGATGCCACTTCTCTCCAGCTTCATGGAAGGGACATGAACGTTGCCGACGTTCAGCTGCTGTGTTCTCAGCTTTCTTGTAGCTCCGTAGCTGTGCTATGGCAGTGGAGAAGGAGCCCCTGAGAAGCGGTCATCTGCATGCTCTCTGGCAACCCTGCTAGGATCATATTGTGATTGGCCATGAAACAGCCCAGGGAGGAAACAGCCAGATTCTTGTGTAAGATCCGTGTTGGCTGTGAAAACCACACAGCCTAATTCTCACCTCCATTCATGAAGAAGACAGAGGGGAATTACAGCAAGAGCTTAACATTTCAGTCCTTCACATGCCTGGAGTCAGCGTGAGGAGGCTTTATGGCTTGACACTCGATAGCACCTCATCGACTATCCCTAGCTCAAAGCATGCACAGCAGGAAATAAAAATAAATCTTTATTTGGGTATGCTCCTGTTTTACGTTCAAGGGTTAGCTGTCCATGTGTCTTCAATAGCAAATCATCCTGGTGATGATAGATCATAAGCTCAAGAGGAAACTGCCTCAGGAGAACAGGTACTTAATCAATCGTCGGGGTGGGATGGAGGTTGCCTCATCCTGGAGTCTGGAGGTGAGGGATGACTGTCAAGGCCCCCTCAGGACCAGCCGTCTGTTCTAAAATACCATGACTCTGGCACGACAGGCTCAGCAGCAGGAGTCACGATCACTCTGCCCCTTCACCCTCAACCTGCGATGCCGCCGCTGTGGAGAAGGATGCTCACTGCTAGCCTCTGATTAGGGTATCCTGAATCGGTTTCGATGTGGTTATGAGTGGCTTCTTTCAAGTGGTGTCATTGCTTTTAAAGATGGCATGTAAATAATTAACAACGAGGCACTCACCTTCATACTCTCAAGGCTCTCCCACTGAAGAGCCTGTCTGCCTTCACCGGCCGCGGGAGGGAGTCCTGGGCTGTGGAGTGTGTGGAGTGGTACACGTCACAGTGCCAGCCCCCACGGTTGGGTGTTTGATTGTTTTTCCACTTATTTTAGACTGCTTGTGCAGATGGGTCCATGGGCATTTCTATAGGCTGCTTGGTGCCTTCTTTGCATTTATCACTTTTTCGGACTTATATAAGTCTTTGCACACTTGTCTTTATTTCACTTCTTCTCTACCAGGTCACATGTCCTATCTATTGTGTTCATCTCCATATTCCCTGGGTTTAAAACATTGAGGATGCTCAAAGAGTAATGAACAGGTCAACATTAGCTCCGGAGTGAACTTGAGGTATGAACAAAAAAACTTAGAACTCCATGCTGTGGCGGATACCCTCTGCTGTGCGTGCCTGAAATGGCCAAGCTTGTCCCCCTACAGTGAAAAGGAAATCTCTTTGCAGAAGTGAGTACACAACATGGTTACTTGATAGTTCCATTCACTCCTGAAATGGGCTATAATCCCTGTGTCTTGAGCATTGAAAGGGTTTTTTTTTGTTATTCCTAATAATCTAATAATCCTTCAAAGGTATTCTTTTTCAGTTGTGTTTACATGAGGACCCCTGCCCTGTAGTATTATAGTGACTTCATGCTTGCCCGGGATCTTCTCAATTTCATCCTTAGTTAACATACGCTTGCATTTCTAGTAGATCCTCTTGTTAAAGATAAATTTACAATTCTATGCATGCAACTATGTGGCTCGAGACATGTTTTCCTGGTGAGTTTTGATTCACCAACAACTTTCCTTTAGCTACGTTATTATTTCAGTATCCTCTTAATATGTTCAAAAGCTGAAACCCATTAAGATTCTTAAGAATACTCCTTCAAATATGCTCTGATTATTAAAAGTGTAAAACATATAGACTCACACCAATTCTTCTATTCACTCTTGTTTGGATGCAAAATTATATATGGAAGCTTTCAAACCTCTGGCCTGTCATTTGCATTCAATCTGCAGATGTGTTTTATTTAGCTGGCATGGTACTTAAAAGCTATGAGCCAATATTTAAAAAGCAAGAGGTTTTGCATAAGAATCTAGATGGCTGGGAAATGTTGGTAAAGTTACCCTGCATGTCCACAGCAGGCTGGGATGGATGGACGGAGCCGCGTCCGCTCGGCCTGCTCTGCTTTGCAGGCTCGCCTCCTGCTCCTTGCTCCTTCCGTTGTCTCTTGTTTAAATTCCTGGAAATGTGGGATTAGGGGTGATCTGGGTTGTTGTTGTTGTTTTTTTCCAAATTTTAATTAATGTTGTTTCAAAAATTTTTATAGCATTGAAGAAAAATAGCTTTGGAGAAGCTTAAGTTGTTGCTTTAAGAATTAGTCTGTGTATATTCTTCTTAGTCAAATTGCACTTTGAGAATCTGTGAAAATTTTAGAATGGAAGAGTGAGAGGAAGAGGAGCGAAAAGGTACTGATTACGCTGTCAGAGGCTTTCTTGGTCATTTCTTTGTGAGCTAGTTGAGTTATTCTGTGTTTGACTCGCGGTTTCTAGTGTTGCCAGATGTAAGAATGCCCCGAAGTGCCGAGGTGGGAAGCACCTGGCTCACAAACATCTCCTTTTTCATCTGGGGGAGGATGAGCCGTCACTGCGCTGGGATTCCTCCAGAGTCCCCATGGGTTTGTTCACCTGGAGCAGCATCCGCGTCTGGGATAGATGTAGAATGACGACAAACTAGCTGCCATGGAGAAGTGACGTTAAAATGTACAGTAAACCCAGAGAGCTCTGGAAACGTAATTTCCTCGAGTCCCAATTACTATCACGTGAGGTTTCAGTGATTCAAAGCCAGCGTGGTTTCCACGCGAGCAGTGCCCTGTCTTATGGGTGTCCCACTGCTTCTCTTGCTGAATGGCTCAGCTCATGGCCAGCGGGCATCCATATTCATGCAGAGCTCCACTGCTGGCACGCTGTACACATTTGTAGCAAAACAAGGATTTTTAACTTTAGGTGGATGTTATCGAGAACATGCTTATTTGGGCAATAAGGTCTCCAATGACAGGAGCTGGCAGGAATACACCTTTCACCAAGAGGTGCAGAATGTTTAATTTAGGGAATCCAAGGTGGCCACAGGATGGGTTTTCTCCTTAAAGATTTATAATGCTTTTTTTTTTTTTTTTTTTTTTGAGACAAGGGCTTGCTCTGTTGCCCAGGCTGGAGTTCAGTGGCATGATCATGGCTTACTACAGGCTTGACCTCCCAGGTCAAGCAATCCATCCACCTCCCACAAGTAGGTAGAACTACAGGTGTGTACCACCATGTCCAGCTAATTTTAATTTTCTTATTTAGAAATGGGATCTCACTATGTTGCCCAGGCTGGTCTCGAACTCCTGGCCTCAAATAATTCCATTGCGTCTGCCTCCCAACGTGCTGGGATTATAGGCATGAGCCACTGCACCCAGCCTAGAATACTTCTTTAAAAAAAAAACAGAAACCAAAAAACAAAAAACACAGGGTCTAAATCTGTGGCTCAGGCTGGGGTGCAGTGGCTCAATCATTGCTCACTCCAGCCTTGACCTCCCTGGCTCTTGTGATCCTCCCCCCTCAGCAGCTTACCCTACCTGGAGTAGCTGGGGCTACAGACATGTGCTACCACAACCAACTAAATTTTTTTTACGTTTTCTTTTGTAGAGACAGGG
This sequence comes from Saimiri boliviensis, assembly GCF_048565385.1. NCBI lineage: Eukaryota > Metazoa > Chordata > Mammalia > Primates > Cebidae > Saimiri > Saimiri boliviensis. The sequence goes on along the minus strand of NC_133452.1, from coordinate 139,847,183 downwards.
GTCTCTACAAAACAGTCCTGTTGCCCAGGCTGGTCTTGAACTCCTGGGCTTAAGGAATCCTCTTGCCTCAACCTCCCAAAGTGCTGGGATTATAGGTATGAGCCACCTTGCTTGGTCAACCCTTCTTAAAATGTGTTGAAACAGTTATAAGATTTGACTTTTTAATGTCCATAGACCAGAGCTTCTCTACCTCTGCCAAACTCTATGCCATTTTGAGCAAACTATTGTTTTTCTGCCTTTCCTGTGCACTGTGGGATGTTTAGCAAAATCCCTGGGCTTTCGATTTTTAGACACCAGTAGCCACCACCCTCTCCTGCAGAGTCAACGGTAGAAATGGTCTCAGCATTGCCAAATGACCCCTGGTGAACAAAACCATCCCAGTTGAGAACAGCTGCTGTCGACTTTCTGAGATCTTTTGATTTTGCCGGTTCAGAATTTTTCATCAAAGATCTCAAAAGGGACTTGGAAGTCTGAAAATCTGTGTTTCCTCTCTGGATCCCTGAAGGGCAGGGGGCTTACTTTCAAAATCAAAGCACAGAACATGCTGCCCTCTCCTGTTCCTTTGGGAACCAGCCCTATCTCTTCCGGGCAAGTTGCTTCAGCTTTCCTTTTTTTTAAAAAAATGTAAATACCATAAGCCCTATCTGATGAGGGTAAGGGAAGCCTCAATGAGATAATGTAGGTGAATGGTTGCCATGTTGGGGGGCTTGGGTTCTTCGCACTCCTACCCCTATCTGATCCCATCAGCTCTGACACGGTAACCACCTGTTTTCAGTCACGCACAAGCCCCACCAGGTTAGACAACAGGGTCCCATCTCCACTTCCAGGCAGTCAATTTCCTGAGACCTGGGTGACTTGGCCACCCAGACAAGGAGACTTGAAGCTCTTCTCTCCTCAAACCTGGGCCGATTGGCTTGTTATTTTCTGAAAGGGTAGCGTGAGGACTGCTGCTGTGCTCCTGGAATGGTCACCGTGATGTCTCAGGGCTCCACTGGCACCCTGGGCACAGAGGTGGTGCTGCTACCCACCCTCCTGCACCCTCCAGAGATTGCCATTTTCTAATGCCGTTCAATGGTTTCTGCATCTACACATAAATGAAGTATATTTATTTTTCTGATTCTCATAAAAAAAACCCAAAGCCACAAGATCGTGTTTGAAGCTCCAAAACCCATGACTTGAGGTTTCCCTCCCAGGGTGCATTTGCTTTCCACCGTGTGGACGGGGGCTGCACAGATCTCTGCTCTGCTCTAGTTTGTCCTGCGCCTGAAAGGCAGGCAGCCTGAGGGAGCACGCCAGGCTGCAAGGGTCCTTGCACTTCCTCTGCTCCTATGCAAAACCACCAAGCTTTCAGAAACGCAATTGCTTTTGAGATCTGTCTGCAACTGTGGGAGGCCATGGGGCTTCCTTTGCTTCATATTCCTCTTCTTTTCGATTTGGAATCTTGTTTGGGTAACAGTTCAGCAGAAAGAGTGTTAACCATTTCTACACACTACAGAAGCGATTTGCCGATGCTGTGTGTATTCAAGAAAATTCACGGCTCTTTTTAATAAGGCATCCATGGCTTTATCAGTGAGTGCATGGAAGAATTAAAAAGTTACATTCATTTACATTTATAGGCTTATATACCTGTAGAGTATCTTGGAAGGACTCACAAGAGACACAATGAAGATTGTCTCTGTGATAGAGGAAGGGAGATTTGGTTTCACTCTCCATGTTCGTGCATATAATCCACTGTATATCTACAATATGCAGGTATTCATTAAAATGGAATAAAATTTCAAATACAAAATAACAACTTCAAAAAACTAAAGACTGACACAGAAGCTTTCTAAGATACGCGGGGAAAAAAAGAGAGAAAGGTTTAGGCAGCTTGTGGAGATATATTCAATAGCAGAGAGGAAGTCAGGGGCAAGGGAGACCCATAGGACAAGCCTGCAACGGCATACGGAAGAGCTCTGTAGTTACAGGAGGCAGGCAGGCTGAGATGTGACCACTGCTACGTGACTTGAAATGCACTGGTGCCTAAGGAGTACCCTTGATGGAGCAGAGTATGACCTTAGGCCTCCTCTAATAAACACACCATGAGCATCAATAGTCATCCCTATAATGTCCCTTAATGTGGGCTCAGGTTTGACTCAGAGGGGCAACTGTGTGTGCCAAGAATTCTCCCCGGAGTACTTAGCCCTCCTGTGGGCATGTGAGCTCAGGATAGGATTTCGAATAGATGGTCCGTGTCTTTGAGTACTCTTTCACGGATGTTATAATATTTCTTAAAAATCAGCTTTGTGATAAGAAAGAGCTCAGGGTTCTATTCTCTGGCAGGAACCTCAGTACGGAAACTCAAATTTGCCAAAACATGGCAAATCTACATCCTTGGATGATCAGCCACAGCCCACCTCGACGCAGCAGAGATAAATGTGCCGCTGCTGCATTTTCCCTCACATGGAGAAGTCCAAAGGGAAAAGTCTCTGGTTTTTAACCCGTCAAGGGCAGGTCTCTTGACAACGTGAGAAAACCATGCTGTGCTTTTTTCCTACAACGCTGGCTTGAGCCTGAGGCAGGAAGCTTTGACAGGGAGCTGTGCATTCACACAGTTCGATCTCCTTTGACTGCACGCCGTTTCCTGCTCAATCCTTTGTCTGTACAAAGCCCACTCCCTACCAGCGAATCACTGTCCCGCCTGCTTTCCCTCACCCCTGTCAAGGCAGCTGCGCTCCCAGGTGGGTGTTACTGTAAATCTCAGATCCACCCAGGTCCTATCAGGCGCCCAGGTCCCCGAAGAACAGCCTTTGGCTGTGAGTCCACACTGCCATGTGCTGTGAAGTGGTCAGAACCACGATTGGGATTCCAGCAGCTTTGGCAGCTCCTAAGTGCCAAAGGGAAGACGGAGAATTTAATCATCCTCAGTAGCCATTTACTGCTCCATATATTACAAAACAGAAGAGATTATGTCTTAATTACACGCCCTTCATTCTAAAAGGCCGTGTTCATCTGTGGTGGCCACCAGCATTTAAATACATCTATGGAAAACATGTGTCTGTCCTCTGAGGTTAATAACGTGCCGGCAATCTTTCCAGGAGCCAAGAAGGTTTCTGTAATCATGGACAATTGCTGCATGGGCTTAACTGGAGGGCAGGGCTGAGTCACTTGACTGTAAACACATGGTGGAGAATTTCTGAGCTCTTCTTGACTTTCTCATGGTGCTGACGGTGGGAGTGTGGGTGGGGGGCACCGGGGATCCGGTCCCAGGGAGGTGGCCGCCGAGGAGCTGGGGACCCCGCAGGGCTGTGGCCTCCGTGCCGGGCTCTCTCACAGGCCCTGGCTTCTCCTCTCTCGGAGGAAATGCAGCAGACATTTAAATATTTCCAAACCAAACAAGACACCCTGAAGGACGCTCCTCCTGCGGCCCCATCATCTGCTTCAGGCCGGATTTGGAAATATCAAACAACAGCGACAGAGGCAGCTTGGCTCTGCAGAGGATGAGCAGGGAAGACAGGAAAACAGAGCTGGTTGCAGCCACTGTGCTGGGCTGCTGCCCTCAGACTCGGGGACTGCTCTTAAATATGGCAAAGTCAGGAAGGCAAGATGGTCTTCAGGTCACAGCTCCCTGAGGGTCCCTAGCCCCTCCTCCAGCATCCAAAATAACTTGGAGGGGTCTTAAGGATTTCCAGGTGTCATCTCAGTTCTTTTTCTACCTGGGAACACTTCCTTTCATGTTTTTTGTGGCTGTTTCTCAGAGAGCATCCTTGCACTCTCATTCATTCTAAAAAGGCCCTTCATGCTCTCTCCTGCACCCAACAGTTTAATCAGACTTAACATTTTCATTTGGGCTTTGATGGTGACAGAAATAAAAGTACTAGAATCAAAACATCCTTCTCACCTCATCCCCCAACCCCTAAGTCACCTCTTGTCTGCTCCATGAGTCTATAGCCTGCTCCAAAATTCTGAAAAGCCTCATCTAATGTAAGCACTGAATTTGCGGAAGGAAAAGGAAAGTTGTAACTCTGGCCTTGTTCTGCACATAATTGTTAATAGAATTGTGGTTTCTTTCTTTCTTGGGTAATCTTGTTTTCCAAATTAAAATCCCTCAGTGACTCAGCCTCTGCTAGGGGCTGAGAAAAAGAGTCTTTCAAGGGCAAAGGAGAGAATGCCTGGTGAAAGTCAGAGGGCAGTGCAGGAAAATTGCAGGCCCCCATTTCCAGAGGGCCACACAGATTTTGTCTCCCCAAGCCTGGTTCAGTTCCCTGGGGGTGATATGATGATGGCACCCCCACCCTCCCTGTGGGGGAGAGGGTTGAGTCCTGTGTAAGGGAGACTGGGCCAGACTCTGGTTTTGAACACTGAGGGCAGGTCCTCCTCCTCTCCAGGCCTCTCTGGAATCCCCCTTCTTACCAAGTCCCATCCTGCCGAGCCAGATCTCTGCCTGGGGATTCCTGCTTTCCTCCTCCCCTGTGCCCTGAGTGGAAAGTTGGCCTTTGAGGGCCGGGCAGAGCCTGCCCAGCCTGAGTGCCCAACCCTCCCACCTCACTTCCGGGGAGCTGAGACTGGGCCTCTCACTTGGGGTTAAGCTGATGGAGACACGGCCCAGGGGGTGCTCACAGCAGCTTGTTTTCCCTCCCCTGGGACCTCAGTGGAAAGGGCGGGAGTCCTGGAGGCCATGCACACCGCCTTGCCCAGCCTCCTCAGGCGCCAGGGTCTGTTCCATTCCTTTTTTTTTTTTTGAGATGGTGTCTCGCTCTGTTGTCCAGGCTGGATCTCAGCTCACTGCAACCTCCGCCTCCGGGGTTTAAGTGATTCTCCTGCTTCAGCCTCCCAAGTAGCTGGGACTACAGGCGAGCACCACCAAACCCAGCTAATTTTTGTATTTTTAGTAGAGATGGGGTTTCACCATGTTAGCCAGGCTGGTCTCAAACTGCTGACCTCAAATGATCCCCCTGCCTCAGCCTCCTAAAGTGCTGAGATTACAGGCATGAGCCACCACGCTCAGCTGAGGGTCAGTTCCATTCTTATGGAATGAGCGGATGACATCCACTCCAGTGTGGGCTGTGTCTTGGGCCTTTCATGAGCTTAGTGGACAAACACCCTGGTGTATACTGAGTGTATCTCACCAATTGTCAAGCTCAAGGGGCACATGGGCCCAGCCAGGAAGTCTCCCCCGTTGTGGCTGCCACCCTGTCCTTTCCCAGACCAGCCCGATTCCGATGCCGATGGAGTCAAGTGGGGTTTTCAGCAGTCCTGGTCACCAGGTATGTGATTGTGAATGATCTTGCTCATCGAGGAAGTGGGTGTAGTAATACTTGCTTCCTAAGACTCATCAATATCCCATTCACAGACGGCTAGCAGTGAGCTGGGGTCCATGAGAGCTGCCTCCTTAATGCCCAGTGTTTCTACTGTGCCTACGGAGCACTAGCTCATCCCAGTTCAAAAAGGTGAAAAAACCTTTGCCCTGCCCTCTTTCTTTTTTGGGGTAGTGAGTGCCTTGATGCCTAGAGGATGCCTGATGCAGTTTCAGGGACAGTGCTCCCTCTCCCAGGGACTTGTGGAGTCCATAACTATAGGCTTTGCCCTCCCCAGAAGAATGCAGTCGTGCTGAGGACTTAGAGCTCATTGGCATGCTGGCTCTAGCATTTTCTCTCTGCAGGAAATAGCATCTAGCTTCCAAGCCACTCAGTGCTCAAGGCGCACAGGGAGAGAAGGGATGGGCCTCGCTGGTCTGGCTCTCTGAGAACCTGTTTAATCTGGAGCTTGCGAGGGCAGTGGTGAAGGCCTGGGGTTGCGGACCTAGAACTCAAGTATGTTTCTGTCCAGATGTGAGCTTGATTTACAACTGTTATGGTTGCATTATGTTCTTTACACTCCCACCTCCCCCAAAAAGTATGTGGGAGTCTTAACTTCCAGTGACCTCATTTGGAGATAAGGCCTTTACAGAGGAAATTGAGTTAAAACAGTCATTAGGGTGGGCTCTGGTCCAATATGACTGTGTCCCCATAAATAGGGGAGATCAGGACAGATACAAAGGGAAGAGCACTTGGGGACACAGGGGGAAGACACCGTATGCAAGCCAAGGAGAGGGACCTCAGCAGAAACCAACTCTACTGGCACCTGGATCTTGAACATCCAGCCTCCAGTACTGAGATGATGGGTTTCTGTGTGTAAATCACCCAATCTGTGGCACTCAGTTGCAGATGCCTTATGGCTTTTCTGGGCCGTAGCCTCTTCGGGGCTGCTGTCTGGAAGGAACTCCTGGGGCCGAGGGAGGGAGACAGCCCGCAGCCATCTCTGGGATGTTATCTTTAGTATGGGTTCTTTTGTTATTCCCAGGCTTGCCCTACAGCCCAGAGTGGCCTGTCTGTGGGCTTCACTGATCTGGCAGCCGGTGCCCACGGTGAAGACCTGAAGCTGGAAAAGCCTCCTTACTTGGTTCTGCTTCTCAGGTGCTCCTTGGCAGAGATTCACATTCAGGTAGAGGACTCCCAGCCTGGCCACCTGCCCCATTCCTCTTGGGACGGGAACTTGCTTGAAAAGGAAGGATCATCTAAGAGGAAGAGGGGTTACCCTTGATAAGAACCCTGTTCTTATCATCGCAAGGGTACACTCCATGTTCGGAGCCGGAGTCAGAGCCCCGGGATCTCACCGCTTCCTGGAGCCACCAGGTCCTCTCCACAGTCCATGCAGACAGCGGGCCAGCCTCGGCTCTGGGCTCCTGGAGAAGGCACCCTCCCTAGTCTGTCTTGGGAGACTTGGCCTTGTGCTGTGGTTCTAGCTGGTGGCCTTGTCCATGGCCAAGGGGCTTGGGTTGGCCTTTGAGAACAAAAGCAACCTTTTAATTGAAAAGAGGCAGTTCTTTCTGTTTCTGGGATTAGAGCAGGGTTGTCATTAGAAAAAAGGAAACTTCAGAGGATGACGAAACCACTGTGGTGGATTTGGAGATTTGGGAGGATGGCAGGCACGATGGAATGCCAGCCTTGAGTGCTTGCAGCTAGACCTACAACTGAGTAGCAGATTGTGTGCGAGTGTGTGTGTGTGTTTCTGTGTGTGTGTAGGCCTGTGTCTCTGTGTATCTGCATGTCTACATGTATGTGTGTGTTTGTGTGAGTCTGTGTATGTTTATGTATTTGTGTGTCTATATGTATATGTCTGTGTGGCTCTGTACATCTGTGTGCATGCATGCATGCTTTTGTATATCTACATATCTCAGCATACGTGTCTGTGTGTGTCCATATGTCTCTGTGTGTTAGGTTTTGTGCATTCATGTTTGTGTGTCTATATGTCTGCCTGCCTATATCCTTGTGTGTGTATGTCTGTGTGTGTGTATCTATCTTTGAGTGTCTATGTGAGTCTCTGTGTTGGTGTGTGTGTGTTAGTTTGTGTCTGTGAGTATAACCATGGCTCTGTGTGTGTCTTGTGTGGATCTATGTCTGTGTGTGTGTGTCTTTGTGTGTGTGTCTATGAGTGTCTCTATGTGTGTCTTTGTCTATGTCTACATGTGTGTCCGTATGTGTGTCTGTGTGTGTCTATGTCTGTGTGTGAGTGTGTCTGTGAGTGCCTATGTGGGTGTGTGTCTTTGTGTGTTTGTGTGCATGTGTGAGTCTGCATCTGTGAGTCACTATGTGATTCTGTGTCTATGTGTGAGTGCCTATGTGTGTCTGTGTGAGTGTCTGTATGTGTGTCTATGTGAATGTGTGTGTCTATGTGTTTGTGTCTACGTGTGTCTATGTGAATATGTGTGTGTCTATGTCTGTGTTTGTCTATGTGTTTTTGTCTGTGTCTATGTGAACATGTGTGTGTCTATGCATTTGTGTCTGTGTTTATGTGTTTATGTCTGTGTCTATGTGTATATCTGTGTATGTGTGTCTGTGTGTGTACATGTGACTGTGTGTGTCTATGTCTGTGTGTGTCCATGTCTTTGTGTGTATCTATGTCTGTGGGTGTCTATGTGAATGTGTGTCTGTATGTTTGTGTGTCCGTATGTATATGTGTGTCTGTGTGTGTCTGTGTGTCTATGTCCGTGTATCTGTGTGCATGTGTGTATGTGTCTATGTGTATATGTTTCTGTGTCTATGTGTATGTCTATGTGTGTATGTGTGTGTCCATGAATATATATGTGTGTATCTGTGTTTCTGAGTGTGTGTGTACATGAATGTGTGTCTGTGTATGTGTGTCTGTGTGTCTGTGTCTATATGTGTCTGTGTCTATGTCTCTATGTGTGTATCTGTGTCTGTGTTTATGTATGTGTGTCTATGTGTGTCCATGTGTGTGTCTCTGTGTGTATATGCGTGTGTCTGTGTCTACGTGTGTGTCTGTGTATCTGTGTGTGTCTATGCATGTGTCTGTGTGTATGTGTGTCTATGAGTGTGTGTCCATGAGTTTGTGTATATAAGTGTATGTGAATGTATGTGTATGAGTGTGTGTATGTGTATTTGAGTGTGTGTGTGTGTGTGTGCTTTCTTTAGGCCGTGCCTACCCTGTGCTTGGCCTGGAGATCTGGGCATCCTTGGCTTTGTCCTCTTCCAGTCATGTGGGCAGCCCTGGCGTGGCCCTTACTGCTGTACTACTGTATTTTAGTGCACAGGGCTATGAACCGCCTCTGCCACCACGCCAATGAGCTTACTGACAACTGCCCTTGGAAGAGGCCCTGGGCAGGCAAGGCCCGGTGTCTGGGGTGCAGACATTGAAGGCACAGAGGGACACGTCCCTGTGACCTGAGTCCTCACAGCCTCACCCTTCCCTGGCGCGGCCATGCCTTTCCTTTTCTGTGTCCCTCCTTCCTTGAGCTCCTGCCCTCATGCTCGGCCCTCTCCGTCTCTCTTAGAAAAGGGCCTGAGTAACTGATTAATATGCTTGGCACCTGCTGGGCTGTGCCTCCTTCTTCTGCAGAGTCTAGGGATCTAGGGGTTCAGTGGCCACATGCCCAGCTTGAGGGAGATGGCCCTAGAGCAGCCATCACCAAGGGAGCCCCAGGCCCATCCAGAGATCTCCATGTTAGGGTCTGAGGTGATGGTGGGAATCTGCTCGAGTGTACCAGGGTGTAGAAGCCTTGTTCGACAGTTAGAAGGCAGCTGCGGCTATAAGCAGACAGCTGTCCTGGAAGGAGGACCACTTTAAAACACGGACATTATCCTGCACTCCAGCAGCATGGCCTGAGCATTAGAAGAACCACAGGAGCTTTTTTCTTTTTAATTTTTAACTGACAAATAGTTTTGTGTATTTATGGGGTATGATGGGATGTTTTGAGCTACATATATACGTTGCAGAGTCAATCAAGCTAATTAACACCATCACCTCACCAGCTTACCATTTTTTTTTTAATGGTGAGAATGTGAAAAATCTATTCTTTGCCGGGCGCGGTGGCTCAAGCCTGTAATCCCAGCACTTTGGGAGGCCGAGGCTGGTGGATCACGAGGTCAAGAGATCGAGACCATCCAGGTCAACATGGTGAAACCCCGTCTCTACTAAAATACAAAAAATTAGCTGGGCATGGTGGCGCGTGCCTGTAATCCCAGCTACTCAGGAGGCTGAGGCAGGAGAATTGCCTGAACCCAGGAGGCGGAGGTTGCGGTGAGCCGAGATCGCGCCATTGCACTCCAGCCTGGGTAACAAGAGCGAAACACCGTCTCGAAAAAAAAAAAAAAAAAGAAAAATCTATTCTTTTAGCATATATTATTATTAACTGCGGTCACCATGCCACATAATGGATCACTAAAACTTACCCCTGCCATCCGAGACTTTGTGCCCTTTGGTCAGTACCTCCCCGTTCTCATCCGTTCCTCTCCCCCAGCCTCTGGCAACCACTTTTCTCCTCTGTTACTATGAGATCAACTCTTGGGTTCTCCATATGAGTCAGATCACGTGGTAGTCGTGTTTCTGTGCCTGGCTTATTTCACTTAGCCTTATGTTCTCTGGTTCCATCCATGTGGTCTTAAATGACAGAATTTACTTCTTTTTTTAAGGCTATGCCATATTCCAGAGGTCCCCAATGCCCCTGCCCCATCTGTGGAAAAAGTATATTTCATGAAACCGGCCCCTGGTGCCAAAATAGTTGGGAACTACTGCCGTATTCCTTTGTATTTACAGGGAATTCTACAAATCTGTTCATCAGCTGATGGGCATGTAGGTGGATTGCATGTCTTGGCTGCTATGAACGGTGCTGCAGTGAACCTGGGAGAGCAGACATCTCTTCCGCATACTGATTTCAGCTCCTATGGAGTTATTTCCAGCAGGGGGCCTGCTGGATCCTACAACAGTTCTATTTTTAGTCTACTGAGAACCCGCCATACTGTTTTCCAAAACAGCAGTGCCAATTTACATTCCCGCCAATCGTGTGCAAAGGTTCCATTTTCCCCACATCCTCGCTAATACTTGTTACTTACTTTTTGTCTTTTCGACAAAAGCCATTCAGATGATGGGAGGCGATATCTCACTGTGGTTTTAATTTGCATTTCCTGATGATGAGCAATGTTGAACATTTTTCCATCGACCTGTGGCTGTGTCCAGGGAGCTGATCAAGTGTGCCTGGGCTGCCCCCGATGACTGTGCGAACTTGGTGGGTGGGCCACAGGACGGCCATGGGCGTTTCTTTTTCAGAGCTTGCTGGGCTCCTGTGCACGCTCTCAGGCTGTGAGCAAGTGCGTCATCCAGAGTGAGTCTGTCAGCCAACCTGGTGTCTGTGGAATCCCTATTGAGATGCCAGATCCTGGCCTGGTTCCCTGGGTCTCAACCCAGCTAAGCAATTCTGTGCTAACAGCAGGCCCAGTTCCTCCCCTCCTTCTTGACGAACAGCTCTTAGGGGGGATTAGCACATGCTGGGGCCCAGTCAGTCCATCAACACGGTCTGCTGACACTTTCGCCCTGTGCTGGTGGACCTGCTGAAGGGGAGCGAGAAGGCAGGTCTTCCTCTCCCCACACTCCAGGCCTGGACTCCACCTAACCCACAGCAGTTTCCGAATGGGGGTGGAGAGTTGCTCTGCCAGCTTTGGGAGGTGACACGGTGCCACCCAGCAGACGAGTCACTGCCCAGCTGTGCCCGGGCCACCATTCCCAGGCTGGAGGGTGGGATGGGCCCCTTGGAGGGAAAGCTGTCCCGCTCTCTGCTTGTCTGTCTCATGAAGACAGTTACATCCAGAGGCCTGGCAGTGTGGCCGTGGGATGGCCAAGGCTCCGTGTCTCACACACGTCCCCCAGGACATGGAAAGCTGAATATTTATCAGTTGGATTGCTGTAGACTCCGGGCACTTTGAGCTCACAAAGAACTTCCAGGACTTTCATTTTTTCCCCAATGACCTTGACGTCTGTGTGCCCTGGCCCTCCCTGGCCCTGTGTCTACATTTGTGGTGTTTTTCCTTGCTAAGATAGTGTTTCATAGAGGCAAGTTTGGTAAAATGTATTTCCGTTCCTATAAAATATATTAAAATATATTTCCATTCTAAATAAGTCAGTGCCTGTTTTGAATTAATCACCATGATGCAGAGTAATTAGGTATAATACGAATCTACAAAGAGAGTGTTTGTTTCGGGAAGGAGCTGCTAATTCCCTTTAATGCCAATACCGTGGCCTGTCCTTGCGACCTGAAGATTTTCCCCAAAAATTTGACTTCCGCTTTCTAAAACAGGCGTCCCCAAACTACGGCCCTCAGGCCGCATGCGGCCCCCTGAGGCCATTTATCCCCCCCCCCCCCCCCCCGCCGCACTTCAGGAAGGGGCATCTCTTTCATTGGTGGTCAGTGAGAGGAGCACAGTATGTGGCGGCCCTCCAACGGTCTGAGGGACAGTGAACTGGCCCCTGTGTAAAAAGTTTGGGGATGCCTGTTCTAAAATGTAAGTCAAATTGTTCTCCCTAAATTCTCTATAAGTTGCTGTGGCAGTTCAGGAAATTTGAGCATGCACAACTAGAGAATTCACTTACTTTCCCAGAATTCAGGCCGAGCCAAATAAAACGGAAGTCCATGGGTCTTTCAGCCCAGGGGTTGGCACTGGGGACCTGGAGAGATGGTAATGGCCTCAGAGGACAGGAATTCAGATTCCAGGGCTGCCGCTCAGCTCCAGGGACAGGAGCTCAGGAAATGTCTGCAGATTCCTCCTCTACAGACCTCCTCCCCTCTTCTCCAGCTTTCACTCTTCCTCTCCCTCTGTCTCTCTCCCTCCTTCCTCCTTCTTTTCGCACTCCCCCTGTCTTTGCCCTTCCTCTTTCTCTTTCTCGCCCAGTCTCTTTTCTTTGTCTCTCTCTTCCCCATCTCCCTCCTCCCTCCCTTTCTTCACCCTTTCTCTTTCCCTTTCCTTCTCTCTCCCTCTCTTCCTCTTTCTCTCCCTCTTCCTCTTTCCATCCCTTTCTCTTCTCCTTTCCCTCTTTTTGACCATTTTCCTCTCTCCCCTTCTTCTCTGTCTCCATCTCTCTCTCTCTCTTCTCTTTTCTTGCTTTCTTTCCTTCTTCCTCTCTCTCTCTCGCTCCCTTCTTTGCCCAGGGTTCTGCCTACCCATTTGTATCTAGGGATTGCTATTGCTATCTTCTGAGATCACAGCCCCATTTCTTTGCCTTTTCTCTGTTCTACCCTTAAAAGCTTTTATAACCAACAAAGGAGTTTCCTTTCCTGTCTCTGCTTCTATTGCTGCCTCCTTCTCTTTGTAGAATTCCGAAGGGTGCTTCGTGCAAGTACCTAGACTTATTGTTCCACTGAGGCAGGTAGACTTCGGTGATTCCACCTGGGGAAGATTCTACTTTCTGGCCTAGGGTTCAAAATTAAGCCTTGCATTTTCCTAGGGACCAATAATCAATCACAGAGGCATGTAAATAAACAAACTAATTCGAAAAACCTTTCCAGATATTTGCTTAACCAGTTAATAGGCTATCCTTAATACTGATCCATTGGAACCTGTAAAAGAATCTATAATTCAAACTGCCTTTCAAGAGCTGGGGTTTTCAGAGTGTGGTCCTGGGACCAACATTATCAGCATCACCTTATTCCATTAACTTAAAAGGAATTCTTTTTGAGCACATCCTTGGACCCACTGAATCAGAAACTGGGGGGTGGACCCGCAGCCTGTGCTGAGCAAGCCCTCCAGGTGATTCTGATATGCACTCAAGTGTGAGAACTGCTGCTTCAGAGTGAAGATTCCTGCCACTCAAATATCTGCAGCGTCAGTTGCAAAATTCTTAGAGGCAATGTTGGAGACATGAGGGAAATAAACTGAAATCAGAAGACGTGGGTCAAACCCCCACAAAGCCAGGACCTAGTCAGGACCTAGTAGAGATTTGTAAACGGTTGACATCACCACATCAGACGGATATTGACAGGATTAAGTGAGATAACCTGTGAGACTTAGGGAGGCAGCCATAGTGCCTGGCACTCGGTGCATGGTGCTGAGTAGTTATCTGCTTTTGGTTTCTTCTTTCTTTATGCATACAGCTCCAACGAAACAAACAAACAATCATTCTCATACAAAACAATCAAATCTTTTAATATACCACTTTAATCTGCCAATGAGCAGAAACTCTAAGTTCAAAATCCATTTGACGGAAAAACAGTTGAGGCATTTATCCCCAGTTGAGTGAGTTCATTTATTTTCACTTATAAAGGGGTAGCACTTGCTTTCAAATTAATCACTCATATTTGAGCAACATTTAAAGCCAAGCACTGCATATTTCTCAAAAAAAAAAGAGATAAATATAAATAAGTCTGTAGGTATGTGTGTCTTTGAGGAAGGGACAGTTAGGAGAGAAGCAATTATGACTCAAAATGAAACAAAACAACGGCCTGATTTGGGGAGAAATCTAGAAATGAAGTATATATGTAGCAACTCAGGGCATTAGCACCTGCTGAGCAAGGTCAGGCCTGTTTTTACTGAATCATGATCTGGTTTCAGGATAAGACAGTAGACCAGGCGTCCCCAAACTTTTTACACAGGGGGCCAGTTTACTGTCCCTCAGACCATTGGAAGGCCGCCACATACTGTGCTCCTCTCACTGACCACCAATGAAAGAGGTGCCCCTTTCTGAAGTGCGGCGGGGGGGCCGGATAAATGGCCTCAGGGGGCCGCATGCGGCCTGTGGGCCGTAGTTTGGGGACGCCTGCAGTAGACAAAAAGAGTAAAATAGAAAAAAGCCCACCCCTGGGACATGGCAAGACCCCTGTCTCTACAAAAATTTAAAGATTAGCCAGGCTTGGTGGTACGCACCTGTGGTCCCACCTACTCAGGAGGCTGAGGTGGGAGAATCACTTAAGTCCAGGTGGTGGAGGCTGCAGTGAGCTGAGATTGCACCATTACACTCCAGCCTGGGCAACAGAACAAGACCCTGTCTCAAAAAAAAAAAAAAAAAAAAAAAAAGAAGAAGAAAGAAGAAACCAAAACTGGAAAGCAAACCTTATGGAAGTGAGATACTTAAGAATGTCTCTATTGGAAAGCACCACAAAATGGATCATTTCGTCAAGTTCCTGCACAGCTTGAAAGAACCCGAGTCGCCTTGGGCGGATCTCGTCGTGCCACCAGGGGGCGCGCTGGGCCTCCCGATGCGGCCCGGCAGGCAGGCAGGCGCAGTTTTCCTCTTTGAGGTCCTGTCATTCTCTGTATAAACAAGTTACGTTCAAGTGTTTAGGATATAAATTACGACCATGCCGGCTGCCTCGGAAGGAATGTAAACACAGCACTGTGGTCGGAGCAAACTCTGAAACTGACTTCATAATTTATAGCAGGCCCCTGAGTAGCTCACTATAAAAGAAAATAAAAAGGCCTTATTTTACTGCAAATATGATAATGGAGAGACAAAAAAATGTTTAAATCATCTCTTAATTTTAGAAGATATAGGAAGGAAGCCCAAAAATTAGAAAGGTGGTTAAGACTTTCAGAAACAAGATGTTTCACTTAGGAGATTCTCTTTGCACTGAAATTCACTTAGAATACAAAAACCTTGGGGTGTGAAATAGCTCCTCAGAGGGGGTGCCAAAAGCCTGGTGACTGGGAGAAAGACCTTTTAGAGGATGAGAAACAAAGGTGAGTTTTTCAGTCAGGAAAGAAAAAGCAAAAAATAAGAACAGAAATCCTGCCCCAAATTGAGAGGAAAATGCACAGGGAGATGGGGGCAGAGTTTCTCTGCTTCTCTCAGGCCTGTCATCCTCAATACAGCCGGTGACGCTGACGGGCCGCTGGGACAGACGGTCAGTCCTTCTGCCTAGCTGGCCTGTTGTGCTCTTCCATCCAGAGCGTCACCAGCTTTGCCTGCAACCTTCGTGACTGGGAAACCTAGCAAGAACAGAAAGGGGCTGAGGGGCTCCCTTGTGAAATCCCTGGTTAAGAGGGAGGAGCGGGGAGAGGAGGCCGGGAGGAAGGGAGGGCTGGACAGGCTTGCTGTGAGCAGATGCCGAGCAGGGCCAGCCAGACTCTGAATTGGAGGGTGGGACAGGCCACAGCCAGAGAGCACCGTGTCAGGGAATCCAGCTTCTGTAACAAACTCCCCAAGGAAGTTGAACTCCCCTGCTGGGAGCCTGACCCCTGCAGCTCAGCAGGGCTCCCCTCCAGTCTTCAGATTTGAGCCCCATTACTGACAGCATGCCACCACCACCCATAACAAAACTGTAGCATGCAAAGGGAAGAAGCAGGGTGCTGTTCTTTGGACACCCAACCCTGGAGGGGTGCTTACCACTGTGCCCCACATCTGTCAACCCGAGTCAGTGGCGACAGAGAGAGGGCAAAAGGCAGAACTCTCCCTGGGCACAGGAAAGAAAACAAAAGGGGCACAAACTTGGTGTCCTCAAATCAAACCCTTGCCTTTCGGTATCCTGCCTGGTTTTCTTTCTAGTTCCTTTTATCTTCTGGTTTTTGTTTAGCCAGAAAAAGCTAGGGTGAGGTAAAGAAAGAAATAACAGAAAATATTTCTTCTACTCTTTCTTTTCCGAGAAGACTTACAATCAGAACCTGGCCTGTGTTACTCAAGGCACAGACCCCACACCATGTCAATTACACCACTGGAGGGGGTGCGGGCAGAGTTCCATGGCTGCCGGGTGGGGCGGGAGGAGAACCTGGCATCCACTGCTCTCAGGGTACCCGAAGAGAAAGTTGCCCCCCTAAAACAAGTATTTGTTATATACATTTTATTGAAAAAAATTTTACATCAAAATACTTTGGCAAACTGTAAAAGTATACGTAAGTGCAAATATATCCTCCTTTTAAAATACAAGCAAAGTGTGAGTATACACGAAGGTCATAAAAATATCTTTAAAATATGGTGGTAGAAAACAACCTTGTAAAAACGTTGTATTGTCACAATACTGAAAACCACTTTCTTAAACTAGACACATTGTTTCTAAATAATTTCTTAATAATGTTCTTTGGCACCTGTATCCAAATGCAGTGTTTGGGGGAAATGACTCTCCCAACTCAGCTAGGCAACAAGAAGGGGCTTTTTTGGAATCTCGTGCTTAGCACTGCCTTTTTGAAAAGCACACAAGTTGTCATATCATAGACACACACACACACACACACACACACACACACACACCCCTTGTCTGCTATTTTTCAGACCCTGATTACTGAAGGCAATGAAGATCCCAGAGCTACACATGGCATATTTTCCCATCTCCTCAGTAGCCCTCTCCCTCACGTGGGAGCCTGCGGGCATTCATACTGGGGACACTACCTTGCCAGCGGACGTCTTTCTTTCAGCAGTAGGCAAATAACAGTGACCAACGCGGTCCTGGGCATTCTGGCTAAGTGGCTGGTGTGTGGCTTACTGCTATCCGCCTGCTGGCGATGTGAGTCCATCTCAGTTTGTCTTTGCCCAGGAGGGAAAAGGAGAGAGCGGCCATTACTCGGCCCCTTTCCGTTCATGTTCACATGACGCAGGGCTTAATATCCTGACAGACGCTCTGGTGGTGATGGTGATAATATGACCCGCTGGCTGAGGGATGGAAAGAAGAAATTCCATTGAAGTTGAGGACGAAATCTTTTCTGTCACACACTGGCGTAGAGTGATGCTGGTAACGGGGCAGTCCCACTGAAAGAAGAAAACAGAAGCCTCCTCAGAAACAAAGTCATCCGGTGGATGGCGGGGTGTCTTATTTCGACTGAGGGTGCAAAAGGTGCTGCTGTGCCTTTTAGTACATTGCTAGACAACTGGTAGAGAAAACCCAGCTTTAGAAGCATCTCACACGCCAATGGCAGGTCATAGAAGGGCTTTGGAGTCAGTATGTTTTTTGATGTTCACACAAACACAGGGCAAGTTCCCCTCAAAGGCCGGTTCTTACGTCCTGGAATTCCAACTTTACTCTCTGAGGCTGGGACGCGCGCTTTAATCTCAGAATGAGCACAGGTAGGGTACAGCTCGACCCAGGCTCTGGGTCCAGATCCCTTCCGGTAGAGCTCCTGGCCTGTGCTCCCCGGAACCCTGGCTGCACGGAAGGCCAAGCGCCTGCCCAGAAGCACCATTGTGGCCTTCTTCCTTGTTCTGAGCCTTGTTTCCTAACTCACTCTGTGGGTAGGAGCGGCGAGCGCAGAGGAATGCTCCCTTTGCCAAAGGGGAAGAGAGAAAACCCAATCGCAAGATGACCGGATGGGACAGAAAAACACACCTCTTCTCCTGCCCCTCCACAGGCATATTCCTGGGTCCGGAACGTCTTAGACTTCGTCTAGAGAAGCCAGGACTTCAGGGCACAAAGAAATGCCCTTCGGTCCGAGGCAACTGGCAGCGTGGGGAGTCCCCGAGGCAGCCCTAGACTGGAGGGGGAAAAACAAGGCCCAGACCCTGCTCTCCCGGGGCGGCTCCCTGGCCCCCGGCCTTTGCCGGACGCCGGACCCCCACCTGCCACCGGCTTTTGCTTTTGTTTTCTCGGCGCCTCTTGCCCCAGGGCACAGTCGGCCTGCCGTGCCCTGAGCACTGGGCCCCTGTGGCTACTGGACCAGGCCCTCAGCACCGGCCTGGGTTAGGTCCATTGGCCCGGGTCTTAGTTACCTGAGTGGTGTGGGGAACATAAAGTGCACGTCGCTTCAGGCCCGATTCAGTTATTCAGTGCAAGAAAACCGTACCCACGGCCCACCAGGCTCGGGCCCTGCTCGCGTGGCCTTGGCCGCGCCGTGTCCCCGCAATGACGGAGTCAGCCGGCTGCTCAGCGGCCGGTGCCTACTTCCTTGCTCACAACACCCACCGGAGCACGCCCCGCGCTGCTCTAACGCAGCTGCCTTGGCCCGCGAGCCCCGATGTGTGCGCGGCGCTCTGCACACAGGTGCGTTAAAGCAAGTTCTGATGCCATGTCCTGGACCACAAAATAGCAGGATACAGGCGGAGGGCTAAGGAAGCAGTCGACGCTTTGATATGCTGGCAGAATGATAAAAGCCCGAGCTCCTTCCTGAAAGGCTGGCAGGGCTTAATGAAGGACCCCAGGGCAGCCCTCGCTCACAAGGACCTTGGCCACCCGGCCTAAGACCTGAGGGCACGGACCCTGTGGGGTCCTGGGGGAGGGAGGGTCGTGCTGGGTTTGTGCGCGGGGGACTTGTGCTGATCTGTGTGCTGTGGAGACTGCCTTGCTCCCTGCCGGCGCCTCAGCAGGCCCCCAGGTCTCAGTGGCCCCGGCCCAGCGGGAGGGGCACTCCCAACGAGGCCCCACAGGGTCCTCTCACAGCGGGCCCGCTCCTCGGAAGCCTCTGCCTCTGGTGTTCCCGGGAGACGGCAACAGGGCTGGGTGGGTATTCTATAGGGACGGGAGCAAGACGGCGAGGACGGAAAGGCAGAGGGTCCCTGTCACACGTCAGGACTGAGACATTGTCTCTCCCGAGCATTCCCAGACTCGGTCAGGAGTTCTGCGAGACTCCCAGGGAAGGCTGGCCCCGGAGGCTGGAAGGCCGCTGGGCAGAGGCACAGAAGCCTGCTTGCTCCGCTGGGCATTTTTCAGCCGCTCCAAGAGAATCATGTATCCAGATCCCGAAGTTTTGGGAGCTTGTGCATGCTCCCCATGTATGGGATGGTGAGAGAGCAGCCTTGAAGAAGGGTCAGAAGTCCCTTTCCTGTTTTTTTTTTTTTTTTTTTTTTTTTTTTTTTCTTCCTAGAGTATGGTTTCTCCAAGGCTATGAAGCCTTAGAGCCTGGGCCTTCCTGGAGAGGAGAGAGCCAGCAGAGCTGGCAGGACAGCCGGTAGGCTGGGAGAGGAGTAGGCAGGCCGGGAAGGAAGGGGTGAGCCCACCGAGGGCAGTGTGTGTGTGTGTGTGTGTGTGTGTGTGTGATTGACAGCTGGTCCAAGGGGATACACAAATAAGACGGGAAGGCCGCCTGTATTGGTTACTTGTTGAAATTCCCATAAAATTGAACAAGACTCTGTTCTCAGTGGGTTAAGTCAGGCTAAAATCCTCTCCCGTGTGGTCCTGCCGAGACTGTCTTTGTTTGGTTAACCTCTGAGACCCACATTTAAAAGGCCTATTTGGGAAATTTCACCCTCCAGGGAACCAACATCTTTTGCCCATTTCTGGGCTTTCCTTCTCCCCTGGTGCTCCCGCAGCACACCGGCTCAGGAACACAGAAAGTATGCCTCACCCTGCAAGTCACTGTCTCATTGCTGTGGGAGACCAGTGTGAGACAGCAGCTTGGGGCCTTGCCTTTGACTGGCAGGCCCATCGGATTTTAATCTGCAGCCCTAGGTACGCAGAGGGAGGGGTTGTAAGGGTTTATCTCTATTCTCCAGACAAACCTGGCCAAATATTCAAATTCCCTCCTCCATGCCCACCATCTCCTCCCACCTCTCACCACCTTCAGCAAGTCAATAAATTTTCATAATCTGTGACCAACACAATGTAAACCAGCTACACTACAAGTGGCATCCACAGGGCAGGCATATTTATCATGGGAGTCCCAGCAGGGTCCTTCAGGTCCTGCCACCCCCGACCTGTATCATCAATGTGTGTCCATTGTAGGGGGGAGGCAGGGAAGGGGAGGGGACCTAAACAGTTTGGTGAGCCCCCCTCCAATGGCAAATGTCCCTTTAGTGAAAGATCCTGGGCGCCAGTTCTGTCCCTCTCACGCCCTCCTCTTTACACTTGCCCAGCTGCAAACATCTCCCTACACACAGCCCAACATACAGAACATCTCCGATTCTCACATTTACTTTGGGACAAAAGTACAGCAAAATGAACTCGAGAAAAAAAAAAAAAAGGACAAACGGAACTAGACACAGCTTCCTGACCAAAGTCCCCAAAGGTCACATGCCTTCTTTCAAAGCTAAGTCAGACTCGGAATGGGAGACCTGCAGTCTCCTGCACAGGGACCCCCATCGACCCAGGAAGGCCAGGGGACTTCACACCATACTCACAGCAGCCAGACGATTCTGAAGGTTCAGCTGCTGGCCAAGGATACTGCGAGGACAGTAAGACCCCATCCCTGTTCCCACGAATAAGGAGGCTCTCTCCAACATGTGCTTTTCCCAGTGCCCTCAGACCTCCTGGCTTCGGGGTCCCTGTTTGTGCCAGTGACAGTGGCCACCAGCCCTGGAGGCCTAGAGGCGATGCGCCTAGCTGGCTGCGCTGGAGGGCGTTGCATTACCTGAGAGGTCCTCGCGGGCGTTCTGGTGCAAGTAGCTCTGCTCCAGCGAGTAGGAGGACATGCTGGAGTGCAGGCCTGCAGAGGCTGCGGGGTTGCTGCTCGGCGTCAGGGCAGGCGGCTGCTTGAGGTAAGGCGAGGCGCCAGGCGAGCTCCAGTGCGCCGCAGGGCTCGTGTAGGGCGAGTGGCATTCTATGGCGCTCGCCATGGCTGGAGACGAGGGCACTGGGCTGCTGCTGCTGTCCGGCCCGTAGTCTCCGCCGCCGCCGCCCCCGGCCGCACTGACGCCCCCGGGTCCCGCGGGCACGGGGCAGCTGGCCATGTAGGTGGAACCCGGGTTGGGCGACATGTGCGGGACGTGGTGGTGGTGATGGTGATGAGGGTGCGCATGGCTCGGGGCGCCCGCGCCGGCGTCGTAGCCCGCGGGCATCATGTCGAGGCCGCCGTAGCCGCCCTGGCTGTGGCAGCCGAGCGGCGCCGACGGGGGCGCCTGGAAGTCGAAGCCCTGGGGCAGCAGGGAGGCCCCGAAGCCCAAGCCGCTCACGACGCGGTGGTACATGGGCTTGAGTGCCTGGCACTTCCGCCTGAAGCCGCGCGGCCGGCGCCGGAACGAGCCCTCCTCGAACATGAACTCGCTGGCCGGGTCGATGGTCCAGTAGTGGCCCTTGCCCGGCCGCCCGAGGCCCTTGGGCAACTTGATGAAGCACTCGTTGAGCGAGAGATTGTGGCGCACGGAGTTCTTCCAGCCCTGGTAGGCGCCGCGGAAGAAGGGGAAGCGCGCCTGCAGGAACTGGTAGATCTCGCTGAGCGTCAGGCGCTTGCTGGGCGAGCTCTGGATGGCCATGACGATGAGCGCGATGTACGAGTAGGGCGGCTTCTCGGGCCGCCGCAGCCCCGAGCTCGCCTTCTTGGCGGCCCCACTACCGGCGCCCGCGCTGCCGCCGCCGCCCGCGCTCTTGCAGGCAGCCGAGGGGGCGCTGGCAGAGTTGGAGGAGGACGAGGACGAGGCGCAGGAGGCGGAGGACGACGACGACGACGAGGAGGTGGTCTCCAGGGCGGCGGCGGCGGCGGGCGGCGGGCTCATCAGGGCGGCCTGGAGCGCGCCCGGGGCCGGGCTGCACGCGCGGCGGAGCGGGGCCGGCGGCGGGCGCGGCGGAGGCGGCGGCGGCCCGCCCTCGGTGGTCATCTGGGACCCGGGAGCAAGGCCGGGCCGCGAGGGCGGGCCCCGGGCGGGGAGCGGAGGCGCCGGAGCGGGGTCGGCCCAGAAGCCCGGCGAGCGCCCTAGCCCGCCGCCCGGGGTGCAGCCGTGGTCGCTCCGGGCCAGCGCTTCGGCGTCGCCTCCCTTAGCTCCTTTGGGGCTTCTGGAGGCGGCGACGGGCGGGAGGCAACGCCCGGCGCATCACTCCGCGAGCCGCGGGCCCTGCCTTGCGCAACGGCCTCCCAGGCCGCGAGGCCGAGCGGCCGGCGCCGGGCAACTGCGCGCGCTAGTGGGACCGCGGCCGGGACCCCGGGGACGAGCCCGACGTCTCCCTTCAGGAGCGCTCCTCGCTCTGTCTCTCCGACTTCCTCCCTCCCGTGCCCTCCCCGGCCGCTCTCCTCGCTCCCTCCCTCCCTCCCCCTACCCCGCCCTGCCCCCTCCTCGCGCGGCGCCTCCGCGGGGAGGGCGCGCTCGGGCGGCGGCGCTCACTCCTCCCCCTCCCAACCTGGCGGCCGCCTCCCTTGCTTATCTCGCTCCCCGCACTCCAGGGTCTCCTCGCTCTTTTCATTCCTCTCTCGGCCTCTTCCACTTTCCCTCACCCACCCTCTTTCAAACGGCGGGATCACAGACTCAACTCTCATCTCCTTAGGGGGACGACCCCCACCCCTAGCAAAACTCGACCACCTCTGACTTTGTGAAATCTTCTGTTTGCCCCCTACAGCAGCCCCCGCTCCCCATCCCAGGACCCAGCCGCCCCCCGCGGAGTGGACCCTGCGCCGCCCCCCAACCCCCCGTTTCTCCCTTCCTCCTCCTAGCCCGCGGCGCCGAGTGGTGCTGCGGCGGGTGCGGCTGCCCGGAGCCTCCCTGGGCGCCCTCCCCAGGGCCGATACTGACTCCATCTGTCAACTTCGTTTAGACTTTGCCGCCCTCAGCCACACGCCGGGGTGCCAGACGCCCAAAGGTAACGTGCCAATCCTCTCTCTTTCTGGCAGGGCCTGCAGGCTCCCCGACAATTGTTAGGGCAACTGTGGGCGCCCCAAGGTTGCGGGCCGATGGCGCTAGTGGACGTTTTCGGAACCTTGAGCAGAGGGATTTGGACTGAGAAACCTAGGCCAAGTTTAAAGACTCTGGAGACCTGGATCTCATGGGACTCATGGTTGTATTTGCTTCACTTCCTTACCCACTACCTCTGTTAGTGTTTTGTAAGAGAGAGAGAGAGAGAGAGAGAGAGAGAGAGAGAGAGAGAGAGAGAGAGAAAAGGAAAAGGAAAAGAAGGAAAAAATAAAAGAGAAAGACCCTGAAATAAGCGAGATGGCTGTATTTATATTCAGTCCTGAAGGGGTGTGCAGCTGTCACTAGGTTTACATCCTCTGTCTTAACATTGCCCACCCAAAACTGGTCTAGGTCTCAGCTAACTCCCGTCCGAGAACACTTCTCCCCAGTTGTGGCTAATTCCTCCCTAAGTAAGAGTCAGGCTCTGAGAGAGATGTGCCCTCGGGAGCAATCATTTCCAATGAGACCCGACAGTTAGTTATTGGATTACACGTGCAGGGAAATGTAGTCCGACCAGGGGATAGGAGCTGGGAGAGGGAGGAGGAGAGCAGGAGGCCGGAGCTGGCGGGGCCACCCAAGGGCTGAAGGGGGAGGCCCAGAAAGGAGGTACTGAAGACCAGCCGACCAAACGGGAGGCAGAGCTGGGCACCCCATTGCATCTAGGCTGAAAGGATGGAGGTTCTTGGGTGTGCCTGCTGGGGAGCCTGGGGAGATGGGGGAGGCAAGAGAAGGGGAGGTTGCGCAGTGATCAGGAGGGAGCCGCCAGGCAAAGAGCCTTCAGTCTTCAGCTGCACCGCAGAGGCAGCCTTCTTGGGGTTGGCAGGAGCCCTGTGTGCCCCCGAGTGCTGGGGGACTGCTCCCGGCTGAGTGCCCTGGTGGAGCTGTAGATGCAGAGAGGGCTGGTGGGGAGGGGAGGGGTAGGTGGGAGGGGGGTGGGCCGGGGCTGGCCCCAGACAGTGACCTGAGGTTGAGTGGAAGCAGGCTTTTTCCATCAAACCCTGCCTGGATACCACACACAGAGACCGAGTGTCAGTTTACTGCCCTGAGCCGGCTCCTTCTCCCTAAGCTCCACAGTAATTAGACAAAGAAAACCTAAATTAGCTGAACAGGCGTCGACAGCTTCCTCCAGAGCACCCCTGGTACCTACATGGGAATGTGTCCGAAAAGGGCTTGATTGTAGCCGAGAGTCAGCTAAGAAAACACCGCCAAGCCGAACTCAGTTTACCACTCATTTACAATAGAAAAAAGAAACAAGGCGCTCTTTTCCGGGTGGGATGTTTTGATTGGGTTGGGGCAGGGGGTTTGCAGTTGTTTCCACTTTCTAAGAATTTCTTTCTCACTGACTGCTGAATGGTTTTGGGGGGTGGGTCCCCGTGTACTTCATAGTATTTTTTCTCTTGCCTTCATTTGTCATTTTGTGTGGAATAACTTCAAAATATGTAACTAAACATAAACGTTAATATAATGTATTCACTTAGCTAATGCTTTAAGTGCTTAAAATATAATTATTTTAATAAAATAGAAGCTGGAGTGGGGAGGATAGATAGGATCTTAAAAGAGCTCTCCTGACATAGAGTTCAGTGTGTGTGGGTCTGTCTGTGTCTGTGTGTGTGTGCATGAAGTGGAAAGGCATCAGCCCAGGGGAGAAACTGGGGGGGGGGGGAGGACAATCATCTCATTTGTAGGTGGGGGTGGTGGGCAATGGGCTTTGGGAACATTCAGCACCTATTGTCACTTAGCCTGGACCCTGATTCTCTGTGCTTGAAAATTATATGTACTTAGATCTCAGAGAGCAGAGCTCCAACCTTTTAAGAACAGGCCTTTAAAGGTTTTAGGACCTGGAGGCTGAAGAATAAAAGGCACAAACTAAATTCCAGGCAGGACCGGTGATAACATTCTATACACGCAGCTCCCAGTTTTGGGGTTATAGGGTCATCCTTTAAGAATAGGATGGAAGCTTTGCAGGCAGTTTCCAGAAAAATACTTCCAACTTTCTTGGGCTTTTAGGAAGTCCACAGGTACTCATCAAGACAAACAAAAAACACCAGATTCTTTTAGTGTCTACCAATTCAGCTGATTAAATTACAAGGGATTTTTAAAAGGCTCCCTTGTCCATCCAAGTGACAGTAGTATCTATTTTGCCTAAATTCTAAACTTGCAAGAAATCCCACTTACAGTATGCTGAGGGTTATGAGCGGTGGCTGGGTCATGGAAAGGCAGTGTGCATTGGAGATAGGGCTGGAGGTGGTCTGCTGACTCACAGCCTCCTGTCTCTGCAGGGGTCTGCATGCTGCCCCTGTAGACCCTAAACTCCAGAATGATATGGAGCTTGGGGGCCTTCTTAAGTTATATCAGTGGGAAGTCTCCTCTCCAAAATTCTTCCTGAGATACCCCACTTCTGTCCCTGGAAACTATTCCCAGGTCTACAATTGCTAAAGCCCTGCATCTGTTTGTTACAGACCTTGCAGTTACCATCTTGTCATCTACCAGGTTGCCCAGGTATCATCCTTTTTTGAGGTGAGGAAACCAAGACTCAGAGACTGGGTGACTGGCTACAAGTCACGCAGGGACAAGTGACAAAGGTAGCCTGTAGCCTGGGCCTGGAACTCCAAAGTCAGTGCTCTTTCCACTGCATTACAGCAAAGCTTCTCTGAGCTTTGTGTTAATCACTGATTTATACAAATCTCTTGAGTAAGAACGCTTATGATAGGAAATTATGTCAATTTCTCTATCCCTGGGAGGAATACCTTAATTTCTGGTTAGCAAACAGGGTTTTAAAAGGAAAATTGTGTTTGTCTCTGAAACAGAGCCTTGCTTAGGATGGCTCCTCCCTCACTGGGGTTCCTTCTTACAGGGTGAGTTTTTCACTCACTTTCACTCCCTGTTAAAAAAACACGAATCTTGAAAATTTTTTTCTTACGGGAAGGAAAGGTATGGTTCATATAAATGCGTCTGGGTCAGCCCAGGCACTGCTTGGTTAACCAAAACTATGCGGCCTCCGGTGCCATGGGTCCTCTCTCCATCCCGATTTGGTTGACTGGCTCGGTCTGGGCCTCTCAGTCCTTTCCTGCTCCAACCCTTGAAGTCCCATCCCTGCCCCAGCACAAGGAATATAAACTTCAACCAGTTTGGGTTTCTCTGATTTTGTACTGTAATCGGCGTTTTATTCTAGGAAATCTCTTCATTATTGCGGTTTAAATTTTGTATTCTTAGCATGCTTCCTCTCCTTTGTGAGTTTTACATGAAATAGCTTAGACTAAACCAGTTACTGACAGGAGAGACGCATCCGCATCGCCGCATCAACGCTGTTTGCGGAGATCTAAGACGTCTCCTCCCGGCAGTTCGCGCCTGCTGCACCCCTCCCTTCCTTCCGCCTGGGTCCAGCTGGCTGGCTGGCCGGAGGTAAGCCTCTTCCCAATTCAGAATGAGACTGACCGCTGTTTTCACTGTATTTAGGCGCAAAGTTAAGGTGTGTAGAGAATTCTCGAACTTCTGCGAGGCCTGTCTTAATGTGGACGGCAGGAACTCAGTGCTGGGGCCTGGGGGTGTCAGCATGATTGAGGAAACGCAGGAAGAGCACCAGCCTGCATGCTTCAGAGGCCTCTTTAGAAAGTTCGATTAACAATAGAAAATGCGGATGGGAACAGCATTAGGAGGACACTCAGAGGCAGGGATTGGAGAGAGCATGGTGGCCAGGGGTGGGAATTTTACACCTCTCCTGGGGTCTGCCCTCCTTCCTTGGTCCAAAACCCCCAGACCGCCGGGTTTGAACACCAGTCACCCGATTCCAAATGTTTATTTGGATAGAGTTTTCCGCTCTCCAAAGGCTTGTGTCCCGGACAGGGCTCCTTTTATAGCCACCTTCCTGCGAGATCCCTGGATAGCCCCAGATCTCCTGACCTCAGCGATGGGGACGACTGGATGACCCACTGGCCAGGTCTGAGGGTTCTTGGAAGGGAGGAGAAAAGGGTCCAGTCTACCAGACCCTCATGCAAAGACCAGCCTCACCCCACTTCAGCACTTCCCAAATTGCTGGGCGCGGGTCGTTTTGGTTGGGAAACCAAAACCTTCGGTTGCTCTCAGGAGCCAGCCCAGAAGCCTGCAGGCCCAGATCCTGGTGCAGAGGCGGAGGTACCAGTTGGAGCACCTCTTCGACTTTGCCTGCAGCCCACTGCATTTAGGGGTGGGGAGTTGAGGGGCGGGGAGCAGGCTGGAGAGCAGTGACGGTCCGCTTTTTCTAAAAGGCAGAGAGAAGGGGCTTGAGTTGGAACAGTTGGTCTCCCAACGGGGAAAGAAGGAGTGGGCTTCCAGTGGCTAAGGAAAAGAAGTAGGGAAGCCTGTAGCACAAATATTCCTGGAAGCAAGTGTGGGTGCCAGTGCCCCTCAGCATGTTAACTTTTCGTCCCCTGGTGCTGCTGGAAGGGACGTCCCCATGCTTTAGGTCGAAGGACAGAGCGTGCAGATGCCTTGGCAACCGGTGGGGGCCCGGCTGTGTCAGGGAGAGCCCTTGAGCTCCACACACCTTCCCTCCGCCCTCCTGGCTGTGACAATGATGCTCGAGGTCATTTAGGGGTCCGCTTGTCTTTTGCTCCGCAGACCCCGGCCTCGGATACCTTCCTCCCGCCTGTCTTCCCAGGCTCAGGAGGAAGACCGCTAGGCCTAGCACACACGCTGGGGAGGGCTGGCTGGCCCCCCGGGGCCCACCCAAGGCGCCCGCGGGGCCTGGAGAGGTCACTCCGGGCACTGCAAGCGGGAGAGTGCGCGCCGAGGGCTACGGAAGACACCAACCAAAGGCGCCCGGAGGTCTCCAGGCGTTGCCTCGGATGCCCCCGGACCGGACCGACACCAGAGCCTGACCGGCTGCGGCCGCGCGCGGGGAAGCGCCCTGGAGGTCCCAACTTAGCCCGGGAAGGGCTTTCTTCTCCTGTCTGGCTGGTCTCCTCCCTGCTGCCCTCCCTTCCCCCAAATAAATAAATATTTCCGCGGGCAGCAAACTCGGCGGGGCGCAGGGCCCTGAGCGCCTCCACGATAGATGAACTTCCTGGCGCATCAAAACTCCCCTCTTGTCCTCCCCGCGGAGCTCAGGATATGGGGCGCGCTTGCTTCTCTTCAGAAGAGGAAACGTAGCTCTTCCAAAAATATAAATCAGCTCTGACGTCCAAATATTTCTTTTGTCCTCCAGCATCCTCTATGGGGATAAATAAAACGTGCTCGGCGCCCAGAGGCCGACTAGGAACCTTGGGGCGCCCAGATGCCGCCTTCGAAGAGCTGCCTTGGGGAGCCCCCCACGCTGAGCCCTCCCCGCAGCCTGGCCGAAGGCCCCGGGCCCCGGATGCGGCCTGACCTTTGGGCGGGCTGTGGCAGTCGCGGGAGGGAGGGAGACAGTCTCTCCCCGGAACCCCAGCGGCCTGGGAACGCTAAAGGCGCCCGAAGCCGACCCAAGGGGGAGGGGAGCTCTCTCGCCTTGCGCCTGAAAAGGCCGGGGGAACTCGGGGCGCGCCCTTTGAGTTTGGGCCCCTGCTTTTCCAGGCCGGGTTTTGTCAGGGAACCTACGCCGCCTCCCTTTCGTTTCCTTCGGAGTTCCTGACCCCAGGGCAGCCTTCTCTGCGTGGGGACCCAGATGAGTTCAGGCTCAGAGCAGAGAAGGGCCCCGACTGGGGCTGCTTCTCCCAGCCCAGGCCAAGGCCACTGCTCCTCCAGAAGCCAGGTGGCTTTGCGACCTCAGATGACGCCTCTGGCCTGGGGCATGGCCCTGGAGGCTCTTAGTACGTCAGACCCGGGGGTGGCTAGAGCCGGGTCAACCTTGCCACTGCCCCGCCTCCCAACTCCCTTCTCCAGCTTGGGGGAGGTGGACAAGTTTTGTGTAGGGGCTTGGAAAAGAAATCATTACCAAGGTAAACCACATGCACGATGGTGGTTGAGATGTGGGGACTGAAGTAAAGGCGAGCTCTCCTAGGGAGCAAGGTGGCTGGAGGCATGTCCGCACTCGCACTCTGCTTCCTGCTTCCCCGACTCCACGGCACGGCACGGCACGGCGAGCCCAGGGGCTTTTCTGCGGCCCTCCTTTCCCAAGAAATCGCCCCACGGCACCCACACGGCCAGTCTGCAAGACTTCGGGGGTCAAAGGGCAAGGGGAAAGGGAAATCTCCACCTGCCCCGGGGGCAGCTCATCCTCCCCTCTCGCCCTGCATCCCACGCCGAAGATTCCATTCCAGGCCTGGGGCCTGGGGACGGCGCAGCGGGATCTGTTCTCCAGCCGCCCCTTCTCTCTAGTGGGGTCTTTATTGATGAGCTGCCTCGAAAACCCCCTCCCAGAACGTCCCAGAAGGGTTTAGACAATCCATCACCCACCACTTCAAGAATGCTTCCTCCTTTTCAAACACAATCCTCGCACACCAGACGGGCTGCGGTGGGGAGGGGCGCGCACTTGAAAAGAGAACAGCTTTATAATCAACGTCAAAGCTGTCCCGCAACCTTTCGGAAACAGGGACTCTGGCCAAAATCTCTCAGGATGATTTACTGGGCCCCCTCGGCCTCTCCGCCTCCCGCCACGTGACATTGCCCGCCGCACCAGCCGCCCGCACACCCTGCTCCGCGCCCCTCCGCGGGGAGTTGGTGTTTGAGGAGAAAGTGAATTTTTCTCCTGGGGCTCACTGGGAAAGGGGTCTCGGCCTGGTCGGAGTGCTTTGGGGGCTTGGTTACGGTGTCCTCGTAGGTGAACTGCGAAGGCCGGGCCTGGCCTCTGGGAGTCGTCCCTTCCAAGTCACCTTCCCTCCCGCCGGAGCCCCGGGGTTTTGCGGTCTGGGCTTAGCCTCCCTCTCCTCTCCGCGCGGGAGCGGCAAGAAGCCGCAGTTCCTCTCGTTTCCGCGAGGTGGCGCCAGCCTCCCGGGAATCGCGGCCCCGGGGCTGCCCCGCGCGGCGGTCACCTGCTCCGGCTCCCAACGCCCGCGACCCCGGTCCCCGTAGCCCCAGGGGTCCAGGCCCCCGTCCCGGCGCCGGGGCAGGCGGGTGTGTGGCCAGCAGGGCGGCGGATTCCTGCAGCGCCGCCTGTCTCTTACTCGGTTGGCCCGCTTTGGGCACTACCCGCTTTCCTGCCCTACCCACCCTGACCCCCAAGAAGAAGGGTCAGCCGAGTCACGTGTGGGCACCTCTCTGCGGGACACAAGCGTCTTTAGAGTTTGCTGAAGAAACGATAATCCAGTTCAGTTATTTTGGCTCTCTGAAGCAAGGGGCAGGGGGCTCTGTGTCTTCATTTGTAAGTCGAACTGGAGCTCCTGGAGGCCTCCTGCGGTTTGGTGGAAAACAAGCAAATCACCGAATCATCTCGCCCACCCGCCCCTGGAGAAGCAGGATTCGGCTGGCTCTGAGCGGCCTCAGCCTCCTGTCCCCAGGAAGCATCTCGTCTTCGGGTTGCTACAGTGACGGAAAGACAACGATTTTTAAAAACTGAGCTCTCATTTCATTTAGCTTCTTAAGAAAACCGTTGCAGCTGTCTAAACTCGTCCTGGTAGAAGTCTGCAAAATAGGAAGGAGCTTGAGGGGTTCTTTTCGGGTCAGCTTCATATAAAGGAGAGGCACCAGGGTCTGCGGGATCGTTTTCTATTTTTTATTATGAAAAAAATTTTCATAATACACAACGTGGAGCGACTACCCAGTAAGCCCTCTCATAGGCTCATCACATAGATGTAACAATTGTCAAGGTTTTGCCACACTTGCTTCATTCATCTTTCTGTTTTCATTTCTTGCTGAAATATTTTACAGCAAATGTAGACATCATGTTTTAAAAGTGCTCCTTATAACTCCTCTCCACATCTCCAGCTCTAGTTGTCATACCTAAGATTACATTTCGGTGTAGACAGGCACACCTTCCCATGAGAAATTCCAAAATAGGGCTGGTTCATTGTTCTGGTTGTGTATTTTACAAACAGAACTCTCCATGTCCCCAGGTGACTTGGAGCTCTGAGTTTCTTGGCTTTCTTCTGGCTGCTGGATCTCCAGAAAGGCTGGCAAATGTTCCCTCCCCCACTTTCACTGCAGGCCGGTGTGCCACGGCGTCTGTAAACTGTGAAAAGGGGTGCTGTTTCCTTCAGTCACCAGTTAACCCCCACAATGCCTTCCATGTATGCCTGATGGAAGCATAATGTATTGCAAGAGCACGTGTCCTTTGAAAATATCTGCAGGTATGCATTGTCCATGTGTGCGGTGCAGCAGTTTCCAAATCATTTTTTTTTCCAACAGTGGCTAGCTATGGAAGAACTTTTCATATCGTCTCAAAGTGCCTGAGGGAGAATTTTGGACTAGGCTGGATGGGTGAAGGACTCGTGGGGAGGGAGCATGGGAGATCCGGTTGGCTTTCTATGCAGCTCCCTGCCCCCAGGACTCTGTACAGATATTTCACAAATAGTTGTTTATTGATTTATTTGATGCTTTTGCTCGCTCAAGCGATCCATGTTGTGCTCTTAGCATTTCCCTCACCCCCTCCCAACGCTACCCTGCACAGATGAGTGGTGATGCGGTGGTCGCGAGTAGCCCTAAATTTACCGTTTGAAAAGTGCACCTGCTCCTGATTACCTTAAGTCACTTAATAATGCTTCTGTGCTTGTTTCTGTTTTTTGGTAACATGGAGATCAGGAAAATAAAAGTAAGAAAAAATGATGCCCCTCCCACAGTTATTATAAAGGTGAAATAACGGTTGTAAAAAGATATTTACATTCTGACATACACACACTTGCAGTTTTTTTTTTTTTTTTTTTTTCAATCTAATACATACACTGTTTAGTTTTAAGGCACCCTTTAAGTTTCACAGTACTTAGGATCTCTCTTATCCTGGGTAATCTCTCATAGGCGGATTTGGGTTTGTCTTTAATAAGGAAAAGATGGGTCCGTTGTCTAGAAGTGTAAGCCTGCCTATGAGGACTGGGGTCCCTGCTCTCAGGGTGTTTTCGGGCTGTGGGTTGGGTCTCTAGGGCTCCACTGAAAAGAGCGAACTCTGAGAGAGGGAGAGGGGATGTTTCCCTTGGTTGGACCTAGAGGTTTGTTCCTCCAGGTATATCAGATTCCTCTGCAGCACTGGGGGTCCAGCCGTCTGCATTCTCGGAGTCCTCTGACCCCGAAATCCCATCCGGCAGAACGTGAAAGTGCAGCTGAAAGAAAACTCGCCCGCGCAGCTCTCAAGGGCGCCTCGCGGGTTCCTAGTGGACGTGGTGGACCACAAAGCCACCACCGCATTTGTTTGTTTCAGGCGGGACTTTCCTTCTCTCCATCCTATTTCCGCTTTCCAAGAGAAGCAGGCTCTGGACTGTCCTGTGGGAGGCGGCGGGACACCGGAGGACCCTCATCTTCCACGTGAGCCACAGCATCTCAGGAGCCCGGGCGGCTGGCGACTGTCTCCCCGCAACTACAACAGGATACAAGGGGCCGCTGCCGGGCACCCCTACTCTACCCTATAGGCTTGCAGCCTGGCTCTGAAAATGGAACCTGCAGTATGAAATGCGAACGTGGTCAACGCTTTTTCCCATTTAATTTTTTTTTTTTTTTCTGTGCTTCCCCCTCCCTCCTCCTCCAGAATACCCTGTACTTAACCAGCTACATGATCTGGAACAAGTTACTTTATGTTTCTGCACCTCTGTTTTGTGATTTCTACGATTTGGATCGTTATAATAGCTAACAGTGTTGTTGGGAGGATTAAACGAATTAATACAAGCCAAGCTCTTAGAGCGGCGTGCGGCACTTGGGAAGTGCTCTGTAAAAGTCGGCCCTGAAACTGATGGCGCAGAGTCCTCGGAACTCCGTCCCGTGTGTGCGGCGCGGCCCTACGGCTTTCCCCAAGGTGGTTTCGACCACGGCCCACAGAGCTTGGAGGGAATTGGGCCCCTGAGCCTGTCCCAGCCCCAGCCTAATTGGTGTGCTTTTAGGATTTGGTTAAGTATTGAGTTAGGCACGGAGCTGGGAGAACGAAAGGTGGGGCAGGAGCTCGGCGGATGGCTTAAGCCGGGAATGCGGCGGAGCAAAGCAGGTGCGCGCGGGCTCGAGCGGTGGCGGCCGCTGCTCCCCGGGTCCTGCGTGCTGTGGCCTGCGTAGTTCTTCTAGAAGGGGCCTGGTAGCTGGCGTCAGACTCAGCGCTGCTTCTCCTGGCCCCTGCCTGGCCACCCCCTCAGCTCCCTGCCTTGAATTGCTGGGGGTGCAGAATGCTTTCTGCAGCTTGGCGCAGTGGAGACCTCGGTGTGCGAGAGCGCTCTCCGGGAGGGGTGTCACCAAGGGCAGCGTCTAGAAGCTGGAGGTGGAAAGCTGGGAGGGAATTTCTGTTGTGGCGTCTTCTCTTCTATGCCTGAGCCGCGGCCAGGTTCTTCCCCGAGTGGGACTCGTCTCCAAATTTTGTGTGGAAAAGGCAGGCGATAAACGATCGCGTTTCGGTGGTCGTCCTTGGCCTCGAGGCCAGCGGGGGCCTCTTGAGGGCTCGTGAGGTGGCGTATGGCTGGCAGGGGCAGGCTGACCTCACCTTGGGCGAAACCGGCCCCGCAGCGGCGGCCGCGGGATGCGAGGCGCGAAATCTTAGGCAGCCCAGGCGCCGCCGGGCACCGCGGCTTGGACGGCTTTCAGAAGGGGGTCCAGACGCGGCCGCTCGGCTGAGCTAGGAGGGCGGAGAGGGAGAGGGGAAGTGACCTCTTGAACCTCATCAAATGCAAATGTTATAAGAAGTTTGTTAAGAAAAGAAAAGCGGAAGGACAGGGAAATGGAGAAACGTGGAGTCCACCTGAGGCTTGAATGGCCTTTTTAGAGTTCCAGGCCCCTGGGGTTTGCAGACTTCTCTGCGGTAGACCGACTATTGGTAATGGACTTTGCATTTTCCCGCAGGAGGGTGAAGCTACCGGCCACTTCCTCCAATATGCATATTTTACATACATAAACACCTTTGCAATTTTATAGGTATTTAAATAAACCATTCATATAAACTCTTACTCTTAAAACGATCCGCACAAAATCGCTTTTATCTCAGATCATTTTCACTCCTTTTAATTACCTGCTTTTGTTGCTTGGGTTTCACCTTTAGGCTGGTGGCCAAAGTGTTTTTACGTTCAACTTTGCCGTCTGTTCTATTGTACCTTACTACCCCAATAACTTTTCTTATCAACATGGACACAGAACAGAGTTAACATTTAATTTTCCCAATTGGATGGGTAATATAATTTTGAGAGAGGCAAATGTCTCCTTCGTTTGGTCTTTGTTGGTTCTTAGCGAGGGAGAATGCCGGTGGGGGCTTCAGCCGCAGCAGCCTAAGGAGTGCTGCAGCTGTGACTAGTTTTTGGCTTTAAAAAAGACTGATCGTTGGACGCAGTGGCTCACGTCTGTAATCCCAGCACTTTGGGAGGCCGAGGTGGCAGATCACGGAGTCAGGAGTTCGAGACCAGCCTGGCCAACATAGTCAAACCCGGTCTCTACTAAAAATATAAAAATTAGCTGGGTGTGGTGGTGCACACCTGTAGTCCCAGCTACTCAGGAGGCTGAGGCAGGAGAATTACTTGAACCTGGGAGGCGGAGGTTGCAGTGAGCCTAGACTGTGCCCCTGTACTCCAGCCTGGGCGACGGAGCCAGACTTGTCTTAAAAAAAAAAAAAAAAAACAAACCGACATACTTGATGAGCCAGGTATTCATCTATTTACTTTTCAAGTTTCTGGACCTGTTACAAAATATGTCAAGCATCTGAGAAACTGTGAGCGGTTTCCATAAGTCAACTTTCATTCACGAAAAGGGGGAGGAGCTCCTAATTTTTTTATTCTCCCTTGAAAGGGCAGGCTGTTTTGGGATCTGAAAATATAAATGAAACCTCCAGAAACCCATGTTTTAGAACAAAATGGGTGTGGAAAGCTAAGCAGGCCAGTTGGGCAGTCAGGATTTGGGGATGGAGGGTGAGGAAGGCAGGGAGTTGTGTAGATTCTATGGGCAGCAGTGTCGCTCTGAGTGAGGGTACAGAAAGCACTCGGGGCTCTGTGCTGGTGTCAAAGAAAGGGGCAAGGGAAAGAGGCAGGGAGTGGCAGATTCTCTTCAGGAGAATTTTCCATCTGGAAAGGAGGTTTACGCATTCATCACCCATCTCTGGTAAGATGCTTGGTGTAGGTGGAAGGGCATATGTTGGTCTTGGGCTGAGGGAATCTGCCTTACTGAGCTCCGCTATAAAGAAATTTAATAAACTTCTTTTGTTTTGTGGTTTCTACCTATGGAAAACTTTTCTGCAGTTGGAGGGCTCTCAGAAGAGATCTGAGGCAGGAAACCTTTCCATTTGTAAATCAGTTACAAAAAATATGCGGTGGAGTTAAGCATTTTATGGCCATAGGGATTTAATAAAAAGAGAAAGAATATAGGTGTATAGAGTAGGGAAGCCTGGCTGGAGAATAAATTTATTCTTTTTGTTTGATTCATTTTGTTTTTATTTTCTAACACCAAAATGTGTAAATTTATAGCAATGAAAAAATAATAAGCAATTCTGGTTGTCTCAAATTCATTATGATGTATTCATGATCCCTTTCTAACTAAGATATTATTTTGAGGGCAAAATTTGATTGATGTCTAGACTCTGGATGTCCCTACAAAGTGGAGATTGGAGCTGGCAGTGTCGGTAACACCACTTGAAAACATTTCTCCTGGCCTTTACTATTTGCACTTTTTCTTCAAGTTTTCATTCGCTTTTCTAATTTTTAAAACTTCTAGTACAATGACATAGTGCAATTTACTTTCACACCTTGAGTTAAAAGTGGAATTTCAATTGATGGAAATAGAGAAAATCAGGTTACTCAAATAATGCCAAAGAATTTATTTGCATGATTCAAAGTTACCTTCAAGACTGCCATCTAAATGAGTTCTTTCTTTTTTTTTTTAAAGTAAGATGAATATATTAACACCTTCAAAAATAAATGATTTTTAATAGTTTGTGAAGGAAGTGACCCACGAAAGGATGAATGCTTTGGTCCATGAGAGTCATAATGAAGCCATGATTTATCTTTTGTCTTTCTGCACATAAATATAAACATATTACACAAGTGAAATTCTTTCTCTATTTTTCCTTAACCCGTTTTTCTTACATAACAAAATATCAGAAATATTTACTAGTTTTTAAAGTTTTAAATATTACTTTGAGAATTTAATTTATTTTAAAAGATTCTAAATTTATTTTTCTTTTTATGTGATAACCTGCACAGCATTTACTTGGGATTTACTGTCTTTTTTAGAAAACATCAACATCTTGGCAAATCTCCTATTATTCTTTTAAAGAGTAAGTAAATCTAATAAAAGCTTCATATTAATCTTTTAAAGAGGAAGAGGTAGAAACTGTTTGAAACTAAGAAAACTAGAGTCATTGGAAGATTGAAAGTCAACCCTAAGGCCAGTGCAGTTTCACATTGTCATTAATCCTGGGGAATTTGGAAAGAGAGCAGCGTGATGGAAGATAGGATACAAATATGAATATCTTTCTACACCTAGAGAATTTTGTAGATGTATGATTCTTTGGTTTGCCTGACATTTCTTCCTTTTACTGGTGAGAACATCTTCATATCCTTAGTGAGAACTCTGTTTCTCCCACTCAGTGTTGTTCTAGTGTAGCCACACTGCTGTGGCACCCTAGACATAGGGAGTTATGGCCTGTCTATTCTGCCTGTCCTCTGGCCATGGTATTTGGCCAAGTCTAGGCACAGGGTCACCCTCCGTCACATAGAGTTCTTCCCTGGGATTGTTAGTAAAGGAAGTGAGAGAGAGGTTCACTCTTTTCCCTCTGGGATTATGAGCATTAAGGACATATGCTTTGAACTTGGCATGGCCACCGACCTCCTCACTTCTCTGGTTTCTAGGGGAAGCTCATTTATAATAGAAGAGTCTGGGACCAGTGCACAGGAGGGAGCAGAGGACACAGACACGGAGGGCTCTCAACACTTTTGGAGGCTGGGGGCTGCCCCAGTCCCAGGAGTTCTCATTTTACCATCCAGTTCCTTAGTTCCACAAATATTTTTTAAGTGCCTACTCAGCTAGGCACTGGTCTAAGTGCTGGGGAAACATGCAGAGAAAACAATCGATGTTTCCACTTTCAAAGCTTAAATTTGGGGGATCAGACAGACAAAAAGTAAGTATGCAAAAGCTTTCAGATAGAAGTGATACGAGGATGGACAGTACATAAGAAAGTCAGTCCGTGGTGATGGTAAATGAAGGTGATGTGATAGACACATGGGCATTGGGGGTGATCAGGAAAGTCTTCTCTGGGAAGACACTGGTCTGAGACTTGCGAATGGAGAGGAGCTAGCTATGGGAAGGTTGGGGGCAGATGGAACAGGAGATGCAAAGGCCCTAAGAAATGCCTTTGGGACATTCAAAGGACATCAGAGGACCAGGGAACCTGCCTTCTCCATGCTAGATGCTGGTTGTTAGGAAAGAGAGACTGGGGCCGGGCGCGGTGGCTCACGCCTGTAATCCCAGCACTTTGGGAGGCCGAGGTGGGTGGATCAGGAGGTCGAGAGATCAAGACCATCCTGGTCAACATGGTGAAACCCCCGTCTCTACTAAAAATACAAAAAATTAGCTGGGCATGGTGGCCCGTGCCTGTAATCCCAGCTACTCAGGAGGCTGAGGCAGGAGAATTGCCTGAACCCAGGAGGTGGAGGTTGTGGTGAGCCGAGATCGCGCCATTGCACTCCAGCCTGGGTAACAAGAGGGAAACTCCATCTCAAAAACAAAACAAAAAAAAAAAAAAGAGAGACTGTTGATACACAATGACCAAGTCTGACTTTTGGCCTTTTCCTTTCCTAGGCAGTCACCCCTGAAATACTTGCTATTCTGTTACAGCCACAGTAGCTTACCATGCTTTCCACAGCACCTGACTCTATCTATTTCTCCATGAGCTACTAAAGTTTAAGTGACACCCGTTTGTAGATATGTTGACTTTCTCCATTTCAGACACAGTCACATTATTGCTAAACTCTGTAACCCTGAAATCTGGCCATAGCATTAGTATAGGTATGTGACAGATTGAATGAAATTCTTATAAAGTTTGGCAGTATCCAAACCATGCTAGATAATGCATCCAGTTCTAGAATTCAGCATCCAGCAGGAGGACCTGGAACCTAGGGTGATATAGAAGGGAATTGTGACTAATTAAAGGGACAAAGGAGGGTACTTATGATGAAAGCTTATAGGGTGAGAAGCATTGGGTTTTGATAAGGCTGAAGAGGGATTTTAGTTGTAGTCTTAGTAGGCGAAAGACTTATACCTCTCAAATCCAAAGTGTCTTGTTGAAATTTTAACCCATAGTGAAAGAGAAGCAAGAGTTTCGGGTGGGATCCTTTAGGCTGCAAGCAACAGAAATCCTTGTCTATGGAGGCGGGAACACTGAGTCATTATCTCACGTGGCAGGAAGTCTTAGAGTTGGGCAGGTTTTGGAATGGGTTGTGTTAGCAGCTCAATGGTATCATCAAGGGCTCAAATTCTTTCTTACTTTCTACTTTGCTGGCTGCAGAATCCATTTCATCCTAGAACTCATTTATTTTCTAGTCATAAGGTAGTGTCAGTGAGAGCATATGCTTTTGTCATTTATATCCAGGTTATAAAAAGGAAAAAATTATCTCCTTTAACAGTGACATGAAGGTTCTCCTCTCTTTATTTTTGGGGGCCAGTGTAGATCCATGCTTCTCCCTGGACCAGTGACAGTCTCCAGGGAAAAGACACCTATAGATTATCTATGCCAATCATGGGCAAGTGCGGTGGAGCTGACTTGGGCTATTCAGGATGTACCTGTGAAGGCAGGAATGGGTTAACCCCTGCTAAATCGCATGATCTTACACATCTTATAAGATTAAGAAATGAAATCTGGGTCTTTAAGAAGGAAGGAGCATGCATGCATCCATACATGTCAAATAGACAGTGGTAGGTTGATATATTAGTGTGAGGCGTTTAGAGTGGAGATAAGGAAGAGTAATCTAATATAGATGACTTTGAATGTCAGAAAATCTTAGCATAAGAGGATGTAAAATTTCTTTCTTTAAGATGTTAGGTTTCTGTTTGTCTGAAATTATACGTCTGAAGTCTGATCCTGTCTGAACTTGAGGGCCCGGTGGGGTAGGAGTAAAGAAGATTGCCTCCTAAAATTGCCATTAGAGTTCCCTGAGGTGCTGGTTACACACAGATTCCAGAGCCTTACCTCAGAGATTGAGATGCAGTACTTTCCAGTGAGGTCTAGGGCACTCTATTTTTAAACAGTGATTCATATGAGTCTGATGTAGCCTGTCAGCTGAACTCAATTTGGAAACCAGTGGTAATGAATACAGAAGAGGCATATTTTTTTTTTGAGCACATAAGAAACACTCACAAAAATTGACCTTGTACTAGGCTACAAAGGAAATCTCAATAAATTCCAAAGAATTAACATCATATGAACTACATTTACTCATCACAGTGCAATAAATTTAGGTGCTTACTACAAGAACATAAAAATAACAGTTTAAAAACACATTTGGGAGCACTCCTCCTCTGCAAAAGCCCTTAAATTATGAAATAACAATTGAGTGAAAAAGCTTATCACAAGGGAAATTATGCAATACTGAGAGCTGCTGACACAGAAGATACACCACGTCAAAGTGCAGCTAAAGCCTCGCTTCAAGGGAAACTTATAGCTTTGAAAGCAGTGATCAGAAATTAAGAAAAACTGATAACAAAGAAGCTAATATTTAAATCCAGAAGGTAGAACAAAGGCAGTAGAACAAACCCAAAGAAATAATGTGTTAGTCTGAGTTCCTACTTAAAAGCAACAGAGCCCATACTGGCTAGATTCAGCAGAAAATGCACTTATTAAAGGAAATTCAAAGATGGTCTGCTTCCTTGGGAACACCGTAGAGTCATGTTTGAAGTCTGCATCACCAAGAATAATACCCACAAAACAGCTGTGGAAAGATCCCTCTATAGTCATTGCCCCCACCAAGCACCATGAACACTGGCTGTCGATGCCAGGGTTCCCTGAGGTCATCCTGGACAGCATGGAGATTCCACATGCCAGGCATGATGCCTGGCTCCTCATGCTGCTTTCTCTCAAGCAGAAGTCTCTCATGGGTGGGTCTGATTGGCAGAGTCTAGGTTGTCTGTGTGAATTCTAATTGCAGGATGCTGGAAAGGTGAGTTTCTGGATTCCACTTTGGGAGACAGAACTCTTTATGTAGAATCTTCTCAAGATAGTGGGGAAGTGGTAGGGGTGTGCATAGTAAATGTCTTCTACATTCAAGAAGGAAGGATATAATAAAGATAAAGACATGGATAACCTCCCTCTGTATTATTGAGAATAATTATTTACAGAACCAGAAGATTTTTTTTTAGAAAAGGATCCTAAGATAGATACACCTCCATGAGACTTAAAAAAGCGTGATATTACACACATGCACACACACAGGAAATTGATAGAGGACATATAATTTATAACTAATAATTCTTTATGCAAGATTCAAAGTGCTGGGATAGAGACAGTGACTGGGCAAATCTGCCTTAGATGCCTGCCCCTGGCTGTTCTGGGGAGAAGAAAGGCTCTGCCCCCCTGGTTTCTGGGCGGGCCAGCACTGCCTTCCAACAAGACTGCACACAATAGGAAATACCCTAGCGGGGCCATCAACAAGTAGCAGGATCCAGCTACTTGTTGTTGTGTGTGTTATTTCATTGATTTGTGTTCTTTCCAATATCTCATTACTATAAAAAAAGCTTCAATAAACATCTTCATCATCTTTTTGTTTCTTAGACATGAAATTACTGGATCAACAGATGTGAGTAATTTTAAGCCTTTTGGTTAAACTGTCAAATTACTTTCTCTGACAATTGTAACAATTTCCAGCCTTGCTAGCCCTGAGAAGAGAGGACCTATCTCCCTAAATCCTTTCCAGCTTTGGTTATTTCGTAACAGAGGTAGTATCTCATTGTTGTTTCACTTTACATTTTTAAAAATGCCCGAGGATAAACAATTGTCTCTGTATAATCTAAGCTAATATTCACAATATTTTGTAAGGTAGATATCATGATCTCCATTTCACAGATTAAAAAAATGGAAGGTTAAGAAAGATGAGACTACCTTCTGTCAGTTCCTTAGTCAGGAGAGGATGTACATTTAAACCCTGGTTTCTGTGACTCTAAAGCCCTGTTCATAACTATAGCCTTTGTTCATAGAAGATAGGTATATTTGACTAAATACATAAATGAAAATATCTGAAGATCAGAAACAGATGTAGTTGGAGTTTCCCAAAGGGTGTTCCAAGGAACCTGAGACTTCTAATGTTCTCTGGGAAAAAGATCAATTCAATGTTAAAGAAGTTGGGAAACACTGGATAATATTTCCCCTCTTAGAGACTCATAGCAAATGTTGGGATATTTAAGGCCTTGAAAAGTCTTACAGCAAAGAAACTGTCTGACTCTGTTTAACATTCCAGAAAAGTAGTGTTCCAAAGAACATGTTTTGGGAGGTGCTGCCAAGCATTGTGCTCTTATTTTTGTTTCGTGTTTTATTGCATTGGCCTAGACCGTGATACATGATATTGGTGACAGTGGGTATTTTATTGTCTCCTGATTTGATGGGAATGTTCCTAGTATTTCATCATTAAGTATTATGTTGGCTGTGAGTTTAAGATAGACACAGATTATTTATTATCTCAAATAAGACTTTATTTCTTATTTTCTTGCTTAAAGAAGCAGAAATGGATGGTGAATATGAAGGAATCAGCTTCTCAAACAAACTGGAAAAATCCAGTGGTAGGCTATTCATTCAGTAAATAGACCGGATTTTTGATGGACTGGGGATAATTCCCAATGCTCCTTCAAAAACATTGCTGATGGCTGGGGAAAAGCACTTGCATTTTCTCCCAGAAGGGTAGTGTTTTTTTTTTTCTTTTTTTTTTTATTAAAGATGGGGTCTTATTCTGTCCCCCAGGTTAGAGTACAGTCACAATCATAGCTCACTGCATCCTTAAACTCCTGGGCTCAAGTGATCCTCCTGCCTCAGCCTCCTGGGTTGCCAGGATTACAGGTGTGTGCAACCATGCCGGTCTTAGAAGGGTGGTATTTGGATTTATTTGTCAATGTTATGGTTTCTGTGTCCCCACCCAAATCTCATCTTGGATTTCCACATGTTGTGGAAGGGACCTGGTGGGAGGTAACTGAATCATGGGGGTAAGTCTTTTCTGTGCTGTTTTGATAGTGAATAAGTCTCATGAGATCTGATAGCTTTATAAGGGGGAGCTTTCCTGCTCAAGCACTCTCTCTCTGCCTGTTGCCATCTATGTAAGATGTGATTTGCTCCTCCTTGCCTCTGCCATGATTGTGAGGCTTCTCCTACCATGTGGAACTGTAAGTTGGTTAAACCTCTTTCTTTGGTAAATTTCCCAGGCTTGGGTATATCTTTATCAGCATTGTGTAAGTAGACTAATACAGTCACCTTTACTTTAGGCTGGAGAATAGGGGTGGCATTTCTTTGTTCATCATTCATTCAGCATATATGTTTTGAGTGCCTACTAGGTGTCAGGCTCAGTTTTGGGTTCTGTGCCTCTAACACAGTTCATGGTGGTGCCTAATAGACATTGTCAGTTGAAACCAAGTAAAGAGTTGGCCGTGATGAGGGGCTGTTTTCCTGTCCTCATACCAAGAGGTCTAATAATGTAGGGATGCTCTGCTTCTGCTCCCTTCCTTTCTTACCCTTCTCTCCTCCTCCCCCTTCTCACCTTAGCCATGTTGAGTGTCTGCTGGACACAGCCAAGGGGCTGTGGACAAGCATCTTTCCCTTAGAGATGTATCCTTCAATCTGGCCCAACCCTGGCTTAGATGTGGCATAAGTATTCAAAATAGAACTAGCCCAGGAGTTTTTTACTACTCTGGACATAGGACGTTGCTTTTGGCCAGAAAAGTCCTTGGAGATGGACTTGGTGGTCCTTGGGGGGAACTGCCCAATGAATGATTGCATTGAAGCTTTGGAAACCATTTTTTTCACCAACAATTTCCTTGTCTACAAGTTTATGAGGCAGTAAATAGCCCCTGTGTGCATAATGAATTCTGACATCATAGTCCACGGCACTTAAAAACAGCGGGCTGGCCTGCACTTTTATTAGCAGCACAGCCTGAGGCGGAAAACTAGTCCAGCCTGTCCCAGCATTCTGTTATAGACTTTACTATAAAACCTCCCCTGGCGTTCCCTATCTTCAGCAAGGATGCTTTTTCAGGGTCCAACTAATTTCCTCCTCCTTTTCCTTGAGGATCGTCAGAATGAGATGCAGTCAGATTACACAAAGCCTAGGCCGTCTTCAGTTTTTTGTCTGTGGGTGCAAAACCTGGTTTATGGGACACCTGGGTAGTCCTCATCTATAGAGTGTGACAGAATATGAGCGAGTTTCTTGTCTCTGCGACAACACTTGGTGAATCTACCTTCTTTCTTGCATTCATCCCAACCTGGAACCTCTGAAGTTGTGGCAATTTTATTTGAATGAATAAAGCAAATATACTGAAAAATAGGTGAAGGAGGAAGGGCTGGAAATGGGGGATGAAGTGTTAGTTCTTAACGTGTCTCCTTTGGTCAGGTTGAAAAGGTTTCAAAGAAACTGAGACAGAAAAGGAATAATTTTTCTGTGAGTGGAGAAACTTCATTTTAGAAGCAATAGTAATGAAAGCACAGAGACGGCTGGTGTGTTCTGATTTTTACCATGGAGCTTGGTTTTCCTGTCCCTGAGGGTCTCTGGCACATGGATGGCAAGAGCTGATGACG
Source organism: Saimiri boliviensis (assembly GCF_048565385.1). Lineage (NCBI taxonomy): Eukaryota > Metazoa > Chordata > Mammalia > Primates > Cebidae > Saimiri > Saimiri boliviensis. The sequence continues at coordinate 139,803,673 of NC_133452.1, read as the reverse complement.
GGTTACAGTTTATGACAGTGAGTTTTATTGGTATCTATGAGGCAGTCACGATCCATCTGGCTTAATTATTATAACTTAAGGGTAATTGGGGGAATCATTTTATGGTTCCACTGCACAGGGTGGACCATAGGTCACAAAATGTTTAACAATTACCAATAAACTGCTTAGAATGTAAACATTGGTTTATTGTAGAGTGAGCATAAATTCTCCTTTTTTCTTGTTCAACTTGAGAATGCCTCTCATTTAAAATATTATCCAGAAGGTCTGTGTTTTACAATTCCAAGATTATACTATCTTTGTCTTAAAATAGAAGATGTGGCTGGGCATGATGCTCATGTTTGTAATCCCAGCACTTTGGGAAGCTGAGTGGGGAGGATCACGGGAGCCCAGGGGTTTGAGACAAGCCTGGCCAACATAGCCATATCCCGTCTCTACAAAGAATAAAAAAAACTTAGCCGGGCATTGTGGTGCATGGCTGTAGTCCCAGCTACTTGGAAGGTGAGGCTGCAGTGAGCCAAAGTTGTGCCACTGCACTTCAGCCTGGGTAACAGAGACCCTGTCTCAAATAAAAAAATAAATAAATAAAAGGTAAATAAAATGGAAGATGTCTGCCCTAGGGTCCATGCTTTTTTTTTTGAGACGGAGTTTCGCTCTTGTTACCCAGGCTGGAGTGCAATGGTGCGATCTCGGCTCACTGCAACCTCCACCTCCTGGGTTCAGGCAATTCTCCTGCCTCAGCCTCCTGAGTAGCTGGGATTACAGGCATGCACCACTATGCCCAGCTGATTTTTTGTATTTTTAGTAGAGACGGGGTTTCACCATGTTGACCAGGATGGTCTCGATCTCTTGACCTCGTGATCCACCCGCCTCGGCCTCCCAAAGTGTTGGGATTACAGGCGTGAGCCACCGCGCCCGGCCTAGAGTCCATCCTTTAAGAAGTCTGCTGTGAGTTGCGAATCATCCTATAAGGAGATCTCCGTGAGGTGTCGATGAGTGGCAGGCTAGCTCAGGGCTCACTTTCACCAGAAGTGGAAGGCGGGGAATGGGCACTGGGATACTGGAATGCCCTGTGCCCGAGTGGCCTGAGCCATCTGTGGGTTGGTCTGGACTGGGCCATGTCTTGTACACCGGGTTTCCACTTGCTAGGGTGAGGAGGCACAGGTGTTGGGCTTCCAAGGGACAGCCTGGAGAGGTCTGCTCCCTCTTTTTGTCTGAGTATTTGGCCACTGATGACACAACCAGTGCTTGTTCCTCTAGAGTCTTCTCTGTTCTCTGGACACCCTCATATTTGCTTCAGATTTTTCTCATGTAGAAAACTTCCTTAAAAACTCTTAGGTTTTCCTGTTTTGATTTGAGAAAACACTGCTTCTTTAGGCTTGTTTTTCCAAGGCCTAGAGCTGGCCTCCTTACTTTGGTTTAGATATTAATACCTTGGTGAAAGTTTGCTACTTTCCTTCTTTTATTTTATTTATTTTTAGAGATGGTATCTCTCTGTCACCCAGGCTGGAATGCAGTGGCATGATCATAGCCCACCTCAGCCTCAACCTCCTGGGCTCCACTCACCCTCCTGCCTCAGCCTCCTGAGTAGCTGGGACTCCCAACGTGCACAGCCATGCCCAGATAACTTTTATTTTTTTTTGTAGAGATATGTTTCCCAGGCTGATCTTGAACTCCTGGCCTCAAGTGATCCCTCTGCCCTGGCCTCTGAAAGTACTAGGGTTATAGGCATGAGCCACCATGTCTTGCTATTTTTCTTACTTAAAAAAATTTCTCCCGTCCCTGGGACAAAGAGAGAAGTAAAACAAACAAACAAATCAAAGCTTTTGTACTTTTCTAGGTCATCACAATTTGCATGTGGAAACAAAATTCTGAAATGCTTTTTGTTTTGAATGATATTCAGAATGGAGGGGCATCTGGCATCTGTGCTTTCATAAAGCCGAGGGAGGGTTCTAGGAAAAGTCCACACATATTTGATTTTCGTCCCCGTTTGTATCTGGATCTTTCCCTCCTGTGGTCTGCACTAAGAGCTACTACAACGGCCTTCTTTCTCTGAGGTGTCTTCTTACTTGGGAAAAGCCCACAGGCTCCATGATAGTTTTCTTGGCGTGATTTCCTGCAGTGGTTGAGCATTTAGCAAACAATCTCAATGCTCCTCTGTGCTTTTGAGGTGAAATTTAACTGGAGTTCGTCTGTGTCCCAGAGACCTGATGCTCTGTGTTAGCTGCATTTGAGGTGAAATTTAACTGAAGGTTTGTCTGTGTCCTGGAGACCTGATGCGCTGTTAGCTGAGTATGTACGGTGTTCCCCGCGCTTCAGAGCCATGGTGTGGAGCCGTCCTCCATAGTGACTTACGTATCGAGCGAAAATTACCCAGTGAAACTTCACAACCAGAGCAGACCCATGAAGGCAAGGGTTTGAAACATCTGAGATTTCAACTTAGTTCCTGAGATAGGGAAGCCTTCTTTTTCCTTTGCAAGTTTCTTTTCCCTTTTACTTTTTTCAAGTTTCATTGTTGCTGAATAGGTTATCTGTAGGTCAGTGGGTTTACGGGTTGTTTGGATTTCCTAAAATTGTGTTTTTCCCTAAATGTGGCACGAGAGATTGTTTGCAGGCTGCTGTATGAATGGGACGGCCCACTGAGGCCAACACAATGCTGCTATTTCTGTCTCTCTCCGTTGCCCCCAGTGAAGGTATTTTAAGGCTCCCTGGTATTTAAGAAGACTAAAATCAGCAGAGAAAAATCCTGAACTTCTTCAGTTTCCTGCCAGTTCTGCAGAGTTCAGAACGTTTATTTTTTATTTTATTTTTTTAAAGAATTTTTTCCGTGACATTCAAGAAGCCAGCTACATTTTGCAATACTTTTCTTTCTGATGAATAATTTTCCAGATAACAGCGTGTGGATGAATTTCAGTTTAATGGAGAGGCCATATAACTCCAGATGCAAATGCAGATGTTTATGAGTTCATGGAATGAAAGTTATAAATGTCCTGACTGCTGAATGCCTTGAGAAACATCCCTTTTTCTATTTAGAGAGGGAGAGAAAAACCCCCAACAACCCAGATTTGCTTAATTTCCTGCTTTAAACATTCATGCTTTAAAGGAGCTCATTTACATAATAAATTATATTGCCTGAGAGCATATGTGGGGAAATTTTGACCAAAAACTCTTTTCCTTTAATCTGCACATGCTGTGGTTTGTGAAAGTGTGTGTTCACATGCAGAATTACTTATCAATATGGAAGGCTTTAGTCCATGGACAGCACAGTTTAAAATAAACTCCATTCAGTTAGCAACATGGTAAATTATTATTCATTCTGAAACTCATATTTTAAAAGTTTATTTAGTTCTCTTGCCCTAACAAAGGTAAAGATGTTAAGTAAACTCATAGAATTATTTTGAGTTACCACTCAAAAAATAATTTAAGACTTAATAATTGCATCATGTAATAATCTTTTGGATCTGATTTGGGATACTTTGTGTGAGAATAAATAATTATTTCTTATTATAAAAATATAGAATGGAGTCACTTGAATAGGATTCTTAGGTTATAATATTTTCATGTTTGTGATGCTGATGGATCTACAAGTGAACATTCATTAAACTTTCCAGATTTTCAACAAATATTTATGGAACCATTGCTACATGCCAGAAATCTTTGCCAAGGGCTGTTGATTCAGAGGTGAACAAGGCTGATAAGGTTTGCTGCCCAGCCTTCCCTGAGAAAACGTAAGAGGGCACTTGAAGGATGCAGGAGAGATGATGTTAGGGGTTGGATTTGGCCTCTCCAGAGCTCATATGTTGAAACCCCAACCTTCAGGATCTCAGGATGTGACTATATTTAGGGATAGAATGTTAAAAGAGGCATTTAAGTGAAAATGAGACCTTTGGGTGAGCCCTAATCCAGTTTGGATGCTGTCTTTATAAGGAGATGAAATGAAGACACAGATACACGAAGAGGGAAGGTCATTTGAAGACACAGAGAGAAGACGCCATCTGAAAGCCAAGGAGAGGGGCCTCAGGAGAAACCAACCCTGCCCATGTCTTGGACTTCCAGCCTCCAGGACTGTGGGAGAATAAATGTTGTTGTCTAAGTCCCCAGTGTGTGGTATTTGTTATGGCAGCCAGAGCATGCTAACTCAGATAGAAAGCTGGCTAATAAAATAGAAAGAGGAATAGTGCTTAAGGAGACTGGGTTGAATGACAGTTCACTCTCCTGTGACAATACAATGTGGAATTTTTTAAAAAAAAGTATTTGCAGAGTAAATCCTAATGCTTGATAACTGTGCCTATAATAAGTGACACAGACACATTGCTACTGCTTTTCTGCTATGCCTGTTAATATTATCATTAGTTGCAAAACTCCTGAAGCACGTGGGGATGACGCCATCTGCTGGACCGTATCCTTCTGCTCCCGTGCGTAAGGGCAGAGGGTAAGAGGAGTGCTTGGTATTGATTCTAAACTAAATCATTCTTAAGACTGCAAGAGTCTGTCATGAGCCATGGGAAGTTATTTTAAAATAATGGGAAAGGGAAGTTTTGTATTATGAACACCGTCTGCATCATCTCTTTTATCTGGGAAGAAACTGAGGTTCTGCTTTGCAGTCACATTTTTGTCCGTGGTAAGTGGATAAATGTGGTTCGCATCATTCAGTGCCTTGGGAATGTCTTACGGGATATTTCTGGAATGGGCAAAGTTCAGCACAGTCTGGAGCCAAAATGTCCTCATTGAGCCAATATAGTTCAAATCTTTATGACCCGTCTCCAGAATGGCGTGCACATGTGAGGGGTTGACAGTGAGGTGGAACATGTCCCCAGGAACGGAGAGAAAGCTGTAGAGAAGCAAGCGTGCTGTGTGGCTGCCTTGAATGTCCTTTCTGGTTTGGAAGCCTGCAGCTGCAGAAGGCCTATGAGTGTGGAGGAGGCTCTTCCTGGTAAAGAAGCCACCTCCCAACCCTGGTTGGAAGCCCCAAGGCTGTGGGAAAGCCCAAGCTCCCTGTGCCTTGATTTTTTTTTTTTTTTTCTCTTCCTGGATTCTGCCTTCAAGATCAAAGGAAGTCGTCTAGAATAGTGTTCTCATGATGTGGTCTGTGGATCCCTGGAGTCTCCATGACCCTTTCAAGGGTCTGCGAGGCTGAAACTATTTCATAATAATACTAAGACAGTATTTCCCCTTTTCACCATCACTCTCACAGGATAGTGCCCTAGGATTTTCCAGAGGTTGTGATAGGTGGCGTGTGAAGATGCTAGATGATGGCTGGTGAAACGTGTGCTTGTGTTCTTATGTTCTCCAGAACCTTCTAAGTTAGTAGGGCTGATGTGTTCCCATGCACATTTTCAGAGATGAACTCAGGTTGTGTTCTCAGTACCTCCACTAGGTTCCTGCTGTCTGTCTTCCCTGTGCCTACTATCATCTTCATGCATTATTTTGAAGTCTCAACAGTTTCCTTGTAACGGTGCAGAAATATAACAAAAAGTATGGTTTTTTTCTTGTTTCAATAGCAGTTTACTATTTTTCTGAACCGTTTTATAAATTTTATAATTCTGTCTAAAACTGTTACAATTCTAGAATCTAATATCTTATTCTAGAATAAAATGAAATTTATTTATTACACATTTTCATTATATTTAAGGATGTGTCATGGACTTTTCCAAAGGGACATGAGAAGATTTGCTTTCTCAGCGTGCAGCTGTGCTATCCATATGTAAAGACGCTGAAAAGTATAGAATTGCTGTAGCAGAACATTCTCTCGGTCATGAAAGGAGAAGTCTAATCCCAAGAAACTGTGTGAAATTGAAATAGGCAATGAAAATGTGATGGGCATCAGCTCTATAGATATTAATAATTTACCTTATTTTGTCTTATGCAACAGAAAATGTCTGAATTATATTATGGTGGTAGTTAAATTGTGACATTATTTTTGGACAAAACATTCAGAGTTTAAAGGACAAGGGAATTGAGTGTTTTAAATATACACATGATGAGCCTCTTAAAAACCCCAAACTTGTTACAGCCTTTCAAACTAGACATGAAAGAGCCACGGAAGCATCTTACAGAGTAAGTTATCATATTGCACAGGCTGGGAAAGAACACGACCGCTGAGCCAAGAATGAGGCCTTCTAGGGCTGGCTTTGCTGAGTGTCTACTGGTTGCAGAGTCAGCAGAGAAGTTGTGACACTGCCACTATCAATACTGTGACCTGTTGAGTGAAAGTCTCAGCTGCCAACAGGAAGACTGTATTAATATCTTGTCTGCACAATTGTACTTTTTGCTTATAAATGGAGGCTGGACTTACTGCTTTTCTTGTATTCATCTTGTATCAGATACATGATCATCAAAGAAGGCTTCTTTGATGGGTAACACACACACACACACACACACACACACACACACACACCCCACACAGTGCTGAAATGGTCAAAGTGATGAATAACTTTTTTGATGTCTTTTATTCTGTGTTGACATTTACACCAATGTGCACGTGCGGTGGTGGGTCAAACAGCTGTGGGCTCACCACACATTGAGGCAGTGATACTAAACTGTGCTACACTTGTAACCACTGTGTTGTTTGCTTCTTTGCTGTCACACACTCACAGCCTCAGCCTTCCGAGTAGCTGGGATTGCAGGTACACACCACCACACCTGGATAATTTTTGTATTTTTAGTAGAGACGGAGTTTCAACATGTTGGCCAGGCTGGTCTCAAACTCCTGACCTCAGGTGATCCCTCCACCTCAGCCTCCCAAAGTCTTGGGATTACAGATGTTTGCCACTGCACCAGGCCAGGTCCTCAGTTTTTAAGGGTGCAGAGAAGTCTTGAGATTAAAAAAAAAAGTTGTGAGAAACACTGCTCTAGAATTTTGACTAGACCAGACCAAGTCTGGTCATAATTTCAGGAAATTGATCTGTCTTTGAGCAATCTCTAATTTGTCTTGATCCAAACCCATCAATTCATTTCAACCAGTGTATATGATATCTACCAAGTTCCCATCATGGTAACTGATGGTACAAAGCCAGAAGTTTGAATTTAAATTTCAAGGAGCTATGAAAAAGGGAGTATAGCCCGTGGATCTCAAGAGAGAACAGCTGACCACTTTAAGAGCTGCAGGTGCAGCACGTGTTGGCACACATTCAGGCAGGTCAATGTATTGGTAGTGGCAAGAAGAGGACTTCCTTTTTGGAAGCCTTCTATTTTACAGTGAGAGTGAAGAGCTGGGTATGGAGGTTTAAGAAAAGAAGAGGTATGAAGTAGTCTTATTTCTTGTTTTTTTTTTTTTTTTTTCAAATTACTCAACCTGTATTGTAATGATCTAAATAGATACTTCAAGGCACAGATACTATAAACAAAAAGGGGCCAAAATCTGTAATGCATAAGCTAGATAAAGGGTTAATACTTCCAGCGTACGAAGAGCTCTCACACATTGTTAAGAAAAAGACAAAAACCTAATAGAAAAATAGGCAAAGAATATAATTTGGTAACTCATAGTTGAAGAAATCCAAATTATACATAAATATCAAAGAAGTGCAATGAAAGAGGGAAATGTGGTTTAAGTAATAATATCATTTTCACCCATATGCTTGGCAAAATTTAAGCACAGTGGGACAGACAGAATTCAGAGAACTAAAATTTTCTTGTGAGTGTGAATTAGTATATCACTTTTGGAAAATAACTTTTGTTGTGAGTGTGAATTAGTATCACTTTTGGAAAATAACCTGGGAGTATCTACAATTCAGGGGAAAAAACCCTTAGAACTTTGACACCGCCATCTAACATTTGGGAATATATCCTTGAGAAAGAAAATCATGAATATATAATAATACATATACAAAAGTGTTTATTTCTGCATTTTTCCTTTTATTGGAATACAATTCACATCCCAAAAAACTCACCCATTAGAATATACTGTATATTTATATCTTGTACTCTTACAATAAAGTAGGCTGCAGAAAAGAAAATGTTATTAAGAAAAGCATAAGGAAGATAATATATGTTTCCTATTCATTACCTGAAAGTGGATCATTATAAAGGCTGTCATTCTCATTGTCTTCATGTTGAGTATGTTGGAAAGGAAGTGGAAGAGGCAGAGTTGGTCTTGCCATCCTGGGGTGGCAGAGCTGGAAGTAAGTGAACTGTACAGTTCAAACCCATGTTGTTCATGGGCCAACTGCATTCACAAAGGTATGCAACCACCATTACTATCTGTCACCTAGGCTGGAGTGCAGTGGCATGATCTTGGCTCACGGCAACCTCTACCTCCTGGGTTCAAGTGATTCTCTTGCCTCAGCCTCCCAAGTAGCTAGGATTACAGGCACACGCCACCACGCCTGGCTAGTTTTTGTATCTTTAGTAGAGACAGGGGTTTCTCCATGTCAGCCAGGCTGGTCTCAAACTCCTAACCTCAGGTGATCTGTGGCTTTGGCCTCCCAAAGTGTTGGGATTACAGGTGTGAGCTACTGTGCCCAGTCCTACTTCATTCTTTTTAATGGCCAAATACTATTCCATTTTATGGAAGTACCACATTTTGTTTGTCTATCAGTTGATAGATATTTGAGTTGTTTCTACCTTTTGGCTATAATAAATAATGCTGCTACAAATATTTGTGTGCAAGTGTTTGTGTGGACACGTTTTCAGCTCCCTTGGTTGTATACTTAGAAGTGGAATTGTTCAGTCACATGTGTAACATTTTGAGGACCTGTGAAAACTGTTTTCCAAAGTGGCTGTTCCACCAGCAATATATGAGTGTTCCGTTTCTCCCTATCTTGCTAACACTTGTTATTGTCTGTCTTTTATTCTAGCCTTCCTAGTGGGTATAAAGTGTAGTGTTGATTTGCATATCTCCAATGACTAGTAACATGGAACATCCTTTTATGTACTTACTTACTATTTGTATATATTTGGAGAAATGCCTATCCAAATACCTTGCCTATTTCAAAAATGGTTTTTTTTTTTAAATTATTGAGATGTAAGACTTCATTATATATTCTCGATAGAAGTTTTTCTTATCAGGTATGTTATTTCTGGATATTTTCTTTCATTTTGTGGGCTATCTTCCCTTCCTTTCCTTCCCTCCCTCCCCTCCCCCTCCCCTTCCCTCACCTTCCTCCTTCCCTCCCTCCCTCCCTTCCTTCTTTCCTTCCAAATGTGGATTTTGTCAAATGTTTTTTCTGCATTTATTGAAATGATGATATGATTTTTGTTTTTTAAAATTGCTTATGTGATGTATTACATTTATTTACCTGTTTATGTTAAACCATAACTGCATCCCTGGTGTGAAATCCACTTGATCATGATATATTATCTCTTTGATATGCTGTTGGATTTGGTTAGCTAATATTTTGTTGAGGATTTTTGCATCTATGTTCATCAGGGATATTAGTCTGTCGTTTTTTTGTTATGTTCCTTCCTGGTTTTGGTATTAGGGATACTGGTTTCATAGAATGATTTAGATAGCATTCCCTCTTTCTCTGTCTTTTGGGATAGTTTGTGTAAGATGGGTGCCAACTGTTCGTTGAATGCCTGATAGAATTCACCTGTGAATCCATCTGGTCCTGGACTTTTATTTTTTGTGATGATTTTTTTTTATTACTGTTTCACTCTCGCTGATATTGGCCTGTTCAGAGTTTCTATTTCTTCCTTATGTAATCTAGAAAGGCAACATATTTCCAGGAATGTATCTGTCTCCTCTAGATTTTCTAGTTTGTACATGAAAACCTGTTCATAGCAGTCTTGAATGACCATTGGTATTTCCATTGTACTGGTTGTAATAGTTTCCCTTTCATTTCTAATTGAGCTTATTTGGATCTTCTCTCTTCTTTGCTTGGTTAACCTCACTAACGGTCTGTCATTTAGTCTATCTTTCCAAATAACTAGCTTTTTGTTTCATTTGTCTTTTGTATTTTTGTTGGTTTTAGTTTCATATAGTTCTGCTCTGATCTTTGTAATTTCTTTTCGCCTACTGGGTTTTGGTTTGGTTTGTTCTTGTTTCTCTGGTTCCTTGAGGTGTGACCTTAGATTGTCTTTTTTGTGCTCTTTCGTAGTTTTTGATGTGGGCATTTAACACAGTGAACTTTCCTCTTAACACCACTTTTGCTGTATCTCAGAGGTTTTGATAAATTGATTAACTATCATATTCAGCTTAAATAATTTTTAAATTTTAATCTTGATTTCATTGTTGACCCAAAGATCATTCAAGAGCAGATTATTTAACTTTAATGTGTTTGTATCGTTTTGAGGGTTCCTTTTGGAGTTAACTTCCAGTTTTATTCCATTGTGGTCTGAGAGGATACTTGATATAATTTCAATTTTTAAAAAATTTATTGAGACTTGTTTTGTGACCTACTATATGGTCTATCTTGGAGAATGTTTCATATACTGATGAAAGGAATGTGTATTCTGCAATTGTTGGGTAGAATGTTCTGTAAATATCTGTTAAGTCTATTTGTTCTAGGGTATAGTTTAAGCCAATTGTTTCATTAACTTTCTCTCTTGATGACTTGTCTAGTGCCGTCAGTGGAGTATTGAAGTCCCCACTATTATTGTGTTGCCATCTATCTCATTTCTTAGGTCTAGTAGTAATCGTTTTATGAACTTGGGAACTTCAGTGTTACGTGCATATACATTTAGAATTGTGATATTTTCCTGTTGGACTAATCCTTTTTATCATTATGTAATATCCCTTTTTGTCTTTTTTAACTGTTGCTGCTTTAATGTCTGTTTTGTCTGATATAAAAATAACTAATTCTGCTTGCTTTTGGTTTCCATTTGCATGGAATATCTTTTATCATCCCTTTACCTTAAGTTTATGTGACTCCTTATGTGTGAGGAGAGTCTCTTGAAGACAGCAGATACTTGGTGTGTGGGTTTTTATCCATTCTGCCATTTTGTATCTTTTAAGTGGCGCATTTAGGCCATTTACATTCAATGTTAGTATTGAGATGTGAGGTGTTGTCCTATTCATTATGCTAGTTGTTGCCTTAACAACCAGCATTCCCTACCATCCTCCCACCCCCACCCCCCTCATTGTGTGATTATTTTATATATCCTGTGAGATTTATGTTTTAAGGATGTTCTATTTTGGTGTATTTCAAGGTTTTGATCTAAGATTTAGAACTTTTAGCACTTCTTATAGTGCTGGCTTAATAGTAGTGAATTCTCTCAGCATCTGTTTGTCTGAGCAAGACTTTATATCTCCTCCATTTATGAAGCTTAGTTTTGTCAGATTTAAAATTCTTGGGTGACAATTATTTTGTTTCAGAAGACTAAAGATGTGACCCCCAATCCCTTCTGGTTTGCAAGGTTTCTGCTGAGAATTCTGCTGTTATTCTAATAGATTTTTCCTTTATAGATTATTTGATACTTTTGTCTCACAGCTCTTAAGATTCTTTCCTTCATCTTAACTTTAGGGAACCTGATGACTGTGTGCCTAGGTGATGATCTTTTTGCAATGAATTTCCCAGGTGTTCTTTGAGCTTCTTGTATTTGGATGTCTATGGAGTTAATTTTTTAAAATATGGGGTAAGGAAGGGATCCAGCAGTAATATCCCCTCTTGGATTCCTAATTTTACAATTTGAGTCTACTCTCTTTTATTTTATTTTATTTATTTATCTGTTTATTTTTGAGACGGAGTTTCGCTGTTGTTACCCAGGCTGGAGTGCAATGGTGCGATCTCGGCTCACTGCAACCTCCACCTCCTGGATTCAGGCAATTCTCCTGCCTCCGCCTCCTGAGTAGCTGGGATTACAGGCATGTGCCACCATGCCCAGATAATTTTTTTGTATTTTTAGTAGAGACGGGGTTTCACTATGTTGACCAGGATGGTCTCGATCTCTTGACCTCATGATCCACCCGCCTTGGCCTCCCAAAGTGCTGGGATTACAGGTGTGAGCCACCACGCCCGGCCTCTACTCTCTTTTATATTGATCAGTCTAGATAAAGGTTTGTAAATTTTGTTGATCTTTCAAAGAAACAACTTTTTATTTTGTTAATTTCATCTATTTTTTTATTTCTTATTTTATTAATTTCCACTTTAGTCTTTGTTATTTCCATCTTTCTTACTTGCTTTTAGTTTGTTTTCCTTTTTTATAGTTCTTTAAGATGGAAGTTTAGATGATTAATTTGAGTGGGGTGCTGCCTAGTGGAGCTGTGAGAAGAGGACCACTGTCCTCTAGGCCCCAGAATGGTAGATCCGCCAATAGTTTGCACCATGTGCATGGAAAAGCCACAGACACTCAGTGTCAGCCTGTGAAAGCAGCTGGGAGGGAGGCTGTACCCTGCAAAACCACTAGGCTGGAGCTACCCAAGATTATGAGAATCTATCTCTTACATCAGCATGACCTGGAGTCAAAGGAGATCATTTTGGAGCTTTAAAATTTGACTGCCCTGCTGGATTTCAGACTTGCATGGGTCCTATTATCCTTTTGTTTTGGCCAATTTCTTTCATTTGAAATGACTGTATTTTGCAATACCTGTACTCCCATTGTATCTAGGAAGTAACTAGCTTGCTTTTGATTTTACAGGCCCATAGACAGAAGGGACTTGCCTTGTGTCAGATGAGACTTTGGATTGTGGACTTTTCGGTTAATGCTGAAATGAGTTAAGATTTGGGGGACTATTGTGAAGGCATGATTGGTTTTGAAAGATGAGGACCTGAGATTTGGAAGGTCCAGGGGTAGAATAACATGGTTTGGCTGTGTCCCCATCCAAATCTCAACTTAAATGCTCTCTCCCAGATTCCCACATGTTTGTGGGAGGGACCCAGGGGGAGGTAGTTGAATCATGGGTGCAAGTCTTTCCCGTGCTAGTCTTGTGATAGTCAATAAGTCTCACAAGATCTGATGGCTTTATCAAGGGTTTCTGCTTTTGCCTCTTCCTCATTTTCTTTTGCTGCTGCCATATAATGAATGCCTTTCGCCTGCCACCATGATTCCAAGACCTCCCCAGCCATGAGGAACTATAAGTTCAGTTAAATCTCTTTTTCTTCCCAGTCTTGGGCATGTCTTTATCAGCAGTGTGAAAATGGACTAATACAGTAATATATAAAAAGTTTGCTGCCATAATGCTCCATTCACTTTCCTCTCCTTTGTCCTGTTATTGCTATACAAATGATATCTCTGTACATTGTATACCCATCAGCATAGATTTATGACTGTTGCTTTATGGAGTGCATTTTAAATTAGGTAGGCAAAAAAAGAGAGTTATAAACAAAAATATACACTTATACTCTCTTTTATAATTTCTTATGTATTGAGCTTTACTAGTACTTTTATTTTTTTATGTAGATTTGAGTTACTATCTCCTTTGAGTTACTATGTCTTTTTATTTTAGCCCAAAGGACTCCTTGTAATTTTTGTTGTAGGGCAGGTCCACTAGCTGTAGAATCTATCAGTTTTTGTTTATCTTAATGTCTTCTTTATTTCTGAATAACAATTTTGCTGGATGTAGAATTCTTGGGTAACAGTCTTTTCCTTTCTGCATTTTGAATGTGTCATTCTATTGCCTTATGGCCGTCATCATTTTTGATGAGAAATCAGCTGTTAATGTTTTTGAGGAGTGAATGTATATGATGAGTTGTTTCTTTCTTGCTGTTTTTAAGATGTTCTCTTGGTCTTTGTCTTTTGACACCTTGTGATGTGTCTTGGTCTCACTTTCTTTGTGTTTATTTTCCTTGGAGTTCGCTTAGTTTCTTGGATGTGTAGATTAATGTTTTGCATCACATTTGCAGATATTTTGGTCATTATTTTGTCAAATATGCTTTTCATCCCTTCCTCTCCTCTCCATTTTGGACTCCTATTATGCATGTGTTTATATGCCTCATGGAATCCTAGAGGTCTCTGAGAACCTGTTCATTTTTTGTCATTCTTTTTCTTTTCTGTTCCTCATACTGGATCACCTCTATAACCTATATTTCAGAATCTTAATTTTTAATTCACCCTGCTCAAATCTGCTGTTAGGCTCCTTCAGTGAATCATTAATTCAGTTTTTTTTATAATTTTTGTATTCCAGAATTGCTATTTACTATTTTTAAAAAAATAATTTCTATATTTTTATTGATATTCTGTATTTGGTAAGATATCATTTTCAGACTTTACTTTTTAAGATATTGTTGCCCTTAGTTTTTTAGAGATATTTAAGATTGATGATTCAAGTCTTTCTCTGGTAAGTATCATGTCTGGGCTTCCTCAAGTATAGTTTCTTTTGACTGCTTTTTTTTTCACTGTGTTTGGGCCATAACTTATTGTTTCTTTACATGTAGTATAGTTTTCTCTTAAGACCTGGGCATTTAAAATAATGTAATGTAGCAGCTGTATGAATCAACTTTTCTCCTCCTCTCCACCCAAGGTTTTTGTTGTTTGTTTAGTGGCTTTTCAGAATGAATTGTGTCAGTCTAGATTATTTGTCATGTGTGACTGCTGAAATCTCTGCTCAGTTAGTATGGAGATCGGCTAATGATTGAATAGCAAATTCCTTAAATATCTGGAACCAATAAGTTTCCAAATATTTGGAACCAATAAGGGGCTCTATGTGTATTGGAGCATGCCTTTAATGGTCAATGGTATGGTTGTTGTGTCTATCTTAGCCATCACTTGCTGCTTGCACAGAGCCTCAAGGTCAACCAGAGGTAAGAACTTGAAAACCTCTCAGTTCTTTTCTGAGAATGCTCACAGCCCTGGACACGCACATAGCCTTACACATACACATGGTCTTCTAGAGTCCCAGAAATATGTCAGCCTTATGTGGACATCTCATTACTCAGCTTTTACTTTACATTTTTTAGTTAGCCTGTTTTTCATTCCACCTGTTAGCCACTGCTTCAGGCAGTCCTGATGTATAACAATTGCTACTGATCTGTTTTCAAGAAGTGCCTTTCCCTTCATCCCAGAAAAGCCCATTTGCACTGTTTGTATTTTATTTGAGTCACTCAAATAAAGACAAGCCTTGGGAGTGGGATATTTCAAAGACCTACCTGACAGGTTGCAAAATGACAGTTCTCTGAGAATAGGGCTTTCAAGGAAGTTAAATCCCTTTATTCGCCCTTCAGTGGTTTCAGGCTTCTGATTTTCACTGTGATTGCTGGCTGTTGGTTTTTAGGGCTACCAAGGAGCAAGAGAGGAGGAGATGGGAATAAGGTAATTACAAATGTCACAAAACTCTCTGTTCTTGCTTAGATTTAGCTATTTTTCATGAGCAGAGGATCCCTGGATTAATGCAAGCCTTGATTAATTTCTAGGGGTCAGGAAAGGTTGATTATGACAGTTTTGCCAATGTATTTATTGCTTGTATGAAGGGGAGAATTTTTGGAAGTTATTACTGCCATTCACAGTGATATCTGCATTGTTTTTAACAGTGAAAACCTGAAAACAACCTGATAGCAAGAAGAACATTCATACCGTGGAATACTGTGAAACTACTCAGAAGAATGAGTTTTCCTCTTGACCTGGAGGAGTGTGACAATGTTTTAAATGAGAAAAATTAAAGAGAAAGAGAGAAGGTGAGCACAGATATGTGGGTATCTATGTCTCTGTCTATCCATATATCTTCAATTTTCCTAAAGTTATAACAACTGAAAACTCCTATGTGTCTATATTTTCCTTTGAGTATGGAGACAGGCGTATAAGGCAAATCCTGGGGTGTCAAGTTGTTTGTAGTGAGATTTGGGGAATAAATGGGGAGAGGGTGTGTAGAAAAGCATGTTAGCTTTTTCTTTATTTGCATAGTTTCAGAGATTGTGGTGAGCATGTGTTACATTTGTTATTTTTGAAGGTGACATCTTTATTTATTTATTTATTTATTTATTTTTTTTTTATTGCATTTTAGGTTTTGGGGTACATGTGATGAACATGCAAGATTGTTGCATAGGTACACACATGGCAGTGTGCTTTGCTGCCTTCCGTCCCCTCACCTGTATCTGTCATTTCTCCCCATGCTATCTCTTCCCACCTCCCCACCCCCCGCCCCTCCCCCATTTGCCCCCAACGGACCCCAGTGTGTAGTGCTCCCCTCCCTGTGTCCATGTGTTCTCATTGTTCAACACCCGCCTATGAGCGAGAATATACGGTGTTTGATTTTCTGCTCTTGTGTCAGTTTGCTGAGAATGATGGTTTCCAGGTTCATCCATGTCCCTATAAAGGACGTGAACTCATCGTTTTTGATGGCTGCATAATATTCCATGGTGTATATGTACCACATTTTCCCTATCCAGTCGATCATCGTTGGGCATTTGGGTTGGTTCCAGGTCTTTGCTATTGTAAACAGTGCTGCAATGAACATTCGTGTGCACGTGTCCTTGTAGTAGAATGATTTATAATCCTTTGGATATATACCCAGTAATGGGATTGCTGGGTCAAATTGGATTTCTATTTTTAGGTCCTTGAGGAATCGCCACACTGTCTTCCACAATGGTTGAATTAATTTACATTCCCACCAACAGTGTAAAAGTGTTCCTATTTCTCCACATCCTCTCCAGCATCTGTTGTTTCCCGATTTTTTAATGATCGCCATTCTAACTGGTGTGAGATGGTATCTCAATGTGGTTTTGATTTGCATTTCTCTGATGACCAGTGATGATGAGCATTTTTTCATATGTTTGTTGGCCTCCTGTATGTCTTCTTTTGTAAAGTATCTGTTCATATCCTTTGCCCATTTTTGAATGGGCTTGTTTGTTTTTTTCTTGTAGATCTGCTTTAGTTCTTTGTAAATTCTGGATATCAGCCCCTTGTCAGATGGGTAGACTGCAAAAATTTTTTCCCATTCTGTTGGTTGCCGATTCACTCTACTGACTGTTTCTTTTGCCGTGCAGAAGCTGTGGAGTTTGATTAGGTCCCATTTGTCTATTTTGGCTTTTGTTGCCATTGCTTTTGGCGTTTTGGTCATGAAGTCCTTGCCTACACCTATGTCCTGAATGGTTTTGCCTAGATTTTCTTCTAAGGTTTTTATGGTATTAGGTCTGATGTTTAAGTCTTTAATCCATCTGGAGTTAATTTTGGTGTAAGGTGTCAGGAAGGGGTCCTGTTTCTGCTTTCTGCACATGGCTAGCCAGTTTTCCCAACACCATTTATTAAACAGGGAGTCCTTTCCCCATTGCTTGTTTTTGTCAGGTTTGTCGAAGATCAGATGGTTGTGGGTATGTTGTATTTCCTCTGAGGCCTCTGTTCTGTTCCATTGGTCTATATCTCTGTTTTGGTACCAGTACCATGCTGTTTTGATTACTGTAGCCTTGTAGTATAGTTTGAAGTCCGGTAGTGTGATGCCTCCCGCTTTGTTCTTTTTGCTTAGAGTTGACTTGGCTATGCGGGCTCTCTTTTGGTTCCATATGAAGTTTAAGGTGTTTTTTTCCAGTTCTGTGAAGAAGGTCATTGGTAGCTTGATGGGAATAGCGTTGAATCTGTAAATTACTTTGGGCAGTATGGCCATTTTCACGATGTTGATTCTTCCTAACCATGAACATGGAATCTTTCTCCATCTGTTTGTATCCTCTCTTATTTCGTTGAGCAATGGCTTGTAGTTCTCCTTGAAGAGGTCCTTTACATTCCTTGTTAGTTGTATTCCTAGGTACTTTATTCTCTTTGTAGCAATTGTGAATGGCAGTTCGTTCTTGATTTGGCTCTCTTGAAGTCTATTACTGGTGTATAGGAATGCTTGTGATTTTTGCACGTTGATTTTGTATCCTGAGACTTTGCTGAAGTTGTTTATCAGTTTCAGGAGATTTTGGGCTGAGATGATGGGGTCTTCCAGATATACAATCATGTCATCTGCAAATAGAGACAATTTGATTTCCTCCTTTCCAATTTGGATACCCTTTATTTCTTTTTCTTGCCTGATTGCTCTGGCTAGAACTTCCAGTACTATATTGAATAGGAGTGGTGAGAGAGGGCATCCTTGTCTAGTGCCAGATTTCAAAGGGAATGCTTCCAGTTTTTGCCCATTCAGTATGATATTGGCTGTTGGTTTGTCGTAAATAGCTTTTATTGTTTTGAGATACGTTCCGTCAATACCTAGTTTATTGAGGGTTTTTAGCATAAAGGGTTGTTGAATTTTGTCAAAAGCCTTCTCTGCATCAATCGAGATAATCATGTGGTTTTTGTCTTTGGTTCTGTTTATGTGGTGAATTATGTTTATGGACTTGCGTATGTTGAACCAGCCTTGCATCCCCGGGATGAATCCTACTTGATCATGGTGGATGAGCTTTTTGATATGCTGTTGCAATCGGTTTGCCAGTATTTTATTGAAGATTTTTGCATCTATGTTCATCATGGATATTGGCCTGAAATTTTCTTTTCTTGTTGAGTCTCTGCCGGGTTTTGGTATCAGGATGATGTTTGTCTCGTAAAATGATTTGGGAAGGATTCCCTCTTTTTGGATTGTCTGGAATAGTTTCAGAAGGAATGGTATCAGCTCCTCCTTGTATGTCTGGTAGAATTCAGCTGTGAACCCATCTGGACCTGGGCTTTTTTTGGGTGGTAGGCTCTTTATTGCTGCCTCGACTTCAGACCATGTTATTGGTCTATTCAGGGTTTCGGCTTCTTCCAGGTTTAGGCTTGGGAGGTGGCAGGTGTCCAGGAATTTATCCATTTCTTCCAGGTTTACTAGTTTATGTGCATAGAGTTGTTTGTAATAATCTCTGATGATGGTTTGGATTTCTGTGGAATCTGTGGTGATATCCCCTTTATCGTTTTTTATTGCATCAATTTGGTTATTCTCTCTTTTCTTTTTTATTAATCTGGCTACTGGTCTGTCTATTTTGTTGATCTTTTCAAAAAACCAGCTCCTGGATTTATTGATTTTTTGAAGAGTTTTTTGTGTCTCTATTTCCTTCAGTTCTGCTCTGATCTTAGTTATTTCCTGTCTTCTGCTAGGTTTTGAGTTTTTTTGATCTTGCTCCTCTAGCTCTTTCAATTTTGATGATAGGGTGTCAATTTTAGATCTCTCCTTTCTTCTCATGTGGGCACTCATTGCTATATATTTTCCTCTAGAGACTGCTTTAAATGTGTCCCAGAGATTCTGGTATGTTGTGTCTTCGTTCTCATTGGTTTCGAAGAACATCTTTATTTCTGCCTTCATTTCATTGTTTATCCAGTCAACATTCAAGAGCAAGTTGTTCAGTTTCCATGAAGCTGTGCGGTTCTGAGTTAGTTTCTGCATTCTGAGTTCTAACTCGATTGCACTGTGGTCTGAGAGACTGTTTGTTATGATTTCTGTTCTTTTGCATTTGCTGAGGAGTGATTTATTGCCAATTATGTGGTCAATTTTAGAGTAGGTGTGATGTGGTGCTGAGAAGAATGTATATTCTGTGGATTTGGGGTGGAGAGTTCTGTAAATGTCTATTAGGTTTGCTTGTTCCAGGTCTGTGTTCAGGTCCTGGATATCCTTGTTGATTTTCTGTCTGGTTGATCTGTCTAATATTGACAATGGGGTGTTAAAGTCTCCCACTATTATTGTGTGGGAGTCTAAGTCTCTTTGTAAGTCATTAAGAACTTGCCTTATGTATCTGGGTGCTCCTGTATTGGGTGCATATATATTTAGGATCGTTAGCTCTTCTTGTT
This sequence comes from Saimiri boliviensis, assembly GCF_048565385.1. Taxonomy (NCBI): domain Eukaryota; kingdom Metazoa; phylum Chordata; class Mammalia; order Primates; family Cebidae; genus Saimiri; species Saimiri boliviensis. The sequence continues at coordinate 139,784,137 of NC_133452.1, read as the reverse complement.
GCAGTGATCCTTTTACCATTATGTAATGTCCTTCTTTGTCTCTTTTGATCTTTGTTGCTTTAAAGTCTATTTTATCAGAGATGAGAATTGCAACTCCTGCCTTTTTTTGCTCTCCATTTGCTTGGTAGATCTTCCTCCATCCCTTTATTTTGAGCCTTTGTGTATCCTTGCATGTAAGATGGGTTTCCTGGATACAGCACACTGATGGGTTTTGGCTTTTTATCCAATTTGCCAGTCTGTGTCTTTTGATTGGGGCATTTAGTCCATTGACATTTAGGGATAGTATTGTTATGTGTGAATTTGATGCTGTCATTTTGATGCTACCTGGCTGTTTTGTTGGTTAGTTGATGCAGATTCTTGATTGTGTTGCTGCTTTTTTACCATTTGGTGTGTTTTTAGAGTGGCTGGTACTGGTTGTTCCTTTATATGTGTAGAGCCTCTTTCAGGAGTTCTTGTAGAGCAGGTTTGGTGGTGATGAAATCTCTGAGTGCTTGCTTGTTCACAAAGGATTTTATTTTTCCTTCACTTATGAAGCTGAGTTTGGCTGGATAGGAGATTCTGGGTTGAAAGTTCTTTTCTTTAAGGATGTTGAATATTGGCCCCCAGTCTCTTCTGGCTTGTAGGGTTTCTGCTGAGAGATCTGCTGTGAGTCTAATGGGCTTCCCTTTGTGGGTAACCCGACCTTTCTCTCTGGCTGCCCTTAGCATTTTCTCTTTCATTTCAACCCTGGTGAATCTGACGATTATGTGCCTTGGGGTTGCTCTTCTTGAGGAATATCTTTGTGGTGTTCTCTGTATTTCCTGGATTTGAATATTGGCCTGCCTTGCTAGGTTAGGGAAGTTTTCCTGGATAATATCCTGAAGAGTATTTTCCAGCTTGGATTCATTCTCTTCATCACATTCAGGTACACCTATCAGACGTAGATTAGGTCTTTTCACATAGTCCCACATTTCTTGAAGATTTTGTTCATTCCTTTTTGCGCTTTTTTCTCTGTTCTTGCCTTCTCTTTTTATTTCATTGAGTTGGTCTTCGACCTCTGATATCCTTTCTTCTGCTTGGTCAATTCGGCTGTTGAAGCTTGTGCATGCTTCACGAAGTTCTCGTGTTGCGTTTTTCAGCTCCATCAATTCACTTATTCTCCTCTCTATGCTGTCCATTCTCGTCAGCAGTTCGTCCAATCTTTTTTCAAGGTTCCTATTTTCTTTGCGATGGGTTAGAACATGTTCTTTTAGCTCATTGTAGTTTCTTACTACCCACCTTCTGAAGTCTGATTCTGTCATTTCATCACCCTCCTTCTCCATCCGGTCTGGTTCCCTTGCTGGTGAGGAGTTGTGATCACTTTTAGGAGGAGAGGTGTTCTGGTTTCGGGAGTTTTCATCCTTTTTACGCTGGTTTCTACCCATTTTTGTGGGTTTATCCACCTGTTGTCTGTCTCTGTCCCAGGGAGTTGGAGCTTTATGAGTTTCCGTTGCACTACTGCCTTTTTTGATTTTTTTTTTTTCAGGTCGGACCCGCCCAGCTAGCAGCTCGCCTAGCCTCTGCCTGCCCGCAGGGGCTTTGCTGAGCTGCTGTGGGCTCCGCCCAGCTGCCCTGAGCTCTTCCCTGCAGTCCTTTTTATATGGGCGTAGTTAGAACTGACTGGGCAATGGTGGCCCCGCCTCTGTTATGGCGGACTCTCTCTGTTGTGGCAGGTTGCCTCGGCAACGGCGGGTTGCCTCGGCTGTAGCGGTGGAGAGTCTCAGTAATGGCGGAAGCCCCTCCCCCACGGAGCCGGACCCGTCCCGGTTCAGCTGTGCTTGGTTTGAAGGGCTCAACCCAGAGGGTTTCCAATTACTGTTTTTGTTTTCGTTGTTGTTGGGGGTGGAGGGGTGGGACCAACCGAGCCTGATCACCTGGCTCCCTGACTCAGAGTCTTTTCTTTTAAGTTGAACGACCCCGCGTTCCGGTCCCTTGTTGAAAAGGCGCCGGGATCTCCCGTGCTGCGACTCACGGAGTCGGCTCGAACCGCGGCGCCGGCTCCTGGCGGATTTTTTGCCTAGGAATCTCCTGGCCTGACTCGCTATTTCAGATGAATGGGCTATTCTGCCGTCTCAAGGCTCTGCTCGCCAGCTAAGAGGGCTCCCAGACCAGTGGCTTTTGTACGGAGAACCGCAGCAACAGGGAGTGGTCACAGCAGCCGCGCGGGCGGAATCAGCCCCGCGGGGGCCAAAACAGCCGCACCGGCTGGGACTGCGACGCTGGCGACCCCTCTGCCTGGGTATCTCCTGGTCTGTGGGCAATAAGAGTTCGTCTGGAAATGCGGCGTCCACTCACCCTCTGCACTTTCACTGGGAGCTGAAGTCCTGAGCTGTTCTTAGGCGGCCATCTTGAAAGTCGGATCCAGTAATTGATTGAAGGTGACATCTTAAGAAATGTTTATGGGGTACAAGATCATCCATTAGTCTACCATCCTAAAGAATTTTACATTTAACTTTTTCTCTTTTCTCTCGGCTTTCTACAGCCATATAAATGCGCTTATATAGTCACAGCATAGATACATTTGTATTCTTTTTCATGTGAACCAAACTACTTCCTAGTTTAAAAAATTAAATGTTCACTGGCTCTCCATGTTTGCTGGGATTATTTTTAGACTCAAGAGAGATGACTTGTTTAGTGGATGCCAAAACATGCAGCTGTGCTTATGATAAAGCGGTGATGGCTGAAACAATTGGCAGGGCCCTGCTGCAGCCATTGCTTTCTGCCAAGCACAAGCCTTCATGATGTGATGAAAGGGCAGGAAGAGCTTTGCGGGCAGGCTCGGCACTGTGTTGTGGAGGTCCTTTTGGAACCTTAAGAGACATTCTATTGTCCTGTGTATTCAGTCTCAAGTGGCCACTCTAAAATCTTTAGTCACCCAAGACTTTAAAGAGATGCTCTTTACTCTTGAGTGGAGGTGTGAAGAGAAGCCCAAAGCCCTCTACTGTCTGACTCATGCCTTGCTGTTGCTATGCTGGGGTCCTTCCTGTGCTGAATGACCTGAAGATTCAGGGAGAGGTCCTGGAGGGCCCTATGGGAGTCTTAGCACAGACACAGGGGGGTTTCTGCTGCACCTAGCTGGTGGTCTTTGGTCAGCCTCTTGGACACTCTCTGCTTCCCTGATTCCCTAGACAGTTAATAAGAGTAGCAACACTTCTGGACCACATGGCTATCTCTAAAGCTTCATCCTTAGCAGGTGTGTGTGGGAGCGTGATACACACAGGGGTACCGACTCCCAAGCTTAGGGGCAGATGTGTGGCCTGGCACTTTTGTTTGATCATTCTGGGCTATTACTCTTGCATGTTGCTTTTCTTGTCACTCTTTCTTAATCTCTTTTTTGCCCAAGCTCACCTACCCTCTTCCTTTTGATTAAAGCAAATGGTGCTATATTCAGGACAATGATGCTTTTATCATGTTGCCTAGAGCTCATGCCTCTCCTCCGATACTGTTGTGATGTTATGAGAAGGCATGAATGCGTTGCGGGCTATGGGGCATGGTGGGCACAGTATGATCACTGACAAGGCAAGAGTAAAGACCACTCACGTCCACAGACTCACATGAATAAAGATCCAGCCCTGCCTGGAAGAATGCATGGGCAGCATCACCTGTGTGACGGCTGCACTATAGGTGCAAATATACCTGGATATGGTCTCAGGCCTGTGGTCACTCAGAGGACTGTGAGCATGTCACTGCTGCTGACTGTCCTTTGGAAGAATTTGGTGGGTCCCTGAAGGCATGGCTAGATTGGAAGCCCTTTGTTTGCCTCATACAGTCATAGCAGAGGGGAGAGGGGCCCACTTTTATTGGTGGTTCCAGGTGCTGTCTCTCTCATGACAGCAATCACGTTTATAAAGTGGGGAAAGGCAACTCCATGACACATGCCTTACGAGCAGAGGTGCCTCAGGATTTGGGGGAAACTGTGGACAGGACAGCCACATGCTTCAGTTTTTCTACATCTGTGCCAATTTTAAACATCTTCCAGAAACATCTGAACATTTAAACATTTATAATGGCACGAGAAAACAATACATTTCAAATTGATTTTTCTTAAGAGGAGTCACATATTGAAAACTATCAGCCATTTTACACCTTTGCGTGAATGAGTCAATCTTGAAATCTCACAGATTTATTGAGAGAGCAGGTTTCAGTGTGGGCAAAGGAAGACCCCATCCTTGTGCTCAGACTTTCGGTGGCGAGAGATGCAAGCGTGAGACAAAGGAGTGAACTTGGAGGAGCAACACGGACCAAGAAAGGGGCATGAGGTTCAGAAGAAGCAAAGTGTTGCCCAGCTTATTTATAAATACATGAAGCATCACATAATCAAGTCAAGCAGAAGTTGGCGGATGCACATCCAAAGCTCAGCATGCAGAGAGCTCCAGCGATGATGATGGTGATGATGATTTTGAAAGTTCACCACAAAGCCCTTCTCTCTTAGTGACTTCAGTATTTTCTAATTCTTACTGTTTAAGCCCATGTTCTTCCTGCAGCTGAACATGGTTTTGAATTTTCTTCAGTGTCTTTTAATTCTCTGTTGTTCAAAAATCATCATCCCTCTTGATGGGTTTTGAAGCCATTCCTCTCAGGCAGTGGTTCTCAAAGTGTGAGATCTGGACCAGCCTCATTTGCATCACTCAGGATCTTGTTTGAAATTCAAGTTTTTAGGCTTCACTCTAGACCTACTGGCTCAGAATCTCTGGGTGGGGCCCAGCAGTGTGTTTCTACAAGCCCTCCCAGTGATAGGAATTCAAGCCAGATTTTGAGAACTAGTGGTCTAGAGGCCAAAAATAACAAGGTGCAGATAACAGACAAATGACGTATTTGTTATTCTGAATTTATGATCTGTCTCTATCTCTCTATCTGGATATATCTGTATCTATAGATATATAGATAACAGATATAGATATATCTATTTCTAGACGTGTGTGTGTGTGTGTGTGTGTGTGTGTGTGTGTGTGTGTGAAGCACTGAGAAAAGGCAAAGATATCTTGCATTAGGCAATGGAAGGACAGCAGCGCTGGTATTTCATAAGTTAATGGGCATGATGAGTAAACCTATATTCCTAGAAAAATCAGAACAGAACTCCATGAACAGTAGTGAGCACATGTGTTTAGGAAAGTCAGTCTCAGTACTGCTCCATCAGAGAAAAGACCTAAGTGAAAACTGGATAATCATGCAGAGTAATATGCCATCGGTAATAATAATTTCTAAAAACACCTTGATTATAAGCTGTGGCTTTAGCAAATGCTTGGCTCCACATGGTGCTGCTGCTGATGTGTCTGGCAAGTTTAACTTCCTGCTTTGAGAATTTTAAGAGTCACTGAAGACGTTGGGGGCCTGGTTGAATGGAGGGACAGAAGCGGGAGGTGGTTAGATGCGAAGCTGAATGTGCACGCAACTGTGTGTGTTCATCCTTGCCTCAGAACACTAGGTGGATGTGCTGTGTTATTTATAAGCTGTGGGTGGGTGGCATTGATTGCATCCTTTATGTTCTGGAAGAGGTTTCCACTTTGGACCCTTCTGTGGGTCAAGGGAAGAAGGCAGTGATAAGTATGTCCTTCCACTTAGGTTACTTTTGTCTAACTTGGTAAGTTGACAGCATTTGCTCAAGTACTTAGCTACTCGAAGGGGCATCTTGGCTTCATGTGGGGATTGGCAATTAATAATGACTCACCACTGGTGAGAAGTTAAGAGCACAACTTACAGAGACACAGTTGGATTAGACAAATCTTGCCCTAGTTAGAATGTCCTGCTAGGGAGTGCAAGGAGCTGGGGTGAAAAAGACAGGCAGATGTGCCGTGAATGGTTTCCAGCAGTCCTTTCTTAGTTACTCAGGATGTCAGAGGGGTTTGTACACTCAATTCCTCCAGAGTCATCCACTTACTTGCACGTTTAGGTAAATAGCTCTTGGTTATGGCAAGTCTGGCTAATTCACTAAGTCTTTCAGGGACTTAGTGCCAGATGCTGTGTGATTTGTGGGACACCACAGGGAGCAAGCTGGAAGGCTTTTGGTCCAACTGTCCTTGCGGGTTTCATGGCAATAGGCTTCATGTCATCGCCGCCCTGAAAAGTTGCTGGAGGCAGCACAGTGTGATGGTTTAACACACAGGCATTGGATTCATAGCAGAGTGGCTGCAAAATTGTACCTGAGTGCATCAAGGCCTCAACAAAGTTATTTACACTCCTATGCACCAGTTTCCTTATGTGTAAAAGACCACAGTAGCACCAGGACCCTAGGGTTAGCTGGTTATTACTGGAGATTGATCTATCTATCTATCTATCTATCTATCTATCTATCTATCTATCTAGATATTAGACACAAGCCCGGTGGACAGGGCAGAAATGAATTTGCAAAACTCTATCACTACTATTCAAAAAAACAACAGGAACAATGCTATTGACAGACAAGCTTTATTCTTTTCATGTGCCAAAGACTGAACATTTGGGTTCCTATGAATAAGTGGCTTTCCTAAATTTTGAGAAAGTTTCACTTATGGTGAAGCAAACAAGAGAATTAAGCCCTAAATACAGGTTCTCTGTTTAAAGATTGACACATGTGTATGAAAACAAAAACCCCTATCTGGCTCTTAACTACCCCTTCTGTTTGACAGGGATGTGGGCAGGTGGTGGGGGGAGGTTGTTGGCAAGCCCCTTACACTTTTAAACTAAAATGTTGAGAAATGCATATGGTTAAAAAATGCTGAGTTAAAGATGTGTGAAAAATCTCTCTGGTTCTGGTCCTCAGTCCTTCTCCCCAGAAGTAACTATATTGTCAGTTTTCATCAAATACCTACTTATTCTCTTATTAATTTTTGAAATTTTATTTGTGGTAAGATACACATAACATAAAAGTTGCCATATTAACTTTTTTTTTTTTTTAAGGGACAGGGTCTTGCTCTGTCACCCAGGCTGGAGTGTAGTGGAGTGTTCATCGTTCACTGCAGCCTTGACCTCCTGGGATTAAGTGATCCTCCTATCTTAGCTTTCCTTGTAGCTGGAACTAAAGGCATGTGCCACCACACTCAGCTAAGTTCTTTTTTTTTTTTTTGGTAGAGATGGAGGCGTCTCACTGTGTTGCTCAGGTTGGTCTTGAACTCCTGGCTTTCAGCGATCCTCCCCTTTCAGCCTCCCAAAGTGCTGGGATTTCAGGCATATGTCATGACTTCCAGCTCCATATTAACCATTTTTTAATGGTACGGTTCAATAGTGTGGGTACATTCACAGTGTTTTGCAGCCATCCCTACCATCTATCTACAGAACGTTTTCATCTTGCAAAAGTGAAACTTTGTACCCATTAAACAACTCCTAATTTCCTCCTCTCTGAATTTCTGGCAGTACTCATTCTACTTTCTGTTGCTATCAATTGCCTATTCTAGATACCTCATATAAGTGGAATCATACAGTATTTGTGCTTTTGTGACTGGCTAATTTCAGTTAGCATAATGTTTTCAAGGTTTATCCATGTTATAGCATGTGCCAGAATGCTTCCTTTTTCATGCTGAATAATATTCCATTGTGTGCATAGACCACATTTTGTTTGTCTATCCATCTTTCAGAGGAAGTTACACAAGTGTTCACTGAAAGATGAATAGACAAACAAATTTGTGTGAATGGGTCAATCTTCAAATTTTAGAATCAATTTGTCTATATTCACAAAAAATCTTGCAAAAATATTGTTTGGGATTGCACTGAACCTATAGATCAAGTTTGAAAGAACCAACACCTTAACAATATTGAGTCTACCTATCCATGTACATGGAATATCTCTCCATTTATTTAGATTTGTTTTGATTTCTTCTATCAGAGTTTTATAGCTTTCCTCATATGGATCTTGTACCTCTTTTGTTGGATTTATACCTAAGTATTTCATTTTTGGGGGTGCTAATGTAAATGGCATGGTGTTTTTAATTTCAAATTCCAGTAATTTCTTACTGGTATATAGGAAAGCAACTGATTTTTGTGTATTAACCTTGCATCCTGCAACCTTGCTATAATTGTTTATTAGTTGCAGGCATATTTTGTTGGTTCTTTGGGACTTTCTGCATAGACAATTATGCCATTTGCAAACAAAGACAGTTTTATTTTCTCTCTCTCAATCTGCATAATTTTTATTTACTTTTCTGGTCTTATTGCTAGCTAGAACTTCCATTTTGATGCTGAATAAGGATGGTAAGAGTGGACATTCTTGCCTTTTTCCTGATCTTAGTGGGAAAACAACTGGTTTTCCACTATTAAGCATGACTTTAGCTATAGATTTTTCTGTGTGTGAATTTTTTGATCAAGTTGAGGAAATTTTTCTCTATTTCTAGTTTGCTAAGAGTTTGAATCATGAATGGTTGTTGGATTTTGTCAAATGCTTTTTCCTCATTTATGATTTAATCATATGATTTTAGGCTTTCGTTTGTCTTTCTGTTACTGATTTCTAGATTAATCACATTGTGGTCTGAGAGCAGATTTTGTATGATTTCTGTTCTTTTTAATTCGCTATGGTGTGTTTTATAGCCAAGAACATGGTCCTTCTTGATGAATTCTCCATGTGAAATTGAGAAGAATATGTTCTCTGTTGTTATTTAATTAAGTATTCTATAAATGTCAGTTCTATCTATTTGATTGATAATGCTGTTAATTATCAATCCAATGCTGATTTTCTGCCTGCTGAATCTTTGAACTCCTGATAGAGGGGTGTTGACATCTGCAACTATAATAGTAGATTTCTCAATTTATTCTTGCCGATCTGTCACTTTGGGTTTCGTGTATTTTGATACTATGTGGTTAGTGTATACACATTAAAGATCGTTATGTCTTCTTGGAGAATTGATCCATTTATCATTATGGAATGCCCCTCTTTATCCCTGATAATATCCCTTGTACTGAAGTCTGCTTTTACTAAAATTAACCTAGCTATGCCAGTTTTCTTTTGATTAGTGTTAGTGTGGTATATCTTTTTTTTTTTAATTGCATTTTAGGTTTTGGGGTACATGAGATGAACATGCAAGATTGTTGCATAGGTACACACTTGGCAGTGTGGTTTGCTGCCTTCCGTCCCCTCACCTGTATCTGTCATTTCTCCCCATGCTATCTCTTCCCACCTCCCCACCCCCCGCCCCTCCCCCATTTCCCCCCAACGGACCCCAGTGTGAAGTGCTCCCCTCCCTGTGTCCATGTGTTCTCATTGTTCAACACCCACCTATGAGTGAGAATATACAGTGTTTGATTTTCTTTTTTTTTTTTTTTTTGAGAGATGATAAAAGATTATTGTTTTTGAAATCACTAAGTAGGGGGGTGACCTGTTATACAACAATATATTATTAATACAAATGTTTTCTTATCATTACAAATAAAAATTGTTCTTTGACTAATGACCTATAAGGATTTTAATAATAGTAACATAGGCGGGTGTTGAACAATGAGAACACATGGACACAGGCAGGTGAGCATCACACACTGGGGTCTGTTGGGGATGCTGGGGAGGGACAGCAGGGGAATAGGGGAGGGACAGCAGGGGAATAGGGGAGGGACAGAGGAGGGATGGGGAGGGTGGGAAGGGATAACATCGGGAGAAATGCCAGATGTAGGTGACAGGGGGATGGAGGCAGCAAACCACCCTGCCATGTGTGTACCTATGCAACAATCCTGCATGATCTGTACATGTACCCCAGGACCTAAAGTACAATTAAGAAAAAATAAATAAATAAATAATTTTTAAAAAGCTCTGTGTAATCTTGAATCGTAAATACTTTCTAAATCTATTTTCAGTTTGCCTGATGGCTAACAAAACACTTTATTGAAGGAAGCAGTGTTTGATTTTCTGCTCTTGTGTCAGTTTGCTGAGAATGATGGTTTCCAGGTTCATCCATGTCCCTACAAAGGACGTGAACTCATTGTTTTTGATGGCTGTGTAATATTCCATGGTGTATATGTACCACGTTTTCCCTATCCAGTCTATCATCTTTGGGCATTTGGGTTGGTTCCAGGTCTTTGCTATTGTAAACAGTGCTGCAATGAACATTCGTGTGCACGTGTCCTTGTAGTAGAATGATTTATAATCCTTTGGATATATACCCAGTAATGGGATTGCTGGGTCAAATGGGATTTCTATTTTTAGGTCCTTGAGGAATCGCCACACTGTCTTCCACAATGGTTGAATTAATTTACATTCCCACCAACAGTGTAAAAGTGTTCCTATTTCTCCACATCCTCTCCAGCATCTGTTGTTTCCCGATTTTTTAATGATCGCCATTCTAATTGGTGTGAGATGGTATCTCAATGTGGTTTTGATTTGCATTTCTCTGATGACCAGTGATGATGAGCATTTTTTCATATGTTTGTTGGCCTCCTGTATGTCTTCTTTTGTAAAGTATCTGTTCATATCCTTCGCCCATTTTTGAATGGGCTTGTTTGTTTTTTTCTTGTAGATCTGCTTTAGTTCTTTGTAAATTCTGGATATCAGCCCCTTGTCAGATGGGTAGGCTGCAAAAATTTTTTCCCATTCTGTTGGTTGCCGATTCACTCTACTGACTGTTTCTTTTGCCGTGCAGAAGCTGTGGAGTTTGATTAGGTCCCATTTGTCTATTTTGGCTTTTGTTGCCATCGCTTTTGGCGTTTTGGTTATGAAGTCCTTGCCTACACCTATGTCCTGAATGGTTTTGCCTAGATTTTCTTCTAAGGTTTTTATGGTAATAGGTCTGATGTTTAAGTCTTTAATCCATCTGGAGTTAATTTTGGTGTAAGGTGTCAGGAAGGGGTCCTGTTTCTGCTTTCAGCACATGGCTAGCCAGTTTTCCCAACACCATTTATTAAACAGGGAGTCCTTTCCCCATTGCTTGTTTTTGTCAGGTTTGTCGAAGATCAGATGGTTGTGGGTATGTTGTATTTCCTCTGAGGCCTCTGTTCTGTTCCATTGGTCTATATCTCTGTTTCGGTACCAGTACCATGCTGTTTTGATTACTGTAGCCTTGTAGTATAGTTTGAAGTCCGGTAGTGTGATGCCTCCTGCTTTGTTCTTTTTGCTTAGAATTGACTTGGCTATGTGGGCTCTCTTTTGGTTTCATATGAAGTTTAAGGTGTTTTTTTCCAGTTCTGTGAAGAAGGTCATTGGTAGCTTGATGGGAATAGTGTTCAATCTGTAAATTACTTTGGGCAGTATGGCCATTTTCACGATGTTGATTCTTCCTAACCATGAACATGGAATGTTTCTCCATCTGTTTGTATCCTCTCTTATTTCGTTGAGCAATGGCTTGTAGTTCTCCTTGAAGAGGTCCTTTACGTTCCTTGTTAGTTGTATTCCTAGGTACTTTATTCTCTTTGTAGCAATTGTGAATGGCAGTTTGTTCTTGATTTGGCTCTCTTGAAGTCTATTACTGGTGTATAGGAATGTTTGTGATTTTTGCACGTTGATTTTGTATCCTGAGACTTTGCTGAAGTTGTTTATCAGTTTCAGGAGATTTTGGGCTGAGGTGATGGGGTCTTCCAGATATATAATCATGTCATCTGCAAATAGAGACAATTTGATTTCCTCCTTTCCAATTTGGATACCCTTTATTTCTTTTTCTTGCCTGATTTCTCTGGCTAGAACTTCCAGTACTATATTGAATAGGAGTGGTGAGAGAGGGCACCCTTGTCTAGTGCCAGATTTCAAAGGGAATGCTTCCAGTTTTTGCCCATTCAGTATGATATTGGCTGTTGGTTTGTCGTAAATAGCTTTTATTGTTTTGAGATACGTTCCGTCAATACCTAGTTTATTGAGGGTTTTTAGCATAAAGGGTTGTTGAATTTTGTCAAAAGCCTTCTCTGCATCAATTGAGATAATCATGTGGTTTTTGTCTTTGGTTCTGTTTATGTGGTGAATTACGTTTATGGACTTGCGTATGTTGAACCAGCCTTGCATCCCTGGGACGAATCCTACTTGATCATGGTGGATGAGCTTTTTGATATGCTGTTGCAATCGGTTTGCCAGTATTTTATTGAAGATTTTTGCATCTATGTTCATCATGGATATTGGCCTGAAATTTTCTTTTCTTGTTGAGTCTCTGCCGGGTTTTGGTATCAGGATGATGTTTGTCTCGTAAAATGATTTGGGAAGAATTCCCTCTTTTTGGATTGTCTGGAATAGTTTCAGAAGGAACGGTATCAGCTCCTCTATGTATGTCTGGTAGAATTCAGCTGTGAACCCATCTGGACCTGGGCTTTTTTTGGGTGGTAGGCTCTTTATTGCTGCCTCGACTTCAGACCATGTTATTGGTCTATTCAGGGTTTCGGCTTCTTCCAGGTTTAGGCTTGGGAGGATGCAGGTGTCCAGGAATTTATCCATTTCTTCCAGGTTTACTAGTTTATGTGCATAGAGTTGTTTGTAATAATCTCTGATGATGGTTTGGATTTCTGTGGAATCTGTGGTGATATCCCCTTTATCGTTTTTTATTGCATCAATTTGGTTATTCTCTCTTTTCTTTTTTATTAATCTGGCTAGTGGTCTGTCTATTTTGTTGATCTTTTCAAAGAACCAGCTCCTGGATTTATTGATTTTTTGAAGAGTTTTTTGTGTCTCTATTTCCTTCAGTTCTGCTCTGATCTTAGTTATTTCCTGTCTTCTGCTAGGTTTTGAGTTTTTTTGATCTTGCTCCTCTAGCTCTTTCAATTTTGATGATAGGGTGTCAATTTTAGATCTCTCCTTTCTTCTCATGTGGGCACTCATTGCTATATATTTTCCTCTAGAGACTGCTTTAAATGTGTCCCAGAGATTCTGGTATGTTGTGTCTTCGTTCTCATTGGTTTCGAAGAACATCTTTATTTCTGCCTTCATTTCATTGTTTATCCAGTCAACATTCAAGAGCAAGTTGTCCAGTTTCCATGAAGCTGTGCGGTTCTGGGTTAGTTTCTGAATTCTGAATTCTAATTCGATTGCACTGTGGTCTGAGAGACTGTTTGTTATGATTTCTGTTCTTTTGCATTTGCTGAGGAGTGATTTATTGCCAATTATGTGGTCAATTTTAGAGTAGGTGTGATGTGGTGCTGAGAAGAATGTATATTCTGTGGATTTGGGGTGGAGAGTTCTGTAAATGTCTATTAGGTTTGCTTGTTCCAGGTCTGTATTCAGGTCCTGGATATCCTTGTTGATTTTCTGTCTGGATGATCTGTCTAATATTGACAATGGGGTGTTAAAGTCTCCCACTATTATTGTGTGGGAGTCTAAGTCCCTTTGTAAGTCATTAAGAACTTGCCTTATGTATCTGGGTGCTCCTGTATTGGATGCGTATATATTTAGGATTGTTAGCTCTTCTTGTTGCAGTGATCCTTTTACCACTATGTAATGTCCTTCTTTGTCTCTTTTGATCTTTGTTGCTTTAAAGTCTATTTTATCAGAGATGAGAATTGCAACTCCTGCCTTTTTTTGCTCTCCATTTGCTTGGTAGATCTTCCTCCATCCCTTTATTTTGAGCCTTTGTGTATCCTTGCATGTAAGATGGGTTTCCTGGATACAGCACACTGATGGGTTTTGGCTTTTTATCCAATATGCCAGTCTGTGTCTTTTGATTGGGGCATTTAATCCATTGACATTTAGGGATAGTATTGTTATGTGTGAATTTGATACTGTCATTTTGATGCTACCTGGCTGTTTTGTTGGTTAGTTGATGCAGATTCTTGATTGTGTTGATGCTCTTTTACCATTTGGTGTGTTTTTGGAGTGGCTGGTACTGGTTGTTCCTTTATATGTGTAGAGCCTCTTTCAGGAGTTCTTGTAGAGCAGGTTTGGTGGTGATGAAATCTCTGAGTGCTTGCTTGTTCACAAAGGATTTTATTTTTCCTTCACTTATGAAGCTGAGTTTGGCTGGATAGGAGATTCTGGGTTGAAAGTTCTTTTCTTTAAGGATGTTGAATATTGGCCCCCAATCTCTTCTGGCTTGTAGGGTTTCTGCTGAGAGATCTGCTGTGAGTCTAATGGGCTTCCCTTTGTGGGTAACCCGACCTTTCTCTCTGGCTGCCCTTAGCATTTTCTCTTTCATTTCAACCCTGGTGAATCTGACGATTATGTGCCTTGGGGTTGCTCTTCTTGAGGAATATCTTTGCGTTTTTCTCTGTATTTCCTGGATTTGAATATTGGTCTGCCTTGCTAGGTTGGGGAAGTTTTCCTGGATAATATCCTGAAGAGTATTTTCCAGCTTGGATTCATTCTCTTCATCACATTCAGGTACACCTATCAGACGTAGATTAGGTCTTTTCACATAGTCCCACATTTCTTGAAGATTTTGTTCATTCCTTTTTGTGCTTTTTTCTCTGTTCTTGCCTTCTCTTTTTATTTCATTGAGTTGATCTTCGACCTCTGATATCCTTTCTTCTGCTTGGTCAGTTCGGCTGTTGAAGCTTGTGCATGCTTCACGAAGTTCTCGTGTTGTGTTTTTCAGCTCCATCAATTCACTTATACTCCTCTCTATGCTCTCCATTCTCGTCAGCAGTTCGTCCAATCTTTTTTCAAGGTTCCTATTTTCTTTGCGTTGGGTTAGAACATGTTCTTTTAGCTCATTGTAGTTTCTTACTACCCACCTTCTGAAGTCTGATTCTGTCATTTCATCACCCTCCTTCTCCATCCGGTCTGGTTCCCTTGCTGGTGAGGAGTTGTGATCCCTTTTAGGAGGAGAGGTGTCCTGGTTTCGGGAGTTTTCATCCTTTTTGCGCTGGTTTCTTCCCATTTTTGTGGGTTTATCCACCTGTTGTCTGTCTCTGTCCCAGGGAGTTGGAGCTTTATGAGTTTCCGTTGCACTACTGCCTTTTTTGATTTTTCTTTCAGGTCTGACCCGCCCAGCTAGCAGCACGCCTAGCCACTGCCTGCCCGCAGGGGCTTTGCTGAGCTGCTGTGGGCTCTGCCCAGCTGCCCTGAGCTCTTCCCTGTAGTCCTTTTTATATGGGCGTAGTTAGAACTGTCTTGGCAACGGTGGCCCCGCCTCTGTTATGGCGGACTCTCTCTGTTGTGGCAGGTTGCCTCGGCAACGGCGGGTTGCCTCGGCAACGGCAGCCTGCCTCCATAGAGGTGGAGAGTCTCAGTAATGGCGGAAGCCCCTCCCCCACGGAGCCGGACCGTCCCGGTTCAGCTGTGCTTGGTTTGGAGGGCTCAACCCAGAGGGTTTCCAATTACTGTTTTTGTTTTGGTTGTTGTTGGGGGTGGAGGGGTGGGACCAACCGAGCCTGATCACCTGGCTCCCTGACTCAGAGTCTTTTAAGTTGAACGACCCCGCATTCCGGTCGCCTGCTGAAAAGGCGCTGGGATCTCCCGTGCTGCGACTCAGGGAGTCGGCTCGAACTGTGGCGCCGGCTCCTGGCGGATTTTTTGCCTAGGAATCTCCTGGCCTGACTTGCTATTTCAGATGAATGGGCAACTCTGCCATCTCAGGGCTCTGCTCGCCAGCTAAGAGGGCTCCCAGACCAGTGGCTTTTGTACGGAGAACCGCAGCAACAGGGAGTGGTCACAGCAGCGGCTTGGGCGGAATTAGCCCCACAGGGGCCAAAACAGCCGCACCGGCTGGGACTGCGACCCTGGCGACCCCTCTGCCTGGGTATCTCCTGGTCTGTGGGCAATAAGAGTTCGTCTGGAAATGCGGCGTCCACTCACCCTCTGCACCTTCACTGGGAGCTGAAGCCCTGAGCTGTTCTTAGGCGGCCATCTTCCCAGCATTCGTTAGTGTGGTATATCTTTCTCCATCCTTTCACTTTTAATCCATCTGTGTCTTTAGATTTAAAGTAGGCTTCTTATAGATGACATATAGTTGGGTCCTGAAAATCTCTCTCTTTTAATTGGCTCATTTTGACCATTGACAATTATAATGATTACCGACATGGCTGGATTAATATCCACCATATTTGTTACTGTTTTCTATTTGTTGCCCTTGTTTATTCTTTCTTTTTTGCCTTTCACTCTTTTTCTGTCATCTCTGATTTTGACTGATCATTTTATATGATTCTGTTTTTTCCTATTCTCTTAGCATGTCACTTATACTTTTAAAAAATAACTTTTTTACTGGTTTCCCTGAGTTTACAAAATATAGGTACCATTATTCCAAGGCATCCTTGAGTAACACTACACTACTGGATGGGTAGTGCAAGTACCTTAGAGTATTCCCAATTATTCTCCCCCATTTTATATAACATTGCTATCATTCATTTCACTTTTTCATAAGCTATAATCACAGAATGCCTTTTTCCTATTTTTTTTTTAGCCAGCAGTTATCTTTTGAATCAATTAAGAATGATAAAAATTAGTAAAATTAGTAATCCCAGCACTTTGGGAGGCCGAGGTGGGTGGATCACGAGGTCAAGAGATTGAGACTATCCTGGTCAACATGGTGAAACCCGTCTCTAAAGATACAAAAAATTAGCTGGGCATAGCAGCGCGTGCCTGTAATCCCAGCAACTCAGGAGGCTGAGGCAGGAGAATTGCCTAAACCCAGGAGGCGGAGGTTGCGGTGAGCCAAGATCGCGCCATTGCACTCCAGCCTGGGTAACAAGAGCGAAACTCTGTCTAAAAAAAAAAAAAAAAAAAAAAAAAAAAAGAATGATAAAAAATTAGCCTGGGTACAGTGACTCATGTCTGTAATTCCAGCAGTTTGAGAGGCTGAGACAGGAGAATCATTTGAGCTCAGGAGTTTGAGTCCAGACTAGGCAACATAGTAAGACCCCATTTTTACAAAAAATAGACAAAATTACCCAGTCATGGTAGTATGCACTGGCAGTCTCAGCTATTGAGAAGTCTGAGGTGAGAGGATTGCTTGAGTCTGAGGGTTGAGGTTGCAGTGAGCCTTGAGATTGTGTCACTGCAATTCAGCATGGGCAACAAAGTGAAACCTAAGGTAAGTTTTAAATACTAATCTTCACTTATTTCTTCTCTAATGTTCTTCCTTTCTTTATGATTTTATGCCCTATATAATTTTATTTTTCTCCACGGAACTTCTTTTTAACATTTATTGCAAGGCAAGGCTACTGGAGATAAATTAATTTTTATTTTTCTAAGAAAGTATTTATGTTCTTTTACTTCTGAAGAACAATTTTGCAGGATACAGAATTCTAGTGTGTTGTTATTGTTGTTTTTCTGTCAATACTTTAAGTATTTCACTTCACCCTCCTTGCTTCCATAGTTTCTGAAGAGAAGTCCTGTGTAATTGGTATCCTTACTCCTCTGTTGATAAAATGTTTCTGTCTTTCTCCTGTCAGTATTTTTCTCTTTGTTTATGATTTTCTTCTGCTTAACCAGGATATACCTAATTGTACAGTTTTTGGTATTTACCCAGCTTGGTGTTCTCTGAGCTTCTTGGCTGTGTGGTTTTGTGTCTGTCATTAAATTTGAAGCATTGGCAGTCATTCTTCTTTCAAGTGTCTCTTCTGTTGCTTTCTCTCTTCTGTCTCTTTTGCATATTCCCACTATGTATGTTGCAGCTTTTGTAATGATCCCACAGTTCTTGGTATTCTGTTCTATCTTTTAATTTTCTTTCTTTCTTTTTTTTTTTTTTTTTTGAGATGGGGGTTCACTCTGTCACCAGGCTGGAGTACAGTGGCATGATATTGGCTCACTGAAACCTCCACCTCCCGGGTTCAGGCGAGTAGCTGAGACTACAGGTGCATGACACCACATCTGACTGATTTTTGTAGTTTTAGTAGGATGAGGTTTCACCATGTTGGCCAGGATGGGCTCAGTCTCCTGACTTCCTGACCCACCTGACTCAGCCTCCCTAAGTGCTGGGATTACAGGTGTGAACCACTGTGCCTGGCCTATCTTTTTGTTTTCTTTTTGATCTCTGCATTTCACTCGTGGAATTTTTCTACTGACATGTCTTCAAGTTCACTGATTCTTTCCTTGGCCATGTAGTTTATTGATGAGCTCATCAAAGGCATTCATTTCAGTTATAGTATCTTTGATGTCCAGCATTTTCTTTGGAATCTTTCTCAAAATTTTAATCTCTATGCTTACATTACCCATTCTTTCTTCAATATTGCCTACTTTTTTCATTAGAACCCTTAGCATATTAATTACAGTATTTTAAATTTCTTGTCTTATAATTCCAATATCTTTGCAATATCCAAGTCTAGTTCTGATGCTTGCTGTATTCCTTCTGTGTTTTTAGAGTTTTAATATACCTCCTAATCCCTTGTTAAAAGCTAGGCATGATGTGCTGGGTAAAAGGTGCTGGTGCTGGTTCCTGAAACTGCTTTCTTTCCTGGGCATCTGTTCCAGAACAGTATGAATATCTGTATTTGCCTGTCTGTGTCTCCATTTTGGGGACAGCAGTTTGCACTAGGACTGCAGTTCTCTGATGGATCTAAGAATTGTTGATTTTCAGTTTGTTTAACTCCTTTCTTGCTGTGAGGATAGAAGTGATTGCTTCCAAGCTCCCTACATAGTGGGCTGGAAACTGGAAATCACCCACCTATTTCTATTATTGAAGTTGTAAAAACATGAATAAACAAATTTTGTGGTTAACATATGCTTTTACTATCTGAATTTATACTTGGAACATTGTCTTGAATTGTGTGTCATTTGCTGGTATAGGATCTTATAAGAATAGAGGATGAGGCATTGCAAAGCAATGCACAGCAATGAATGGCTTACAAAGAATGACTTGACATGCTAACAGGAAATAATTTTAACCTAGAGATGAGAGCTCCCTGGGCTTGCTTCTTGTTTTAAGGAAGAAGGAAAGACAAGAAAGTCACTTTATTATATAAATATCAAGTATACATTTTTGGAAGTGTGATGTTCAATTTGAACATTCTGCACATGAGAAAGTCTTGACTACTGCATGGTAAAAAATTAGGGAAGTTACTTCTTTAGTACTGGCACTGCATATTGGTTAAATAAAGTATAACGTTACATTTGTTAAGGTAGAAAATCCATTTTAAATGTATTCATAATTCAGATTTAGTTTTTTGACAAGTCAATATTTGCACATGGTGAAAACTTCAAAATGACCAGAGTCAGTGATGGCATGTCCCCTTGGCACTGCTGTTCCCATCATCACAAACCTGGAGTCAGCCAGGCCACCTGCCTGTGTACACTCAGGGCTGCTCTGTACATATGATAACACACACACTTGGGTGCCTATGATATAGTGGGTGCCCTCCCCACTGTGCAAAGGTACTATGCTGAGATGCCATTCTACGTCTCACTTTTTAAATTTTGTTACTTAAAAATACATCTTGAAGTATTAAGGGGGGCAAAGTGATGCTGAGTAGCACATAGTGTGTGAAGCTGCAGCAAGTGTGGGCAGAATGGGGACTTTTCAATCATTCAGCCGCAGACCATGTAGAATGGTGCCAAATTAGTGTGACCTCTAAGACCCCCAGCAAAAATGTGAGCTTCATCCTTCTGGCCAGTGACTGTAAAACATGAACAAAATGCCACCCAAAGTCCATAATGCGCCATCCAAAGGCAAAATCTTACCCATGTCACACTGTGATACAACAACAGTGACCTTGAACTTGGAAAGAATTCCTGGGCTGGTTTTGATATTACCCTTGGCCTTGGAGGAAAATGCACACCTGAGACTGGCATTGTGCCAGCTGGGCTGACCACTCAGGTGGTAGCTACTGAAAATTACTGGCAGACAGCAGGAATTGACTGCATCCTGACCTAAGCAGGGTGACCAAAGAAGAGCGAATGACTCACACTTGCAGAAATCCCTGCAGTGAGCAGTTTGGCAGGGCAAAATCAGCTGACATTGGTGTCAGCTCAGCGACGGACACTTCTGAGTAAATCACGGAGGAGGATCCTGTGAAACCCAGTGTTCCCTGAGATCCTGGAGAACCTTTTGGGCCTGGACTCAGAGCTGTTGGGAATGTTACAAGTTCCCTGGTTTCTAGAACAAGAGGGAGGGCTACAAGAAGTGAGGTTTGAGGGAAGGGTGTGGACAGCATGAGGCAGGCTGGGTTAAATTCATTTTCCATAGTGGCATTTCAATATTAAGGCATATAGCATGATGATTTGACATACATATACGCTGCGAAATGATTACCATGATCAAATTAGTTAACACATCCATCACCTCATACAGTTACCATTTTTGTTTCTCTTGTGGTGAGAACAGTTAAGATGGACTCTCTAGGCAGCTTTCAAGCATACAGTTCATTATTATTAATTATAGTCACCACGCTGTACAATAGAGCTGCAGAACTTATAATTGCAAGTTTGTCCCCTCTGACTTCATCTCCCCAATCTCTCTACCTGACTGTCCCTGGTAACCACCATTCTACTCTCTGGTTCTATGGGTTCAACTTTTAATATAAGTGAGATCATGCAGCGTCTGCCTTTGAATGATTTTCCTAAGCGTAATGTCTTCCAGGTTCATCCATGTTGTCACAAATGACAGGATTTTCTTCTTCTTAAAGGCTGAATAGTGTTCCTTTGTGTATATACGTATCACATTTTCTTTATCCATTTATTTGTTAATGGACACAGGCTGATTCCATATCTTGGCTACTGTGAATAATGCTGCAATAAACACGGGAGTGCAGCTGTGTCTTTGACATACTGATTTCAGTTCTTTTGGTTAGTGGGATTGCTGGATCATGTGACACTTCTATTTTTAATGTTTCGAGAAACCTCTATACTCTTTTTCATAATGGTCATACCAGTTTTATGTGTCATTATACCTACCTCAATGAAGATGGAAAAAAAGACAAATAAATTGTTTCAGCCAACTCATTAGGCTGTAAGCTTCATGTCTTTCTAGTTATCATTGTAGTCCTCTCTGCCCAGAATTATATCGGGATTAGCACAAACACTGAAAGGATATACACTGAATGAATGAATGACTCAATAGATAAGACATGTACCTTTAAGAACAAATATGTTTTAAAAAGTGTTACAAATTTGTTCATCCAAGTAGTTCCAAACTACCAATAAAATCTGTGTAAGTTCTGGAGAGAGATGGTAGTGATATTGCTCTCCATCGTGAATGGACTTAAGGCCACTGAATTGCGTGTGTAAAAATTACTCAAGTGCTAAATCCAATGCCTAGTTTACCACAATAACGTAAAATTACTTTTTAAATGTTAATCAGCATAGGCATCATTTAGGAATCTTATTAACATGCAAATTCTGTTTCAGTAGGTCTGAGATGGGTCCTGCCACTCCGAACTTCTAACAAGCCTTCAGCCTGCCCACACTAAGGGTCAAGGGTCACCCTGGGTAGCAAGGCTCCAAATGAAATCTAAATAAAGCAGGACATTTGTTTTCTTTTTGTTAAATCTCTGTCTCCCCTACCTATTTACCTTAGTGGCTACTCTGAATCAATGCCTTAGTAATTTCCTCCTTCTTGTTTTTTTGAGACAGAGTTTTTACTCTGTTGCTCAGTCTGGAGTACAGTAGCACAGTCACGGCTCACTGCAGTCTCGGCCTACCTGTGCTCAAATGATTCTACCACTTCAGCTTCCTGAGTAGCTGAGACTACAGGCGCTCATCACCATGCATATATTTTGTATTTTGTATTTTTTGTAGAGATGGGGTTTTACCATGTTGCCCAGGCTGGTCTTGAACTACTGGGCTCAAGAGATTCTCCCACCTCGGCCTCCTACAGTGCTGAGATTACAGGCCTGAGCCACCATACCTGGCTCCTCCTTCTTATTTGAAGGCTGTGTTTGCTTTCCCTCATTTATTTCACCAGTCCCCTATTTATTGATGGACAGTTTGTGGACTCTCATCTTACAAACCAGGCTACAGTGAATAAACTTGATTACGTGCTTATTGCCCATATCTACGAAAAAATGTGAGTTCAAGTGCAGGAATGCAAGTGAGCACATTTTTTTTAACTGAAAACTATGATTATTTTAATTAGTGATGATAGCAAAGATCACACTTTTTTGACAGGCTGGTTTTATTTTTGACTCAGACTGAGCTGGCAGTCATCTGAGACCCTGTCATTTCTGCACGTGCTATTATTTAGTCACATTATCGTTCCCATCTTATTCTTGTGCAATTGTTTTTCTGAAATCTAAGTGTGGGATTGATTTACATAGCCTGTTAAATTCCATCTTGCTGGCTTCGGACTATCATTCTCACCTATCAGGATAATTTTGGTTGTTGACTTTGCCATCTAATATTTTCCCCCACCTGCCAGGGTTTATGCTATCTTCACATTCAGCAAGCGTGTTATTGACATCCATTGATTCATTTGGTGACTATTTGCTGAGTGCCCTTTGACGTGCCAGGCACCATTCTAAGATCTGGGCATACAGGGGTGAACACCACAGAAGAAATCCCTGTTCTCCTGGAGCAGGTGTCCCCAAACTTTTTACACAGGGGGCCAGTTCACTGTCCCTCAGACCGTTGGAGGGCCGCCACATACTGTGCTCCTCTCACTGACCACCAATGAAAGAGGTGTCCCTTCCTGAAGTGCGGCGGGGGCCGGATAAATGGCCTCAGGGGGCCGCATGCGGTCCGCGGGCCGCAGTTTGGGGATGCCTGTCCTGGAGTTTTCATTCAAGTGTGAAAGACAGACATGAAACAAAGACAGATGTGTATGGTAAATTCAGGAATACCAAGTGCCAAGGAGAAAAACAAAGCAGAGGAAACAGATAAGAAGAGGAGAAAGGACTTAAAAAATTTTTTTTTAGATAGGGCGGCTACAGAAAAAAATCTCAAAAGGAAATGACAACATTTGAGGTGAGATCTGAAGGTGTTTCTATCCAGTTCACTGGAAAATATGGTGGAGAAGAATTCTTTGATGTGTCACTAGAGATGTCCTTATAGGTTGATGTTAATCCATTAACTGGCACATTTGGGTTACAACTGATTAATCCAGGGAATTTCTCTGTAACTTAGTTATCTAGCCTACATTTCTCTATACACTTCTTGAAGATCTCTTCAGATGTATTAGAACTGGATAGTCAGTGTCTGTGGTGTTTCCCTGATGTAGTCTAGTGAAACTCTCACACGAGGAAATGAGATGAATGTGAAAAGATTTTCTCTTGTCACCTTGGAGTCGCTGTTAGTGACGACTGAGTGTCACAGCTGAGCAGGGCAGGCTGCTGTGGGCAGAGGCAGGAAAGACGACCCATGGGCCATTTTCCACCTTTCCTGACCTCATCTATAAAGCCCAGGCAAAAAGACCCAATCCTCTTACTAATGCTGTGGGAAATTAAGTCTCTTCCCTAGTACACTTTGGCAAATGTAATTCTGAATAACAAACCACTTCTTTAGCTCACTCATTTCAGCCCACACTGGAAGTGTGACTCTTGGTCGACATCCCTCCTCTTGGGCGCAGCTGTGTCTTAGGGGTTGAGGCTGTGTGCGCCCCATGCCGGCAGAGAGCACTCTCCAGGTGTCTTGCTGTTATCTTCACACTTACCTGCAGGCTGCAGTGTTGCCATGATGATCACCCAGCCCGTGCACCAGGTTGGGTTTTCCGAGTGTACAAACAGGTTGGGTGGAGGTTTCAGATAGACACTGAATTCCTAGAGCAGACAAAGGAAATGTGGGAGGTTAGCGCTGAGCTCCAAGAATAAAGTCAAGCAAGCCAAATGCCTTCACGAGGCCCCCACAATGTTTGTTAAAAAACTCACCGCTGGGCTTTCTGACCTCAGTTTTTTCATCTGCAGAATCCATGGGCTAGCTGTGGGTATATCTAAGGCTAATTCTTTACCCTGAAGATTCAGGTTCTGGATATATGTTTCATTAAAAGTATCTAGGGCCTCAGTAGTTTAGAACTCTGATTTTGCACAATTCTGATGAAAGTATAAAATGTGTGAATATGAGGGCAGCAATCTTGGTAATAAGGAAAAGCCTGGGATAGGGCTAGAAACCTGGTAGTCACAGAGGCCCTCCAGGGGGTCCCTTCCCATTGATCATCGTGGCTAGGGCAGTCAGAGCGTGCTGGCCTCCTGGAGTTCATACAGCAACAAAAACAACAAGAAACCCAGCAGCAGGGACAGAAAATCCCCGTGAAGTCTGTCTTCTGCGGCTAACTCTCAGTCCACCCCTCTCTCTCCACATCTTGGCCTTCCCTCCCCAACCCCACTCACACCCTTCCAGGGGAGAATGTGCAAGGAATGTCTCCTTTCCTGAAAGCAAAGGAATACAGTAGTGCCACCTGGGTCTGAAAGGCCCTTGGTTCTGCTGTTTAATGACTAATTATGATGCTATGAGAGGCCTATGCGACTCTGGTGGAGCCAGGCCCTCCTGCCCCAGCCGAGCTGAGCGGCTGGAAGTGTATAATCTTCAGAAAGCTGTGACTGCGACCTGGAGTTGCGTAAGAAATAATTGCAGAATCCAGCCAGGGCTTGCTTCTTGCCACAGGCTCCAGGCTTTTACCCCCAGTAGCTTTACATGCTTGTTAATTTTTAAACTGTCGAGTAGTAGCAGAATATTTTGTAAGCTTCAGTAATGGTTGCAGAGTTCAGTGCAGGGCAAGGGGAGAGGAAAGGGAGGGCGAGGGAAGGAGGCGAAGGAGTGAGTCCCATTTGCTTCCAGGACAGTTTTGTCTTTCTGCAAACCTTGGCCCTGAGGTAGGTCTAAACTTTCCTCTTTTACCATAGGAAAGGAGTTTAAAAACAGACAAGCCCTGTTAAAGTCTGTCGATTTTAAAAAAACAGTTCTTTAAAAAAATCCTTTTCAGTACTCAGTATCTCACAAAAGAGACCTCCTGTATTATTTTAACCTTAAAAAGCAAGTGAAAAAAAGATTCGTGTAGCTTCTGGTCAGCTACCAGAATCTTAAGGAGAAGAAAGAAAGATTTCTATCTGTTAAAAGTCTTGCATGCACTAGCGACAAATCCTGATGCTCTAATCTGTTCAGACTGCCGAAGCTCCCAGTCTGAATCTGTGGCCTTTAGAAAGGCAGCCTCTTGACCCCCAAGTATGTCTCCTCTGCAAAATCAGGGCGCGTCCTCTGTCCTGTCTGTGTACTTTTGTGGCGCCTATCACTGTGGGATCTGGGCTCAGAGACAAAAACATCAGGCAAAATACAAATTTGTGTATTATGGGAGGAAATGCCGTCTGGCTCCCTGGAGTCACCCTTGGCTTACAAGCAGGGAGGACTTTACCCAGGGTGGTTTGCATAGCCCAAGAAAAAGTGTGGACAAAGCCAACCTTACAGTACTTCCTTGTTTCCATTTAGAAAAGAAGCAACAAGTTGGTGTTTGTGAAGTTGAGTAAAATTACTAAAGCTTTAAAATGTGCTGCTAGCTTTTTCCATTGAAACAGGTAACAGCCTCTCAGCCTTCTACTCTAAAGAATGAGGTTTCTTCTCTCTTCTTTCCATTCCTTTCTCCTTCCCTCCTCCCTCTTTTAAGCCTTTATGCTTTCCTTCCCTCCCTTGTTTTCTCCTTTTTTCCTTGTGTCTTCTTCCCCTTTTAGTAAACTATGTTTGTTTTAACAATAAAGTAATGCACATTAATGATAACAATGACTTCTTCCAAGTAGAATAAAAGAATGTAAGGTGAAAGATAAAATGCTTCTCCAAAGATACACTACCTGAGATACAGCATGTCTCAGAACCTTTCCACAAGAGCTTAAGAGTCCACCCATGCTTAGTAGTCCATTGTGTGGTTTGCATCCTAATGAATTTAACCAGATTCTTAAATTGATATTAACAAGTTATTCTCTCCACGTTTGGGGAGATTAGAAACAATACAGCAATACGTGTCCTGGTACACTTGCACTTTTTGCACAGATGAGAGAACACACCCTTAGACTGAGTTCCTAGCAGTGAAATTGCTGGGTCAAAGGGTATGTAAATTTTACATTTTAATAGATATTGCCAAACTGCCCTGCAAAAAAGTTGTACCTATTTACAACCCTATCAACATTATATGAACTGCCGATTTCCTCAAAACTGCACCAACTCCATGCGCTATGAAACGCTTAAATCTTTGCCAATAGGCAATAAATGGCAACTAATTATTGCTGTAATTCATGTTTCAAGTATGGAAAACTGAACACTCTTTCACCTGTTTATGGCCTATTTGCATTGTTTTGTGGAATCTGGCTTTGACTACTGTTTATTATTTTTTTTTAGTCTTAAAAATTGACTTTAAAAGCTTTATCATTACTTTTATTTGTCAGATAAGCCACAAGTATGTTTCTCATTTGTCTGTTGTTTAAACAAATAGAAGTTTACATTATTTAAGAACTCAAAGTTACCCGCTTTCCCTTAAAAAGCATTTGGGGTTTGTGCCATGCACAGATGAGCCCTGCTTATACACAAAAAAGGCTTAGGACTCTTCTGTGCTTTCCCCCAGAGCTCTTGTGGGCTTGCTTTACACATGGAAATCTTTGCTGTTTTAGATTATGTTCTGGTGAATGGAGTGAGGTGGGGACTGGGTTTGAGAAAATTTTGTTGGCTCCACGTGGTTTTGCAAATCAACCTGCTGCTCCAGTGTTGTGCTGTAGAGGGAAGGTTTGGTGGCTCCTTGGAAGTTAAAAGGATCTGTGCAGGCTGTTTTTAAGATCCGGCAGAAGCTTACTCTTCTTGTTGGATAGAATATTCTGCTCTTGGGCCAGGCGTGATGGCTCATGCCTGTAATCCCAGCACTTTGGGAGGCCAAGGCAGGAGAATCATGACGTCAGGAGTTCGAGACCAGCTTGGCCAACATGATGAAACCTTGCCTCTACTAAAAATACAAAAATTAGCCAGGCACAGTGGCACATGCCTGTAATCCCAGCTACTCAGGAGGCTGAGGCAGAAGAAATGCTCGAACATGGGAGGCAGAGGTTGCATTGACCTGAGCTTGTGCCACTGCACTCCAGCCTGGGCAACAGAGTGAAACTCTGCCTTAAAAATAAAAGAATATTTTGCTCTTATTCTGGCTAACCTTTGAAGGAAGTCTCAAAGAGTACAAGGAAAAATAGCAAGAAGACGGTGGGAGAAAAATGGAAAATTGAGGGCTTCTGGGGAAAGGGAGAAAAACTTAAAATGGGATTAATCACTTATGTGCACAAACCTTAGAGCTAATAGGACCTATTTCTATTTTGACAACATGAACATAGAAGACAGAATCACTGAGCTGAAAAAACAATTGACCAGATGAATTATCTTTATCTTTTTCCATCTAGTTATGCTTGAAAAGAAAATAAGGAAATTAAAAACTTTTTTGTTAGTTTCATTTCAATAGTTTTGCAGTGTATTTTTTTTTTTTTTGGTTTAATAGATGAAAAGTCTTATGGGAGAGTCAAGACATTTCATTCAGTATATAGCCCAGGTTTTTAGCGTTCCTCCTACAGTTTCTAAATGTGTGGGGTGTTTTCCCTTTAAAGACCAAACAAGTTAATTGTACTAATCAGAGGTTTATATTTCTTGGCATGAATGATATGATATGCAGGTTGGCAAAGACCTACATGACTTCGATTTGCAGCATAAATAGTATAATCCTGTAGATCAAATTCCAGGTAATTTAGTTAAGTTACTGAAGGCATCTTTCCCCCAAGTGTCTACCTCATGGTAAACTGTGTAATTTGTATAATAATTATAGGTTGATTGATGAGGATTTGACTTCCTCATTAAAGGTTAAGGTACACTTTTTCTATTATTAATACTGATTACCATTTGTTGAGTATTCACTCTGTATTATATACTATACATTTACCATACTCAATAAATAGTTACGGGTGTGCAGTGTGTGTTTGTGTGTGTGTGTGTGTGTGTGTGTGTGTGTGTGCAAAAGAAAATAAGGAAATTAAAAACATATATATATATTAGAATTTCATCCTCATGTCTTACAAGGCCTGCAAGCCCATGTTCATTGTATTTACAGATGAAGAAACAGAGGCTCAAATAGAAGAATTACCTGGTATAAGATTACACAACTATTGAGTGCACAGTTGGGATCTAATTTAAGACCGTTTGACTTCAAACTCTGTGTACTTTCCATGATTTCATATTGTTTGTCCCTTGCCCCAAAGATAGGCCCAGATGCAATGAGAAGCAGGACCATTTCCAGTGGAAGTTTAGTTTCACATCAGCTTAAGGAGTCCAAACCAACCGCACGTTCTCCTGCCACCCCTTTCATCAGTTCTGCAGTCTACTTGTTGCTATGGAAACCACCTTTCTGAGGGTCCCAGGAGCCTCCATCCCTGCCCCTCAGTAGTGTTCCAACTCGTATTCCATTGTATATTTCCAGGGCTGTAAAAACCATCTCTGTGCTGATGTTTTCTATCTACTTCTCCAGCCCAGATCGTTCCTGAACTCCAGACAAGTGTATGCACCTGCTTCCCTGACAGCCCTCCTTAGATGTCCTGTCAGCGACTCAAACTCAATGTGTCCAAAGCCCAACTCTGCACTGTGGCCTGGGCCAAGGAGAGTGCCTATGGCGTGCTTTTGGGTAAGTCAGAAAAATGCACACTTTTTTCAAAATATCTTCTTTTCATTGGTGAAAAATTGTCACTGATATACAAAGTTTTTATGACTGTGACATGAATTGCATCCCGTTTATATGTGCATCGCATGAAGAGTCTGAATGACTGCATGCATGCACACGCGCGCACACACACACACACACACACACACACACACACACACAATGCAAAGCCGGCCCCGCCTTGGTCCCCTGGATTCCCAGATGGCCTCACTGCCCGTCCAGTGTCTTCTTCTTGAGCTCCGCCTCCAGCCATCTCCCAGCCTGCAGGGACCCTGCCCACTCTCCATCCCCACCATGGCATGCTGATTCAGTGCTCTTACCTCACTTGGATGGTTGCAACAGCCTCTAGTGTTGCTGCTGGTCATGTCCCCTCCATTCTGTTTTCCCCAGAGCAGCCAGAATCATCTTCGTAGAGGATGATGTCAGTCTTTTGCTGAAAGCATTTTGGCTATTCCCCACTATCTTCAGAATGCAGAATGAGGTCCTCGTGGTCTGGTTCATGTCTACCTCACTCCCTGGCTTCCTTTCCTACACACCACAGGTTCTGCAGTGTGTATATGCAGACGATTTGCCCTTCTCTGAATGCACTGTGCTTACCCTGGCTCCATGCCGGTGCACATGCTGCTTCTTCCATCCGAAAAGCTTCCTTTCCACTCCTTAGCTCTTTAACTGCAGCTTATTCATCGTTCAGGTTTCGGTATGAGACCACTGCTTCCAGGAAGCTTCTCCAATCCCGGTAGCCTGAGAGCAACACACCTCTTATGTGCCCACGTGGCATTTGGGACTCACCTCCATGTTTACAGGGAGAGCCAAAGGGCAGGGACTATATTGCACCTTGGCTTTTTCTCTAGTGCTATGGTGCCCGGCAGGTACTGAGGTGTCCACAAAACTTGACAACTGCACTAAGGTTCATAGAAGAATTTCATCTTACCCTTGGATTGCCTACTCATATAATTCATCTAGAATCTCTTTATTGTATTGAAAGCATTTGAGAAGAAGCCAAAAAGCCATAGATACAAAAGAAAATTATGACATCCATTGTTGAAATACATAAGGAACTCAACGACTCAATAACAAGAAATCAAATAACCCAATTTAAAAATGGGCAAAGGATGTGAATAGACATTTCTAAGGAGACTTACAAATGGCCAACAAATATGTGAAAAAATGCTCAACATTACTAATCATCAGGGGAATGCAAATTAAAACTGTAATGAGATATCATCTCATACCTGTTTGATAATGGCTGTTATCAAAAACAGATAAATGCTGATAAGGATATGGAGAAAAGGGAACCCTTGTACACTGTTGGTGGAAATGCAAATTAGTACAACCAGTATGGAGAACAGTATAGAAGTTCCTCAAAAAATTCGAAATAGAACTACCATAGGATCCAGTGGGTGTATATTCAAAGAAAATGAAATCAGTATGTTGAAGAGATCTCTGCACCCCCATGTTCACTGCAGCACCATTTACAACAGGCCAGATGTGGACTCAACCTAAGTGTCCATCAGTGCATGAATGGAGAAAGAAAACTGTAATGGTATAAATACACAATGTAATACTATTCAGCCATAAAGAGAAGGGAATCCTGTCATTTGCAACAATGTGGATGAACTTGGAGAACATTTGGCTGAGTGAAATAAGCCAGGCACAGAGAGACAAATACTGCCCGATTTCACTTATATGTGGCATCTAAAAAAGTTGAACTCATAGAAGCAGAGACTAGATGGTAGTTAACAAAGGCCGTGTGTGTGGGGTGTTGGAGAGATCTTGGTCAAAGGGTGCAAAGTTTCAGGAGAAATATGTACTGGAGATCTATTATAAAGCATGATGACAATAGTAAATAATAATGTATTATGTGTTTGAACATTGCTAAGAGAGGAGATCTTAAATGTTCTCACCAAAAACAAACAATAAGTATATGGTGATGGGTATGCTAATTAGTTTGATTTAAACACTCCATAATGCATGCATATCAAATCATCACTTTGTGTATAATCATATGTAAAATAAAGAACAAATTACTCTTTAACCCGAGCCTGGTGCTTTACAAACCCTCAAATATGGGAGATCTGCCCTTCCATGATTCTTGCTTCATTTATGGTGGCATTAAAAAGTTCCTTTCATAAAGGAGACTATTAATCTCTCTCTACCGCACTCTACCTTCCTCTCTCTCCCAGAATTAATTCTAGGTGTAGCTTTAGGTGATAGAAATGCAGAGCCTTCAGGATGAACCAGACAACTTTATCATGCTCTTAGAGTTCAGGCTTATCAACTGTTCATTTCCATCCTTAAATAATAACAGCTAAATTTAAGTAGTGCTTACTATGTGTTAGGCACCGCTCCAAGAACTTTGCATGTAATCACTCATTTAACCTTTACAGGAGTGCTGCAAGGTGATTACTATTATTATCCCCATTTTATGGGAGAGGAAACTGAGGCACAGAGAGGTTACCTTCTCAAGGTTACAACAGATGACACATGATAGGGCTGGTATTCAAATGTGGGCAGGCTGACTTCAGAGTCCATGCTCTTAATCACTGAACTACATAGTCTCTTAACTCCGGAGTTTTTAACTTTGGAAGTCAGCTCTAAACATAAGAGTTATTACTGGATTAAAGATCCCATGGTAGGCTCCCTGGGACCAAAGGCCCCTGTCCCCAGGCAAAGGCCAGTGACTCAACAGCTGAGACTCGAGGCATGGGGATCCCCATCTCAGCCTCTGTGTTGGGCTGGAATGGGCTCCCACTAGCTCACAGCACAGCAGCCAGGGGTTGTATGTGCAGGAATGTCCCATCCAGTGTTTGGCTGCTGATGGTTTGAGGTGGGCCATTGTGAAAATTACATTTTCACCATAGAATTCAGCAAATGCCACAAGCCAGAGACCATCTCTTAGATCAGTGTTCCTAGTGCAGGATTCCAATCTTGACTGAAAGGGCCTGGTGTGAGTGCAGAGAGCCTGCAGGGCTGAACTTCAGTGGGTTGGGTATTAAATGCTTTCAGCTGCCATATCTGCTAGAAGGTTCTCTCTAAAGGCATAGGAAGTGCTCAGCTCAATGCATGGCAGTGGGGACATGACCCCACCAACCCCAGGACCTCTCAACAAGTCACCCCTTTATCTATCTCTGGTGGGGTCATTTCCAGGCAGGTGTATCATACCATCCCCACAGTTTCTTCATGGCCTTCAGCACTAGCCACTCCCAGCAGTAGCTGGCTGGACACCTCACCTGTATCTGTTGCTTTCTGTTTACCAGCCCACTTCCCTCCTCCCCTACTGGTATTTCTGGCACTGCCAAGTTAATTTGTGCTCCAACTCTTTTACTAAGACAGGGGTTGAGCAGATAGGTCCCCCTGCATGCCACGGTAGGGAGTCCTTTGACAGCTGAGGGTGCAGCCCGGCTTGATCTCCGCTTCAGGGCCACGAAGCTCGGCTGCCATAAAATAAGATTGGCTGTATGAATTTCATTTTTTTTTTGTGGGGAGAACATTTAAGATCTCTTCTCTTAGCAATTTTGTTATGACACTGCTGGCTATCACAAGGGTCATGGATTGTTTCATTCATACCCGACACCTCTGCTAGTGAGGTGGGAAGCTGAGGCAGGGGAACTGCTTGAACCATGGAGGTGGAGATGGTAGTGAGCTGAGATCCTGCCACTGCACTCCAGCCTGGGTGACAGAGCGAAACTCACCGTCTTAAATATATAAATAAAATGCTAAGAACAGCAGCAGGCTTGGTATTCTTTTTACAGACTGCCATTTGTCGTTTCCCCAAGCTGGGGCTGTCCCTGTGCCTCTTGCTCCTTACTTTGAAGACCTGATTCTGCGGCTTTGCTGCCCCGCTGCTGGGTTTCATGGTGCATGACCCTGACTGCCCACCATGCCTTTCTTGCCTCTCTGTAGATAACTGCATGGCTGACTGCCCGCCAGCGAGCCAGGGGAGAACCCTTTTCTCCAGGGAAGATGTGGTAAAAGTCTGATAGCGTTCCCCTTGAGGAAATGAGTGACATGCGCTCATTATTGCCATTCTGACAGAGCTAAGAGAGCTTGGGGCTCCTAAGTAGGCATTCCCAGAGCCACCTCAAGGATGGCAGTGTGAACCGTTGCTGGAGGTGCAAGAGTCAAGGCTTCTCCAGCAGCACACATCAGGGAAGCTGCCTGTTTGAACCAGTCTGCTCCCTGGGTCTGGCAGGGAACAGAGAATGGAGCTGATATGTTCGAGGACATGGATCCTGTTTATCCTTTAGATTCCTTGTGACTTAGACCTAAAGCCTGGCTTTGGCTACTGGGCATGCTTAACACTAACAATGTGTTTTCCTTCTCCAGAAGGACAGAGAGAGGAAGTGAGGGGAGGGAGTGAGCAACCCGCACCTCAGCGCACTGGCTGACCCAGGAGCCGACTAGAGGGGTGTGCATGGGGGTGAAAGGAGGTTGGGGGGGCCTCTTCCCCGACTCACTGCAATCCTGTTTGTCCTGTATCACTACTGTTCCCCTGGAGCCTGGGTTTTAAACATAGATTGCATGTTTTCTTAAGCCTGGGTTTGCTTTATAACTTTAGGTAAAAAGTTGTAGGCAGCAGGAAAACGATCAGTGAAAGGAATTTAACAGCACATTTATTTAAGTACAGATGGGCCCCGACTTATGATGATCCAACTTACAATTTTTCAATTCGGTGATGGGTTTATTGGGTTGTGACTGCACTGTAAGTCGTGGAGTATCTGAACACACTGGCATTGATTCGCATCCTGGGACAAAGGAAGAGGGACCCCCGGAAGGGAAAACTGATTGTGACCTCTGGGTGGTATAGCGTCGCATTTGCTATATTAATTGAATTTACTGCTGGTCACCACAAGGTTCGTGGATTGTTTCACTCACGCCTAACACCTCTGCTAGTGAGGGGCAGAAAATCAAATGCTAAGATTGACAGCAGGGTTTTCCTTTTGCAGACTGCCATTTGTGTTTGTGAACAGGTGTGTTCAGTACGCAGACTGAGTCCTCCGAGGCTTACAAGCTGGTCCACTTGGACCTTGCAATTAACAGAGGTGTGAGGAAGGGAACACTGTGTTTGTCCTGGATCAATAATTCCCTCTGTCTCCCTCCCCAGTCCCCCTTCCCCCAATTTTTCCCTTTTTGTAGAACTTATGCCCCATTTTTCTTATGTAACTCAACAGAATGACTCAAAGGGTGATATTTCAGGCAGCAGAGCGAGCTGGGGTGGGGGTTTGGGATTGGCGAGGCAAACAGAAAAGTGTGTGGAGAGAGATCTTATCGGGCAGAGAATTTGGGCTTCCTTCTGAATCACTCTGTGCAAACAGCCAGCCATTGGGCCTGCTTGTGGGCTGGGTCTTGATTCTATTGAATCAACTGTGACTAAAAGATACGGTAGTTTTAATTTCCTGTGACTCATGAAAGAGCCTTATTGGGCAAGATTTGTTGTAGGCCCCAATCTTTTGGCTGAAACACTTCAACTTTGCTCATGGACACAACTGGAAAAGGGGAGTTGGGCCGCCAGACGTCTCTTTTCAGTCACACCTCATCGTGAGGTTGCATTTTAGAAAACATGGGCTCAGATTCATCTTTGCTGGATCCAGATGGACTGATGTAGCCTACTGATTTCAACCCCCTGAATGAGCTCGACAAATATGTCTAAAGTAGATGCTGGAGTCACACCGGCATGGAGAGGGTGCTTGTTGAAGTCTTTGCCTCTCTCAACTCCAGGGAGAGGAACTACTTGGGCTTGAGGGTTTGTTTCAGCAAAAATCTAGCATGAGCCACATCATTTTGCACTTAACCATGATGAGGTCTTTTATTGCATTTATAAATGTCCCCAGAGGCTATTACTCAAAAGGGCTCGGCTAATAAATAGGAGAACTAATAATTATCTTATTTCAGATTGCTGACTGTGTGTAACTGCCGCAGGGGGTCAAAAGTGCCTGGTTTGCACAACATCTCCCCGGACTTCTTACATTTGTGGTTATGGAATCGGTGCAGTGAGGGGTCAGGGAGCAGAGGGATTTGCACGCGCTTGATCTCCTTCATATCAGAGTTGCTTTCTGAAATCCGGCACAGGGAAGGTGAGTGTGTTAGATGGTTTGCGTGGGGCCACGAAGTCCTGTAGGTGTTCAGTTTCAGCCCCTTCTGGGGAATTTCCCTTGCAGAGTTCTCATCCAGGCCTTAAAAGTTGGCAGCATCCCCCAGGAACGACCCTGTGAACAAATCCATGCTTCTGGAAGCATGTGAGTCTGCAGAAATACCACATTCTCTTCCACATGGGCTTTTGGCTCTGAGTCCCCCTGTGCTTCCTCAGCCTATGTACCCGCCGAAGAAGACAGTGTGTCTGAATGTGGGGAGGGTGGAGGCAGGCTTCATGCTGGCATGGTTTCACTCTTAGATGTTGGTGCTTGGCACATGCCCATATTGAAGTGCAGCGGGCACCAGGGCTGTAGACACCTTTACCCTGAGTGGAAAGGGGCTGCTAGGTACTGTGCATGGCTTAAGAGGTACTGAGAAGTTTAGCTTTGCCCTGGAAACATGCTCTGCTAGGTAGCTCCAGTTAGCTGAAATGCTGCAAATAAAGCTGTATCTCTTTTAACTTACACTGTTACTGGGAAGGTGTCCTGGTTTTGGCAACTCAGCAAGTATTAGCCTTCACTCTCTATGAGAATAGGTTTGTGGAGTCAGGGCTCTCGAGGCATAATTCACATACAGCAAACACTTCCACTTTCTTGGTGCACACAACACTGAGTTTGGCCAGTGTGTGCAGTCCTGAAGCCACGTCAGGATGCAGAGTGTTTCCCTCACCCCAAAGTCCCCTGTACCCTTCAGAACTGTGCCCACCATAGCCCCCAGCAACCACAGATCTAATTTCTGTTCCTTCTGCCTTTTTCAGCATGTCATGTACATGGGACCTAAGGTGGTAACCTTTCACCCAGCTGGAGACGTCAGAGAGTATTCGTACTGGGGACCAGCAGCCCGTGGTGTTGTCCCCCAGAGAGGGGGAGAGAGCTGCTGCCTGCAGAGGGGCTGCTCCTGCTTCACATGCCCCCTGCCTTCTGAGTCCCTCCATCCCCTAGCTGGGCACGAGAGTGCCAAGAGGCCCAGTAGGAGGAGAAGCCTTCATGGAGGACAGAGGGCAAGAGCAGGCCTACCATGCTGACTTCCTCGCCTTGTGTCTGGCTGACTGCACAGGCATGAGGAGGTAACCAACAACAGAAACAGATCCGGATGAACGAGCAAAAAAGACTTGACTGAACAAGTTTCCCCAGAATGGAGAGGAACTGGGGCAGCTCTGGAGACCCACAGCAGAAGCTGGTGGATCATTTCACTGACACACCAGGAGCAAATCAGTCCGACTTGTTTTTTGGCCCTTAAGTCTCCCTGCTCAAGGCTTAGAGCCCTGGATAATTGAAGGCAATCCCCATACTGCATGCCATGGATGGTGGCTCCCCTGGAGGAAGTTGGGGTGCTGAGACTAGAGCATGCCTCTTCCACATGTTGACTTCCCCAGGAAAATACCAGCTCCCCTAAAGATGCGTCTGTCTGCCAGGGTGATAGTGTCACCCTTATTATTCCCTGGGCCTGAGAACTTAGCTGGAATATACTTCGTTAAATAGTAATGTTTATTCTTATTTGAGTTGTTTTCTTTTTAGGGCTTGTTTCTAGTTGCCACATTTATCTTCCTTCAGTGTTTCCACATTTAACATTAGTATTTTCATGTTATATTTGTAGGAACACATATACATTTGTTCCCATGACTTGAGCCCCTTGGTGCTAATTACATTGTCAGTTTTATGTTTAAGTTTTATCTATTAATTTTTTTAGAGATAGGATGTTTTTTCTCTGTCACCCAGGCTGGAGTGCAGTGACACCACCATAGCTCACTGCACCTTGAACTCCTAGGCTCAAACGATCCTCCCCCATCAGCCTCCCCAGTAGCTAAGACTACAAGCACAAGGTACCATGCCTGGCTAATTTTTATTGTTCTTGGTTATTTTTATAAAAAAAAAAAGTTATTTTTTTTTGTAGGGAAGGCGTCTAATTATGTTGCCCAGGCTGGTGTCGAACCCCTGGTCTCAAATCATCTTCCTACCTTGGCCTCCCAAAGTGCTAGAAGCACCCAGGCTATTGCATTTTTAGGTTATATCAACTCTGCTACACTACCCTAAGAATTGCCTTTGGACTTTGTCCTTAAATAAACAAAGGACTGAGCTGATCCTATCAGCCCAGAGCAGCAGCCTGGGAGCCACCATGGGACCCAGAAAAGCAGCCCTAAATGCCTTGCTTATGATGAAATCTCTTGAAAATAACCCAACTTCTGTCTCCTGCCTGTGAAATAAGCATGGCTCTCTAATTCTCAGAGCTGGGATTTTGTGAGAAAGTTGTCAGGAGCACACTGGGGGAAATGTAATTAGAAATACATGTTATGATCCATTAGAATGACAAGTTGTATATGTTCATCGTACTTTAAGGCATCCAATATAGTCTGCTGTGTTTGTGAGTACTTTAATCATGTGAAAGAATGCTATCCTGAAACTTGTCCCTGAGATTCACACTTGATCTCAAGTTGATTGAGTTTGGGGAAAAGGAAAAAAAAAAACACATTAGCATGTTATTTTTTGACATTATATGAGGGTTTTCATGGATGTACACTGTGAGGGAGGTGTGCGAGACATGTTCCAGCCCAACCCTTGTTCTTATGAGGCTTGGAGGGATGACTCGCTTCCTTAAGGTCACCCAGCTGTGTGAGTCACAGCTGGAATTTAGACTAGGGTCTCCTTAGCACCTTCATTCTGAGTTCTTTCTTGAATGGGCAACTTCTGTGATTTGGAGCATGACCAGACATTTAACTACAGTGGGTAGAGCCTGCCAAAGGTTGCAAAACTTTTCTACTTCTTTCTTAATGGCTAGGAATTGGTGATCAGAAATAACAAATACATGTCAAGGATGTTAAATTGTATAATATTTTCGGACATGATAAAAAGGCTCAATTATGGCAAGCCTTCAAAGTTAAACTGTTCCTGAAAACAGTGACAAAGAGGGTCCAGGAATGGTAAGGGAAATGTGGTATTTTGTTCATGTTTATGTTTGGCTGCAGTTGACCAAAAACGAAGGTTGATACAATTCTCTCTTCCAGGCTGTGTATAAGTTGGCAAATGACAGGAACAACATTTGCTTCTAATCACCCATCCATCTTAATAATGTCGAACAGAAACAGTGCAGAAACTATTGCACAACCACCAGCATTTCATGACATCAGAATCCTTGCCAATTTGAAAGAGGTCCTTGAATCTGGGGAGAGTTACATCTTTATGTTTTTGATCATGATCCTCTTGGAAGATACTTATTAGGGCCATTTGTTGATGACAACATTAAGAATTAACAAATTATCTTCTTAAAGTATAACAAAAATTTAATGGTTTCATTAGAGAACTATAAAGTCTGTTATTTAAGAGGGAACTATTGTGCTGTTTAAAAGGAAAGAATTACTGAAGGACTCTTCCTGGTCTTCTTTCTACAACTGAGGCAACTCAGCTATTGTATGTAGTCAAAGGAATTTTTTTAAAAATTAGTAAAGAGAAGAGCAGAATCTTTGTACATTGGATGCCAACCAAGTCTCCTAATACCTGGGAAGTTGTCAGTCACATAAATGCATAGAGTTTGCATTTTTTTTTTAAGCTAAAAAAGGAAAGTGAATTATTCTAAGAAGTTCTACTTTCTCCTTTACATGGGAAAAAGGCCATTTCTGTTGTTTGGGGCCTGGTGTGGGAAAACAGGAAGGGTGTCTGATGAGAAGTGCCCACCTGTAAGTGTGTGTCACCAGAGGGTAGGAACTGCTGGTCATTCCAGGTTCCCTGCAGACCCCTCTTTCTAAGCAGAATTCTGCTTGCAGCCCTTGCGGGGGGTTTGTATCTGGCATGCCTCGGAAGTGAGAGCTAGCGGAGCCACCTCCCTGTAGGGGGCTGCATTGTCTGGTGCACGGAAGCTCTAGGGTCTGGGTGCCCACATGCCGTCTCCCAGGCGGATGTGGTCTCCTCTAGAAAAAGCTAGTTCTGGGTGAAGTGGGAGGTACAAAAGGCAAGTTTTTCATGCGGCAGAAACCATTTACGGGCATGGGGAGTCTAACGACCATTGTAATAACAGTGAATTGAGACGATGATTATCTGAACGGTTCAAAGAATTCTGAGCTGGGAGCTGGAACCTCTGGGTTCCGGACCCACATCTGCCACTAATGAATATGTGAAGACATACTGGGGGACCCCATTTTCTCCGGTGCAAAATTAGGGTTTCTTACTGGGCTCGAAAGTATGTGGTTGATCCAGGAGAGTCGTTGAGTTTAGCTTTGTATTGTGCATGTGAAAATACATCCTCTGAGGCCGAAAAAATACCAACTTTGTGAAACTGTGCAACAGTGGGACCAGAGTGGCCATAGGTGCTTCTTAGGGATGCTTCAGAATTCGTGGGCTACACCCTGGGGGTCCCCTAGGAGAACCCATCTTGATCTGTTCGGGGTGGGACTTTCTGATTTTTAAAAATTTATGTGGGGTCAAGAATCTGAGGCACAGTTCTAGAGGAGACCTAGTTAGGCTCTTTATCCTTAGCTAAAGGGCTCGGAGTTCACCCTGGAATGGCTGGAGCTCTTCACCTCCCGGGCTCATTCGCAGACAGCGGAGGCGCAGGGTGACCATGGCCGGTGGGCCCCGCAGCCCCCTGCTTCCCGCGCTGGATGGGAACCGTGTCTTAGTAGAAAGGAAGCTTCAGACTGAGGAGACTTATGACAACGAGTACGTCGCTTCCCAGAGATGTTTTCAGCCCCCAAAGGCAGCCGACGTGGTCCCTGTCTGCAGAGAGGGCCCCCGGAGCGCAGTAGAGGCCAGGCTGGGCGGGGACGGCGGCGCGGCGGTGCACTTCTCCCCACCCAACTGTCCACCGCGGCCCTGAGGGGTTTTCGATGGGGTGGAAGGGAACTGTGGTCGTTTAAACGCGCGGACAGGGCGGGCGGCGGCCGTGGGGGGCCAACTTGGGTTGCTTTGAAAAGGGACGCACCGAGCTCTGGACCCACAGCTGCAGCTCCAGGAAGGCCTGACAGGTGTCAAAGGGCGTTTCCCAAACCAAACAGACCCCTCGCCCCCACCCCCCCCCGCTTCGGCCGAGGGTCACTCGGCTGCCCCGCAGCCTGATGTTTGCGCAGCTGGACCTGGGTTCTTTTGGCCCGGGAAGGGCGCACTGGGGCGGGGGTAGGTTGGAGGAGGGGGCGGGGAGAGGGGTGGGCTGCCGCGGGGAGAGGCGGGAGGCGGGGACGGGGGGAGGGGTAGGCTGGAGGAGGGGGTTGGGGTAGGGGTGGGCTGGAGCAGAGAGGAGTGGGAGGCCTGCCCTTGGGGGAGGGGGACCACTTGGGCTCGACCAGGCCCCAGGGCCTGGACACTGTGAGCGCCGAGCTCTCCACCCGCGCCTGCAAGGAATGTAGTTTTCTGGGCATATGCTGGAAGGAGCTGTCGGGCTCGAGAGGTCCCACCGCCGCCGTGAGGCTGCTGCCTGAGGCCAGGTTCCTCGGGGACCCAGCCGCCTTTCCGAGGGCGGATGTGCCTGCCGCGACGTGCGGTTCCGCGGAATTCCAGCGTCACCTGAACTAAAAGCAGCTCTGCAGCTTTCCGCGGTCATTGAGAAAACGGGAGCTGGTGCTGACGCCCTTCCTTCTGGGCTGCCTCCGGCCCAGCACCGAGAAACCGAAACTCCCCGGGGCTGGGGGTGTGTAGGAGGGACAGGGAGGGGGCCACAGCCCAGGACCCTCCAATTCCTCCCGCCCCGCCCAGCCAGTGTGATTGTCCTTCCGGTCGTGGGATGCCAAGCTTGGAACTGGTCATGAATAGGGGTGCAAAAGTCATGCGACTCTTAGGACTTTAGAAGCCCTTACAGTCCCTGGGGAAACAGAGAAGGGGCCCAGAAGCCAGGAGGGGACAGCAGTCTACCAGACTCCAGCGTGTTCATTAGCAAGGAAGGATTTATTTTTTCTTTTGAGGGGAGGGCCGAACAGCTGTGATTTTTGGAACACTACCTTTGTCTTTCACTTTGCTGTTTTCTGTGTTAACACGAATAAATCAGAAGCGACTTTAAATCTCCCTTTGCAGGACTGAAAACTGGCTTTACAAAAAATGTTAAAGTAGGCGGCACTTTGCCTCTGTGGGTGAGGCACGCAGCGAGAGAGACAAGGTCCCCTGAAACCAGAGGTGGAAAGGACTGAGCTGGCTGACTTCCCTCCTCTCCCTAATTCTCTCCTCCATGTGTTTTCAAGAGGAAAGCAACATGAAAAGGTCTGATCATTTCTACCCAGGGAACTTTTTGTGCCCTGCCCCTAGTTGCTGGTCTGTTTCAGGTTTATTTTTGGGTAGGATTATTGGCCCTGTGGGTGCAAATGCCTACTTCTTGCCATAATTCAACTCTATTATTATCACTGTTTATGACTATTACATAGATGTAATCCAAATCAGTCAAGACTCATCATCTGTTAACCGAATTTATGGAAGACATTTTTCTCTCCCATTCCTGCCAGAAGACACCATCCTGAAATAAATGCCACCCTCCTTCCCCACTTCACTATATGTAGAGCTCAAATCATCCTCCTGTCGTGGGTAACACGGGATCTACCCAAGAATGGCAGCCATGGCAATAAGGCCTAAGCTTCCAGTCTCTGCATATCCCACACTTTGTATTACTCTCTAGAATTCTGCAATCCATGCACTGTTAGAGCCTTACTGCCTAGGAACCTAGTGAGGAACAGGTGTTCACCCTGATACTCCCACTGATGAAAACCCTCCCTTACATTTGCAATATGGTAAACTGACTCGAGGTTCCTCCTCTCCAGGTGGCATTTTCTCTTTAGACTGCAATCGAAACAGGCAGGACACTGCCACCGTTTCCAGTGAAATCTTTACAGATGAGGGGAGAGTGAAAAAAATACTACCCATTGGTTCTCACCCAAATGAAAAAATGTGGATGGTTTTGTTTTGACAAAAACACTGTGACATTTAAATCACTCTTGAAATTGCCCCGAAGACATCTTTGGGTGTTGAGATAATCTTAAGACAAAATTTAAGTTTCCAACTTTTTGAGCCCCAAATCAGAACCTATTTACCTGAAAATACCTGCTTGATTCTAGGCTTGCTAAGAGCTCAACTTGCCTGCTAAAGAATTCTTGGGGGAGAGAGGGACATTTTCCTCTCGTTTGTTCTGTTAGTGCTTAGGTGACTAATTAGAATTAGAGGAGTAATTGGTTTTCAAGTTTTAAAAAGCCCATGAATGGAAGACCTGTCTGGAAATTTGTGCAGCAGTATATTTCGTAAGGAAATCTGCAAGCCCATACTGTAATACCTTTATGGAATTATTCAGGAAAATATTTTGATCTCCAGAGGAAGTTTCTTGAGACCCAAACCTGAGCCCATTTTGGGGGGGAAGGGTACAGGCGTAAAAATCTCTCCACTTCCAACCCATCACCACAATGTGTTATGTCAGTTGTGAGTTTTATTAAAAAATAAGCACTATGCTTGGGTTTCATAACATTTATACATGAATATGTACACAGACACAAATAAAATAATATTAAAAATAAAAATCACACTTGCTTTCGAGTGGCAGTGGTCCTGGCACCCCACATACATAATCAACTTTTCCTCTAAAGAAATTGGTTGGCCCAAGGAGACCACAGTTAGAGAACCACTAATAAAGCTGTCGCCCGTTGCCTGCAACATTTTCAATTCAGGTTTCAAAAATATATAAATAATTTAATTACAAAACCCAACATTTTTTTTTCCTCTTTTGGCACAGTGAAGCATTGGTCAATAGCAAGAAACGACTGAAGAGTCTCTGACATCTCTCTTACACTCAGTCATACCTGTAAATGCCATATACGTACACGGATGGGGGTCAGAAACCCCAAACAGT
The DNA here is from genome assembly GCF_048565385.1 of Saimiri boliviensis. Classification (NCBI taxonomy): domain Eukaryota; kingdom Metazoa; phylum Chordata; class Mammalia; order Primates; family Cebidae; genus Saimiri; species Saimiri boliviensis. The sequence goes on along the minus strand of NC_133452.1, from coordinate 139,741,862 downwards.
AGTCATATCATTTATAGTGTGGAAAGGTTCCCTGATGTACTTAGCGGGGAGGGGAGGGACGTAAATCAGTGGAAGGTGCGACAAAAACAGTAGGAATAAGGGGAAGCCTGGGCGTTAAAGAAAGACCAAAAAAAAAAAAAAAAGTCCTTATGAAGGGTGAGAGGGACAGGCTTCGCCAAGAAACTAAAACAAGAATTGCTTTGGTCCTCCGTAAAGTTATAAAAGACAAAGGAAAATATCCCGGACTAAGTTAAAACACTCCTGTCAAAATGCTTTAGCTTTAAGGCACGTTTGATGGAGATTTTTAAAATTCATTTTCCTCTGGATTGAAAGTGCAAAGTCCGCTGGCCCGCGTTCCCGCCTCCCCGACGGCGCAGACTCGGCGTTCCGGGGCCCAGCGGCGCGGCTCAGGCCAGGAGCGTCTCCACCGGGTACGGCAGGTGCGGGCCGGGGCGGCGCGCCGAAGCAGCCTGCAGGGCCGCGGGCAGCCGCAGGGGGCAGTACAGGTGCGCGCCGCCGGCCGCCGGGCCTCGGAGCGGCTTGGCCGGGGCCGCGGCCGAGAGCGGTGCGAGCAGGAGGGGCGGCGCGGCCGGCGGCACCTCGGCCCCCCGCGCTCCGAGCAGCGCTGGCTCGCCTGCGCCGTACGCGCAGAGCGGCAGCAGGGGCCCGCCGGGCGCCGCAGGGAGGAGAGCGGGGAACGCGGGCAGCGGCGGGCAGGGCGCGGCGCCCCACGGCAGCGGCGTCCCGGGGGCCGTGTCCCTGAGGCGGCGGCTGCGGAAGGGCTTGCTGAGGATGCTGTCGATGGCGAAGGAGCTGGAGAACTTGCCCGCGGGGCTGGCGCGCTCCTCCTGGCGGGCGGGCGAGCGCGTGGGGGGCGACGCCGGGGCGGCGGGCGCGGGCGGCGGGGCGGCGGGGCGGCCCGGGGCCTCCTCGGGCGGCAGCCCGGGCGCGGGGGCGGGCGCGCGGTGGCTGAGGCGCTTGCGGCGGCGGCGGAAGACCCCGTCGGCGAAGGTGTACTCGCTGTTGGGGTTGAGCATCCAGTAGTTGTCCTTGCCCCAGGGCCGCGAGGGGTCGCGCAGCACCTTGACGAAGCAGTCGTTGAGCGAGAGGTTGTGGCGCACCGAGTTGCGCCAGCCCGTGTAGCTGCCGCGGAAAAAGGGGAACTTGCCCATGAGGTACTCGTTGATCTCTGCCAGCGTCAGGCGCCCGCCAGCCGAGTCGCGGATGGCCATGGCGATAAGCGCGATGTACGAGTACGGAGGCTTCGGTCGCCGCGTGTACGGCTTGTTGCGCGCGCCCTCGCCGCTCCCCGCGCCGCCCGCGCCAGGCCCCGCCGCCTCGGCCTCTGAGCCCCCCGCCGCCGCCGCCGCCGCCACCCGGCTCTCCTCCTCCGCGCCCGGCCCGCCGCCCGCGCTCTGTTCGCCGCCTCCCGGCGGATTCCCCGCGCCGCAGCCCGCGGCCGGGCTGTTGGCCGCGCAGTCCCCATCGGAGCCCAGGGAGTCATCTCCTGCCGCCGACAGCGGGGACGGCGGGTCGCTGCCGCCCGCGCCCTCCAGGTCACTGGCCGGCTTGTCCCCGTGGGCCGTGCGGGGGGCGAACACTTCCAACTTCATGCCGGCGCACCCAGTCCCTGCTCGGCGTCGTATTCTCTTCCTTCTCGCGTCCTAGTAGGGAAGCTGGTGCTGGGGAAGGGGATGGCGATCCCGGGCTAGGGGTCTTCGCCCTTCTCTCCCGCGAGCTCCTTCTTGTCTTGCAAGACACTGACTTTTCCGGAGTCCTCTTTCGCTCGGCTTTTTCTTTGGAGGGGCTGTGAGTGTTGGGTGGACTAAGGGGCGGCGAGGGAGGAGTTGGATGGGTGTCGCCTTCGGTTCGAGGTTGAGACTTTGGGGTATGTGCAGGACCCGCGGTTCCACCCTTGGGTGCCCGAGCGCGCCGGGCTCAGAAGGCTCTCCTGCTGGAGGGAAGCAGCGTGCGCATCTGCTGCTCCTTAAAGGAGCCCAGGAGGGGTTCTTCACCGGCGGTCCCAGGTCCCGTGCGGGCGTCCTCGGGCACCGAAATGGTGCCAGATGATGTGTGTGCCACCGTGGGGGAGGGTCCGGCGCCTTCAGCCTTGAGCGCTTGCGGAGGCGAGTCCCCGAGGCCGCTGCGCCCGCGGCCGCCTTCCCGCCCCCGACCTCAGGGGCAGCATCTCCGCGCTGGACAGTCGCGGCTGCGTCTCTTCTCCACCTTCGGGCCGGCCCAATATAACCCTGCTCCGGCTCCGCGGGGGCGGGGCTTGGGCGCGGACGGCGAGGGGTGGGGGAACGAGGTGGCCGGGGTGGCGGCAGCTCCCTAGCTCTCCAGCGGGCGCGCACCAGGCGGAGGCCACGCTGCCGCGCGGCCGCAAACTCGCTGGGCGCAGGTTGTTTGTTTTGGGTCCGCCGGCCCCGCCCTCCCCCTCTCGCCAATGGGGAGCGCGCGCGCCGCTGTGGGTGTGCGCGTGTCTGTGAAAGTGCGTGTGTGAGCGCGCGGGGCCGCCCCGCCCGCCGGCTCTCCCGCTCAGGTGTGGGCCCCAGCACCTGGCGGGCCGCGAGGGCTTTCTGCGCCCTGCAGTTAGGGGAAGCGACTTGGGCGAGTGCGCCTGTCTGGGGGGACACGCCACTGTTCCCCTAGGAGGACACCTGAAGGGTTGGGCCCAGGGGAGCAGGGACTTTGCTGGGGCCTAAGCTGCACGCGGCCTGTGTGCTTCTGTAGTAGTGAAAACAATGCTAATTAGGAAAGCAAACCCCTCTTGTCACTGCAGAGGTGCTGAACAGAAAGTGCACAGGACACTTTGCGGTGACCTCTTTCTCGAGCCTTCTGCCGTGCCCCTTCCTGTGAGCTCCTTACAATAACCATCTTGTCTCTTCCTCTTGTTTTAATGAATACACTCTTGGACTTGAAATTCTATGTGCCTTTTTGGATGACCTTGACTCTTGCTCACTAAATGGGTTCCGACTTTCACTTTTCTTTTGTCTTACTTTACCTGGTTGGTGGCTCCTGGGGGAGGACAGCAGCGTCCCCCTCTAACCCTGGGGCGGCTGTGTTTGGCGCGGGGTGCCGGACTCTGCCTGCACTTGTGTGTCTGCGGAAGCCTCAGATTCCGAGCTCAGCCGCTCGGTTGCCGGGATCTGACAGTCAACAGGAACGACGGGGAGGGCGTGTTCCCGGGGGCGGGGGCAAGAACACAGCGGGTTCACGGCCACGTGTTTCCATAATTCCCTTGGGACTTTTGCTGTGACCTCGCTGGCACCGGTGTCGGGCCGTCTCGAAAGGGGGGGGGCGTTCCCCACCCCAGGGCGCCCGGGGAGTGATCTCCACGCGGCGTCATTAGTCCAGGGAGCGGGCGCCCCGGCCCCGGGAAGGTGCACTTCCAGCCCGCTGCCCTGCCACGCCGTTTCCTCCTTTTTCCTGCCTTTGTTGCACAAAGCGACGGAGCCTCGAGTAGGTGGGAGCTCACCTTTGATGTTTATTTTATTGCTTTCCACCATTTGTGTAGAAAACGTACACAATCGTCTCTTATCTTTATTCAGGGAGTTCTGAAGGCATTCACAATGGGGCGGGCAACATGACAGCCCCATTCACAGCTCTGTTATTCTTGTATTTGGGGAAGCATCGCGTTCGGAGATTAGACTGACAGAAGTATGCGCCTTGGGAGCCAGGTGGGCAACGGCTTCTTTTTGGGAGACGAGCTGTTCTGGAGGGGTTTGTTCAGCTCTAACCTTAGAATTGATGGTTCCCTGGACCTGGGGATGGAAGTGGGACGGGACTATATATATATATACACAACTATATGTTATATGTACAGAGAGAGAGAGAGAGAGAGAGAGAGAGAGAGAGAGAGAGAGAGAGAGAGACATAAAGAGGCATGGATTTGGCCAGGGATAAAAGGTATTCGTAATTAATGTCATCCTCTCTTGAAGCTGGGGTTGGGCAAGGTAGGAGGGCACGTGACTATTTGATGGGGAATGTAAACCCAAGGTGGGACCTGTGGTCACTATAGAGTCCAAGGGAGGTCTCTTTGAGACTCCAAGGCCAAGGTGTCCTGCCACCAAGGAGTGTTGGTCGCTGCCAGAGAAGGTGGCTTACTCCACCTCCATGTCCCAATTTTCTCCTTTCTTACCCAACCTCCTCCCCTCCCCAGCTGCAGGGGACCCTCTCCTTACCCTGATCTCATTTGTGGCAATGACCTGACCCACCTATTATGCCTATAATGTGGGCTGCTGTCTGCAGGTTTGGAGCCTGAAAAGGTTGGGGACAACAGAGTGAGGTGGAGGTGGGTGAATTCTCGGCTGGAAACACTTTTCTATTTTTAGAGTGACTTAGGGAATGGGCAGGTGAGAGGCTGCTTGCAGCCACCTAAGTGGACTTTGAGAAGGAAGACCTCTGCATGGGCAAGGCAGGCCATGGACCACCTAAGCAGGGTAAACAAAAACCCTACCTCAGTTGGAATGGAAGCTCCACTAGAGCAGGGTTTTTTTCTGTTTTTCTTCATGGCTATATTCCCCTATTCTTGCCACATGAATGTGCCATTTGCTGAGGATAAACTCATGGTCTTCTGTTAAAACCACAAATCAAACTGCTCTTTCCATTTGTGGTTGATGTCAGTATCCATTTTAGCTATTGTTTTACAGCTGGGAAACGGGGAATGTATGGAGAAAGGTATGTCTATCCACAACACCCTTGACTCGACTGAGGCTCAACCCTCCACTCAGGCTGAGTACAGTTGAAGAGACCAGATACTGCAAAGAGACCAGATACTGCATTTTAAAAAAAGTTTCCCAGAAATGCTTGGATATTTCTGCCCCTTAATTCCCAGTCCTTGGGGAGTACATTGATGGGTTAATAATAAATGCCTGCTCGTGGAGCTTGACCAAATACTGGCTGGAAAGAAACACCTATTAGCTCATTTCTCGCCTTACCCTTTAATTTCCATGGAGATAAGTGAATAAATTATGGCAAAGGATAAGTTCACATTTCCATGATCTCGTGACCTTCTCTTAAGTGGCGATTTTAGGCAAAGGAAGATAGTGTGTGTATCTCCGGGCGCCAAGAACTAACTTAATTGATAGAAACTATCTGCAGATTTTAACGCTTTCCATAATTTGATAGTGCTTCACTGACCCAGTTCCTAAACACTAATCTTGGAATGAAAATAACTTAATTCCTAAAATACCTAAGGTGATTCCCTGTGGAAATATTGATGACTTGCCCTGTGCATTAGAAGAGCACGCAAGCTCCCATCTCAAAGGGACTATAGAACAATCTTGATCACATCCACCTGGCAACCTGGAAACAGCTTTGAATTTCTTGCCATGTTAACCTCTGGATCTGAAGAGAGGGTAAACTTAAAATTGCCTTCCTGTGGGGACCTAGGACTCTGGATAACTCTATAGTATAATGCTATTAAGAATTGAAGAGCCTGAAGCTTAGAGACGAGGCTAATGTTGAGAGTCCCAGGGCAAAATGCAAGGCTTTGAATCCCTGCAGAGTCTCCCCTGGGGCACGGAGAGGAAGGACCCTGACTTGGAGCTCGAGGTCAGGTGGCAGTGAAGGTCCTCTACAGGTTAAAACCCAACTCTTTACCTTTCCTTTTAGTGAAAAGAAAAGGAGTTTTTTGTCCTCTCTTCTAGACCATGAAATGGTCTGGTTGATTCTTTTGGTAGATGCTAAACACTGGAATAATCATGCACAGATTAAAGGTGGGTGTGGGAGTAGACAGAGGAAACTTAGGCATTGTTACGTATCTGTATTTTTACTTCTTTCCAAAAGTGTTTTAATAGGGTCAGGCTAATTTGTTTGTACATTTAGCATGCGTGAACTGTCTTCTTTTGGTCCCTTGACCAGTGGGCTTGGTTTAACCCAAGAATTCCAGGATTTGGCTGGGCATTATTGTCCAGGTGCAAAACCAAGGGATGTGCTTGAAGCTTCCTTTTGAGAGCTCAGGGATTACAAGCAGCAAGAAAGCCATTGGATACCCATTGAATTAAGTAGTCGTTTGGTGGTAGGTCCTGAGGACTGGAGAGAGGCAGGGAGGCAGGCCTGATAATGGTGGAAAAGAGAGAAAGAAGGATGAAAGGAAGAGTAAAGATGTGCAGATACAAAGCTAGATCATCTACAGTGCGACGAAGATTAGGGGTCATTGAGAAAGCTGCCTGATTCTGCCACTCAGAAACGGAATCCTGCACACTCTAGCACTCTGTGTGAAAATATTATCAATGTATGAAGGAAAATCCTAGGACTGATTCATTATAACAAGGTGACAGCTTAGATAGTGGCATCATTCAGTCCATTCTTCAGAACTGGCTACATCTTAGGAACCCTCATTGTCTAGTTCTAGTCCAGTTTCTCTTACCCGAAGTTCTTTACATTTTGAGTTTTACAAGCAAAACAAGAAGATTTAACTTCTGTTTGCAATGAGTTATCCATTCCTCTCTTTTTAACTTTAAGGCTATAACCATCCACAGTAAATTAAAAATCAGACCTTCCCTGATATGTTTCAAAGGAAGAAGACTGTCTTTCTGTGAAGAGAACTGACTCTCATCCTTGGAGAGAGCTCCATCATCTTGCTGTCATACAACTCTGGGCAAAAGAGGGGCAAATGGCAAATGAGACCCAGTTTGGGTATATGAATATGAAGATGTACAAACAAAACAGTCCTTACGGGGACCATGGAGCTGGGGAGGGATCTGTGTCCCTTGTCTTGGCCATTACACCCTCAAACCTGGACCCACAATCTAGGTTTGTGCATTTGGAGTGGATACGGGGTTGAACTCTCCCATTTAACTCCAGAGAAGGCATTGCCACTCTAGGTAGGTGTGAGCTTTGGAGACACGGAGCCTTGGGTTTGTATTTCTCCTCTACCACGCAAGTTCCTAGACCTCATCTTTTTTAATCTGTAAGAATAACAGTCATAAGGATTTTAAAAACTGAACTACTAGGTTCTAGGCCCTTATTAAATGTTCTTTATGTCTCTCATTCCCTTTCATACTTGGGAGCTCATTTTTGAGAGGTATACTATTGCTGTGAGCCCAGATAGGCAAATTCTCCAGCATTAATCCAGCAAACTTTTTGGGTAAAAACTGGAAAAGTGAAAAATAGTCCCTGGAGGAATGAGAAATTTCTTGGGGTCATTTAATCCTAGTCTATGGCCAATACCTAGCTGGTGTTCCAGAAATAAAAAGAAAAGTCAGAAGCCCTTGCTTCAACTGTGAACAGGCCCCTTATTCAAAATTTGAGTAGGAGTTGAATGCACAGTTGGGTTACTCAGAGTAAAACCCATGCTAGTAAATCATGTAGTAACAATGTAAGAAGAATATCAATCAATCAATCAATCAATCATCTATCTACCTACCTACCTATCTGTTCATCCATCCGTCTATATAGGTTTTATTATGGAAGATTTCAAGTATGTACAAAAGTAAAGAGAATGGCATAATAAATAGTGTTCATTAAAAATACCATTCATTGATCCTGGGGTTGTTTATTGTTTCTAGGACATTTTTCTATTTAACATGTGCCTCTATGCTGAATATCAATCACATCAGTGTAATTACTTATTTGCTTTATCATCACTGTGTGTATGTATATCTCAGTCTTTCTATTGTTATTTTAGAATATCAATTCCTGTTTTATTACTAACAATGTGATAACTGAAAACAGTTCAAAATTATACTTGTGGACTTTGTTTTTGTTTTTTGTTTTTTGGCCCTTAGGGTATATATTCCACCATCTACACAGTCAAATTACCAAATTTTAAATTAATTTGGGATAATTATTCTCCAGTGATTAAGCCATCAACTTGATATTCAGTGTCTTAGTCCACTTTCTGTTGCTGTAACAGAATACCTAAGACTGAGTAATTGGTAAAGAAAAGATGTTTATTTCTTACAGTTCTGGAGACTGGGAAGTCCAAGAGCATGACATCAGCATCTGGTAACAGTCATTCCATGATGGAAGGGTTGAAGGTGGAAGTGAGCACAAGGATGGGAGGGAAGAAGGGGGCCAAAATTATCAGGAACCCCATTCTCACAATAACAACATTAATTCACTCATGGCCTACTTACTTCTTAAAGACCCCACCTCTTAACAGTGTTCACAATGGCAATTAAGTTTACAAGACAAACTTTGGGGAGCACATTTAAACTATAGCCTTTAGTTAGCATCATTTGGTGTATTTCATTTTTTATTTTCTTCATTTATTTAACAAGTAAGTAATACTGACTTTTTTTTCTTAAGACACAGGATACCTCAATGTTGCTCAGGCTGGTCTCAAACTTCTAGGCTCAAGCTATCTTTCTACCTCAGCCTCTTGAGTAGCTGGGAAAACAGGTATGTGCCACTGTACCTGGCTTGAATATTGACCTGGTTTTAAAGTCAAAATGATACCATGAAGCATATTCAGGGAAATTTAGTTTTAATCAGTATTTTTTCCCACCTTGCTCCCTCCTCCGTCCTACAGGTAACCATTTGATAAAACTTTAAAAATTACTCTTCATATTAGTTTGCTAGGGCTGCCAAACAAAATATCACAGACTGGGTACCTTAACCAATAGAAAATTTATTTTCTTTTTCTTTTTTTTTTTTTTTGGAAATGGAGTTTTGCTCTTGCTGCCCAGGCTGGGGTACAATGGCACAGTGGCATCATCTTGGCTCGCTGCAACCTCCACTCCCTGGGGTCAAAGTGGTTCTCCTGCCTCAGCTTTCCCAGCTACTGGGATTACAGGTGTCTGCCACCACACCCATCAAATTTTTGTATTTTTAGTAGAGACAGGGTTTTGCCATGTAGGCCAGGCTGGTCTCAAGTGATCCCTTGGCTGCCCAAGGTGTTGGTATTACAGGCATGAGCCACTCTGCCCAGCCCAAAAATTTATCTTCTTACAGCTCTGGAGGCTGAAAGTGCAAGATCAAGGCGTCGGCTTCATCTGGGATCTCTCTCCTTGGCTGGCTGCCCTCTCGCTGTGTCCTTACATGGTCTTCCCTTTGCGCATGTGCACCTCTGGTGTTTCTCTGTGTACCCACATTTCCTTTTCTTTTAAGGACAGCAGTCAGATTGGATTGAGGCCCACCGTAAAGACCCCTCATTTTAATTTCATTACTTCTTTAAAGACCTTATCTCCAATGCAATACAGTACCGAGGTACTGGGGGTTAGGACTTCAACATACACATTTTGAGAGGACACAACTCAGCCCATAACATACTTCTATTTAAAATAACTAAGCCAACATAGATGTATTTATATATCCCTCCATGTAGGTAGTGTTAAAATTTTATCTACTTCATCTTCTTAACTTTTCAAAAAATCCTGGCAATCACTCCATGGCAGTATATAGAGATAGTCTTATTTGGAAGATAATATTTTGATTGTTAATTGAGCACAGAATTTTCTGACATTGAAGGAAATGTATTGATTTTTTCATTCAGCTTTATGACTTCAAAGATGGTAGGAGAGATACAGGACCTGTAAAAATGGACAACCATGTATGGTTGGAATGGCCTTGAGGTCCTCACTTTTACTGTCCTCTGACTTAATGACATTTCCTGTTATATGGCCTATTTCTACATGTAACCCAGAGATAAGAACATACATAAAATCAGCATGGCCCAGAGATATGCTGTGCATACATGAGATAGAACAGTATTCCGAAATTATCAGAAGTCAGTGATGCTATCTGGGCCTCGATATCAGAATATGAAGACCTTAGCAAGTGAAAATGGAAGCTGTGTGGGTGGTACATGTTGCATGGTACACACAAGGTCTTTGTAAAATGATATGCCCAGATGTTCAGGAGAATATTTTGTAGTTTTATTTTAAAAATTGTCTATTTTTTACTTTTATTGATATTGGGGATATGTGTGAAGTTTTCTTACATGAATATATTTAGTAGTAGTGTGGTCTAGGCTTTTAGTGTAACCATCACTCAAACAGTGAACACTGTACCCATTAGATCATTTTTCAGCCCTTACCTACTTTCCTCCCACCTTTCTTAGTCTCTAATGTCTATTAGTTCCACTGTGTCCATATATACACATTAATTAGCTCCCACTCGTAAGCGAGAACACGTGTTATTTGACTTTCAGATTCTGAGTTATTTTACTTAATATAATGGCCTCCAGTTCCGTTGATGTTGCTGCAAAAGACATGCTTTCATTTGTTTTTATGGCTGAGTAGTATTCCATGGCATGTATATACCACATTTTCTATATCCAATCGTATATTGATAGATACTTAAGTTGGTTCTGTATCTTTGCTATTATGAATAGTGCTGTGATAAACATATGATTGCAGATACCTTTTTTATATAATAATTTCTTTTCTTTTAGGTAGATACCCAGTAGTGAGATTGCTGAATCAAATGGTAATTCGATTTTTAGTTCTTTGAAAAATCTCCACACTATTTTCCATAAAAGTTGTACTAATTTTCATTTCCACCAGTGGTATATCAGCATTCCCTTTTCTACATATCTGCACCATCTGTTATTTTCTGACTTTTTAATAATAGCCATCCTGACTAGTATAAGATGATCTCTCATTGTGGTTTTATTTCATATTATTTCTGATGAATAGTGATGCTGAGCATTTTAAAAATATGCTTATTGTCCATATGTATGTCTTCTTTTGAAAACTGTCTGTTCGTGTCCTTTGACCACATTTTAATGAGGTTATTTGTCTTTTTCTTGTTGAGTTGTTTGAGCTCCTTATGGATTCTAGATATTTGTCCTTTGTTGGATTCATGATTTGCCAATATTTTCTCACATTCTGTAGGTGGTCTACTCACTCTGTTAATTATGTATTTTCCTTTGCAGAAGCTTTTTAGGTTTAATTAAGTCCCATTTGTCTATTTTTGTTTTCATTGCATTTGTTTTTGAAGTCTTAGTCGTGAATTCTTTGCCTACGCCAATATTCAGAATTTTTTGGCCAGGTATAGTGGCTCTTACCTGCAATTTCAGCACTTTAGGACGCTGAGGTGAGAGGATTTCTTGAGCCCAGGAAGTCAAGAGCAGTCTAGGCAATGTAGTAAGACCCTGTGTCTACAAAAAAATTAGACAGGCATGGTGGTGTGCACCTGTAGTTCTAGTTACTTAACAGGCTGAGGCAAGAGAATTGTTTGAACCCAGGGAGTTGAGGTTGCAGTGAACCATGCTTGTCCCACTGCACTTTATTCTGGGTGTGAGAGGGAGACTCCATCTCTTAAAAAAAAAAAGTTTTTCCTAGATTTTCTTCTAGAATTTTTATAGTTTCAGATCTTATATTTAAGTCTTTAATCCATCTTGAGTTAATTTTTGTATATGGTGAGAGATATAGGTCCTATACTTATGCCTCTGGCTATCCAAGTTTTCTAGCACCCGGCATCATTTATTCAGTAGGACATCCTTTACCCAGTGTATGTTCTTGCTGCCTTTGTAGAAGATCAGTTAGCTTTAGGTATGTGGCTTCATTTCTGGGTTTTCTATTCCATTTCATTGACCTATATATTTGTTTTTTAACCAGTACCATACTGTTTTGGTTACTATAGCCTTGTAGTATAATTTGAAGTTAGATCATGTGATGTCTCTAGGTTTGTTCTTTTTACTTAGGATTGCTTTGGTTATTTGGGTTCTTGGTCCCATGTAAATTTTAGGATTTTTTTTCCAATTTTGTGAAAAATTATGTTGATATTTTGATAGAAATTGCATTGTATCAATAGATTGCTCTGGGCAGTGTGGTCTTCTTAACAGTAATAATTCTTCTAATCCAAGAGCATGGGATGGTTTTTCATTTGTTTATGTCATCTACAATTTCTTTTATCAGTGTTTTATAGTTTTCTTAGTAGAGATCTTTCATCTCCTTCTTTAAATATATACCTAAGTATTTTACTTCTTTTTTTTTGGAGCTATTGTAAATGGGATTGAGTCCTTTATTTGGTTCTCAGCTTGGTCATTATTGGTGTATAGAAATGCTTCTGATTTTTGTGTGTTAATTTTGTATCCAGAAACTTGACTGAATTCATTTATCCAATCTAGTAGTAGTTGAAGGAGTCTTTAGGATTTTCTAAATATAATATCATATCATCAGCAAACAGAGATAATTTGACTTCCTCTTTTCCAATTGGATGCATTTTATTTCTTTCTCTTGCCTGATTGCTCTGGGTAGAACTTCCAATGCTATGTTGAATAAAAGTGGTGAAAATGGGCATCTTTGTCTTGTTTTAATTCTTAGGGGGAATACTTTCAACTTTTCCCCATTCAGTATGATGTTGGCTATAGGTTTGTTGTATATGGCTTTTGTTATTTTGAGGTATGTTCCTTCTATGCCTAATTTGTTGAGGATTTTTATCATGAAGGGATTCTGAGTTTTATCAAATGCTTTTCTGCATCTATTGAGATGATCATATGGTTTTTGTTTTTAATTCTGTTTATGTGGTGAATCATATTCCTTAATTTACATATATTGAGCCATCCTTGCATCCCTGGAATAAATCCAACTTGATCATAGTGCATGCTATGGTTTTACATGGCCTGACTACACATCTCAGTTGCTCAGAACAGTGTCTATGTGTTGCCTTTGTGCCATTATTAGAATGGTCCCCTTCCATTTTTACAAGAATCTTGGAACAATAAATTCTATGGGCATTCCAGTTTTAGAGGATCAATAAATAAAGAATAAACTTATGGTATCTGTCTTAAAAATATTAGGGAAACCATCATTCTCAGCAAACTGACACAAAAGCAGAAAATCAAACACCGCATGTTCTCACTCATAGGCGGGTGTTGAACAATGAGAACACATGGACACAGTGAGGGGAGCACTACACACTGGGGTCCGTTGGAGAGAAATGGGGGAGGGACGGGGGGTGGGGAAGCGGGAAGAGATAGCATGCGGAGAAATGACAGATACAGGTGAGGGGAAGGAAGGCAGCAAACAATACTGCCATGTGTGTACCTATGCAACAATCTTGCATGTTCTTCACATGTACCCCCAACCTAAAATGCAATAAAAAAATTAGGGTATGGCTTTCTAAGCATGGCTTGAAATCTGATTTCTACATTATTCCTAATTAGTTCTTTGGCAGCTTCTGGTGCTAAGCCCAAATCCACCTATTCTGAGGTCTCCTTTATCCCTTTCATAAATGATCCTGTGAGCCTTGGACTTTGTGGTTCAAATTTAGGCTGGAGAAGATGTGATTGCCTTTCAAGAAGTTGTCAGCTACTTTCTAATTAACTCAACCTTCAAAGATGGAGGTTGTATTATTACCTAAAGTAGATTGTGCACCAGTCTGTTGGTACACTCTGACTACCTGGCAAGGGTTGACAGAATTATATAAGGCTACATCACTAAATGGGCAGAATTTTAACACTGAGTATAATGCTTAGAATCCATGCTGGCAAGGTAGACTAATTTACCATTTTATTTGCTTGCAAAAATATAAATAACTTGTCTTACGTAATACTGGCAATACTTTGCCGTAATTCTGCCTTTTGAGCTTAGTGAAATTCCTATAACTTCTTTGCCAAGTTCTTTCCAAGCTATAGGAATGCAGGCATCTATTCATATTATTGTTACTTTCATATACAAATAGAATTGCACCTCAAGCTTACATCCTTAACTTTCAAAGTCCTTTACATGTAAGTTTTTTGTGTTTGTTGTTTTTTGCTTTGTTTTGATTTGTTTTGTTTGTACATTGCCTTTACCTTGTAAAGATTCCCTTACAATCTATGGGGCCAACTTTGTTGTCAGGCCAGATTATAATCAAGCTATTCTTTGTTCAACCAATATGCCCTCTCAGGGAATGATTGTAATCAATCTATAGTTTTACCATTTAAAGATTCCCTATGAAAGAGTTTGAATTATTTTTCTTCCTCTTTATTTTCATTTAAGCTGTATTGTTTTTTGAGCTAGATAATTTTCTTTGAAGTAGAAAATTATCCTATTCTTGGCTAATAAATATTAGACTAGTGGTAGTGATACTATATTAATAGAGAAGAATGTGCAAATTATGATATGCAATTGGACTTAATGAAGAATAATTGTGTATTCAAGAGTATTAACATGTTCAAAATTTTCACAAAGCCTCTATCTAATTCTTTTTTTTTTTTTTTTTGAGATAGAGTCTTGCTCTGTCCCCCAGGCTGGAGTGAAGTGGTGCAATCTCGGCTCACTGCAACCTCCGCCTCCCAGGTTCAAGTGATTCTCCTGCCTCAGCCTCCTGAGTAACTGGGACTACAGGTGTGTGCCACCACGCCTGGCTACTTTTTTTGTTTTGTAGTTTTAGTAGAGACAGGGCTTCACTATGATAGCCAGGATGATCTCCATCTCCTGACTTCATGATCTGCCCACCTCGGCCTCCCAAAAGGCTGGGATTATAGGCCTGAACCACCATGCCAGTTATCTAATTCTTTAATCTTGGTAAAATTAAACTGAGTATCAATAGTGAAGCAATAAGGAAAAATGTGAGGGTGTTGTTTTATAATTCTTTTCATGAAAAATGTCTCAGATCCAGGATTAAATCCTGACATTTAGATTTGACCTTGGGCAGTATCTTCTTTACTGGGCTGGAGAAAGGTTAAATGAGATAATGATTGTGAACTGCATTGTTGCAGGTGCCAGCTCTGATGGCTCTGACAGTGCTACCAATTCTGGTGGCCTATTTCCAGATTTTTATCTTAGAGGCAAAGAAACCTCTATCTTATCTAAATCTCTTATTGTGGAGTTTAATTCTCTTGGAACCTAATGCTGACTCATAAAAGGTCTCATCTACTCTCATCATATAATTTTTTCGATTACTTGGCATTTCCTAGATTGTGAGTTAAATCATGAGTTCCATGATGGTTCCAAAGAGACCATTCCTTATGCTTGTATATGTCCTGTAGTATCTGTCACTCAAAAAAGTTACTCAGTTTACATTTTCAATTGAATAATTTGCCACATAATTCATGTGTTTAAAGCATGTAAAAGAATTTTTTATGTTGGAAAGTTTCAAGTTGTTATAAAAGTGGAGAAAATAGTTTAATGAGTCCCCGTGTACTCAGTATCCAGTTTCAACAATTATTGACTGATGGCCAACATTACTCTATCTTCCCTTTCCCCTGCTGCCTATATTTTAAAAAGACCAATATTGACATCATATAATTTTGTCTGTAAATATTTCACTATGCACTTCTCACAATAAGAACCCTTAAAAACAAACTTAACCACAATAACTAATTGATACCCATACAATTAACAGTAATTTTTTAATGTCATCAAATACTCAGTATATGTTCAAATTGTCGCTTATCCCAAAAATATTATATGGTTTAAAAATCAATTTTATTAAGGTATATTGTATATACAATAAGATCTACCTATTTTAACAGTACATTTAAATGAACTTTGTCAAGGGTGTACACTCCTATAAACACCATCATAATTAAAAGAGAATACTTTAATTCCATAAAAAGCTGTCTCATCTTCCTATAGTCAGTCCCATCTCCCCTTCCCATACTTAGCCCCAGGCAACAATGAATCTACTTTTTGTTACATTATGTATTGGAAATATACATGTGTGTGTGTACATATACACATGTTTTATATTTACATATATAATCATTTACAACTTTTCCTGCTTATAAATAACTTTTAGCAATTTGATTATGATAGTATTTGTGTTTATCTATCTTAGATATCACTGAGCTTCTTGGATCTGTGGGTTTATTGTTTGCATCAGAAATGGCAAATTTTCAGTCATGATTTCATCACAGAAGTTTGCCACCTCCTCGCTATCTTCTTGGGCTCCAACTACACGTATGTTTGACGGGGGGATGTTATGCTACAGGTTGCTGAGTTTCTGTTTTTGTTGTTTGTCTTTCTTCCCCTTTGCTTGTTGGTTGAGTATTTTCTGCGATAGTGTCTTTGCTTTCACTGATCTTTCTTTTGGAGCATCCTATCAGCTGTTATGCTTGTACAGTGAATTCTTCCTTGCAGAACTTGTATTTTTCTTGTCTAGAATTTCCATTTTAGTCTTTTTATTATTTTTCATTTGTCTCTTCAGTATACTCATGTTTTCTTTAAAAAATTTAAATGTACTTATAATAACTTTTTTAAAAAATTATATTCTGCTATTCCCAGCATCTGTTATGTATATCTGTTTCTTTTGACTGATTTTCCCCTTGCTATGGGTCAAAATTTGCTGATTTCTTTCATTTCTAATGATTTTTTATTGGATGCAGGACATTATGAGTTTCTATTGTTTAGTGTTTAGGTACAGTTGTCTTTCTTAAAAAGTTTTGAAATTTGTTTTGGCAGACAGGTAAGTTATATGTTTACTGATTAATCTTTACCAGGCTTGCTTTAAAGCCTTTTTAGGGAAATTCTAGAATAGTCTCTACTTTAGAGCTAAGTTAGCTCTAGTACTAAGGTATGATCCTTCTGACATCTTTACATATTGCTCTGAGTGTTCGAAAAGGTGTGTCTGCTCTAGCTGGTTAGAATTTTCATGCCTCTTGGCCTTGTGCAGGTCTGGGAATGGATTCAATTGTAGTTATTCAGTTATTTGTCTAGCCTTGTGGATCCTCCCCCTGTGAATGCACAGACTAATATTCTGCCAATGACTCAAGGGGCCACCTGTGTACATCTCTGGAACTCTTTCTTTCCACAGTTCACTTGTCTCTGAACTTGGCTCTACCAATTCCAGCTGGATCAGCCTCTCCAAATGCTGATCTGTTTCTCCTCAACCCAGGGAGATTGTGGTGCTTTTCCTGGCCTCCCCTGTTCCTTTTGTGCTGTTCAAAAATTGCTTTCAGGCAGAAATCCAGGACAATTGTAAAACTTAGCTCCTTTGCTTTCTTTTCTCAGGATCACGGTCTTACATTGTTTGATATCCTGTGTCTGAAAAATATATTTTTAAACATTTTTGTATAATTTTCTTTTTGCCTTGGAGGGGAAAAAATTCTATACCAGTTTCTTTTTCATGGTCAGGAATCAAAGTCACACATTTTAGAAACCATTTATGCATTTTGAATCAGGACTCAAAGTTTGCATATTTATATTGGTCAGTATATCTTTCTGCTTTTATTTAATGAGAAATTAGGTCAATCCTTTACCTTTCACTCTCTCTCTCTTTCTCTCTCTCTGTTTCCATCTTCTTTTGTTGAAGAAAACCTGAGATGTTTGTACAGTTTCCAACATTCTAGATTTTACTGATTGCATTCCCATGGTGTCTTTTAACATGTTCTTCCATATACATTTCCTGTTAATTGGTAATTGGATTTAGAGCCTTGATCATACTCAGATCAGTTTTTAAAATAAAACTACATTAAAGTTATTGGTTTGCTTTCCCATCACAAAAGGAGCTCATATTGTCTCTCCCTTTGTAATCTTAGGAGCCACTGATGCTCCATAACTAGATCAAAGCACTGCTTTTAATTGGTGAATTTATCAGACACTGAGCCTTAGCTAGGTTCAATTTCTAGACTATGCAAATGGTACTGCTATTCTAGCTGTGCTCTTGTTTTCAAAATATCAATTGCAATGATAAATTGGAGCTCAAATAAAAAGTAGAATGTTTTCTTTATCTTGCTCAAGAAAGCGTTGACCAATTTCTACCAATTGGCAGGAGGCCAGCCTCAGTTATATTAATCCATATGTTACTTTCGAAGTTATGCTCCAGCTCAAGTTGGGCTCAGGTGGTACTGCCGTGAGAGAAGGCACCCTTAGATCGCCTTCAGTTAGACAAGAATAGCTTTGCATGTTAGTCATAAGACAGGGATGCTTTTGTATTGCCTAAGGGTATGTACAAGCTGTTTGTAGTCTACATTTACTTAAGTATTTCCTTTCATGCTAGTTTATGGGGCTGATTTAGGAACATAGGATTTTCTAAGCAAATGTGAGTGTCTGTCCCAGCTCTTGTACTAGTAAGCATGGGATTATTTATTTCTACAAAGCACTTTCTCTAATGCCCTTTCATGTCTTCTTTCTTAGGATGTTTCTTTGATATTATCAGCCTAATTTTGTAGGATGTAGAAACTGGGGCTCAGAAGATTCAGGAACTTGAGATGGTCATTTAGCTAGGTTCCCTCCTCCAGTCTCCTGAGGTGTCACATTGTGCCCCATGCCCTGAAACACAGTGGGGGAAGGTCTCTTTCGTCTCCCCGCTCACCACACCTGTGCAGAACAACCAACTCGTATGTCGGCGTGTCTTCACTGGTAGGCTCAGTAAGTCGTGTGTGAAGGCATACTCCCGAAAGTGGTTCTGAGCTGTGCGGGCAGTCTCTCGGTTCCTCATTCTAATCTACAGGTAACCCTTGTCCTTCTGGAATGCTCCCAAGATCTTTTGTCTGTTTGGTAAAGCACAATCTTGGTTTCTCAAGCTCTGTGTTGTTTGTTTTTAGAGTATTGTGATATTAGTATTCCTTCCTCCACACACTCCAGGTACACCTTAGAGGACAGTCTTCCCTCCAAGTTAAAATATTTGTTTAGTGTGGGATTTTGATCTCAACTTTCTGGAAACTATGTTTTAAAAGCTACTTCAGCCATCCAAGCTCAGGTGTGGTGACAACCTCTCAGCATTGATGTGGCTGGGCCCTGGCATACTGCCACACTAGACCTGATTTTTCTTTGCTTCTTTGTCTCACTCTCTTAAGGGAAGTAAAACTCAACTTTGTTTTTACCATCATGAAGAAGTACAGCAGCCATCCAGCTCAGATTTTGGAAATAGCCTTATTTCAAATTCTCTGACTAATTACACAAACTAATGAAATGCTCTGGAATTCTGTTCAATTCGATGTTCTGTCTTGGTCTTCCCGCCTATCTGCCTTCCTGGAGGAGAGGTGGTACAGAGACATCTTTTGTAAGATGCCATGTCCCATTTGTTGATTCTAAAACTATGGTCATTAAATTTTACTGCATGAAGTGATTTGTCTTGGCTAGGGTTTCCCTGAGACACAGCCTGAGAGTTTATGTGGGAAATGATGCCAGGGAGCAGAAGTCAGGAGCAGGGGGAGGAAGGCAGGGGAGGAAAGCTCTTGTAGGTGTGTCCTGTGGACCAGCTCCCAGAGACCGCCTAAGGACCCCTAAGAAATGCATTTAAGAGCTGTCCACTTTTCCCTAGAAGGGTGAAGACTTCTCCATGATTCCATCTCCCACTGAGTAAGGGTGGTCCAGTGGGTATTAAGTACAGGTGTTAAACCTGTACTTCCAGGTTTCTCCTGTGTGAGGACCTAGAGGTCCTGGCAGACATCAGAGAGGGCTGGGGTTGAGGTGCTGAGGAGCTGCACCCTGAAGGAGCTGGTCACAACAGAGGCTAGAATGAGAGGGGGACTGAGACTAGAACCAGATGAGGAAGATTAGGGTGAGAAGTAGGCTGTGGCTAGAATGAGGTAGGCTAAGTGAATTGTGGTAGTTCCCACAGAGAGGTTAGATATTTCATTGGGGGAAGGGGAAACACATGTCGGCATACATATGTTTAATTAAAAATATCTCATGTTTTTAAGATTTCAATTTATACTGATAGCTGAGTAAAGAGAGTGTAGGCATTAACAGTGCTGCTTAGCATCTCCCTCCCTGGCCTTCCATTTTCAGGGGTTAATGTTTTAGTGTGGATCTGGCTGTGGCACTGGAAGCAGTGCGGGATCCCATTGGGAATGCACAATTAAACAATCACGGGTTTGAGGGCTGCATGGTTTACCCCGGGGCTGATGTCAATTCCAGCAAATCATAGGTCCTTTTCGATATTGTCTTTATCTTTTACTATTTTTAAAGGCCATGTAAGGATTGTATATAAGTAATGGAATGCTGTTTGGCCATAAAGAAGAATGAAACCAGCTGAATACAAATTAATTTGTACAAGGCCTGTGATACAGTAACCCATTTTCTTCATCCACTGAGGAGTACCTAGGTTGATTTCAAATCTTGGCTATTGTGAATAATTCTGCAATGAA
Organism: Saimiri boliviensis; assembly: GCF_048565385.1. Taxonomy (NCBI): domain Eukaryota; kingdom Metazoa; phylum Chordata; class Mammalia; order Primates; family Cebidae; genus Saimiri; species Saimiri boliviensis. The sequence continues at coordinate 139,721,947 of NC_133452.1, read as the reverse complement.
CAGTGCAGATATCTCTTTGAACTGCTGACTTCCTTTCCTTTGCATAGATACCTAGTGGTGGGATTGCTGGATCATATTTTTAATTTTTTTAAATTTAAAAATTATTCTATTTTTAATTTTTTTGAGGAACCTCCATACTATTTTCTGTAAGGGCTGTGCTAATTTACATTCCCACTGACAGTGTATAAGAATTCCTTTTTCTCTGCAACCACACCAGCATTTGTTATTTTTTGTCTTTTTGATAATAGCCATTCTAACTGGGGTGAGGCAAGATAGGATTGTGGTTTTGATTTGTACTTCCCTGATGATTAATGATGTTGGATATTTTGTCTTGTATCTGCTGGCTATTTGTAAATCTTCTTTTGGAAAATGTCTGTTCAGGCCCTTTGCCCATTTTAAAATTGGATAGTGATCATTATTATTACTTCTGCTGTTGAGTTATATGAGTTTATGCATTATGTGTATTAATCCCTTGTCAGACGCATACTTTGCAAATATTTCCTTCCATTTTGTAGGGTTGCTTTTCACTGTGTTGATTGTTTCCTTTGTCATATGGAAACTTTTAAGTTTGATGTAATCCCTTTGAATATTTTTCATTTTGTTGCCTGTGCTTTTGAAGTCTTTTCCAAAAAATCTTTGCCCATTCCAGTGTCATGAAGAATTTTCCCTATGTTGTTTTTCTAGTAGTTTCATAGTTTCAGGTCTTACATTTCGGCTTTTAATCCATTTTGAGTTGACTTTTGTATATAGTGAGAGATAAGTATCTAGTTTCATTGTTCTGCATATGGACATCTAGTTTTTCCAGCACCATTTATTGAAGAGACTGCCCTTTTCCCAATGAGTGCTATTGATACCTTTGTTGAAAATCAGTTGGCTGTAAATGTGGGGATTTATTTTTGGGCTATTTTGTTCTCTTAGTGTATGAGTCTGTTTTTATGCCTGTACCTTGCTATTTTGGTTCATAGCTTTGTGCTCCCTTTTAAAGTCTTCTATCTCTTCCTAGCAATGTGATCTTGTCAAGCTACTTCATCTCCAAGCAGTTGTTTCCTTACTGGGGAAATAAGAATTGTAGCCAGTATTAAATTCAATGTGATAATGTTCCTGAAAAAAGTCTTCTTAGGACCATTGCTCAATAAATAATGAAGATTTTAGAGAATAAGGATGTGATTTATGGGAGCCATATGTTGTTGGGTGCTGAATCCTTGGCAGTTGTCTGTATTTTCCCTGTGGGAGGCTCAACCAGTCAATGAACTGTGAGATGCCCACACCTGAGGCCACTTCCATGATGTGTGTGGTTTGAGCCTGAAGTTGCTCAGTTTGGGCCAAATGTCTGATCTAGCTACTTCACATCAGCAAATGGTGTGTGTGTGTATGTGTGTGTGTGTGTGTGTGTGTGTGTGTGTGTGAACAGTGAGGACAATGGGTGTAGAGCTTTCTGACACTAATCCGTCTGGCAGGAACCTTCTCACCTGAGTTGACATGGCTCTTTCTCCTGTCTCTCTTACCACTTTAGCTTCTAATATTTTCAGCTCTGAGGGCTGACCATGGAGATGAGCTTTTTCACCAGGCACATGCCAAGTGTGTGAGACCCTCAGGGGGTCTGAGTTTGTCCTTGGACCAGGCCATCCTGCAAGGTGTCTTGTTCCTCCTGATGGAATCTGGCCTCATGCACGTGGCCCCTGAAGAGGAGCTCCTGTCCAGAATGTGTGATGTGGGAGGGGGATGATCCTCCCACTCCCCACCAGCATCAAACTGAGCTTCTGGGAAACTGTGACTTCAGCAGAATGCCTTAAAGAATGTCAGGGGCCTCACCACACGGTTAGGGTAGGGTGGAAGGAAAGATATTCTGGGAGCAGGTTCTTGAGTTCCTATTGGGTGAACATGCTTTCTTAGCTGACAGGGGTAATTATTTCTCCCCAGGACATTGTGATGGAGTTGGGAAGAGCAAACCTAGATGAAAGGACTTGAGAATGCTTAGAAAGGAATTTAGCAACAAGTGGAGAATAATATAGTAAAGATCAAGTGCTGAATGTCTACCAGAAAAGGACCCATCCAAGTCAGTTCTGAGTCCCTTGGCAAAGACTTCCTGAATAGGTGAGTTTTGAAAGAGTTTTGGAGAAACTTTTCTTCTGTGGAAGTGCATGGAGTTCTGACTCCAGGCCACACCCAACACTTTGGTGCTGTAGGATTACAAAACTCACCCTCAAGGAGGAAACTGTAGATCTGGATTTTTGGAAAGGAAGAGGTAGGCTGGTGTGTTTCTCTACCACATGCAAATTGCACCCTGGATTGCTTTCCATTTGTGAGCCCTTCGTATTTGCTGGCAGTTGGGCAGCCAATGCCATCACCTCATTCACTCCTGACAACAACTCATGTATACATGGGTGCCATAGCCAAGCAAGAGTGGGCAAGCTGTCCAGAGTTAAGAACAGAGTCGGGGTCATGGCCCAGGGTGGTCTGACCACAGAAGTTCTGCTCCTTACACTACACTTGTTTCCTGCCTTCTAAGAAGTGACACATCCCCATCTAGGACATGAATGAGGATCTGTAGGTACCGGGCACCATTCTGAGCTGCTGGTCAACATTTTCCCATACAGTCATTTGGGAAACCTAGTACCACCCACTAGGTCAGTGCTGTTATTGGCCTGGCTGTCAAGGAACAACAGGTGTAAATGTAAAGCTGACGGTAAGCAAGGCCCCTCATGGTGCAGTGTTCCTCTCAGTCAGCTGCATGGTCAACCTCATTACCCAAGGTATATCCTGCTTGGATGCCCAGAATGGCTTGATAAGAACGTGTTGTGTGGAGTCTGAGTGAAGTGTGTGTGTGAGTATATGTCCGTGCATGTATGTATGTGCATGTGTGCTTACATTTGCATCACATATGTATATGCATGTGTATGTGCACATAAACAGCACCTTTGAGGGCTTGGCAATCTGTGTTGATGTTATTGAAGCTCTGCACCTGACTTCTGGTCACTTTTCTATCACTGACCAGCTCGATAAGTTTGGGTAAGTCACTGAACTTATTTGGACACTAGTTCCATCAACTGTTAAATTTGAGGATGGGACTGGATTCTCTCAAAGATCCTTTTGAGTTCAAAAAGTGTATGACCCCAGTAAGAATGTTCAAAGCCTTGATGACACCTCATTGAATGCAGCTTAAAATGGCTGCAAGCTGACCAGACTGTTGCATTCTCCAAGACGAGCTGCCCTTCATACCTCATGCCCTTGAATAACGAAGTGTAAGTGTGTTCATTGTGCCAGCTCTTCTCGTAGTTTGCTCTAATCCCTCATCTCAGGCAACATTTGTTTTGGCTGCAGTTCGATACTTCCTCCTTCAGAGCCGCGCTTGGTTTTACCTCTAACTCTGTGGCCCTCAGGGGTTGGTTGTACTGATAAACTTTTACAAGTAAAAGGAGCTGTGGAGATGACCTCCAGCTGGGGCTGAAGGCCTGTGCAGCAGTACCTTCTTGGTGAAGCCAAATGATCCCCTTGGGGAGAAGGATTGGGGTGCAGGGCTCCTGAACCCAGGATTCCCCAGTGAGTTGGTCAATGTTGACTTAGATCTTGTTGCAATGTCCAGACGTATTTCTGAGTAGAATATTTTTGATCTCAGAAACAAGGTAAATATTTTTGTATTCCTTCAATAGCTCACTTTGGAGCTCTCAGGTGGGTGCCCTCCACCCCTGGGGCCTGGCTGCAGGAGGCTGCCTGGGTGGGGTGCAGGCCTATGCCTGGGGCTTGGCTCCAGAGGCACCACATGCCAGTTAGTGAGGGTGAGAATCCATTCTGCAGCTTCTTTCAGCCCCACATCAGTAAATGGAGACAATGGCAGGGGAGCTGTGCCAATTTGAAGGATCTGGGGGCAAATCAAGAAGAAAACACATGTGAAAGTGCTTTGTAAAGGCTAAAGGATGAGTGCATGGTAGGCGACTGGGGGTGTTGAAGGTGCCTGCAGCTGGGCTTAAGTTGCACTTTGGTCATTGACCAGTTATGTGGCTTTGGGAACTGTTCAATCTTCTGAATCTTGACTTCCTGCTTTGTTAAGTAGGTGACTAGGGATCTCATTGGGCTGCTGTGAGGATGAGGTGTGTTTACAGTGCTTGGCAAAGTGGGGAGCTCCATGCACATAGCTCCAGTTCCTCTAAATCTACATTGCTCTGCAAACAAAGGGTGCTGTGACAATAAACTTACCTCAAGGCCAAAAGAGGAGCATTCTGAGGGTGGAGAGGGATGGCTGGGAACTAACCAGCCAGCATCAGCAAAGGAGGGATTGTTTTGGTCTTTGTAGGAAATTAAGAGGATTGCATTTCTCCTCTATTGCTTCCAACAAGTTCTGATGTTCTGGGGAACTTTCTTTGAATGAATCCTGGTATTGCTTCATTTATACTATAGCTCTGCAATCCTGTATAATCCAAGCCAAAGACAGAGGATTTGGGGACCAACAATACTTCATGAATAGTCACTGAGTGAAGCAATTGTGGATTCTAGGATCAGGCAGCCTTTGAAGGGCTTTGGTGCCCACAAAGAGGAGAAAGAGGTCAATGAGGAGTGAGGAAATGTCATGCTGTCCTGCTGTTTAGCTCTGGCAGTCTCTCTTGGGTTAATAATCTTGGAGACACATCAACTGAAATACTAGTTTAATAGCAAGGCAGCTGAGTCCTAGCAATGTTTTACATTTCTCCAATGAAAGCCATAGAGGACTTTGATGTCACCATCTCTAAGGACACTGGTGGAGTCAGAGGCCCAGCTTCTAAACACTCAGGGTCACACAGGCATTGGCACTTGGTAAACATTTTCTTATATAATTTCCAGCCGTCTGTGACATGGCTATGTCATCCCCATTTTGCTAGTGAGAAAACCAAAGCCAGGGGATTGGAAAACAACTTCCTTATGGCCACACTACCAGTCAGTACCTGGTGGGACCCCAACTGGGCCCCAATTTCCCATGTCCCCCTTGGCACCTGTCCTGCTACAGGGAAGACGGTTTGTGCTATGACAATAAACCTACCCCAAGGCCAAAGGAGGGATGTGCTGGGGGTCTTTGCTTAGTGTTTGCTTTGATAAAGGGTTAATTCAAATTTGGGGATGCAAAGAGATTTTGAAGCCCTAAAACATACCATATGACAAAACTCCTGTTCTTGGGATATGGTGGCAGAAGTGAGGGAAAGTGTTAGAGAAGGTCCTGCAAGGTGAGAAAAACGGAGAGACCTCCTTTCCTAAAGAGGCTCACTGAAGAGGAAATTGCAGCTATGCGACCCTGTCTGCTGGCTTTCTCTGTCACTTCTTCCCCCATTCCCATTGCCATGTGTGCTTTTATCCAGCCCTCTTAGTGTCCATGGCTGCGCTGCTGGCAAAATCTAACCCCATCCGCTTGGCTAAGCTTCTTGGGCTCATCTATACCTGAGGAGTACAATATCAGGCTTCAGAGCTTATCAAAGTCATTACTCACTCATTACACTAATCACAAACAGAAATGTAAGTTGTAAATTGGGTATAAATACATTTCACAGAGAAAAAAGTAGATTTAAAAATGACAATATTCTTAATATACAAAGAGTTATTGCTAATTAATAAAAACAGAAGCCCTCCGATTGAAAAAAAATGAGCAAAGGACATAAACACATAAAACTTACCTATGGAAACATACATAGAAGAAACACAGAATTAGTGCACATGTGTATGGAAATAAATGGAAGAATGATGCCCTCCTACAGAATGTGGGCTTTAGAGGCAGATCTACCTGACTGAGTTCTGGATTCACTATTTACTAACTGTATGACCTTTAGCAGATTAACCTCTCTAAGCCTTTGTTTTTATCTGTAAAACAGGGATACTTATTTTCCCTGCCTTGAGTGGTTACTGTGAGGATTAAAGAAAATAATTCTGTAAAGAGCTTAGTATAGTGTCTGTTGCAGAGAAATTTTTCAATGCACATTATCAATTGTCACTGTTAGTAGTATATTTGCAGTGATAACAGTTAATAATTTAACATCTCACTGAAATCAAAGAAATGCAATTAAAACAACAAATACGTATTATTTATTACTTACTATGTTGGAAAACAGGTAAAAAGACTGACAATAGCCACTATTGATTAGATGTGGAGAAATGGGTTTTCTTTTACAATTCGGGGATGGTGGGACCTGATGCCCCATTTCTGCAGGGCAGTTTGGCAATATGCATTAACCTTTAACATACTGATAGTTTTTGACTCAATCATTCTTCTCTCAGAAACTTATTCCTGGGAGATAACTGGATAAATGCGTAATAATGAATATATAAGAATGTTTATCCTGGCATTTTTTTATAGATACAAAACTTAAGAAGCAACTCAGTGAGATTGACTAACTGCTTCATTTTTATGACAGAACACTAATAGCAGTGTTCTAGATTTTTATTCACCATCACAGAGAAGCTCTCTGTCATGTGGATGAGTAAAAGAACGTGGAGTGGAAAATAGCATCTATACTGTACCCATGTATGTATATCCATCTTTTAGTTTAGTAAAATACACAAATTTGGAAAAATGTTCTTTAAATTGCTTACATTGTCTTCCTCTTGGGAACTAATTTTTTTATTTGCTTTTGTGAGTGTCTGTTAGCTTTTTAATCAGAAAAAAAGGAAAAGGAAAGGATTTTTTTTTTTTTTTTTTTTTGTCCTTTAGCAGCAAACCCTACACAAAGATCTACATGTTGATTTTGCTCATGTAAACTGACTTGGAGTTACGTTCCAAGAACACATCATCACAGCTTGCTTTCTTTTCTTTTTTCCTTGTTACTCAGAAGTGTTTCTTCATTCTTTAGTCTATGATTCATGCAAGAAGACAGAAACAATGTTTTGCAAGACCTTTCCATGAAGTAGAAAGGGTAGCAGTGTTCACTCCATAAGAGGCGTGCACTTCAACTTGCCTTGCTTCATCGGCAATGAGGAAGTTGTATGGGTTTCCTAGGGCTCTGCAGGGGTGGAGTGAGCCAGAAAGAACTGGTCAGCCCTAGACATGCAGGTGCTATCAAATACCAGCCCTGGGGCCAATGACACTGGAAAACAAAACAAACGAGACTTCCCTTGCTTGTGTTGCTTAGAATCCCTGCAGTAGGAGGATTCCTGAGGCATTACCTGGATAATCTCCTCTGGCTTGACACACAGAGGAACTAGGAGACTGCTGAGACTGCCGCGTGGGATGACTTGAGGGATCTTTAACACTCTCTGTCTTAATCTTTTTTTTGTTGCTGTAACAGAATACCACAGACTAAGTAATTTATAAAGAAAAGAAATTTACTTCTCACAGTTCTGGAGGCTGAGAACTCCAAGACTGAGGGACTGGCATCTGACGACGGCCTTCTTGCTGCTTCATTTCATGGCAAAATGGCAAAGAGAAGGTGAGAGAGAGCAAGAGGGTGAACTTACAACCTCTGACCTTTTAATAATAGGCCTGGATCCGTTCATGAGGGTGGAGCCCTCGTAATGCAAACACCTCCCATTAGGCCCTACCTCCCACCACAGTTGCATTATGGGTTATGTTTTCAACACATGATTTTTGGCAACACGTTCAAACCATAGCACCCTCTGCACCCCCTGTACCTCCTGAACAACCCTATTATCCATTTCTTCTTTTTCTGGTATGAGTTTGCCACTATAAACAAAAATTCCAAGATGCCTTACATAAGCCTTGTCCTGTGATGTGCACCACATTTAGCAAACGCTGTTCCATTTGAGCTGCACAACAGTTTTTCAATGTAGGCAAAATGAGATTGATTATCTTCATTTTACAAATGGAGAAAAAAGGCTCAAAGGGATGGTGGGACCTGACTGAGGACACAGCACATCCTGGACCTGAATCAAGGTCCTCTGTCCCTGCTGCTTTTGTTTTCATGTTCCCTGCAACTTCACAGCCCTTCAGAAGCCCCTGGACCTCATGTGAAAGCTCCGTGGATGGCCTGAGATTCATCTTTTCAAGTTTTTTTTCTGACTGAGAGGCAACATTTTAAATTGCGACACCCCCCACCCCACCATACACACTGAAACACAAGTCTCAAGTAGTCATTACCATGCAATGACTCAGATATGTTCTAGTCTAGTCTGTCTATTCCATTCCATTCTATTCTCCTTCAAAACAAAAATAAAAGGAAGGAAATGCTGCATGCAACTCGGTAAGTTAATTTCAGGATACCTTGGGATCACTTCCTGCTGCATGTGGCATCAGCACACAGCAGGGGATGTTTTGCATTCCTGTGTGCATCGTGGGTTAGATAAGGTACTTGGCTCTAAGTGGAGAATGGAACTTGAGTGGAAAGGCTAAGACGTGCTGCAAGTAACCTCTGCAGAAAGGAGAGGGTGCCCACAGGCAAGCTGAGGTGGGCAGGTGTGGAAGGAACACTTCAAGACCACTGGCCAAGAGATGTGCTTTATTTATTTATTTATTTATTTATTTAGAGACGGAGTTTCGCTCTTGTTACCCAGGCTGGAGTGCAATGGCGTGATCTCGGCTCACCGCAACCTCCGCCTCCTGGGTTCAAGCAATTCTCCTGCCTCAGCCTCCCTGGTAGCTGGGACTACAGGCGTGCACCACCATGCCCAGCTAATTTTTTGTATTTTTAGTAGAGATGGGGTTTCACCCTGTTGACCAGGATGGTCTTGATCTCTTGACCTCATGATCCACCCTCCTCAGCCTCCCAAAGTGCTGGTATTACAGGCGTGAGCCACCGCACCCGGCCTGAGATGTGCTTTATTTTTATGCCATCCTGTTTTTTTGCCTGTGCTGAGGATTCATCACCAGTGTGGTAGAACCTATGACTATAATGGGAAAGCTGACTTTGGCGCCTTCATGTTTTCTGGTAAGTTGGGTCCTAAGTTTTTCTGTCAGCCTTTGTGGAGGAAATGCAGCTTCCCTGGCATGCTGCCTGGTCAAGGGACATTGAATCTATTGCAATCAGCAGTTGAAGATCCACACTATAGGCCATGGTCTTAAAATAAGTGGCTTCAGGGCTTCCAAGAGGCAGAAAAGGCTTCAGCTGGCCATGGGCAGGATCCGAATGGAGCTTCATCCCTGCAGAGCAATGCCTGGCTCTTGGCAGGGGCAGACTGGAGCAGGGCTTCTGACCTTCTCAGCTCATAGATTACTTTGGGATCTGATGAACACTAGGAGCCTTCTCTTTATAAGAACATACACATGCACATGCATGAGACAGTTACATAACATTCCTTGGTTTTCCCAGATGCTGAAACCAATGACTTGCTTGAAGCCTGGAAGAGGATGTTGACCTGGAGGATCCTAAAGGCTAGAATTTAGAGAAGATGGTGCTGGTAAATGAATTCACAAGGAGAAATGCTTCCTTCCCAACTGACTTTTCCATGTAAATGAATGCATCTGTCTGTTTGCTTTTGGCTTCACAAAATTGGCCTTCTTTAGTTCCATACTCTTTCCTAAATACCTCGTAAGTTTGCCTCTTCTCTCATGCCATTTATAATTTATGCAGACACCTGATGAAGGAAGGACTCAGCTGCACTCACACTGTGGAAAGGGCCACTTACAGGAAGCTTACCTGGGGCTGGTTGGGTCTCACTGTCTCCTGGACCTAAGGGCTCCAGTTTTTCCTTATCTCTCTTTTTTTAAAATTTTTTATTTTTTATTTCATTTTAGGTTTTGGGGTACATGGGGACGAACATGCAAGATTGTTGCACAGGCAGTGTGATTTGCTGCCCTCCTCCCCATCACCTATATCTGGCATTTCTCCCCATGCTATCTCTCCCCAACTGCTGACTCCCTGCTGTCCCTCCCCTATTTCCCCCCAACAGACCCCAGTGTGTAGTGCTCCCCTCCCTGTGTCCATGTGTTCTCATTGTTCAACACCCACCTATGAGTGAGAACATGTGGTGTTTGATTTTCTGTTCTTGTGTCAGTTTGCTGAGAATGATGGTTTCCAGGTTCATCCATGTCCCTACAAAGGATACCAACTCATCGTTTTCGTTGGTGACATCATATTCCATGGTGTATATGTGCCACATCTTCCCTGTCCAGTCTCTCATTGATGGGCATTTGGGTTGGTTCCAGGTCTTTGCTATTGTAAACAGTGCTGCAATGAACATTCATGTGCATGTGTCCTTATAGGAGAATGATTTATAATCCTTTGGATATATACCCAGTAATGGGATTGCTGGGTCAAATGGAATTTCTATTTCTAGGTCCTTGAGGTATCGCCATGCTGTCTTCCACAATGGTTGAACTAATTTACACTCCCATCAACAGTGTAAAAGTTCCTATTTATCCACATCCTCTCCAGCATCTGTTGTCTCCAGATTTTTTAATGATTGCCATTCTAACTGGCGTGAGATGGTATCTCAATGTAGATTTGATTTTCATTTCTCTAATGACAAGCGATGATGAGCAATTTTTTATATGTTTGTTGGCCTCTTGTATGTCTTCTTTTGTAAAGTGTCTGTTCATATCCTTTGCCCACTTTTGAATGGGCTTGTTTGTTTGTTTCTTGTAAACCTGTTTTAGTTCTTTGTAGATTCTAGATATCAGCCCTTCGTCAGATGGGTAGATTGCAAAAATTTTTTCCCATTCTGTTGGTTGCTGATTCACTCTAATGACTGTTTCTTTTGCTGTGCAGAAGCTGTAGAGTTTGATTAGGTCCCATTTGTCTATTTTGGCTTTTGTTGCCAATGCTTTTGGCGTTTTGGTCATGAAGTCCTTGCCTACATCTATGTCCTGAATGGTTTTGCCTAGGTTTTCTTCTAGAGTTTTTTTTTTTTTAATTGCATTTTATGTTTTGGGGTACAAGCAAAGAATATGCAAGATTGTTGCATAGGTACACACATGGCAGTGTGATTTGCTGCCTTCCTCCCCTTCACCTATTTCTGACATTTCTCCCCATGCTATCTCTCCCCACCTCCCCAACCCCATCCCTCCCCCATTTGCCTCCAACAGACCCCAGTGTGTAGTGCTCCCCTCCCTGTGTCCATGTGTTCTCATTGTTTAACACCCGCCTATGAGTGAGAATATGCGGTGTTTGATTTTCTGTTCTTGTGCCAGTTTGCTGAGAATGATGGTTTCCAGGTTCATCCATGTCCCTACAAAGGACATGAACTCATCATTTTTGATGGCTGCATAATATTCCATGGTGTATATGTGCCACATTTTCCCTGTCCAGTCTCTGATTGATGGGCATTTGGGTTGGTTCCAGGTCTTTGCTATTGTAAACAGTGCTGTAATGAACATTCATGTGCATGTATCCTTATAGTAGAATGATTTATAATCCTTTGGATATATACCCAGTAATGGGATTGCTGGGTCAAATGGAATTTCTATTTCTAGGTCCTTAAGGAATTGCCACACTGTCTTCCACAATGGTTGAACTAATTTACACTCCTACCAACAGTGTAAAAGTGTTCCTATTTCTCCACATCCTCTCCAGCATCTGTTGTCTCCAGATTTTTTAACGATCGCCATTCTAACTGGCATGAGATGATATCTCAATGTAGTTTTGATTTTCATTTCTCTAATGAACAGTGATGATGAGCATTTTTTTATGTTTGTTGGCTTCTTGTATGTCTTCTTTTGTAAAGTGTCTGTTCATATCCTTTGCCCACTTTTGAATGGGCTTGTTTGTTTTTTTCCTGCAGATCTGTTTTAGTTCTTTGTAAATTCTGGATATTTACAAAGCTCCTTGTCAGATGGGTAGACTGCAAAAATTTTTTCCCATTCTGTTGGTTGCCAATTCACTCTAATGACTGTTTCTTTTGGCATGCAGAAGCTGTGGAGTTTGATTAGGTCCCATTTGTCTATTTTGGCTTTTGTTGCCAATGCTTTTGGTGTTTTGGTCATGAAGTCCTTGCCTGCACCCATGTCCTGAGTAGTTTTGCCTAGATTTTCTTCTAGGGTTTTTATGGTGTTAGGTCTGATGTTTAAGTCTTTAATGCATGTGGAGTTAATTTTAGTGTAAGGTGTCAGGAAGGGGTCCAGTTTCTGCTTTCAGCACATGGCTAGCCAGTTTTCCCAACACCATTTATTAGACAGAAAATCCTTTCCCCATTGCTTGTTTTTGTCAGGTTTGTCAAAAATCGGATGGTTGTAGATATGTTGTGTTTCCTCCGAGGCCTCTGTTCTGTTCCATTGGTCTATATCTCTGTTTTGGTACCAGTACCATGCTGTTTAGATTACTGTAGCCTTGTAGTATAATTTGAAGTCTGGTAGTGTGATGCCTCCTGCTTTGTTCTTTTTGCTTAGAATTGACTTGGCTATTCAGGCTCTTGTTTGGTTCCATATGAAGTTTAAGGTGTTTTTTTCCAATTCTGTGAAGAAGGTCATTGGTAGCTTGATGGGAATAGCGTTGAATCTGTAAATTACTTTGGGCAGTATGACCATTTTCATGATATTGATTCTTCCTAGCCATGAACATGGAATGATTCTCCATCTCTCTGTGTCCTCTCTTATTTCGTTGAGCAGTGGCTTGTAGTTCTCCTTGAAGAGGTCCTTTACGTTCCTTGTTAGCTGTATTCCTAGGTATTTTATTCTCTTTGTAGCAATCGTGAATGGCAGTTTGTTCTTGATTTGGCTCTCTTTAAGTCTGTTATTGGTGTATAGGAATGCTTGTGATTTTTGCACATTGATTTTGTATCCTGAGACTTTGCTGAAGTTGTTTATCAGTTTCAGGAGATTTTGGGCTGAGACGATGGGGTGTTCTAGATATACAATCATGTCATCTGCAAATAGAGACAACTTGACTTCCTCCTTTCCTATTTGAATACCCTTTATTTCTTTTTCTTGCCTGATTTCTCTGGCCAGAACTTTCAGTACTATATTGAATAGGAGTGGTGTGAGAGGGCATCCTTGTCCAGTTCCAGATTTCAAAGGGAATGCTTCCAGTTTTTGCCCATTCAGTATGATATTGGCTGTTGGTTTGTCATAAATAGCTTTCATTATTTTGAGATACATTCCATCAATACCTAGTTTATTGAGGGTTTTTAGCATAAACGGCTGTTGAATTTTGTCAAAGGCCTTCTCTGCATCAATTGAGATAATCATGTGGTTTTTGTCTTTGGTTCTGTTTATGTGGTGAATTATGTTTATAGACTTGTGTATGTTGAACCAGCCTTGCATCCCTGGGATGAATCCTACTTGATCATGGTGGATAAGCTTTTTGATGTGCTGTTGCAATCGGCTTGCCAGTATTTCATTGAAGATTTTTGCATGTATGTTCATCATGGATATTGGCCTGAAGTTTTCTTTTCTTGTTGAGTCTCTGCTGGGTTTTGGTATCAGGATGATGTTGGTTTAGTAAAATGATTTGGGAAGGATTTCCTCTTTTTGGATTGTCTGGAATAGTTTCAGAAGCAATGATACCAGCTCCTCTTTGTATGTCTGGTAGAATTCGGCTGTGAACCCATCTGGACCTGGGCTTTTTTTGGGTGGTAGGCTCTTAATTGCTGCCTCAACTTCAGACCTTGTTATTGTTCTATTCAGGGTTTCAACTTCTTCCTGGTTTAGGCTTGGGAGGATGCAGGTGTCCAGGAATTTATCCATTTCTTCCAGGTTTACTAGTTTATGTGCATAGAGTTTTTTTAATAATCTGTGATGATGGTTTGAATTTCTGTGGAATCTGTGGTGATATCCCCTTGATCGTTTTTTATTGCATCAATTTGGTTATTCTCTCTTTTCTTTTTTATTAATCTGGCTAGTGGTCTATTTTGTTGATCTTTTGGAAAAAGCTCCTGATTTTATTGATTTTTTGAAGGTTTTTTTTGTGTCTCGGTCTCCTTCAGTTCTGCTCTGATTTAGTTACTTCCTGTCTTCTGCTAGGCTTTGAGTTTTTTTTTTTGTTTGTTTGTTTGTTTTTATCTTGCTCCTCTAGCTCTTTCAATTTTGATGCTAGGGTTTCAATTTTAGATCTCTCCTTGCTTCTCATGTGGGCACTTATTGTTACATATTTTCCTCTAGAGACTGCTTTAAATATGTCCCAGAGATTCTGGTATGTTGTGTCTTCATTCTCATTGGTTTCAAAGAACATCTTTATTCATGCCTCCATTTCACTGTTTATCCAGTCAACATTCAAGAGCCAGTTATTCAGTTTCCATGAAACTGTGTGGTTCTGAGTTAGTTTCTGAATTCTGAGTTCTAACTCGATTGCACTGTGGTCTGAGAGACTGTTTTCTATGATTTCTGTTCTTTTGCATTTGCTGAGGAGTGATTTACTTTCAATTATGTGGTCAATTTTAGAGTAGGTGTGATGTGGTGCTGAAAAGAATGTATATTCTGTGGATTTGGGGTGGAGAGTTCTGTAAATGTCTATTAGGTTTGCTTGTTTTGCTTGTTCCAGGTCTGAGTTCAGGTCCTGGATATCCTTGTTAATTTTCTGTCTGGTTGATCTGTCTAATATTGACAATGGGGTGTTAAAGTCTCCCACTATTATTGTGTGGGAGTCTAAGTCTCTTTGTAAGTCATTAAGAACTTGCCTTATGTATCTGGGTGCTCCTGTATTGGGTGCGTATATATTTAGGATCGTTAGCTCTTCTTGTTGCAGTGATCCTTTTACCATTATGTAATGTCCTTCTTTGTCTCTTTTGATCTTTGTTGCTTTAAAGTCTATTTTATCAGACGAGAATTGCACCTTCTGCCTTTTTTTGCTCTCCATTTGCTTGGCAAATCTTCTTCCATCCCTTTATTTTGAGGCTATGTGTATCCTTGCATGTGAGATGGGTTTCCTGAATACAGCACACTGATGGGTTTTGGCTTTTTATCCAATTTGCCAGTCTGTGTCTTTTCATTGGGGCATTTATCCCATTTACATTTGGGGATAGTATCGTTATGTGTGAATTTGATCCTGCCGTTTTGATGCTAGCTGACTGTTTTGCCTGTCAGTTGATGCAGTTTCTTCATCGTTTTGATGATTTTTACCTTTTGGTGTGTTTTTGGAGTGTCTGGTACTGGTTGTTCCGTTCTATGTTTACTGCCTCTTTCAGGAGCTCTTGTAAAGCAGGCCTGGTGGTGATGAAATCTCTGAGTACTTGCTTGTTCGCAAAGGATTTTATTTTTCCTTCACTTATGAAGCTTAGTTTGGCTGGATATGAAATTCTGGGTTGAAAGTTATTTTCTTTAAGGATGTTGAATATTGTCCCCGACTCTCTTCTGGCTTGTAGGGTTTCTGCTGAGAGATCTGCTGTGAGTCTCATGGGCTTCCATTTGTGTGTAACCCAACCTTTCTCTCTGGCTTCCCTTAGCATTTTCTCTTTCATTTCAACCCTGGTGACTCTGAAAATTATGTGCCTTGGGGTTGCTCTTTTTGAGGAATATCTTTGTGGTGTTTTCTGTATTTCCTGGACTTGAATATTGGCCTGCCTTGCTAGGTTGGGGAAGTTTTCCTGGATAGTATCCTAAAGATTATTTTCCAGCTTGAATTCATTCTCTGTGACATTCAAGTACACCTTTCAAATGTAGATTAGGTCTTTTCACATAGTCCCATATTTCTTGGAGACTTTGTTCATTTTTTTTTACCCCCTTTTCTCTAATCTTGCCTATTCATTTTATTTCATTGAGTTGATCTCCGACCTCTGATATCCATTCTTCTGCTTGGTCAGTTCGGCTGTTGAAAATTGTGTATGCTTCACGAAGTTCTCGTGTTGTTTTTTTCAGCTCCATCAATTCACTTATATTCCTCTCTAAGTTGTTTATTCTTGTTAGCATTTTGTCAGATCTTTTTTCAATGTTCTTAATTTCTTTGCATTGGGTTGGAACATGTTCTTTTAGCTCACAGAAATTTCTTATTACTCACCTTCTGAAGCCTCATTCTGTCAATTCATCACACTTATTCTCCATCCAGCCTTGTTCCCTTGCTGGTGAGGAGTTGTGATCCCTTGTAGGAGGAGAGGCGTTCTGTTTTCAGGTGTTTTCATCCTTTTTGCACTGGTTTGTTCCCATCTCTGTGGATTTATCCACCTGTCGTCTTTGTAGTTGTTGACTTTCAGATTGGATCCCTGAGTGGACATCCAGTTTGTTGATGATGAAGTTATTTCTTTCTGTTTCTTAGTTTTCCTTCTAACAGTCAGGTCCCTCTGCTGTAGGACTGCTAAGGTCCCCTCCAGGCCCTGCTTGCCTGGGAATCACCTGCAGCAGCCTCCGTGCTTTTGCTGGGAGCTGCAATCCTGAGCTGCTCCTAATTGGCCATCTTGGATCCGTCTTGTTACTCATCTCTTTTTACAGTCACCACTTGTTCTAGATCTGCATCCGTATCTGTAAGATGGGGATGATACCTTCCCATAAAGTTATGGTGAGGATTAAATGTCCAGCACAATATCTGATGCATAGTGGTGTTGAATAACATTTATTGTCACTACTATTGGCTGCTATCTCTGCTATCTTCATTTTGAAACTCTATCCATGAACTATATTAATTAACCTGCATTCAGTGTCAGGATATATTCCTTAATTTAAATTCTTAGAGCATGTGACTAACTATGAATGTTGCATTTTCTCAGTACCTATTTATCCCTGTTAAACTATAGGTCTGGGATCAGATTCCATCAATATTTATAGAGAAGCCTCTACCTGCTGAGCATTGTGCTAGGCATCCCCAGAGATGCTGGCCCACTTCATGCCCTAGGCAGCCCTGCATGTGAGTGTTATTAACCCATTGCTGCTACAAGAGCATTTGGAAAGAAAGCAATTTAAGCAGAGTTGCTTGACTCAACTGGTAGAGCTGCAATTAAACTCCATCTGTTCATGTTACTGGACTGCCTTGATTTCTACTTTCAGAAAGACTACAGTTTGAAATAAACATTGTAGTTTTGCTTATGTAAAGCTTACAGTAATCTGGGCTGCTTCAACATGATTGTCAACCTGTTCAGCTATGTTTTCTCTTGCAATAAGTGAATAAGGTACAGTGATGGTTGTAGAGACCATTACTATTTTTACATGTTAATTTACATTTAAATAGATTTATAAATTCTGACTCTGATTTATGGTCCAGTATACAGCAAAAATCCATGTTTTAAACTAAGAAAAATCATGTGCTTTTCATAAAATCATAAAGAAACCCACCTGGCTATGATCTGGGGACTTGTGAGAAGGATCCTTTGTAGTTTTCTTCCATGTCTTCTAAGGAATGGTTTGGAACACATAGTAAATAGTCAATGAATACCAAACTCCTAGTCTATATAAAGGACCAGTCATCAGAAGTATATGTGAGTTAAAAAGATAGGACACCACAGTCAGAAAAGGCCAACTTCCGAATAGTTTGTGTAACAGCTGTGAGGGTAAGCGAGGGGTCTGTCCACCCCGTGCCTTCCCAGAACACTGCCTTTCTTCTGGTCTGCTTTGGGAACAGTCAACAAGAAAGAAAAAGTAAACAGATACAGTCAGTGCATTGAATAAAAGAAGATTCTAGATCACTGCAAGGAGCTTGTGATTTGGGGCAAAGTATCTGAGAGGGGAAGGTTTCTGTTGCCTCAGTGGGGAGACTGGTCACTGGTAAAGGGTTCTGGATCTTTTGTGGGCCAGAAGATAAGCTGAGTTTTAGTTGATATTTAATGATGCAGAACAAAAGTCGTAAATAGCCCATGAGAAACCTGAGCACAAATGATTGGGTACAGTTCGCTTATTTAGCTGCAAAATGTGCTGTGTTCTATTCTTATCATTATCATTACCTCCATGATATAGCAAAATGCAGTGTGACAAGGAATATAAATGACCCCTAATGCATGGACACCTTTTTCTGTTCTGAGAGAGTTCAGCATGAATCACTCAGCAGGTGAAAAATGTTTAATTTAGAGAAAATAGGAGAAATAGCAATAGCTTCTACACACTGTCATTGCCCGTATCAGGTAAGAATAGGAAGAAACCTGAATGAACAGTGACTCAAACACAAAATGTTTGATGCACCCCTATAAAAGGTTGGAAAGCAGGCAGTCCAGCCTGCTATGGCTGTTCCCCAAAGACCCAGGCTCTGGCTGCTTGAGCTCCAGCCATCGCTTCCACATTCCATCCAGCAGGATGGAGGAAAGGATAAGAAGTGTCATCTTCCTTCTTTGTAAGCAATATATTCTGGGATTTGCATACAACACTTCTGCTTGAACCCCATTGGTCGGAATTTAGTCACATGGTCACACCTAGGCAGAAAGAGACTAAGAAATACCGTCTTTATGCAGGATGCAGGTGATTAAGAACTGGGGGTCCTATAATGAAGGAATAGGGGAGAATTAACACTCGGGAGCCAGCCTCAGTTTCTGCCACACAGTTCCTGGGATACGATTGGCCCAGCCAGAAGTGGTGCCTGGAGGGTGAAACCCTGGGCAGGTAGATATCAGGAGGCTGGACTCCCCTCCACAGAGCCAAAACACTGCAATGGCTGCCAAGTTGGGAGAGTGCATCCTTTGCTACTCTGTGGCCCTGACCTAGGCCAAGAGCAAGAGTGATGAATCTGGTGAGAGAGAAGAGGAGACAAGACCCCAGGGAGACAACATTTTGGGAAGTGGTCTACTGTGGTGGTTACCAAAGGCCTTAGATTACTCTGACCTTGGATCTGCTATGTGGTACTGTCAAGTTACTGGAAGTCTCCATGTTCTCATTCACACAACTGGAGGACTAACATCTACCTAAGGGTTTTGGGCAGCACTGGGTGGGTGGGGTAATGTATATACTACATTATAGATGTATATTATATATATATGTATATAACCTAATTATAATTACATATTAGAACTGGACGGAGTGATGTATATAATTCTTTATGGACAATTATATTCTATATGTAATCTAATTTTAATTATATATTAGAATTGGGTGGGGTGATGTATATAATACATTATATGTTCATAATGTATATATAAAATAATTATAATCAAATATATGTGCATATTATATGTAATTATATAATATATAATTGAGTGGAGTGGTATATATGAAATATTTAGCCCAGAGCTTGGCAAGATGTAATTGTTCAAGAAACATTGTCTATTTTCACACCTGGTGACTTGGGAGCAAAGATGGGGCACTGAGCTGGAAGCCTTCTGCAGAATGGCAGGCCCCTGCTGGTGGGGGGTGGGCATGGGGACCATCACAGCAGCACCCCTCATTGCCTGCTCTATCCCCTGTGCCACTCAGCTCCAGGCGCTCTTGCTGGAAAGTCACGTAGACATGCTGCTGTCCTCCTGGGCTCCCTGTTTCCCCATCATTCCTCCCCACCAGTCCTCCCTCAGTGAAAAGAACCCTCAGGTCACTGCTCTCGAGGATTAGGGTTTTAAGTTTGTCGCTGATAACTAAACACATGATAGACAATAGGGAGATTGATATCAGCATTGTGAGGCCAATTGCAGAAAACTGGTGACTTCCGAGGTGACGGTGGGCTGCGGCTGAGACAGAGGTGAGGAGCACAGTACAATAGGAAGTCTGCAGCACATTGTATCTACTGGTAGTTTTAAATTCTCTCCAGGCTGAAGGCAGTTTTCTCAGCTGGCATGACTTTGGAGATGAATACCTTCTAGGATGTGAGAATGCATGAGGAGGGATTTTCAGCTTCCAGCCCTTTCCTGGGACTGTGCGACTCACAGCATACACGGGCGGGACATTCCAGTGGGAGCTTCTAATGCTGCAGGTTCAGACTGAACTCGTAATCCCCGGCCTGGCTTCTCCTGGCTTTCCTCTCCACGATGCCCTCCACCCATCCAGACAACCCAGCCTGGAAACCAGAAAATAATCACATTCATGCCTCCCATTCCCAACCAAGTTAATAATCCTTTAAATATGTACTTTAAAAATCCAACCCATTCTTTCTGGACCCCCAGCAGCAGGCCTCTTTGAGATCCTCTTTATCATTTCTCCTGGAATTATTGCCATAGCCTTGGACTGCTGACCCCCGCATCCTCAGCCACCTGCTGATCACAGCCATCTTGCTTCCCTGGCTCCTCATCACCTCCAGGAAAAATCCCCAGATCCACTGCTGGCTCTTCATGTTCTGTGGCTTCAGAGACACGTCCAGCCAGCCCCTCAGCCACTCTCCCCAACTCATTCCCTTCTTTAGAAAAATCAAATGTTTACAGAACTTACCATACTCTCCCATGCTGCTGGGCAGGTGGTTCCCCCCGTCCCTGTTCCAGTAGATCTCCCCTGGAAGGCCGTCTTGGGGTTCTACAGAGCCTAGATGGGGGTCCCTGCAATCTCATAGCACCTGACAAAGAGTCCCTCTTTGACCAGACTCCAGCCAGGCTCTCCTGAGTACCTTCTAGATGGCTTCAATCTTGGTCCATAAAGACTTGAACAAACACTAGCATGGCCTCTATCAGCCTAAAGCCACATCCCTGGAATGACCCTAGCCCCCTTACAGTGCCTGCCTGAGGAAACTCAAGATTTTGGTGCTAAACAAATCTATTGTTTTTTCCAGCCAACAAGTGAAGACAGGGGCCCTGACTCCCAGCCTCTGCAGGTAGTGGAAGCCTGACTTCCATAAGCTCAGTTAGCAAACCCAGATGGGTTGATGGGTTCACACAGACTATGCCCTCTTCCTACTTTCTGGAAATGTTCACTTCCCTGACTCTACTGGGCCCCCACTCACCCCTCTCCCTCCTCACTCACTCCCCCTTTAAACACCCAGTCCTCTCTGCACAAATCCAAGCAGAGTCCACCTCATGCTGGGCCCTCCACATGTCAATGTGTATCATTGATTAACGTCTATCCTGACCACTCTTGCTAGTGCCCGCCTTTGTTTCTTTTTGACCTGCCTCAGGCAAACTCTCTTATGGTTATTTCCATTGTTTGCATACCTATCACATCAGTCCTCTGTGGATTCATCCATTCAATTAATTTAGAGTGAGTTTTCTTCTTTGCGTTAGCTGTAAAAGGTACAATTCAGATGTTCTCCTCCTGCCTTAGCTGCTATAGCAAAGTACCAAAGACCAGATAGCTGATAAATGACTGACATGCTTTCTCACAGCTCTGGAGGCTGCAAGGCGAGACCAGCAGGGTGCCGGCAGGGTGGGTGCAGGTGAGGGGCCCTTTGGGGCTGCAGACAGCAGACTTCTTGCATTCTAACATGGGTAGAAGGGGGGCAACACAGCTCTGTGGGGTCCTTTTTATAAGGGCGCTAATCCCATTCGTATTACTTTCAAAGGCCCCACCTCCTAATGCCACCACATTAGGCGTGAGGATTTCAACGTAAGAGTTGTACGGGGACATAGACGTTCAGTCCTGTGCACCCTCCTTGGGAAATTTCTTCTGAGTTGGGTTCAGTGTCTCTCCTCTGCACTCCCATAGGACTTGAGCTGGCGTTATGTGCTTATTTCACTGTAATGGCAGATATTTGCCTGCTTTCCTTACTAGACAGTGACCTCTTTAAGGATGAACTGAGTACTTTGTGTCTGTGAGAGAGTTCGTATGAATACGTAATTCTGTGTGTGTGTGTGTGTGTGTGTGTGTGTGTGAGTGTGTGTACCACACAGGGTCTGACTCCATGAAAGATTTTTGAAAGAATAAATGAATGAAAGGTGTTGTGAGGTTGATCTACTCGAAGTAGCCTGACTATTGCGTGATTCACTCTGCATCGTTGTACCTTGAAATACAAAGTCATTTGGGAACATGCTTAAAGCCAAAACATATTATTTAGTCACAAGGGGTTTTGAGAAAAGAGAGTTCCTACAGCTATGGAGGAACTATATTTAGCAAGTCTGTTGATCTGTTGTTGAAGGATCAGGTTTCTTTTTGGTAATGAACGTGTTCAGTGCAATATCTGTCTTATGTTAAGAACAGACATGTAATGATTAAAATGAATAACCTTCACGCTTTTGGAGACTGTGCTAAACCAGGTCTGTCAAAATACAAGTGAGTCTGCTGGTTAAATTTGGAGTGGAACATGAGGAATAAGTCAAGAGAGAGGGAAACACCTCCAAATTAATTGTTGTGGTAAGTTCCCGGCAGACAGAAACTGGAGGCTTATTTTGCTTAACAAGCCTCTAGGTGAAAGGGATTAATTCTGTGAAGCACCAGGTCATTGTCGAGAGTTTAGTCCTCAGAGCAAGAAGAGGCCTGGATATGTGGATGGTGTTTGTCTAGGTGGAGATGCTCTCAGCCTAACGGGCTGTCTAGGCAGGCTGGTTTTGAGTCAGGACAGTGCGTTCTTCTGTGGGAGATGATCAACTTTGATTACTTAAATAGCTTCATTAAATATGAAACGGGGTTATAGGGTGTAGTTATAAGGACTAGGAAATGGAAGGTCCTTACCCCCATTGTGGGTGGGGTGAGGGGGGCTTGTAAATTATACATTGAAGCATTTTAAGGAGATTTTTCAGACCTATGGTGGAGTAGGGAACTTCCAAACAAAAGGATTGGGGTTAATGTTCTGGGATTATTCTAGGAATATCCTAGTAATGCTCTGGGAAGTAACATTCTAGGATAGGGTTTTGGGCAGTATGTCATGGTAGTTGTGGAGCTTGGGTTCAAATAGGTAGATCAAGGTTCAAATATCAGCTCTGTCACTTGCAAGCTGGGTGACTTGAGCACATTGACATGTCTGTAAGCCTCAGTTTGCCCACCTGCAAAATGGAGGCAACACTAGTAATGCTCTTGGAGGATGATGGTGAGGAATGGTAGTTACCATTTGCCTTACAATGACCTGGGTAGGAGAGTAAATGGCTCAGTGCAAAACTTTACAATTTCAACTTTAAAATGTAAACTGTGTAAAGAACAGTGCAAACCCTTGTTTTCCTCAGTAATTCAATAGTGCCTCCTCCTCCACTGTGGCAGGTCAGGGCCAGGAGGTGGGAAACTGCTCAGGTCACAGCTCTAGCATTAATCAGTTCACCTTGGGCAAGCCCCTCAGGCCCCTGGGCTCCATCTGCATAATGAGGTCATTGGCCTATAACGTTGAAGGTCTCTTCAAGCCACCAAATTCCATGGCTCTCCAACTTACTGCTGGTCAGCCCAATATTGTGGCATGAGGTAGGTTTTTCAGCTATTCTCAAAATAGTTTCCACAAGCAGAGAGAAAACAAACTACTTTTTATTTGCTTTTTCAGCATGAGTAGATCCTGACAAATGCCTGAAGGTAAATTTTGGAGATAGAATTAACCATGTGTGCAAACTGTGCAAGTCTACAGAAAGGACTACAAACGCAGTAGCTGTGCTTTTCAGAGCAGAGTGGCTGGAAGGCAGAGCGAGGAGTGGAGACGGGATGCACGGATCCTCTCCACCTGGAGAGCAAGTGACTTCCAGAGTGGAGTGGCCGGAAGGCAGAGCGGGGAGTGGGGACAGAGAAGACGCGTGAATTCTCTCCACCTGCAGAGCACATGACTTCTAGGAGAAATTTTCTATAGAAAGGTCCACAAGATGTTTCTCAAAGCAATTTAAAAATCACCAACAGCACCAATTTTGTATCAGTATACTTGACCAAGGATTTATATCCAATTAGGAGAGAGGAATTCTGATTTTCTACTCATTTTTGTTACCAGTATAGTATATACCTGTGGAGAAAAGTGGAAGGGAAAGAAGACCAAAGCAGGAGTCATGTCTTGTTGGACTAAACTGATGGTTCTCCATTGAGATCACACATTTGAATCATCAGGGTGCTCTAACTCGCAGTCAACACGTGGGTCCTGCCTCCAGGACTCAGATCCCCTGGGTCTGGGAGGGAGCGTGGACACCCCTAAAGGATTCTCTCATGTGCAGCCCCCATTGAGAACCGCCAGGTTTAGCAGCCACTACCTCCTCCACCCTAAGCTACTAAGAGTCAGTTGGTTTTTGTTTGTTTGTTTTATTAAAAAAACAGAAATTTTATTTTCTCATAGTTCTGGATACTTGAGAAGTCCAGGATCCAGGCGCCAGTAGATTTGATGTCTGGTGAAAGCTGCTGTCTGCTTCCGAAATGGTGCCTTCTTGCTGTATCCTCATTTGGCAGAAGGCAGAAGGTTAAAATGGACATACGTGGTTTCCTTGAGTGCTTTGATAAGCATTTAATCCCATTCATGAGGGCTGAGCCCTATGGCCTAATCATCTTCTAAAGGCTTCACCACTTAATACTGTCATATTGGGTCTTAGCTTTCTTTTCTTTTTTTTTTAAGGTTGGAGAAGTTTTATTAATGACCTTGTTTATATTATAATATATGTATGTATGTGTATACACATATACTCACATGCTCACGCATATACATTTTTGTATAAAGAACAATATTAAACATCAGCAGACAATTTCCAAAATATTTCTTAAAAACCAGGAGAGGCTGGGCATGGTGGCTCACACCTGTAATCCCGGTACTTTGGGAGGCTGAGGTGGGCAGATCACAAGGTCGAGAGATCAACACCATCCTGGCCAATGTGGTGAAACCCTGTCTCTACTAAAAACACAAAAATTACCTGGGCATGGTGACGTGCACCTGTAGTCCCACCTACCTGGGAGGCTGAAACAGAAGAATCGCTTGAACCTGGGAGGAGGAGGTTGTAGTGAGCCGAGATTATGCCACTGCACCCCAACCTGGCAATAGAGTGAGACTCTCTCTCAAAAAAAAAAAAAAAAATCCAGGAGAGTGCATCCCAGTGAGGTTTCTCTACATTACTTACAGAGCTTCAAACCATCATTTAAAAAAGTATTTATTTATGTATTTATATTAAATTTTAAGTTCAGGGTACATGTGTAGATTTGTTACATAGGTAAACTTGTGTCATGGGGGTTTGTGGTACAGAGTATTTCATCGAGGGTCAGTTGAGCCAGTCCCCTCCAGGTTCCCACTTCATTCCAGAGTAGGTCTAGAGCCCTTGGATTTTCTGAATCCTTCCCTGTAGTGGCTCGTTACCTTGGAGGAGTTTCTCGAACAGAATCCCTTTGTCCCTAGCCTGCCGTGATCACACCCTCCTTCCCCAGAAAACAGCTGCTCAGGAACTCTTCTTTTGATGAACTATTTACAAGCCTGCCTTGAAGAGTGGTTGATCTCAGGAGGCACCACCGAAGAAAAGCCGGGAATAGCTTCTTGCTCCTCCCTCTAGGTACATCAAAAGCACTGGACAACCTACTGTTGTCCAGTAGGATCTCCTGCAGTTACAGAATGTTCTGGACCTGGGCTGTCCAGTATGATAGCTGTAAGACATAGGTGGCTCTTGGCACTTGAAATGTAGATAGACAACTGACCCTCTTAATTTCATATAATGATAGATGATTAGTTCAAATCTATTATTATTTTTTTGAGATAGGTTCTTGCTATATTGCACAAGCTGGTCTTGAATACCCGGGCTCAAGCAATCCTCCTGTCTCAGCCTCTCAAGCATCTGGAACTGCAGGTGCACACCACCATGCCTGGCTCAAATTTAAACATAAATAGCCCCATCTGTCTAGTGGCTGCCATATTGGATTTCACTGTTCCTTGTGATGTAGGGCTATGAATTACTATGCTGATCCTCAGCAGATATTTTACCTAGGTTTTTCTCTGAACAAATGCTGTCTACTTGTTGCTAATTCAGTGGATATTTTTTTAGGGCAAATAATATGACTTAGCTTTTCTTAAAGCTTGGCATTGTGGGGTCACTCACTCATTCAAAGGTTTTCTCCCCATGGCTTAACTGATCCACTTCACCAATTCTTATTGGGGCATCTGGATGATACTCTAAGTGGCAGGCAGTGTACAGATACTGGGTGTAAGAGTCAGCAAGACAGGCATATCGCAACCTTCTAGAATTCGGAGTGTAATGGGGAAAATGGGCATTAATGGTTGCACTAAAAAATATGAGAGGAAAAGTGGGAAAAGTCTGCAAAGACATGTAGTGTGAAAACTCCCAAGTGGGCTTTTCCTGAATGGGGAAATTGACTCAATCCTATGTAGCCCCAAATGCTTCTGATTCTATCTCCTGAATATCAAAGTGTGGTAAAATATGCATAATATAAAACGGACCATCTTAACCTTTTTAACTGTACAAGTGAGTGGCACTAACAGCATCCCCATCACTAGGCAGCCATCTCCAGTGCCCATCTCCAGAACTTCTGCATCTTCCCAAGTGGACATTCTGTGCCCATTAAACACCACTGCCCATCCTTTATGCCTCCAGCCCCTGGAAACCACCATTCCAGTTTCTGCCTCTATGCATTTAGCTACTCCAGGAACCTCATATGAGTAAAATCACACAGTATTTGTCCTTCTGTGATTGGCTTATTTCACTTACACGATGTCCTTCAGGTTCACTCCCATTGTAGCATGTGTAGCATGTATTGGGATTTCCTTCCCTTTTATGGCTGAATCATATTCTATTGAATGGATAGACCACATTTTGCTCCTCCATACATCTACTGATGGACCCTTGGGTTACTTTCACCTTTTGACTATTGTAAACAATGCTGCTATGAACATGTGTGTACAAATAGCTCTTTCATTCCCAGATTTCAATTCTTGTGGGGGTGTATAGCTAGAAGTAGAATTGCTGGATCATGTAATGGTTCTACTTTTAATTTTTGTTTTCCATAGCAGGTGTACCATTTTGCATTCCCACCGATAGTGCCCAGGGGTTCAATTTCTTCACATTCTTGCCCATACTTGTTCCTTCCTCTTCTGTCTTTTATTTATTTATTTATTTATTTTGATAGTAGGCATCCTAATGGTGTGAGATAGTGTGTTTTAGTTTGTTAATGGGAAAATTTATTTTGATACATGTGTGTTTTGGTGATGAATATTTCCAAGAACTTCCCCTCTCACTAAACAATTATTAAGTCTTAGAGATCACCAGAGGTCTCCCAAGTGGGGCTTTTCCTAGAAAGGAAGGTCCAATGGAGAAGTGTTGAAGCTTATATTTCATGAGTGACTTGTCCTCCTTAGGTGTCTGGACACACACTTGTACCGTAATGAGGCACAGGAGGTGAGAAGGAACGCAACCTGTTGGATGAATGCCTACGCTCTCTTTGGGTGCGCCTTGGAGGAGGCTGCTCTTGGGGAAGGCAGGAGACACAATGAGAGAGATAGGCAGAGTGGATTATGGGCTTTGAATGCCAGATCTGGGCTTTGGACTTCATTTGGTGTGAAAGGGGGGCTAGCTGAGGCTTTTGGATTAAGTTCAAGGAGCTTTAGTGATGAGGAGGCAAGTGAAGGTGGCTGTGGTGACTGACTCCAGGAAGTGATGAGGGATACCAGTCCTCAGGTGTGCTGGCAGGGACGCAGAGGAGGTGATGGATGTGGGAGAAATTCAGGAGGTTATGGAGTTCGGGCTTTGAGGCCAGCCTGATGCTGAAATGGGGGTGACTGGGAGTGGTCCACACTGGCTTGGGCAATTGGGTCATGGCGGTACTTAGAGTCAGGATAGAAAATTTCAAAATGCAAACTGATTTTGTGGAAAATATATCAAACAACTTTTTGAAAGAAATGTAATATTTAATTGGCAGATATTTTGCTCCCATAGGTGGAGATAACATAGGCAGCATAAGAAGGCCTTCCAGGGTATGGAATCGCTCCTCTCCCAGCCCATATGGTGGGGAGGGCTCCTCCTGTCTCTCCCAGAGGGTGGCTCTCTCTCCCTTATGGCTATCCTCTGGGCTTAGGGAACAGTGCCCCGCCAGCCCAGGGGGTGTCCCACCTACAGGAGGCCTGAGACATCCTCTCAGCGGCTCCAGTGCCTCAGTCAAAGAGACCAGAACTAAATACCTGTAGCCATCCTTAGGCAGGCCAACATCGGTTTTTCATCTTGCAGGCAGTTTGAAAAAATCTTGATACACAGTATTTGTACATATTTATGGGGTATGTGTGATATTTTGTTACATGCATAGAATGTGTGATGATGAAGTCAGAGTAGTTAGGAAATCCATCACCTTGTATATTTGTGTGTCGGGAACACTTCAAATCCTGCCTTGTAGCTATTCTGGAATATTCAATACATTGTGGTTAACTATAGATACCCTACTCTGCTATTGAACATCAGAATTTACTTTTTCTATGGAACTGAGTGTAAACTGTGTTTGTAGAAAAAGTGCTATGTAAAAACGGTCGTTGTTCTTGGTAAAGGAATTACAGTGGCAGCTGCCTAATTGCAAGCATGGCTGGACCCTTGCCCCTCCAACTAGTCGACTACAGGTGCAGTGAGTTTTCATGAACAACTTTGTTTTCTGAGTGTGTCAAACAGAGCACATAGAAAAAGAGGCCAAGTTGACTGTCTTTACAGTTTGTTTTAAATATGTGATAATGCCCAGCCTGAGGGAATGTTATTTTCCTTCCCGTTATTTATATATGTATACTTGCTTCAGATGTATTCCTATTCATTTCATAGTTTCAGAGGCATCTCACTGTTGGGAAATTCTCACACTTCAAAGCCTGTGAGCAGAGAAGGCAGGAGTTGATGGGATCCACAAGAGATCTTCAAGGGCCCCATTTGCTTCTTGAAATTCCAGGTTGATCTTATGCTTAGAGGTGGGTCTGTGGCCAGAGGAAGGGTCAGCTCTGGGCAGGCAGGCTGAGGAGGGCTGACCCCATGGGAGTGAAATGAACAATGCCATCCTTCCCCAAGGAATTCTGCCCTGGGACCCAAAGGTGGCAGATGCAGTGGCGTGCTGGTACATGGTGACCAAATGTCTCCCAGCATGTGGTTCCCGTGTGAATGTTGATTGATGTTTTACTATTAGCAAGTGAGACAAAGGTAAAACAATGAAGACAATATGTGAACAACCTCTTTGCTGAATCCAACAGTGGCTTTCAAATTCTGGAGGAATATCTCCTTAGTTATTTTGTGCTATTCACAATGTGATGTCTCCAGACAAGGTAAATTTAAAAATTCAGTCTCCCATCTATTATTTTAATAGCCTAATCTATTAACACTTTATTGCTTTCTTAAGTCTAGACAATTGACAAAACAACAAAGCAAGCCCTGATTTGTAGTATATGACGTTTTTCTTGGTGTAAATATTCCCATGCATGCACAGGTGATTTCACGTGACCGATTGTTTTACAACCAGTGCACAGATTCTTGAAAATGTAACAGTTGTCTCTCCTGCACCCACATGAGCTGGTTTCAGAATACCACCCATGCAGGTAGAACTTAAAACTTTTTTAGAGCGAGTGACAGACGGTATCTTAGTCTCCATGATTTGAAAGAATCGTGGACACTTGGCACAATAGAGGAATATTGTGGGGAACTGAGGGGAAGAAAATAACTGCATACACAGTGGTGTTTGGCAGAAAACCACCCCACTCTGTAAGAAATAATCAAATACGTAAAAATAGAAAAGAGAAACATACAGAACTGTATAGATTTCAGAAGTAACAAGATGTGGAGGGGGTCAGCCAGTTTAGGCTCTTTTTTTTAAAAAAAAAAAATAAAATGCTTGCTATAGCTCTTTTAGGGCAATAGGTCCCGAAGTTTCCAGTATGTTTGACAGATGCTAATTCTTCAAATGCCCTGGGGAGATGCTGGCATCATTTACATGTCGAAGATGAGAATATTGAGAAGGGTCCTGTGATTTGAGCTGAGGTTAAAGAGTCAAAGTCAGAGATAGAAAAGGTTTTATTATTTTAGCCTATTTTAGGCACTCTGTTAATGTAAACAAAACAAAAACCCGCCCAGTAATCAAAGCACCACAGGCTTAGAGAGGCTGAAAAACGTTTAAGTCATGGGAACTCCCATTGGATATGTTGGTGAGCTAGGTAGGAGTACGTTAACATGGTTAATGGGAATAATGGGAGGAGAGCCTGGACCACGCTGGCTTGAGCTCCGTACCCTCAGCAGAGCAAGGAGAATACCTTCTGGGGCTTCCTATTTCTTCCCCTTCATGTTGACATCCATCTGCCGTTTTTCCAAGCCCTCCATCATCCAGGCCCATCACACTTCTTGATGCACACCAATGCTCAGAGAGCCCTGATGACTCTCCCACAGACAGGCTGGGCTCATCCCCACATGGTGCATACTAACAGCTAGTAAGGAAAAGAGCTCTGAGCACAGCGCATGCTAAGAGTGCCACGTGCAGTATCCTATTTCATTCTCATACAAGCAAATCGAGATGGTTACTATCATTGTCCCACTTTATAGAGGAAACAGAGACAGGGAGCCTCCACCCAGTTTACCTAAGCTCATGTAGTTAGTAAAGCCTTTTACTAACCAGTAAACAAGTCTTTTACTAGCAAGCCTTTTCACACAGGACTCAATGTTCAAAATCAGGCTCAAAACCCCGCATTCCATGCCCTGCAGTTCATGGTGTTCCTTTCCACATTACCTTCCCTTTCAATGCAAGCCTGTTCCTCTTTTGGGTTCCCAAATGCTCAAGATCCTCATCAGTGTTCCATGCAGCTACCTTCAGGAAAAGAGCTCCCATCCATCTCTTCTGGGTTACTTGAGAAATCTCTCTATAGTGTGCAACTGTCATCCAAATGTGTCCTCTCCTGCCTTATATATGCAGTGCTTCTCCAACAAAGCTATAAGCTCTTTAGGGAAACAAGCATGTCTTCTTTTCCCATAGCAGGGCCTGTAGACAGACACTCAGCACATACTTGGTGATGGATTGATTAGGGTCCAAGTCCAGCACGATTTATTTACTTAGTATCTATAGCACCAGGCGTCAGACTGCGGATACAGAGGTGAAAGACATTCCCTCTATCAAAGAACTTCAAATTCCAGTGGAGCAAGTCAATTAGCCAACAGTTACGCTGCAATGTGGTTAGTATTACCAAGGGGGGCCCACATGAGGAGAGCCCTTGCTCAGTCAGAAGCTCACTTCTAAACTAGCCCAGCCTTTTGTTCTTTTTTTCTAGAAACAGTGTCTTGCTCTGCTGCCCAGGCTGAAGTACAGTGGCATAATCATAGCTCACTGCAGTCTTGAACTCCTGGGCTCAAGTGATCCTCTTGCCTTAGCTTCCCAAATAGCTGGGACTATAGGTGTACACCACCACACCCAGCTAATTAAAGAAAAATTTTTTTGTAGAGACAGAGTTTCGCTATGTTGCCCAGGCTAGTCTCGAACTTCTGGGCTCAAGCGATCCTTCCACCTTGGCCTCCCGAAGCCCTGTGGTTATAGCATAAGCCACAGTGCGGATGAGAGGAAACCAGAGTTCACCAGGAGGAGGGTGGGGAGTGGTAGGGCCCAGCACACAGTGCATGTTCTGAAGCCTAGTGCATGTCTTGCCGTACTGGACCACATCTTCCTCAATGTGACTTTCAACTACATTTAAGATCTGCTTTCTTTCTATTATATTAATGAAAGTGTGGGGCCTGTTACTCAAGTGCAGGGCTAGCATTGATGAGAAGAATGCACAGAACACAGATACCCATGGTTGCAGGTAGCAGGGGTGATTTGGCTACTCTTTCAAAGTGGGGAGAGAAGGTTATGGAACCCATGGTGGAGCTAGGGATGCCACTCTCCACCCCCGTGCCTCACCACGGTCACACAGCCTCTCCCACCTCTCCCCTTACACATGCAGATTTGGGTAGAGCTCATTGTCCCTCTTCTCATCACTCTTTCTGTTCCTGGTGCAGAGCTCACGACAGGAGCAAGAGAGCCTCATCCACTGTCCCACACCAAGGACGACTCTGGGCTGTGTCCAGCTTCTGTGGCACAGTGGAAAAGAGACTTACAGGTGATGCTTCTTCAGCAAAACACTTTGTTAGAATGTTCTGATTTTCTCTGATTAGTTGTTGTCCTACCTAGGCCCTTAGCCTTGCTGACACTTTGTTGTTAAAACCACACTTGGACAGAGGAAGCTTAAAGAAGCTGTGGTGGAAGATTGACAGATAAACCTCTTTTAAAAAATATTCCCTGGACTTGACTCAACTAGAATATTCTAGTCCTTCCTTCTTGAAAAACACATATACACTCCTCCATTCCACACCTACACACACACACACACACACACACACACACACACACACACATACATGAATAGGAAAAAGGAAGGAGAACTGCTTAAATTTACTGGACTTAATTCAGTAGAATTAACTTGAATTCCACTCACCTAACTGAATTGAATAGGACAAGACAGTTTTCTTTTTCTTGCAGGGAAAAGAGACATACAGGAAGCTGGGAAGGACTCCTGAAGTCGTAGCCGCTGCATTCCATCCCCGCATGGTCAACATTCAGAATGTGAGTCCACGTAGCTCATCGAATTCTAGGCCAGGGAATCAAAGTCTGCAATGACCCCACACAGGTCCGTACCCAAGTCAGAGCTGCAGTAGAACATTCTGTCTCATGCCCACTTATGGACACATTTCAAGGGTAATGCATCATTGAATAATAAGCCACTGGAAAATTCAAGTCAACATCTAAGAAGGTTTGTATGACCCATCCTTTACATGAATACATCTTTTTTCCTCAAGACAGATGTGAAAAGTCAATTATACTCCATTAATGGAAAATTCACTTGTGCTTGATTCAGGCTTTTAAGATTTCTGGATTTAAGAATGAAGAAGCACAGATTAGGGTACATGGTGTCAGTTTAAGTGATGGCTCAGGTGGATGGGCAGGGGCTGTCTGAAGTGCTGTGTGGCTGTGGGGCTGAGGAGCAAGTCTGGACTTGGAAGGAAATGGGGTGTCACATTCAGTCAGTGACAGTGCCTCCTGGGGCTCCAGAGGGCAGGGGATGCTGGTGTCTTGTACTCACCAATCCTGGCAGAACAGCTGAGAGTGAAGGTGTGTATGTTGTGTGTGTTTGTGTGTGTGTATGTGTGAGATAGTGTGTGGGTGTGAGTGTACGTGTGAGTCTGTGTATTTGTGTGTGTGTGATGTGTGACTGTGTGTGTAATGTGTGTGAGCATGCGAGTATGTGTGTGTGACAGGATATATGAGTGTGTGAAAGTGTGAATGTGTGTTGTATGTGTATGTGTCTATGTGACTGTGTGAATGTGTGTGTTATGTGTCTGTATGTGAGAGCATGTGAGTGTATGACTGAATTAGTGTGAATGTATATGAGTGTATGTGTATGGGAGTGTGTTATGTGTGTGTGGGCATGTAAGTATATGAGTGTGTGTATGTGAATTCCTGTGTGTATGAATATGTGTGTGTATGTGTGTGTGTTATGTGAATATGTGAGTGTGTATATGTGTGAGACTGTGGGAGTGTGAGTGTGAATGTGTGTGCCACGCATATGTGTGTTAGGATTGTATGTGAGCGTGAATGTGTATGAGTGTGTTGTGTGTGTGTTAGGAGCATATGTGTGAGTGTGAATGTGTGGGAGTGTATGAGAGCGAGTGTATGTGATGTGTGTCTGTGAGAGGCGTGTATATGAGTGTGAATGTGTATGTGTGTGAGAGTGTGTTGTGTGTGGGTGTGTAAGCATGTAAGTGTGAATGTGTGAGTTTATGTGTGTGAGAGAGTTGGGGGTGTGTAACTATGTGAGTGTTAATGTGAGTGCATGTGTGTGTTGTGTATGTGGGGGCATGTGAGTGTGAATGTGTGAGTGCATGTGTGTGAGAGTGTGTTATGTGAGTGTGTGGGTGTGTATGTGAGTGTAAATGTGTGAGTGCGTGTGTGTGAGAATGTGTTGTGTGAGTGTGTGTGGGCCATGTAAATATGTGTGTGAATGTGTGAGTGCCTGTATGTGAAAGTATGTTGTGTATGTGGGGGCATGTATGTGAGTATAAATGTGTGAGTGCATGTGTGTGAGAATGTGTTGTGTGTGTGTGGGCCATGTAAATATGTGTGTGAATATGTGAGTTCCTGTGTGTGAGAGTGTGTTGTGTATGTGGGGCGTGTAACTATTTGAGTGTGAATATGTGAGTTCCTGTGTGTGTGTTGTGTGAGTGTGTGGGTGTGTAAGTATGTGAGTGTGAATATGTGAGTGCATGTGTGTGTGTTGTGTGAATGTGTGGGTGTGTATGTGAGTATGAATATGTGAGTGCATGTGTGTGAGAGTGTGTTGTGTGTGGGGGCCGTGTAACCATGTGAGTGTTAATGTGAGTGCCTGTGTGTGAGTGTGTTATGTGAGTAGGTGGGGGCATATAAATATGTGAGTGTGAATATGTGAGTGCATGTGAGAGTGTGTTGTGTGTGGGGGGCGTGTGTGTGAGTGTAGATGTGTGTTTCTATTAGAATTCCTGTTTGGGAGGTTCAGTTCTCTGTGTTACACAGCATGTGAGGAGAAAGAACTTCTAGTAATACCAAAGGCAGGTATAGAAACGACTTGAAGTCTGTCCCCACACTGTGTGAACAAAAGTAGTTCTTGATTCCCTTACTGCATGTGCCGAGTGCACACGCCTGTCTTGTGAGCCCTTGTTGGAATCTTTTTGTGCAGAAATGAGGCAGGGCTGGCCAGGGCTGAGCTCATGGAGGAAGCTAGGTGGCGAGGCTCCAGGTTCCACCTCCAGGGCCTCAGGGCCTTTTTTCCTGTGCAAAGTTGATGTCAGCTGAGAGACTTCAGCGTTTGCCCCTAAGGCTCAGATAGGCCACAGTGATTTTTTTTTTTCCCCTATGAAATTTAAAAACAATCAATGCCCAGGGTGGACTTGGGGAAATCCTGTTTGATATTTCATCCTGAATGACTTCAAAACAAATCTGCTTTTATCTCTAAAACATTCCTTTCAGTTAAGCACGTTGTGGGGCTCTTTATTGCTCAGTCTATTCACAATGATAATTTTTATAGAGACCCTTATTTTTAAAGAAATGCACGCTGCCTGTTTACCTAATGGGCCAGACAATGACTAAGGAGCAAATTACATAAAGATCATTACACGGACTTAGCGTGTGCCCTCCGCCCGTGACTCACAGGGCAACTTGTTTGCGTTGCATTTATGGGCAGAGGTGCTTTAAAAAACATTTTATAGAGCAAGAATTGTAAAAGAATGCCAGTCATTGAAAACTTCTGCCGAAAGAGCGATGATGTGACGGCTGGAGACAATGCCGTTGAAGTCAAAAGGTGTGCTGGGGTGCCATGGAGATTTCCACAGCCCGACTGCCTCAGCAGGGCCCTCGGCCCACTAGAAGAGCAGATTTCAGGCTGCAACAGAAACCACCACTTTAGAAATAGCCCAACTTCTGTCAAAGCACCGGCATTTGTAATGGTTATCCTTGGTTGGGAGGTCAGGATGGGGAAGAAACACTCTTTGTGATGCTGAGGAAGCAGAGTATAAAAGTGTTCCTGACTTCCATGGGGAATTTTTAACAAATGGCTGGTGCTATTTATGTTTT
The DNA here is from genome assembly GCF_048565385.1 of Saimiri boliviensis. Taxonomy (NCBI): domain Eukaryota; kingdom Metazoa; phylum Chordata; class Mammalia; order Primates; family Cebidae; genus Saimiri; species Saimiri boliviensis. The sequence continues at coordinate 139,686,900 of NC_133452.1, read as the reverse complement.
CCTTTGAGACAGGTCTGCTTGCTCTGTTGCCCAGACTGGAGTGCAGTGGCTCACTGTAGCTTCAACTTCCTGGGCTTAGATGATCCTTCCATCTCAGCCTCCCAAGTAGCTTGGACTACAGGCTACATGTCACCATGCCTAACTAATTTTTTGTACTTTTATGGAGACAGGGTCTCACCATGTTGCCCAGGCTGGTCTCAAACCCCTGGGCTTAAGCAGTCCTTCTGCCTTGACCCCCCAAAATGCTGGGATTACAGATGAGAGCCACTGTGCCTGGCCCTACTGATGCTATTCTTTTTAGTTGTGGTAAAATATACATAATATAAAATTTACTGTTTAGTCATTTTAAGCACACAGTCCAGTGGTGTTAAGCACATTCACACTGTGGGCACTGTCACCACCATCCATCTCCAGGCTTTTTCATCTGGTGAAATGGAAACTCTACCCATTGAACAGTAACTCCTCCTCCTGTGACCCTGGCTGTACTTTCTGTCGCTATGGATTTGCCTTCGCTAGTGCCTCCTCTAAGTGAATCATGTAGCACTCTTCCCTTTTTGGCTGGCTTGTTTCACTGAGCACTGTGTCTTCAAGGTTTATCCAGTGGTAATATGTGCCAGCACTTACTTCCTTTTGAAAGGCTGAATCATATTCTGTTGTGTGGATGTACCAGTTTGTTTATCTCTGTTAAGGGACACTTGGGTTGCCCAGGGGTAAGTTTCTATTCTGTATCTTTCCTCAACAGTTGAATGAGCCTGTGGGACCATGAGTGGCAGGTGTGCCTGGCAATTTGCAACCCCCGCCCCCCACCCCACAACCTTTTTGCTGCCAAGCCTCAGTGGTGTTGGAGCAGCACTACCTTTAGGAATCACACCTGCAGCTTATGTCGAGTTTATCCAACTCCTGGCTCTGTCTTACCTGCAAGACAATTGACACCACAGGGCTTTGCTGGCAGTGCTGGTTCCAGTGCAAGGTCCGTGGCCTGCAAGGAAAGGAGCTCTTTCCACCTCAGCCAGGAGTGTCGCTCTGTTCTTTCAGCTAGGAAGAGTCCCGGTTGAGATTGCTGGGACCCATACCACTGCTTCCCCCTCCCCTTCATCCCAGGGAGTGCTTTCCCTCAGCAAAGATCCCGTTTCCAAGGCTTCTGTGCAAATGAAATGATTTCATTTGGAATTTCTTTGTGATTAGGAAGATATTTAAATGCTGTTTTAACTCTTGACCTCAGGCTAATATATAGTTAATTCATTAATGCCTATTAATGGAAAGTTCAAATTTACTTTTGAGATACATTGCAATGTGCCTTGTATTAACCTTCCTAATGATTGCTTTTTCCTTATAGACCGAGAGTGAAATTAGCATTTGCATTTTCTAAGTTAACTGGTGGACAGAGGAAGGAAGTCAGTGACATCCTTAGGTATGAGAAAAGTCAGCCTGGGTTTGGGGGGTTTATAAAATTGGGAATGGCCAGAGTGGAAAACCTGTTGGGTTCCACCCAACCCCTTCCTCCTCCCTGCAGACTTCCCCTACCCAGAGAGCAGCTGGAAACACACCCGCCCCTCCAGAACAGCATTTTTAAGGCAGCTTTCAGGTATTCAGAGAAGGACAAACTCTGTGATGCAAGATTTGGAAATTTTGTTCCACAAAGTTAGTTTTTTTTTTTCTTCCTGGTACAGAACTCCTCATGCCTCTCATTTATTCATTTATTCACTGTCTACTCATTCAGCAATTGTCACTGGGTATAGATCTGCAGGCTTTGTATGAGAAACGCCATTATGTTCCTGCCCTCCTGGAGACTAAAGTCTGGTGTGGCTCATAAGATGCTAATTCAAAGAGGGTGATAAACTAGGCAAAGTCCCCAAAATGCTTAACAATGAAAGGAGACTCTCTTGGGAAAACATTTCCTTTCACACATGGCTTGTGGGGTGCATTTTGCTTTCATTTTTTTGTTTTAGAGACAGAGTCTCTGTCACCCAGACTAGAATGCAGTATCATGATCATGGCTCACTCCTGGGCTCAAATGATCATCTTACCTCAGCCTCCTGAGTAGCTGAGTCTACAGGTGCATGACGCCAAACCAAGCTAACTTTAAAAATATTTTTTGGTAGAGATGAGGCCTCATTATGTTGCCCAGGCTGTTCTCAAACTCCTGGGCTCAAGCTATCCTGTCACCTCAGCCTTCCAAAGTGCTGGGATTACAGGCGTAGGACACCACGCCTGCCGGAGCCTTTTGAGTAACACTGTTGTGCAGTGAGGAAGACTAAGTAGAAACTTGGCGCCGTTACAGTAAGAACTAGCACCTGTCAAGCACATTACACGTGCCATTTCTCACCACCATCCATTTCTCACCACCACCATTTCCAAAGCTGGAAATACTTTCATTTCACAGGTAAGGGGACTAGAATTCAGAGCACTTAAGTGACCAGCCCTAGGCCGTCTGTTTCATTTGGTAACAAGGACAGCCAGGACTGGCATCCAAGTCTGTTTGGGTCCAACACCACAGTTCTTCCATTTCCTTTCCCCATCTCTCTCCCTGAAAAGTCTATGTCTTGGGTTAAAGAAACCTCAAGTCTAGTCCTGACCTGTCTGCTAACTATCCCAGCAACTTTGAGCCCCTCAAATTCTCAGAGTTTGCATCTTTAAACAGAAAGAGTTAAAAGGTCTGTGCTTACAGTATGTTGCTAAGACAGAATAAGTCAAGTATGTTCTGCTGCTTTGAAACATACACGATATGTACAGTGCTATCTGCATTCCAGACATCAAATATTATTTGCTGGAGCAGTTCAAAGGGTTGGCTGAGTTTGATTCAGCTGGATCCAACATGTGGACATTATGCTTAGCCTCCTTGAGGGCAGCTGTGCTACTCATGTCCTGTAGCACCGAAGTGGCCAGTGTCTTCAAGATCCCCACTGAGGGGGCGCTCCTAATGGCTGCACCTGAGAATGACCTCAGTCCTCAGAACCACTTGTTAAAGGATTTTTTTTTTTAAAGAGTGGCAACACCTGAAATTTCATTTATCACTGTCTCTGCCTTCTGGCGATAATGCCACCTACACACTGAAGAATGATGGCAAAAATAACATACAACAAACCATGGAAAAAATGTAAAAGGAGCCCTCTGTGCTGAAGGCAGAGATTACTGACCTATTTGTAATAATTTTAGATGGCACTCTGATCAGGAAGATGGTGGTTTTGCGAACACAGAGGGCTTTTACATCACCCTTATACAGGGAGCCCTTCTTTACTCTGGAATCCAGACTGACAAGCGGCACATTCATTGGTCTAAGGGAGGACTATGGGCGCCGTAGTTTTTTCCTTTGGTTTTATAGAAATGTTTTATCGGATTGGAATTAACAGATTGGAATTCTGTGGCTGTGGTGGAGTCCTTCAGCACCATAAATTCATAAAGCTGACCCCGAGAGAGCTAATAGCCGGTGCTTCCTGTTAGCTTTGGTGGAGACTGGGGAGAGGTGGCAGCAGCCCCGCAGGGAGCCAAGAGGGAAAGAAAAGACAGGCAAGGGCCAAGGCCTGTTCCAGGGAGCAGGCAAGGAGTGCCGGAGGTAAGAAAGAGCTGGGGACTGGGCTCGGGGGAGTAGAGTGGACAAGTTCCTCCTTGGGGACCCTATAAGAGCAGCAGCCCCGGAGTGCTCCCTGCCTGGTCTCTGTCTTCCATAAGCCCAGAAAACAAAGGCAGGCTAGCTCCCAGGGATCACCCCAGCTGAGCCTCAGGCCATCAGAGCCCAGGGGCCTCAGTAGGGACCATCCCCTGCTTTAAATCAGCTGTACGTGCTCTTCAGCCTTTCACGTGACAGGTTTGACCAGCAGGGCACGGGCATAGTCATCAATATTTGCTAGAGCGGCGGGGCCATTGTGACAAACGCACAGGCCAGGTTCACAGGCACAAATCATGTGAAAGTAAATACATCTTTCTTCTGATAGGGCCACTAGACTGGTAGGTCAAGGAAATGGTGGAACCACAGTGGTGGCATCTGGCACAGTCTCTCGTGATGATATCCTTGTGTACAGAATAAAGGCATGTGGGCTAGAGGTGGCTGGGGTGGCCATTCCCTGGCAGGTCTGGGGAATACACCTGACAAAGGCTGGTCTGAGCTATGACCAGCAGTGGCTTGCGCAGACACTTCTGGTGCTGAGCTGCAAGTCCTGTGTCCTGCTCAATGGTAAACCATACATTTTGAAGGACAGTCAGGATCATGAGCTGAAAGGGCCTCACAGCACAGGTTAGAAGAAAAGGCTGAGCAAGATGGAAGGCCATTTTATTTTATAATTTTTATTTACTTTTTATTGTATATCTTTAAGGCATGCAACATGATGATAGATGTATGCCCAGTGAAGTGACTGTCACAGTCAAGCAAGTTAACATATCTGTTGTCTCATGGCATCACCGTCTTTTGCAATAAAAGTACCTAAAGTTGACCCTCTTCCCAAATATCCAGTATATAATACAATATTATGACCTGTAGTCCTCATATTGTATTAGAATGTCATTTAAAAGCTTAAATAAAAAGGCTCTTCACTTGGGCTCAAAGAATTCACTGCACAAGTACCCCAAGGGTGCCAAGGGGCTTAGCAGCCCCTCAGTGAGGATGAGGAGAATCCCGAGCGTAGGGCAGGATGTGGCTTTCATGTTTGCTCTGTCCATCTTTGGCTACGTCTTGGTGGAATATTTCCTAGAATGCTGAATTGTCTCGTTCTTCTCTGGGCTAGGGCAACTGCTTTTGGAGTATTGGCATTCAGTTTTGGACATCACATTTAAGAAGACAAGGACAGAATACACCCGAAGCACAGGGATCAGATTGCAAAAGGCCTTGACACTGCCCCCAGAAGAATGACAAAGACCCTAGAGGGTTCACAGCTACCGTTGACTCTGAAGACCAACGAAAGCAGGGCAAAGCTCGTGTTGTAAGACTACAAGGGCAGAAGAAAGGTAGAAACTAAGAAATTATCCAGCATTCAGAGCCGTCCAAAGGCAGAGTGGGCTCTCCTGTGAAGCAATGAGATCTCATCACTCAGGAGCTTGGACGTAAACTGGACCTGCATCTGCTGCATGTGGAAACAGTGCTTCAAGTATTTCAGAGCTGGTTTGTCTGGGCTGTTCCTCTAAACCCGGGGAATCCGTGAGTCCATGACAAGTTAGGAAACTAAGGATTTAACCTTAGCTTTGCCACAAACTACCTTAGTCATCTTAAGCAGAACATTTCAATCCTCTGCTGAAATAGAAAGCTGGACAGGATTCCCGCCAACGTTACATTAATTCATATATTCTACTACCTTTATCACCATGTGTTGCGATCTCTGCAAAGTGCTGATAGTTTGTGAGCTCCTCCTCCTTTCGCAGACATCAAGAAAGGAGTTTAGGAGACAATGTCTTAATTGCCATCGTGGGATCGGCACCCAAGAGCCTGCTGGTTTTTTTGACATTGGCCTCTTTTTTATTTGGTTTTCTCTTCTGTATTTCGAGATCAATTGCAGCAGACTAGGAGGACAGCCAAATTAAGAGAACCCCCTTCTCCTTGGAGGATACATCCCAAGACCCCCAGTGGATGCTTGAAACCATGGATAGCATTGGACCCTATATAGTCTGCATTCTTTGTTTTTCCTATACGTATATACCTATGATAAAGTTCAGTTGATAAGCTTGTCATGATAAGAGATTAACAAGAATAACTAGTAATAAAATAGATATAACAATAAACTGTAATATTATTACACATTATTAGGTATGTGAATGTGGTTCCCCTCTCAAAAACACAGGCATACCTCAGTTACATTGCTGGTTCCATTTCAGACCACTGCAGCATAGTGAATATCACAGTAAAATGAGTCACACAAACTTTTGGTTTCTCAGTGTGTATAAAAGTCATGTTTACACTGCACTGTAGTCTATTAAGTATGCAATAGCATTATGTCTAAAAATGTACATAAGTTAATTAAAATACTTTTTATCGCTAAAAAAAATAAATGCTGATTATCTGAGCCTTCAGTGAGTCACAGTCTTTTTGCTGGTGGAGGGTCTTGCCTCTCTGTTGATGGCTGCTGACTGATCAAGGTGGTGGTGGGGGTGGCTGTAGCATTTTTTAAAATAAGACAACAATGAAGTTTGCCTCAGCAACTGATTCTTCCTTACATTAAAGATTTCTCTGTAGCACATGATGCTGTTTGATTGCATTTTATCCATACTAGAACTTCTTTCAGAACCGGAGTCCATTCTTCCAAGCACTGCCACTGTTTTCTCAACTGAATTGATGTAAAAATCTGAATGTTGTCATTTTAACAATGTTCACAGTATCTTCACCAAGAGTAGCTTCCACCTCAAGAAACCATGTTCTTTGCTCATCTACAGAAGTAACTCCTCATCCATTCACATTTGATCATGAGATTGTAGCAATTCAGTCACATCTTCAGGCTCCACTTCAAATTCCAGTTCTCATGCTGTTTCTACTGCATCTGCAGTGACTTCCCCCACTGACGTCTTGAACCCTCTCAAAGTCATCCATGAAGGTGGGAATCAACTTCTTCCAAACTTGTGTCCGTGTTGATATTTGGACGTCCTCCCATCAATCACAAATATTCTAAATTGCATTTAGAAGAGTGAATCCTTTTCAGAAGGTTTTTAATTTACTTTTCCCACATCCATGAAAGGAATCACCATCTATGGTAGCTATAGTCGTATGAAATGTATTTCTTAAATAATAAGGCTTACAGGTAGAAATTACTACTTGATCCATGGGCTGCAGAATGATGGTTATGTTAGCAGTCGTGAAATCAATGTATTAATGTCCTTGCATGTCTCCATCAGAGCTCTTGAGTGCATAGATGCCTTGTGAATGAGCAGTGATATTTTAAAAGAAGTTTGCTTTTTTTCTGAGTGGTAGTTCTCAACTGTGAGCTTAAAATATTCAGTAAATCGTACTATAAGCAGATGTGCTATGATCCAGGCCTTATTGTTTCATTTGTAGAACACAGGCAGAATAGATTTAGCACAATTCTTAAGGGTCCTAGGATTTTCAAAATGGTAAATGAGCGTTGGCTTCAACTTCAAGTCACCGGCTGCATTAGCTCCTAGCAAGAGAGTCAGTTCGCCCTTTGAAGCTTTGAAGCCAAGCATTGACTTCCTCTGTTCTAGCTATGAAAGTCCTAGATGACATTTTCCTCCAATAGGAGGCTATTTCATCTGCATTCAAAATTTATTGTTTAGGGTAGCTTCCTTCATCAATGCTCTTAGCTAGACCTTCTGGAAAATTTGTTGCAGCTCCTCCATCAGGACTTGCTGCTTCACCCTGCACTTTTATGTTTTGGAGATGGCTTCTTTCCTCAAACTCTGCTAGCTTCCAACTTTTTTTCTGCCAACCTCTCTCAGCCTGCATGGGATTGAAGACAGTTAGGGCCTTGCCCTGGATTAAGCTTTGGCTTAAGGGAATGATGTTAATGATTTGATCCTCTATCTAGACCATTTCAGATTCCTCCATATCAGCAATAAGGCTGTTTCACTTTCTTGCCATTCATGTGTTCACTGAGTAGCATTTAATTTTTTAAAGAGTTTTTCTTTGAATTAACAATTTGGATAACTGTCTGGTGCAAGGGATGTAACTTTTGGCCTCTCTTGGCTTTTGACATGCCTTCCTCACCAAGCTTAATCATTTATAGCTTTTTATTTAAAGCAAGAGACATGGGATTCTTCCTTTTGCTTGAACACTTAGACGTCATTGAAGGGTTGCAAAGTGTCCTAATTTCAAAACTGTGTTTCAGGAAAGAGAGAGGACTGAAAGTTGGGATAGAAATGGGGAAAGAGCTGGTTGGCAGAGCGATCAGAATGCACACATATACTGGTTAAATTCCCTGACCTCAATAGTTGTGGTTTGTGGTGCCCCCCCCCAAAATTATAATGGCAATGTCAAAAATCACTTGGTCAAAGATCACCATGACAGATAGGATGAAAAAGCTTGGAATATTGCAAGAATTACCAAACTGTGACAGGGAGACAGGAAGTGGGCACATCCTGTTGGAAACATGGCGCAGATAGGCTTGCCTGACTCAGGGGTCCCACACACCTTCAATTTGTAAAAAACGCAATAGCTGCAAAGTGTGATCATGTGAGGCATGTGTGTGCCTTTGCTGTGATACTTTCAGATAGTGATGACCTCAGGTGGCTGAAACCTCAGAAAGTGAAGCTGTGGATGAGGGGTTACTGTAATATATATATTTTTTTGAGATGGAGTCTTGCTCTCTCACCCAGGCTAGAGTGCAATGGCACGATCTCAGCTCACTGCACCCTCCACCTCTGGGGTTTAAGCAATTCTCCTGCCTCAGCTTTCAGAATAGTTGGGATTATAGGAGCATGCCACCATGCACGGCCAACTTTTGTAATTTTTAGTAGAGACAGGGTTTCACCATTGTTGGCCAGCTGGTCACAAACTCCTGAGCTCAAATGGTCTGCCTGCCTTGGCCTCCCAAAGTGCTAGGATTACAGGTGTGAGCCACCGCACCTGGCTGCTACTGTAATTTGTACTGTAATGGAGAGGCTGTGGTTCTAGAAAGCGATGTTAAGGCTTATGTCAGTAGAGAAATAAGTAAAACTGATTCTAAGAATATTTTAAGAAGTTATTCTAATTTGTTTGAGTGTTTAATTCTTCTTTTCTGTTGTTTTTCTTCCCTGCAAAGGCATTAACGATGGTTTATGTGAAGGGTTATAGTTTCCACTCTGTTTGGTGGGTTATTTCAATGCTCACATCTGAGCATCGAACCCATTCCCTTATGCTGATTACTGTCTTGCAAAGGAAGCTGGCAGCCACCAGTGATGGGCAGCCTGTCTCTTGGGGCCATTTCCTTTTGATGGGCAATGCTAAATTGAGCCAGAAATATAAGTTTGGAAAAAATAATCAGGGCCGACATTCAGGAGATTTAAAGTAAAATGGAGGTCAAAGAGGAAGCACAATTTGGAGTGAGGCCTCGCTATTGGGATGCGCAGTAGGAGGCAGTCTGTGTGTGTCTATGTGTCTGTGCATGTGCACATGTGTGTGTGCATGTGGGTGTGTGTGTTGGGGGTGGCACTCCTCTGGTAGTTTTTATGTGTTCCCAGTGTACTTCTTGGGTGAGCTGCCTTCTCTTAGAGAGCCTGGGCCAGGTCCACCCCCAAGTGGGTGTTGGTGCAGCTGGTGATGGCATTGTGTGGATGAGGCTGAAGACAAACACGTCAGCCCTGCAGAGCCCCTGCCATCAATTTGCTGCAAAACTCAGCTTCTTTCTAAGAATGCCAGCTCCATGAGAATTAGTAATGAAATAAGCAGTTGCAAAAGACACTTTATATGCAATCCCCCTGACAAGCAAAACACTCAGAACCAGCTGTACAAGATAGTGCTCTTTGATCAAACACAAACACTACAAAAGCTGATGAAACTGGTAACGGAATTGAAAGTTTTCTTGATCTGTAAGAAATCAAGTTCTTCTTTTTTTTTTTTTTTTGATTGCTGACCTCAGCACCAGAGATATCATGAAGAATACTTTAAACAAGACCCTTTTGGGTGAGGGAAGAGAAGGATATCCAGCCATAAAAATTTCCATTCTTTCCCCAATAACCTGTCATCCTCCTGGTCCTGACTGTTTCATAAAAACCATCTTTCGAAGACTGTCATCCCAACAGAAGAGCCATCTGAAATGACACCAGTTTCCAGCAGCTCCCGAAATGTTATCCAGAGGGTGCCCAAAGAAAGCAGGTGGCTTCCATCAGCATGGAGCCCTGAGGCAGAGAGGTTCACATATGGTGTCTCAACTGTTAGTGCTTTTTGTACTCCGTGATTCATGCATAGAAATGGAAAAAAAAAAACCACCTCCTCCTCCCGAGGCATCTGTGATTGGCAACTCCTCTTAGGATTGGGCTGTATGGACTTCATGGGAAGATGCAGCACATCTGACAAGAGAGGATGTAACTGTTTCTTCACTGCTTCCAGCAGCTTGTGACAATGTCATAACTAATTCTTTGGGGGGCTCTTCGGTTTGTCAGTGCACCAGCCTCTGGTTCAGGCTTGGCTTGACAAGAATTTTTTGGACACTTTTAAAGAGAATGTTGCCCACTGGCTCTGATCCCCAGCAAGAATAAGAAAAAGTAATGATGACATGTCAGTTTGGGGATTCCAGAATGCACTTGACAGCTGGTCATCAGATGACCTGCAGCAGCAAAATGAACAAACGAATATCTTAACAATTGATCAGAGCAGAGTGGGCTGTCTCACAAACATTTATTTACATATAGAAGCTGCACAATACATTTAGAAGTTTATGTAGAGACTCTTGTTGTAATTGATTGTCGCACATAATTTGGCCAATTTTGTGTGAAGAATGGTGGTGGGGGCTGCATAAATGAGTCCATGGATGTCACATCTGCACACTAGGATTGGACTCCAGTCCCCAAACCATCTTTACTGATCTACTTGCCTTGCTGAGTTGTTGTGAAGATTAAATGCGATCCTGTGTATTAATGTGTTTTGTGAATTACAGTGCAGGTTGCCAACATCAGTTACTATTATTATTATCACACAGGAAAACTGACCCTGGGGAAAAAGTGAGACAGAGTTCCTAGAAAGATCACTTCTTTGCCTAGATGTGGCACTGGCCCACAGGTTAGAGGAAGATATTTACCTGCCAGGGATCTTCCTAGAGACAAAATAGCCTGTCCTTTGGGATGTACTCAATGAAAGTTTGTTACTGGAACATGCAGCAGAGGAAGGCTGCCGTGAAGGGAGACCCAAGCATAGTCTTAGAAGGTGAAGTTGAGGGATGGGGAACAGGGGTGCTATAACTCCAGGAAAACAGGAAGAAGCTCTGACCACGGACAGGCTTTTTGGGTAGAAAGACTCCATATTGGAGAAATGAACTGCTCAGGCTCTCATAAGCTTAGTTCACACATTGAACACGTATTTATCCAGCACCAATTCTGAGGTCTCCCTCATTCTGGTATCATGGAGGAAAGCCATCCAAAAACAGCCGCACTGCCTTCACTCTGACTGATGCAGCAGGCCAGCCACTGAATGGGAATTTAGTGTCTAGTCCAGGCTCTGTCACTGTGAGGGTAATTCTTGGGCAAAAGTCCTTCCAGATTTCAGGAGAGTAGCAGATGAGTCCATTGATGGGTGAGGAGTGATAACCCAGTTGGTGGCAGCTCTCCTGGGTCCTTCCAAATGTCCTCCTGTAGCTTATCTTCAAATGCCCACTAAGACGATTATTTGATAAGCGAATTGTCTGCTAGGGCTGCCATAACCAAGTACTACAGACTAGGGGCTTGGACTACAGACATTTATTTTCTCATGGGCCTGGAGGCTGGAAGTCCAAGATCCAGGTGCTGCAGGCTTGGTTTCTCCCGAGGCCTCTCTCCTTGGCCTGCAGATGCTATCTTCTCCCTGTGCCCTCACAGGGACTTCCCTCTCTGTGTGTCTGTGTCATCACCTCCTCTTCTTACAGGGACACCTGTCATATTGGATTAGGGCCCACCCTTATGAACACACTTAACCTTAATTACTGCTTTAAAGACCCAGTCTCTAAATACAACCACGTTCTGAGGCACTGTGTGTTACGGCTTCAATATAGGAATTGTAGGGGAAGATAATCCAGCCTGGAACACTATGTACAAATTCCAGTTATTAATCTGTTTGTGTCAAACTGCTTATTTCATGGTACTTTGCCCCCATCCCCACCAGCTTGATTCCCCGGTTTCCCTGTGCCAATCTGGCTGCTGGTTAGTGCCCTGGGTAGGGGCCACACAGAGGTAGACAGCATGGTGGGAGGAAGTGAACTGGACAGGGGTTTGACCCCGACAGGTGGAGGAATGTCAAACAGGTTAGGTCATGGGTGAGAGGAGAACAGAGCCACTCTTTAGGCCAGCAGAGACCCCTTCAAGTGAGAGTGTGTGTGCAAATTGATTGCAGAATCCACAGCAGGAAAAGATACTGGCTGCATCATGAAAAGTACCACCGTCGGCCTCAGGTGGGAGTTCCTTCCGTGCACGATATTCTTGTTAATAGCCTGAAACATTTCTTGAAGGGGTTGTCAAAATTTTAAGATTGTCAGGACAGGATCTCAAGGGCCAGGAATCAGGCTGAAGGCTCCTGTACCTGGAGCCTTAAGTGGTCTTGGGTCCTCCAAAGCCAGACAAGAGAAAGTTTGCTGAGGGTGTCTAAAATGTGGCTGAAGGAACAGGTGAACAGCATATATATTTTTGTATCTCCATCACATATATTCCCAAGCATTAAAAGTTGAAATACAAGGCAAACAAAAAGTAACTGACATTGATTAACACGCAAATGACAGTATATTCAAGTGTCTACGAGTAGCGGTGGAGGCCAGCTGATAAAACTGCCTCTTTTGCAGATGGGAAAATCCAAGTCCAGGCAGTTCAAGGTCAAAGCTGCACATAGAGTTGGTGGGAGACACGAAACTGGAGTCTCTCTGAGTCCAACGCTATTTCTAAAACCCACATGGGCCATGACTTTTTATCATTGAGGGGAATTTTATTCTTCATTGCATACTATCTCTAGCAAGCTGGGATTTCTAATTCTCCTTGGGTCTAAACTAAGTACTTGCCACTTAAAAATTAGGCACTTTAATTATATAAAAAACACATGACTTATACACAAATTTCAAAATGAACTTAAAAATTAGCATCAGGAATTAATTGATTCATTTAATTCCTCAGCCAACAGGCTAATATTAGTAGAAAGATGCTGTGGTATACTCCAAATATAATACTAATTTGAGAATGTTTTCATTATTTCTACTGTGTGTTTCTTTTCATCCTTCTTTTATTCCTTATCTCCTCACACAAACAAATATAGAACAGGGAGCCTTCTCTTTGTACGCCTTTTGGTGAGCATTCTAGAGGATGTGCATTAAAAAGTGCAGGACGGCCAGGCATGGTGGCTCATGCCTGTTATCCCAGCAGTTTGGGAGGCCAAGGCAGGTGAATCATCTGAGGTCAGGAGTTCGAGACCAGCCTGGCCAACATGGTGAAACCCCATCTCTACCAAAAATACAAAAATGAGACAGGGCGTGGTGGTGGGTACCTGTAATTCCAGCTACTTAGAAGGCTGAGGCAGGAGAATCGCTTGAACTCGGGAGGCGGAGGTTGCAGTGAGCTGAAATCGTGCCACTGCACTTTAGCCTGGGTAACAAAAGTGAAACTCCATCTCAAAAAAAAAAAAAAAAAAAAAAAAAAAAAAAAAAAAAAAAAAGTGCAGGACCAACTTTACAATTAAGAAATTTTGAAGTAATGTTCCTTTCTTCTTCGTTTCAGTTTTCTGCTGACCTACCCGATAACTTTGTCTGAAAATACCTGACTCCACTAACATCTTGTTTATTTGAAGTTCTTGTGTTTAGTTTTCCTTTAGCACATTTTCTTTTGTAAATAAGAAAAGACACAATAAAAGCACACAAAATAAAATAATTACCTTAATCTTAACTGCACTAACATACTTTGAAGTTCTCTTAAAGAAAAAACATGACTTCACCAATATCTAGCATTCTCTTGACAATCAGTGAAAAGAAAATTTATACATCACAAAATAAAATTACATAAACAGATTACTTAAGAAGCCAGAATTTCCAGTTATGCCCAAGATTTTCCACAGATATTAGATTCTACCCTCGTACACTAAATAAACAGCAAATGATAAGTATAGAAACAGTTCCTGTTTCCTTGTTGAGCGACCAAGCAACACAGAAGAAATCATTTTTGTTTAGAAAGAAAATAAAAGAAAGCAACGTTTCACAGACAGGGAGAGATGTTACCACCGAACCAAAAGTCTCTCTAAATTCTAACTTTATTCCACGTTTTGGCTCCAGATCCGACCGGGCAAGGCTTCTAGGGTTGGGCATCGCTGAGCCTCTGACAGGCCGCCCCATTGTCACGGTAGAGAACCTGGAACCATCTAAATCATTCCGCAAACCGCAAGATTCTGGGGGCCACACCCAAAGAAACAGGGCAGGAGGCTCACCAGCATAACAGGAGGCCCGAAGCCCGAGCAGTGTAATAACATAATGCACAGTGTAATTAAGCAATTACTAGGAACTCAAATGAAGGGCGTTTTGTTATTGTTTTGCCCTTCCTCACCGAGTATCAACTGTAAGTCTGGCCACAGCTGTACTAAAGCCAAACTCTACGTAAACGTCTACCTCTCACCCTTGCCTCCCCTTCCTCGTAAAGAGCCAGGGGCCTGGCAAACATTCTCCCAGTCACTTTGGGTCATAGGTGGAACACTGGCTTTTCCAACGACATCAGGAGGTGGTGCCCAGCCTTGGTTGTTGTAACAGATATAAGGTCCACACCTCTCGTGGTGTGAGAAAGGCCTCCTTGACTAAGGAAATCAAGATGCTGGAAGCATTCCAAAGACCCTTGTGTCTGAAAGCCAGAGCTACCATGATCTCCTTCCAGTTCTGGCACTATCTTCCATTTCATATCAAGTCTCAAGCAAGGGTCCTGGGCCCATGAGTGCTGGCTGCCACCTCCTCTTCCATTTTCTCTGGCTGCTCCGTCCACAGAGGCCAAGCAGCCTGGAGCACAGTAAGCTGAGCACAGACTATAAGGTGGGTGCCTGGATTCACACCCAGCTCCAACACCTGGTAAACCAAGAGACATTGGACCCACGCTCATCCTGCCTCACTGCTCCCCAGCCATATGATCCCAGGCTCTTCCAGAGCATAGAAATCATATTAAGCCCTGTTCAGCTCACAACGATTTTATGGGAGTCAAGAATAGACATCTGAAAGCACTTAGAAAATTGCACAGTGCTACCTAATATAAGGAAGCTTGTCAGTGGGTCTAAATCCTGCCTTCCTCCTGGTCATTCCACCCTGCTGAGGTGAGGTTTCCTGTCTTACAGAGCTCTGTCTGCACCACTCTCTCACTGGTCAACATGTCAGTGTTCCCTAGTTGGTTTGCAGGCGTTAGTTTCTCTTCTGTTACCGCATTATTTCTTTGCAAAGGAAATCAGACTTTTCACTGCCTCTAGAACGTTTACTGAGATAGTATACTTAGAAGTCTTTTTTAATAGTTGTTTAAACATTTTATTTGTTAAGTTGGATTTGTGGTAAGTTTCGTAGGTTGCCTCAAATATTCATAATTTACACTGAATGAAAACTTAGCATATACAGGTTGAGTATCTCTTACCTGAATTGCTTGGGACCAGAAGTGTTTCAGATTCTTGATATTTTTGGATTTGGGAATATTTGCATCTACGTAATGAGATATCTTGCAGATGGAACTGAAGTCTGAGCATGAAATTCGTTTGTTTCATATACACCTTACACTCATAGCCTGAAGGTAATTTTATAAAGTATTTTTAATAATTTTGTGCATGAAGCAAAGCTTTGGCGCATTTTGACTGTGACCCATCACATGAAGTCGAGTGTGGAATTTTCCACTTGTGGAGTCATGTTGGGGCTCAAAAAGTTTCAGATTTTGGAGCATTTCAAATTTTGGATTTTCTGATGAAGGATGCTCAACTTATATGTATCTTCTCATAATATTTGGCCTTTAAATGAAAAGAGCATTCCAAATCCAGTAAATTCTGCGTTTTCTCATGTATCTCCTTTCTGTGAGCTGTTAGTTCAAATGTCCCTGAGCCTCCGTGTGCCCCAGGCATGCACGTGCTCCATCTTGGGTGCGCATGCTTGCTGGACTTTCCGGGCTGTCCAGGCAGCACAGACACCCAGCACTGGAGCCCGCCTTGGAGTTGTTCTGTTTACAATCACTGGAAGATGTGATGAGAGCTGTTTGGGAGTTTGAAGCTAAAAAATACTGTTATTAGGAATGTATAGGCTGGAAAGAAATTTTTAACACATTATTATAAAAATTTTAAACATATAGAAAAGCTGAACCAGTTTCACAGTGAAGACACACAGTTTACCAAGTCAGGCAAGCTTACTAGAATTACCTTATAACACACCTATCATCTCTCCATTGCTCTATCCATCTGTCAACCCATCTTATTTTTTAAAGTGCATTTAAAGAGAGTGTACTCGTCTACATAAATACTTTACCCTGAAGACAGTCTGATATTGACAATTTTTCTCTTTTGAGGTAAAGTTTATGTAAAATGAAAAGCAAACATTAAATGTACCATTTTGTGGGTTTTGGCAGAAGTACTGTGTGTACTTGTGTAAGGTAAACCCCTGCCAAGATTTACAGCATTGCTGTTACCCTAAATGTCTCATCATGCCTCTTAAGCTCTGCCTCCACCATCCTCAGGTTAATTTTCCTTTTTGTAGAACTTCATAAAGGAAGAACCATACAGCCTGTGCTCCTTTATGTAAGCTTTCTTTTATTTGGCAAAATGCTTTTAACATTCATGTGGGTTACATGAATGTGTAGTTCATTTTTTTTTTATATTGCTAAGTGATGTTCTGCCAGATGACTAAGTCACAATTATTTTATTCTTTCTCATATAGATGGTCTCCTGGGCTGTTTTCACTTTTCTGCTATTATAAATAAAGCCATTGTAAACATTCTCGAACAGATCTTTTTTGTGGAAATATGCTTTCATTTTTTTTTTCTCTTGGGCAAATATCTAACAGAATTGCTGGATCATTGGATAGGTGTATAGTTTTTACAAAAAATATAAGATGTTTTTCCAAAATGATCATACCATTTCGTACTCCCACCAACAATGTGTATGACAGATCTAGTTGCTTCAAATCCACACTAATACTTAATGTTGTCAACCTTTCTTAATTTTAGTTCTTCTAGTTGGTGCATGGTGGTATCTCATTGTGTTATAATTTGCATTTCCTTGATGACTAGGGTTGTCGAACATTTTTTCATGTGTATTTCTTCTTTTGTAAAGTTTTAAAATATCTTGCTTGCTTTTATTTTGGGCTTTTATTGAGTGTTGAGTTCTTTATACAAACGGAACACGAGTTCTTTATCAGATATGTGTTTTCATATATTTTCTCCAAGTCTGTGCCCTGCCTACTCATTTTCTTAATACTGTCTTTTAATGAACAGAATTTTGAAAGTTTGATGAAGTCTAGTTTTTAAAATTATGATTCTTTCATTGCTTTCCAAGTCTCATCAGAGAAATTTTAGATTCCCAAAGTAGCAAAGATACTTCTATGCTCTTCCTTTCAAAAATTCATGAGATGAATATTGTTAAAATGTTTATACTGCCCGAAGCAATTTATAGATTCAATGCTGTTTCTATCGAACAACCAATGACATTCTTCACAGAACTAGAGAAAAATACTTTAAAATTCAATGTATCCAAAAGAGAGCCTGGATGGCCAAGGCAATCATAAGCCAAAAGAACAAAGCTGGAGGCATCATGCTATCCAACTTCAGACTACTACTGGGCTATAGTAATCAGAACAGCGTGATATTGGTACAAAAACAGGCACATAGGCCACTGGAACAGAAGAGAGCCTAGAAAGGGTAAAGCTGCACACCTGCAACTGTCTGATCTGCAGCAAAGCTGGCAAAACCAAGCAATGGGAAGGGACTCACTATTCAATAAATAGTACTGGAATAACTGGGTCATCACATGGAGAAGATTATAACTGGATTCCTTCCTTATACTATATACAAAAATTAACACAAGATGGATTAAATGTTTAAATGTAAAACTCAATGCTATAAAAACTCTGGAAGATAACCTAGGAAATGCCATTCTGGACATAGGAATGGGCAAATATTTCATGATGAAGGTGCCAAAAGCAATTACAACAAAAATGAAGGTTGACAAATGGGATCAAAGTAAACTAAAAAGCATCTGTACAGCAAAAGTAACTATAACAGAGTAAACAGACAACCTATAGAATGGGAGAAAATATTTGCAAATTATGCATCTGACAAAGGTCTAATATCCAGCATCTATAAGGAACTTAAAAAATGGGCAAAGAACATGAACAGACACTTTTCTAAAGAAGATATATATGGTGCTAAGAAGCATATATATGAAAAAAAAACCTCAATATCACTGAGCATTACAGATTTGTAAGTCAAAAACACAACGAAATATCATTTCATAGCAGTCAGAATGGCTATAATCAGTGAAGAAAATAATGGATGCTGGCGAGGTTGTGGAGAAAATGAATACTTACACACTTGGTGGGAGTGCAAATTAGTTCAGTCATTTTGGAAAGCAATATGATGATTCCTCAAAGAGCTAAAAACAGAGCTACCTTTCAACCCAGCAATCTACTGGGTATATACCCAAAGGAATATAATGTTTTCTACTATAAAGACAAATGCAAATATACATTAGTTGCAGCACTATTCACAATAGCAAAGACATAGAATCAACCTAAATGTCCATCAGTGGTAGACCGGATAAAGTAAATGTACATATACACCAGAATACTATGCAGCCATAAAAAAGAATGAGATCATGCCTGTTGCAGGAACACAGATGAAGCTAGAAGTCTTTAGCCTTAGCAAACTAATGCAAGAGCAGAAAAACAAATACCACATGTTCTCACTTATAAGTGGAAGCCAAATGACAAGAACACATGGACACAAAAAGGGGAACAACAGACACCAGGGCCTACTTCAGGGTGGAGGGTGGGAGAAGGGAGAGAAAAAATAACTATTGAGTACTAATTTTAGTACCTGGGTGATGAAATAGTCTGTATACCAAACCCCTGTGACATGAGTTTACTTATATAACAAACCTGTACATGCACCCCTGAACCTAAAATTTTTAAAAAATAAATAAAAGCTTCATGGTTTTAGCTTACGTATTTTGTTCTGGCCATCTCAAATAAATCTTTGTGGATTGTATAAGAAGGGGGTCAATTTTTCCCCACACAGTTGTCTAGTTATTACAGCACCATTTGTTAAAAACATGATTCTTTCCCCATTGGATTGCATTGGAAAATTAAATGATTTTTCCATCTATTTTTAGTCTTTGTGCCAATTTCACACTGTCTTGATACTGTACATGTTGAAGTTAGATAGTTATAAAGCCTTCAAATTTGTTCTTTTTTTTCAAGATTGCTTTGGTTATTCTAGGTCCTTTGAATTTTTATAGAAATTTTATAGTAAACTTGTTAATTTCTATAAAAAGTCTGCTGGGGTTATTGCATTGAATCTGTGTCTCAATTTGGGGAGAATTGGCATCTTAACAGTATTGAGTCTTCCAACTCATAAACATTATATATGTTTCTTCATTTTTTCAGTCTTTCTTTCATTTTTCTCACTAGTATTTTATAATTTTCAATGTAGAGATGGTGTACTTTGTTAAACTTCTTCCCAAGTTTTTTGGTGTTATTGAAAATTAAATTTAAAACAATTTCTTTTTCTAATTGTGCTAGTATTAAAAATGCATTTGATTTTTATATATCTGTCTTGTATCTGAAGACCTTGATGAATCCTCACATAAGTTTTTGTGGTTGTTTTATGCATTTCATAGGATTTTCTAATCATGGCATCATTGGCAAACAGCGACAGTTTATTCCCTTTTGATCGCTAAGCCTTTTATTTCTTTTTTTTACCTTATTACAATAATTAAGACTTTCATTACGATTTTGAGTAGAGTGGTGAGCGTAGCCATCTTTGTCTTGTTCTCCATCTTGCGGGGTGGGGAAGCAAAGCATGTAATATTTCACTTTAGGTTTTTGTTTTTTTTTTATAGATTCCCCTTATGCATTGGCTAAAGTTCCTTTTTATTCCAAGTTTGCTAAGAGGTTTTTGGCTTTCAAGAAATCATTAAAGCCTGTTAAATTTTATTTTCTGCAGAATGTTCTTCAAAGAGCAGTTATCTAGTACTTGGTTGGTTTGATGACATTTGGACTTTTTTTTTCTTTTCAAAGTCCAAAGACCAATGCCACATTTCTTTATATCCTCTCGTTCTTTCTCTCAAAGGCTCATGGGCAGCTCTTCTATTTCCAAATAACATTATCGTGAATATTTATATTATGTAATAGCATGCAATCCAGAATAAAGAATGATAAACTTGTTTGAAAACAATTTTAGTAACTCGAATCACAGGTCACCTCTCCAAAACTAGGAGTTATGGTACACCTACATATTCTACTTTTTATCTTATGTTCGTATACTCATTTCTAATGTTTTTAGTTAATATTATTATTCATATTTAGAGCACTATTTCATTACAGCATTACTCAGTTATTGGATTTTGTAGGTTGAATAAGAAATAAAGCTTTATTTTATGAGTCATTTTATATAAACAAACAAATCATTTTGTTGAGCAAGGATGTTTTATTTCCTGATAATGGTAAAGAATTTGGGGATTAACCAGATGATAGATGTAGAAGTTAATAGGTCATGACAGAGCTGAGACATAATCTTTTTAATCTTTTGTGAATATACTTATATACTGGGTGCTACATAAATACTAAGTAGCCATTATCTTTAAATACTTATAAATCTCTCAGATGTTTAAAAGCACAAGAATATATGCATAAGCCATCCATCCATTTTTGTTCTTTGACTTATTTTTACAAGAAGCAATATTATGTTTCAGAAGAATCTCTTCAACTAACAAACAGTGCACCAAACATTTATTGAACTGATTATTAGAGAGTCTGCTTAGCAGATTATCCACAGGGCATAAAATCTGAATTCTCTTTCTATCCAATGAGGCCTTCTCTCTTTAGTAAA